>NC_090447.1:1444808180-1445433180 GCF_031143425.1 Pleurodeles waltl | reverse complement strand
GTATTTAGTAGTGTGTGTAATAAATGTAGTGCTCCTTTTCTAAAGAAAAGGTACTGACTGGACAATCATTTATTTGGTGTTATAACTGCATGCCAGCAAACTTTAATTATTAGCCCACACAACCTCCCCTCGGTAGGCCCTGGGCAGTTCTACCACTACCCTGAGAAAGTCAGTTGGTTCAATGAGGTGCCTCGCTCCCACTGAGGGGAAATTGTGGACCTCTTACTGGCACAGGTCACACAACTAATACCCCAATTCCTTAAATGTCAGAGGGGGTCATCTGGTGCATCAAGGACTGTGACTTATTGTTGGAAAATAGACTATTGGTAAGGGCAGGTAGGTACCTACACTTAGCAACAGGCCACTAACCTCCACTAAGGTCCCGTTAGGTCTCAGTAAATTAACCCCAGCTCAACCCTTGGTAGCTTGGCAACGAGCGTCAAGGCTTAACTTAGGAGACAGAGGTGGTCATTCTGACCCTGGCGGTCTTTGACCGCCAGGGCGGAGGACCGCGGGAGCACCGCCGACAGGCCGGCGGTGCTCCAATGGGGATTCCGACCGCGGCGGTAAAGCCGCGGTCGGACCGGCACCACTGGCGGGCTCCCGCCAGTGTACCGCCGCCCCATTGAATCCTCCACGGCGGCGCAGCTTGCTGCACCGCCGCGGGGATTCCGACCCCCCCTACCGCCATCCAGATCCCGGCGGTCGGACCGCCGGGATCCGGATGGCGGTAGGGGGGGTCGCGGGGCCCCTGGGGGCCCCTGCAGTGCCCATGCCACTGGCATGGGCATTGCAGGGGCCCCCGTAAGAGGGCCCCTACATGTATTTCACTGTCTGCTGCGCAGACAGTGAAATACGCGACGGGTGCAACTGCACCCGTCGCACAGCTTCCACTCCGCCGGCTCGATTCCGAGCCGGCTTCATCGTGGAAGCCTCTTTCCCGCTGGGCTGGCTGGCGGTCTGAAGGCGACCGCCCGCCAGTCCAGCGGGAAAGTCAGAATGACCGCCGCGGTCTTTCGACCGCGGAACGGTAATCTGACGGCGGGACTTTGGCGGGCGGCCTCCGCCGTCCGCCAAGGTCAGAATGAGGGCCAGAGTGTAAAGCATTCAAATATCACAAAACAGTAAATAAATAAAACACGGGAAACAGTTTAAAACTCCAAAACCAATTTATAAAAATAGATTATATTTTTATCTTTAGAATGACACCAAAACAAATAAAATCGGATCAGGGGAACCGGAGATATTAATTTTTAAAGAATTGTTATTTTTTTAGCGCCTAGAAACAAAAAGCGCCAATCGGGTCATCTGGTTGCACCTCGACCGGGGCAAAGTCAAAGTTTAAGGCCGACCGCGATGGAGCCCTGCTCGGCTACAGGCCGCGGGGGGCCTCGGTTAAAAGTTCACCTTCACACTTAGGCCCTCATTACAACATTGGCGGTAAAAGGCACTTACCGCCGTGCAGAAGTCCGCCAAAACACCGCCGCGGCCGCGGAATTCCGCCACAGCTATTATGACACACATCTCGGGATCCGCCGAAATTCAGACACCCACACAAGACTGCCACACCAAAGGTCAGTGATAAACTGGCGAAAACAAAACCTCCACCGTCACGCCAACAGAAACACGCCCATGCTATCACAACACACGAATCCACGCGGCGGTCTTTCAACCGCGGTATTCCATTGGCGGTACACACTGCCGCGCTCAAAATACACACACATCTCCAAAACACCGCCACATTGGACAATTCAAAATACACACACCTGATACACATATAAACACCACTCCCACACACCCAACACAATATAAAACACACACCCACATCACCCACAAACCTCTACGAACAAAAATCAGAGACGAAGGCCAGATAGACAGAGAGCACAGCAACTGAGAACCCCAACACACAGAGGCACACAACACCATCACCCATACAACATTACACGCACAATACACCACACACCACTACACATCACCACACACATCAACACTTACACCACCCCACACATCACCCACACCACCTCATGTCACGCCAAAGACACCCCCGGTTTTCCGAGGAGGAGCTCAGGGTCATGGTGGAGGAAATCCTACGGGTAGAGCCACAGCTATTTGGCTTACATGTGCAGCACACATCCATAGCCAGGAAGATGGAGCTGTGGCAAAGAATCGTGGACAGGGTCAACGCAGTGGGACAGCATCCAAGAAATCGGGAGGACACCAGGAAGAGGTGGAACGACCTACGGGGAAAGGTGAGTTCTGTGGTATCCAGGCACAACATTGCGGTACAGCGGACTGGCGGCGGACCCCCACCTCTGCCAAACATACCATCTGTACATTCATGAAATGATAACTCTTCCGGTTCCTGTACACCTGTTCACTCCTGTGGGGGGGGGACCAGAGCTACATGGGTCCCATCAATAGCACCTATGATGTTGGGGATATGTCCAAGGGCATAGAAGTCACCTTTCACAGTTGGCAAATCCTCCACCTGAGGGAAAACGATGTAGCTCCTTACGTGTTTCAGCAGGGCAGACAACACTCTGGACAACACGTTGGAAAACATAGGCTGGGACATCCCTGATGCTATGGCCACTGTTGTCTGAAACGATCCACTTGCAAGGAAATGGAGCACTGACAGCACCTGCACTTGAGGGGGGATTCCTGTGGGATGGCGGATTGATGATATCAGGTCTGGCTCCAACTGGGTATATAATTCCTGGATAGTGGCACGGTCAAACCTGTAGGTGATGAGTAAATGCCGCTCCTCCATTGTCACCAGGTCCACCAGCGGTCAGTACACCGGAGGATTCCGCCATCTTCTCAAATGACCAAGCTGACGGTGCCTAGGAAGGACAACAGCGACCACAGAGACAACAGAATCCCAGGTATGTACCCACAGATACACAGAACACGACACCAAAGACAAAAATCTTCCTGTATGTGTGTCGAGTGTAGGCCCAGGTATGTGTGACGCAGTTGTAAATTAAGCCATATGGGCCCCTGAAATGGCGGCTGCCTGACCTCTAAACTGGGACAATGGGATGTGAGGTAACTGCGCTGGCGTTGTACACCATCGCGGTAGGCGGTCGAAGACCGCAGCGCAAAGCTGCATTGGTTAACATTGGACCCTATGGGTCCCAGGTGCCAATGATGTAGTGCGCCGGCAGTGATGAGACGCACCGCCGCGGACGTGACGAGACGCACCGCCGCGGACGTGACCGCCATTTTCTATCTGTTCAATCACTTGATACCTGATCTTCGACAGGAGAGGACCTACACTGCAAGTGCTGCTGTGACCTCGGTCTGGAAGAGACAATGGCTGTTGCGTCTGGGGAAAGGGCCCCTGCCTTCACTGCTCAGGAGTTGGAGAAGCTCGTGGATGGGGTCCTCCCCCAGTACACGGTACTCTACGGTTCTCCAGACCAACAGGTAAGTACACAGGGAGCACGATGTATGGGCTATGCCTGAGTGGAGAGGGCTGGTTGTAAGAGGGAAGGGGGCAGAGTGCAGTGAACATGAAGGACTGTGAATGCATGTGCCACATGGCAAGGGCAGGGATGGGGGCCACTCACTTCGACGGTGCTCTTGCTAATGACTTCTCTTCTTCCCCTGTGCATGTCATGTAGGTCAGCGCCCACCAGAAGAAGGACATTTGGCATGCCATCGCCAAGGACGTCCAGACCCTGGGGGTCCACCAGAGACGGGGCACCTACTGCCGTAAAAGATGGGAGGACATTCGTCGCTGGAGCAAGAAGATGGCGGAGGCTCAGCGTGGGAGGGGTGCCCGTCGCCCCATGACCCCCCTGATGTTCCGGATCCTGGCAGTGGCCTACCCTGAGCTGGATGGGTGCTTGAGGGCATCACAGCAGACACAAGGGGGTGAGTACACACTCATTCTTGGGACTTTGCTCGCAGTTGAGGGGTCTAGGTGTGGGAGGAGGGCTGTGGGTTTCCCTAGGCCAGGGCGACTTCCATTGGCTAGGCCCCTCCGTAATGCAGGCCATGTGGCACTCCACCCCACCGCAGTAGAGTGCCAAGTACAGGTATACATGCCCCTGTGGTATCCATGTGTGCAGATGTCCACCATAGCCATGTAGGCCATATCCCAGGAATTGCATCTGTAGAGGCCAGGAGCACGGCGTAGTGCAGGGGGCTGCTGTGTCTGTATTGTCCGCCAACAGTAGCAGTAAGCCATGCACTCAACCTGTCTTTTTTCTGTCATCCCCCCCCCCCCTTTCTCTGCTCTCCCTGTTCTTTTGTGCATCAGCATCATCAGGCGGAGGTACAGTGGCACCGGAGCACGAGGGAGCTGCATCCCACATTGCCATGGAGGGCCACACCACGGACTCAGAATGCACCAGTGGGACGGAGGGCGAGGAGAGCTTCACGTCGGGCCCCGGATCACCAACCAGCGACACGGACTCGTCTGCCGATGGGAGCTCCCTTGTGGTGGCGGCACCATCTGTGCCCCACACTTCTACAGGTACAGCCGCCACCTCCCCTACCAGCACCGCCCTCCCAGCAGCCCCTCAGCGTTCGCCCCGTGCCCGCTCACCCAGGAGGGTGGGCATCACCTTTGCCCCAGGCACCTCAGCCCCTCCCCCTGTCACCCGTGCTGCCCTCAGTGAGGAGGTCATTGACCTCCTCAGGTCACTCACTGTTGGGCAGTCTACCATTGTGAATGCCACCCAGGGTGTAGAAAGGGAGTTGCAACACGGTAATGCATTCCTGGAGGGCATTCATTCTGGTCAGGCTGCCCTTCATCGAACCCTGCAATCTTTGGCCTTAGCACTGATGGCAGCCATTGTCCCTGTGTCTATCCTCCCCCCTCCAACTTCCCCCACCCAGACCCAAGCCCCTGTACCCCAGCCTATCCCAAGCACACCAACAGACAAGCATGCACACACCTCAACACACAAAAGTAGCTCAGGCAAACATAGGCACCACACATCCCACAGGCACTCACACAAGCATCAGACACATACAGACACAGCAACATCCACTGCCTCCACTGTGTCCCCCTCCTCATCGTCTCCCTCCTCCCTCCCAGTGTCGGCTACACTCTCACTTGCATGCACTACATCTACAGGCACTAGAACTCTCACCAGAACACCCAGCACCACACCCCGCTCACCTGCACTCACCACCCCCACTCCCATTTACACATCCCCTGTGTCCTCTCCCAGTGTGTCTGTGACGCCCCCTCCCAAAGTACACAAACGCGGGCACCCACACACCCAACATCCATCCACCTCACGACAGCCACCTCCTCTTCCTCCACTCCCAGACCCCCTCCAGCTACCCATCCCAGTGTTCGTCATAAACTCTCCCTCAGCAACATTGACCTCTTTGCCCCCATCCCCACCCCTCCAATTCATAAGTCCCGTAGTAGCGCCTCAGCCAAAAAGACTCCACTACCAGTGGTGCGTGTGACAGGTGTGTGGAGTGCACCGGCCACCAAGGGCAGGCAGTGTGACACGGAGCCAGAGCACTGCCAGTCCACCCCCTGCAAAGCATCTCAAGTTGGAAAGTGGCCGACGGGACAGGGTGAAGACTCCTGGCGGCAAAACTGCTCACAAGGGTCCTGGGGGATTGCAGAGTCAGCTGTGACTCCTCCAAAGGTGGTGAAGGGCCAGAGGAAGTCTGCACAGTCTGGTGAGACCAGAATGGTGGAGAAGGGCACCATCCTCCCCGGCGGCTGGGACACCACCGCCAGCACCGTCGTCACTGGTCAGGAGACCAACGCCAGAGTCAGTGCCCAGGAGGGCAGGAGTATTGTCACTGGTCAGGAGACCACCGCCGGAGTCAGTGCCCAGGAGGGCAGGAGTATCATCAATGGTCAGGAGACCACCGCCGGAGTCAGTGCCCAGGAGGGCCCTGGCTGCCACAGCCCCGCTGGAAAATGAGGGACCGTCATGCCACACACCAATGCACAGGTCAGAGACCACCATGGCAAAGCACCGCTGAACAAGGGAATCACTGCCATGGTGAAGACCCCTGAGCAGGGCACAGCACAGCTGAACAGGGCAGAGAACCGCTGAACAGATCAGAGACCGCCATGGCAAATCACCGCTGAACAAGGGAATCACCGCCATGGTTAAGACCGCTGAACAGGGCACAGCACCGCTGAACAGGGCAGAGAACCGCTGAACAGATCAGAGACCGCCATGGCAAAGAACCGCTGAACAAGGGAATCACCGCCATGGTGAAGACCGCTGAACAGGGCACAGCACCGTTGAACAGGGCAGAGAACAGCTGAACAGATCAGAGACCGCCGTGGCAAAGCACTGCTGAACAAGGGAATCACCGCCATAGTGAAGACCGCTGAACAGGGCACAGCACCGCTGAACAGGGCAGAGAACCGCTGAACAGATCAGAGACCGCCATGGCAAAGCACCGCTGAACAAGGAAACACCGCCACATCAAGCATCGTTATCCCATGTACAGTTGGGACTGTGACGGAACAGGAGCTAAATGCAGTGTGGGCACCATTCCTCCTCCAGAACCAGTGGAGACTGTTATCCACTTGAGAGACTGTGGCTTTGCACTCCCCAGGATTGTTCAGTGGGCAAACCACCCACTTGTGAGACGAGAGACTGTGGCTTTGCACTCCCCAGGATTGTTCAGTGGGCAAACCAACCACTGTAGAGACTTGTGAGACTGTGGCTTTGCACTCCCCGGGATTGTTCAGTGGGCAAACCAACCACTGTAGAGACTTGAGAGACTGTGGCTTTGCACTCCCCAGGATTGTTCAGTGGGCAAACCACCCACTGTAGAGACCTGAGAGACTGTGGCTTTGCACTCCCCAGGATTGTTCAGTGGGCAACCCACCCACTGTAGAGACTTGAGAGACTGTGGCTTTGCACTCCCCAGGATACATCAATGGGCATGGAGCCCCGTTGTGGATCTGGCTTGGTGCTGTAATCCGGCTGAGGTGCCCCCCCCTGCCCTTCCCTCTGAGGTGCCTGTTGTATTTCGATCTGATGCCCCAGCAGTGTTCTTTCCGTTTCTGGACAGGTATCTATTGTGGGCCTCGCCCATGCATTTTTGGACCAGTGGTGCACGGACATTGATATGTGCATACCTGCACTGCTTCTCGTAATGTATATACTTTTAAATGTGTATATATATATATATATCTGTATATATTTCATAACTGTATTTTGATACATTACAATTTTTCAAGTGATTTCCTTTGGTCTTTGCATTCTTCCGGGGGGGTTGTGGGTTGTTACTGTGATGTTTTGACATGCATAGCTGTGTGTGTTATAATGTGCGAGGGTGGGGGTGTTTCGTGTGTGTCCCCCTGACTTTTGCCTACCCCCTCTTCTATGTCGTAGGTGCAGTACTCACTGTTGTCTTCGCCGCCGCAGTTGCTGGTGTTCGTAAATGAGCAGGAAGACAAGGGCAGGTAGGATTTGTAATTCCGGCTCCATGGTGTCCTCCTTCCTCGTGGAGTGTGTTAAGGTGAGCGTTTTCCCATTGCAAAAGCTGTTTCCGCCGTGTTTTTATCCACGGTGAATCCGCCCCGGAAAAGGTGGCGGATTGGCGGGTTGTGATAGTGTGGGCGGTACATTGTCTCCCGCCTGTCTGTTAGCGGTGACCGCCGCGCTGCTTGTCTGTACCGCTGTAGCGGTCGGAGTGTTAAAGTGGCTGTCTATGTTGGCGGTTTCCGCCACGGTCATGATTCCCTTTTTTTGTCCGCCGGACTGTTTGCGGGATCACCGCACCTTTAACACGGTCCGCCAGGGTTGTAATGACCCCCTTAGTCTCTTTTTCAAAGGTTTTCTTCAGCGGGACGAACCTGCCAGTCCAATCCGACCACAAGGAGCCCTTCTCCGGATACGCGATGCAGGAATCCTCGGTGGAGATTTTTACTTTCGGAATTAGTCTCTTTTTTGAGGTGAAAATCCTTTGAACGGGGTAAACCTGGATCTTGAGCCGACGTCCATGGAGCCCTCCTCGGATACGCTGGCTGGAAGGTCCTGGTCAACTTTTTACCTTCGGACTTAGTCTCTTTTTCGGAGATTTTCTTTACCGGGACGGTTGAGGCAAGCCGGCTAGAGCTGCCGTGGCGGGTCGGTCCCTCTATGGAGCTTTTTTACAAAAGTTCTCCAAACTTCTCCAAACATCTGGGGCTTCTCCCAGATGTCATTTTAAGGTTCTTTTGGGGTCCACAGCTCACCCCAAGAGTCCAGAAGTTCTGAGATGGTCCTTGGGGGGTGCGGACTACAACTCCCAGAATGCACCTGGCGCAAACTCCTTTTTGGCCACTGGACAGTGGTCAGCTGGTCGCTTTCTTCAGGAGTTGGTGCAGGGGACTCTGGTTAGCAATTTTTCACCTGTAGCAAACAGGGAGTCCCTCCTTGAACCAGATGAAGCCAGGCAAAGTCCTTCTTGTGGTGAAGCCCAAGTGTGCAGCTGGTGCAGTCCTTCTGAATGCAGGTTCCAGGTGCAGGCCAGGGGTCCAGCAGGGCAGTCCTTCTTCTTCTGTAGTTCTTCCTTGTTGGATGTGGTAGGGAGCTGAGGTGTCGGTGCAGGTCTGCCAGTTTTATCCTTGCTCCTGGGTGAAAAGCAGGGGGGTCCTGGTTCTCCAATCAGGTGCAGGGTCCTTCCCCCTGTGATGATCACTTCCTGGGAAGTGTGGCAAAAATCAATCCCAGGAGGCAACATTCTCCAAAAATCCATCATGGCTGAATCTGATTTTTGGAGGTTACATCTGGCTGAGCCCACCCACTGGTGTGGCTAAAAATCATAAACACACCCCTCTCCTGCCCTCTCCTAATCTAATCAAGGGGGCACCTAGTTGTCTTGGGTTGCAGGATGTGGGGGTGTGGCTGGTTGCTCCAAATGTCCTTCTCTGCCTTTGAAGACCAGTTTGGCAGCCCTCCCCCTTCCTGCCTCACCATCTGCTGAGGGGAGATTCCCTCCCACAGGCACATTCCTTTGTGTGAAGCCAGGCCACTTCACACCTCATCAAGGCAGCCTGGCTAGGCTGCTAGAGGCTGGCCAATCAGAGCACAGCAGGGCTGAAATTGGCAACTTTTCAGGTAAAGTTTAAAACTCTTTACCTGAACAAGTTATATTAAATCCCACAACTGGAAGTTGTGGGATTTATTACAACAATTAATTTGATACCAAACTCTTGGTATGCATCATTTAAGGGACTTTCAAAATTAAAATAAAGTCTCCCCATTCTAGCCTATGAAGGCCATTTACTACAATGAGGGAAAAACGAATTTGTCTGTTTTTACCTCACCAGGGCTTATAAAACTATTTTTATAAAGTCCCTGCTTATAGTTACATGGCACCCAGCCCTAGGGGCACATAGGGCACACCTTAGGGGTGACTTATATGTAACAATAAGGTAGTTTAAGACTTTGGAACTACTTTTAATTCCAAAGTCGAATTTGCATATCACTTTAATTTAAAAGCAGCCAGCAAGGCAGGCCTGCCTTTAAAATGACACCAGGCACCTCAGCAGTGCACCTATGGGTGCACTACCTATGTTGTGGTCCCTAAACCTACATGCCCTACCATATACTAGGGACTTATAGGTAGGTTAACTTAGCCAATAATAATGAGCCTAATTTGCATATCCATTTTACACAGAGCACAGGCCCTGGGACTGGTTAGCAGTACCCAGGGCACCATCAGAGTCAGGAAAACACCAGCAAAAAGTGGAAAATGGGGGCAAAAAGTTAGGGAGCCTCTGCAATCAGCCCTGTTTTCTCACACTTATTCTTCCCCTGCCATAGGAGTGAGGATTCAGTGGGAAGACCTGTGCACTTTCACACAGATGAGGGACACAAGACCAGCATCAGGAGCCGAAGGAACACCTACCCTGCAGGAGAAGCTGCAGAAAACCTCTGGTGACTTCAGAAGCGGGACCGTGACTGAAACACGCGACTGCTGCAATTGAATGTGTGAGCACAGAGGCAGCATTATTATAAAGTAATCTCTAACATCTTTAATCCATTTACAGCCACTCCCTCCCCTTCAGCTCACTCTTGCAGCTTTCTGCTTGCTCCCTTTCTGATGCTTTTCTGTCCTTCTCTTCCTCCATCTTTCCCATATGTGTCTTTTACTCGCAGTAAATGCCTGATGCAAAAAAAAGTGCCCCCCACTGGCAACCACCAGCTCAAATTAGGAACTTATTTTACGTCTCAAAAGTGCATTGAATAATTACACTATCCATTATTTATCTCATACATGCTTTGTATACAGAAATATTTACTGTTTGCTTTGATTTATGACTGCAGTTCAGAGCACATGCAAGCAATTCAGTTTTTTCTCACACACACACACGCACACACACACACACACACATGTACAGTGCTCTTACTGCACAAGCAAAAGCCATGAAATCTTACATATACATACATGCACTCACACAGCACAAGCATAGAACAAGTATTAGTGGTGAAAAAGTACACAAACGCAGACAGACACATGCAACAAGAAATAGAAGAGGCATTTTTCACCCCACTGTCATAGAGAGGCACTGTCTAAGCAGCCAGCTAAACCTCTCTGGGAACATTTAATGGGTGCATATGTGGGAGCTGAATGTGTGTGGTGGGCTTGATAAAGGTTTACATTGACATACACACCCACCAATTCAGAATAAAATGGATTTTTTTAGGTCAAGCGAAAGCGGACAACTTCTTGTATACTTTTAGCATACTTGTGTGGGCTTAAAGCTATTTCATTTGTTCGTATCAGTGTCATTTAAAAATTCCTTGCTGGCTAGTGGTCATTCATGCCTGTTTGTCCTTCCTTTTTAGGTCAAGCGTAAGCGTTCGACCTTGTGTATACTTTTAGTATACTTCTTATGGCTTAAAACTACTTCATTTGTTGGTTGCAGTGTCATTTAAAAATTCTTGCTTGCTAGAGGTCAGTTCTGCCTTTTTCTCCCCTCTTTTTCTGTTTCAGAGCAGTGACCAATTACTGTATTATTCCACTTTGGTTTCTTTATCTGTTACTGTGACTGACTATTTTTGTAATTTTTTTGGTGCTCCCCTTTCACTGTGGGTGTTTTAGTTAGCTGACTTCTTTTTATTGCAGCATTCCGTTCCTTCCATCTCTTCCCATGTTGCTGACATTTGTTTTGGCTTTATTCCAGTGCTGTCCTCATTTACCTCTGGCTCCTAAAATAAGCTTATTTTACAAAAGAAACACCCGGTCGTTTAGCTCACTGCTCACGAGAGCCACAAAATGTGCTTTCTGGTAGAATGTAGCTGAACCTAGAATCAGTGATGTGAAATGTGCTTAGCCTTGCAATGCACATCGAGTCTCTCTTTCCAGGGCCCCTCCCTGCACTCACAACATCGCACAAAGGACGTTGTTTATCTCATTTATTGGGGCCATGTATCTTCTCAGGTTGTTCTGCTTTTTTAAATGGGAGGCAAGAATGCTTGCAATACTTTTCTTCCTGCTAAAATAAAAATAAAATACTTTTCCAGCCTTATTTTCCAATTTCTGTTCAGATTTCTGATGTTAGTAGCCGCCAGTGACCACAAAACACTGCAGGAAAATACAAAATTATGAGACAGGGTTGACCAATTTATGCGACAAGAAAATTCCAGTTCTGAATTTACAATCCCAATAGCTCTTACTCAAGAAAATGTGAGACCTATTGCATTGCAAATGCTTGTTCTCTTTGGGAGCAGTGACTAACTACTGTATAATTACACTTTGTCATGCTTATCTGTTCTTTGGGGGACATTTTTTTTCTTTTCATTTCCACAGCATTATTGCTCTCCGCTAATGAAACCATGTTGTTCCTGCTTACATTTGACGTGCTTTACCTAATCTAGCATTCTCCATGAGTGTTGCCTTTTTTCAGCCAGCATGTTACTCTTGTCTCCCCCTACCTCATAACCTGAAGACACAGTGTAAACCTTTTCACAAAACGGCATGGTGCCCGAAAGTCACTGGGGATGTGTTCAGTTCATGATTGCAGGGTACAGCACCTCATGTGGTCAAAAGCGGTCCCAAGGGACACCTAGGGACAGCTTGTGGTACATAAGAACGGTAAATGGGCCAGTTTTTTTTCAGCCATTTGTTTTCATGACTGATTGCTTTTGCATAGGATTACAAATGCTGTCCCATATTTTAATGGTATTGTTTAGTTTGTTTAAATACGCAATTCACACATTTGAAACAGTTTTATTATTGGTTTTGGAACATTTTGTTTTCGCTAGGATTCTGATTCTGTGATTATACTGATGAAATTCTCTGTCGGTGGTGTTCACTTTGCTACGATTCCAACACAGTAATCATCTTCTGTGCATGTTTTTCTCTGATTTCCTTTATTTCATAATTTATGTATTAACCCTCTGCGCTACCTTACGATTGAGAAAAAACTTCCACTAGATAGAATTTTAATCGCTCTCCGTAAAGATCATTAATCACAGAGTTATGTTGAAATTTTTATTGCTGCCTGAAAACAGCTGGTGGCAATAAACACCAACAGCATGTGCTTTTAAAATTATAATACACTTGCACCAAAATAGGGACAGTCTGTGGTACTGCACCCTTTCCCTGCTTCGTGCACATTAGAACCGTAAATGTTGCAGGTTTTTTTCAGCCAGCATATTAGAAGTGGAAAAGCATTAACATAACCATTTTGTTCCTGCTTACATTTCACATGCTTTAATTAATCTTGCATTCTATATAAGTGTTTACTATTTCCAGAATGTTGTTACTTACTTTTTTTAATCAGCCAGCATATTACTCTTGTCTCTCCTCACTCATAACCCATTTCCCATTTCTTGTTCTCCAGTGCTGCAAGGTTATGCGACTGGCATTAGCGCTATGCAAATATCATCGCTTTACTGCATACAAAAAATAACAAAAGTAAAAAAAATACAGATTTCAATGCCAAGAGCTCTAACTGTCACAAATGCGAGACCTATTGCATTGCAAATGCTTGTTTTCTTTAGGGGCCACTGCACCGGAACTGCATCGGCCCAGAGCCAGCCAGGGCTGGTGATATGATCAGGATATTGCATGCAATTTCTAACCGGTGCCATCACAAACGGCCCAAAGTTGGTTTCAAAATTCAATATGTAGCCTAAAAAAACCTTGATGCTAGTGGATAGGAAATGACCGAGCTGCAAAAAATAACTTAGCTAGGGACAAGGTCAGTATGCTTGGCATTCATGTGCTAGTACATGCTGTGCCATTACATTAAAGCCAGTCCTTTTTCCTTTGCCAATGCTTGTTTCTAAAGTAGCCATGGTCACCCAAAGGGAAATGGGCTGCTTTCAAAAATTAAAAGTTACGTTTCGTGAATGACTTCAGGAGAGCAAGTGGCAATGTCTGCACTCCTCATTGCCAAAGGTCCACTATGTTACAGAGTGGAAGTTGTACCATTGAGACAGCTTTCATTTTATAAATGGGATACTTTCTCCTCTAGTGAGTACTATTGGGGAACAAAAAGGGAGATGCTTCTCTTAGGACCACATGTACAAACACATTTTCCCATAGACACAGAATGGGAAAAACCCTTTGGTACATCTGGCCCTTAATCCCTTTTTCCTAAGGGTATTTGCAGATATCGAAAGCCTTTTCTGACTGCATTGTGTTATTTCTGCATTGCTGCTTACATTCTTGCAGCCACAATGTCCAACATACTCTCAATCGCAGGCAATGGGCCACAAAATGGAGAGAACATCGGGCCCCAATGTCGTACTTTAGTCTGAAGAAGTTTTTTTTGCCAACCTAATTTGGATTAAGGTGTGCAAATAAATTAGGAGTTGGCGCCAATATTTCTACATGTGACCTTGTTTGAGGCACACCTTTATGAAAGATGCTTAAAAACACGTGCAGCGGCAGCCTACTTTATGGTCTTTTCAGCAGGGGCTTTAAAACAGTCTCCAAGACACTGCAGTCAATGACCGATGACAAAGATGTGAGAACGGCAAATTCATTACCAGCTGGTTTAAAGCAGCACACTGCATCAGGAATGCTTGCATCACAGCAGCATCCTTCACTTAGGCCGTCTTCCTATTCGATGAGATCTGGGTTACTTCCGCATTGAGCTCGTTTGCTCGACTCAACATTGCATTCTGGGAGGAAACAAACAGCAAGTAGGAGTGATGACGCGTATGTTTTAACAAGAAATATTAATGCAAAGGCTTATATATTGTGTGTTGGAATCGCTTAGAAAATGTGTTTTACATAAATGAAATAATGCATGCATCTGAAATGTGCCCACGGGGAGTGGTCACCATTGCATACGAAAACTAATGAAAATGCTTCTTAATGTTGAAATGTTATGCAATATGATTTGAAAAGAGTTTGCTTTATATTAATATAGGCCTAAGTTAGTATGCTATGGCCTAGCTGCCTGGCTTCATTTTAAAATGCTTTTCTAACTGGGTTAATGTTGTGTTTTCCTAAAGGACACGAAGCTGTACTTTTCCAGAAGTTACATGTGTGTAAGTCGTAGAAATCCATGAGAATCGGCTTGCTAGAAGACAATGTTCTTGCTAAACTGCAACAGTGTAATTTGTAACAAATGTTCTTGCTGAACTGCAACAGTGTAATTTGTAACAGGTACAAGGTTAACGGCAACTGGAGAAGACAATGAAGACACTGAATAGAGTAGGGACTGCATTATGTGATACCTGACATTCCAGCATTCGAAAGCGTCAATAATTTGGTCCGATCCGTGACATGGGAACTGTGAATGGCTGGAGGTTATATTAAATTCTATGCAAGATAATTGGATGAAGATAACGTTGCACCAAATGTTGTCCAATAGGGAATTAGGGGATATATGGACAATTTTGATTTAATGGACATATACAAGGAGAATTCATTGCATTCACTCTCGCACTCTCAGAGCATTCATCGAGCATTCTTGCCCTGGAAACTGCCCCTTATTTTCCAGCATTCTTTTCTATTGCTTGAGCTACTTCTCTGGACACAGTTCTTTAGAAACCATCATCTACCCATCCTTGTCTGATGCTATCTTCTCCTCTACTGAGGGAAGTGATCATTCCTTAGCTATGCTATCTTATGCGTTCTGAAAGAGACTTTTGCTTACCCTAAGTGCTAAAGAGTTTGTCCAGTCCAAACTCTGCTGATGGTGATTCGACTGATGTCCTGAGGACGAAGACTGACACTGATTGCTGATCCGTTGGATAGGTAACTATCCGATGCGAATTGTAATTGTCTGTTTGCCTTTTCTTTCTAGGTACCAACTGCTATTTTGATAGAGACCTTAGTTTAGATGTTTTTCTAAATTTGTGTTACTAAATTGTTTTGTATGAAGCCCAACATGCTAATGCTAATTCGAGGTTAGTTGAGGTGTACATTGATATCTTATGCAAATAGACAAATTACTGAGTTCTTGCTTTGTTGATTCATGTACTAATGACACTCTGCTAAGTTGATTCATGTTATTGTTGTGCATCATAATTTGCACATATATAGTCCGTGCTTTGATTTGATGTGTTTATTGCTAATGAGATCAACCTACCTGATATTAGTTTGTTAACAATAGGGAAATAAGGGCCAGATGTAGCAATATTGCAAATTGCGACTTGCTATGGGGTCGCAAAGAACCACCTCATTAATATTAATGAGGTGGGTCGCAAATTGCGGCCCCATAGCGACTATGGGCACTCGCAAACATGGAGGCCTGCTGTAGTCAGCAGACCTCCATGTTCGTGACTGCTTTTAAATAAAGCAGTTTTTTTTTTTTTAAGTGTAGCCCGTTTTCCTTAAAGGAAAACGAGCTGCACTTAAACTTTTAAAAAAATCCGAAACCCTTGGACCACTACCTGCCCTGAAAAAATATTTTGTGGTCCATTCACAAAGGGGAAGGGGTCCCATGGGGACCCCTTCCAATTTGCGAGTGGGTTACCATCCACTTGAAGTGGATGGTAACTGCGACTCCATTTGCGACCGCATACGCGGTCGCAAATGGAATTGCATACCACTGCGAATCGCAAATAGGAAGGGAACACCCCTTCCTATTTGCGATTCGGAAATGCATTTTGCAAGTCGGTCCTGACTCGCAAAATGCATTTCTGCATAGGAAACTCCGATTTGCGACTCGCAAACGGCAATTTTTGCCGTTTGCGAGTCGCAAATTGTTTCCTACATCTGGCCCTAAATGTTCTAACTCAAATTAATCTGGTGTGGTTATTCATGACTGAAAGGTCATGGTGTGTTCAATTGTTGATTCTTATTGATTGGCTTATTGATTAAAGATTATTGATCAGTTTATTAATGAATGTTCATTGATCTATTGGTTAATGGTGAAAGGAGGACATTTCGTACTGGGAAGTCTCCAAACGGGGTCCAAAGGTTCATTGACCTATTTGCGTCTCCTAGTAAGTATACTTATTATGGTTCCGACGCACCATCAGGAGCAAGTACCTCAGTGCCAGACTAGAAGGCATTCTTTGCTAAAGCACCATGCTTGTACATTAAATATAGGAATTGCATGTGAAAGCTCCGTTTGTCAGTATTAGCAAAATGCTGGTGCTAACGTCACACCATTAAATGTGGAAAAACAGGCAGAAATACTGTTGCCACAAGTTAATCCCAATTAAAACTAGATCAACCGTAACATCATGATTATTGTGTGTCCTAACTCAATAAAGGATTTGTGGATTTATCAACATATTAAAAGCTTCTTTAGAGTTGGCCCCAGAGTAATTTTATATAACATTTAGAAAAGGCTAGGGGGCTGTAAGCAAACTCAATGATCTTGGAACCTCTGGGGGATTACAAAGAGAGTAGACATATTCTGCTTCTGGGTTCAGTCAAGTCTGCTTTTATAGTCACAGGTCATCATGATCCTGAACTTGAACTGCCTCTGGTACTACACACAGGTATAGTAGTAGCACATGCTACACTGTTCCTAGGAGGACATTATGGACTCAGGACCTGATTAGAAAACAGCGGACGTGTTACTCCGTCACAGTGGTGGTGGATATCCTGTCTGCCGAAATCTAAATCCAATTATATTCTATGGGATTTAGGGTCTGATTTAAATATTGGCGGATGGGTTGCTCCATCACAATGGTGACGGATATCAAGTCCACTGAAATCTAAATCCCATTTTGCCTTATGGGATTTAGTTTTCGGCGGATGGAAATCCATCACCTTTGTGACAGAGTAACCCATCAGCAAATATATAAATCAGGCCCTTAGATTTTGGCAGGCGAGATATCCTTCACCGTTGTGACAGATTATCCAGTCCATTGATTTCTGAATCAGGCCCTCAGTCATTATAGCTGCCAAGTTTTCAGTTAACGTATGTGTGACATTCTCATGTTTTCAGTGTTCCTGTGTGACATTTCAATGCCTTAGGTGTGGCACTCTTAGTGGCACTTTATCAGAATGAGCAGAACTAAGTAGTAACTTCCAAAGAATAAGGTTTGTTTATTACATTCCACTCAGTGCTCAAATAGAGCAGAGCATCATTCCAGCCTATGCAGACAGTGCATGCAGTTGGGAAAGTAAGACATAAGTGATAAGAACATGGCTCTGTCAAAACTACAGTACATGACTATCTGGTGGTCTTTTGTCAATACTGCAGCTGTCTCTGTGGACTCCTCAGTACATCTGTCACTAGCCCTTCCAAGTTTCCCAGGTCATTGTGTGGGTAGCTCCTACAGTCCGTTTTTTTTTCTTTGAATTCTGATTTGTAATCTTGTTTATTCTATTACTACAAGTTCCAGAATTTAAATTTAAAGAAAAAAAACCTAGACTGCAGTAGCTCATCACACATGCACCTGGGAGACTTGCGAGCTATGTGTCATTGTTCAACAAGGGAAATATTACAGAGTTCAATAGGCTGCTCATGGCACTACAACATTTCAGAGCATAATTTACTGTAAGCCACAATGTGAACATAACCTGACTGCCAACCACTGTGAGGTTGGTGTCAGTGCAGCTTTCCCGGTGCTATCCGCTGCTATGTCTGAAACTGACTATCAGACACTGAGGGCAACTTTTGTGCTCTGGTTACATTCATGACAACACCTGCTCTACAGCCCACAAGGGAGCCTTTGAATGAGTCTAACACGTTCCCTCCCTTACCACCATCTTAGTATTCAACAGTCAAGTTGCTAAATGTGTTCCCAAGTATTGTATTTTTCTTTATATTCTTGTGCCTGTAACTCTAGATTTAAATCAGAAAAATGTTACCTATCAGAATGTAAAGGAAAAACAGGAGTGAATGAACTAAACACGCAGTGTACGGACAGTCATTCGAATGCAAGGTCATTAATGTTTAGAGGATTGTTAGACCTGGCAGCCTTATTGGGGGTCACCCCTAACTTTTTGCCTGCCTCCCTCCACTTTTTAGAAACTGTTTTTGGTAATTTTAAGACTCTGCACACTTTACCACTGCTAATCAGTGTTAAAGTGCATATGCTCTCTCCCTTTAAACATGGCAACATTGGATCATACCCAATTGGACTATTTAATTTACTTATAAATCCCTAGTAGAGTGGACTATATGTGCCCAGGGCCTGTAGATTAAATGTGACTGGTGGACCTGTAGCACTGATTGTGCCACCCACTAAGTAGCCCCTTAACCTTCTCAGGCATGCCACTGCAAGGCCTGTGTGTGCAGTTTTACTGCCAATTGGACTTGGCATTTAAAAGTACTTGCCAAGCCTAAAACTCCCCTTTTTCTACTTATAAGACACCCCTAAGATACGCCCTAGGTAACCCATAGGGCAGGGTGCTGTGAAGGCAAAAGGCAGGACATGTACCTGTGTAGTTTACATGTCCTGGTAGTGTAAAACTCCTAAATCCGTTTTTTACACTGCTGTGAGGCCTGCTCCCTTCATAGACTAACATTTGGGTTGCCCTCATACATTGTTTTAGTGTAGCTGTTGATCTGAAAGGAGTAGGAAGGTCATAATGAGCAGAATGGGGCTACAAAATCCTGCTGACTGGTGAAGTTGGATTTAATATTACTCTTTTAGAAATGCCACTTTTAGAAAGTGAGCATTTCTCTGCACTTAAATCCTTCTGTGCCTTACAATCCCGTCTGGCTGGGTTTAGTTGACAGCTCCCTTGTGCATTCACTCAGACACACCCCAAACACAGGATACTCAGCCTCACTTGCATATATCTGCATTTTGAATGGATCTTCCTGGGATGGGAGGGTAGAGGGCCTGACACTTGCATGTCAAAGGACAGTAGCCTGCCTTCACACAAAGGACTTCCACACCTCATACTGGGACCCTGGCAGACAGGATTGAACTGCAGGGGGACCTTGTGCACTTCTAAGCCACTCATTGAAGTCTTCCCCACTTCAAAGGCACATTTGGGTATTTAAACAGGACCTCTGCCCCTACAAACTCAGACACTTCCTGGAGAAGAAACTTGAACCAGAACCTGCATCTTGCCAAGAAGAACTGCCTGGCTGCCCAAAGGACTCACCTGTCTGTTTTCGGTGAAGGACTGTTGCCTTGTTGTTGCCCTGCTGCCTTGCTGCTCTCTGGCTGTGGTGAAGAAGTGCTCCCCATGGGCATGGAAAGAGCTTGCCTCCTGTTCCCTGAAGTCTCAGGACCAAAAAGACTTCATCTCTACAAGAAGGACTCCTTGTGCAGCGAAATTCGACACACTGCCTGGCAGAAACGACGCACAGCCTGCACTGCGGCGAAAAGATTTACTGCACGCCGATTCGGAATGAAGCAGCCCGACTTTGCATCAAGAAGATCGATGCAGCGCCAGCGTAACAACTGGAAATTCGACGCACAGCCCACAGGATCGACACACAGCTAAGCCGGAACGACGCAGCCTGACTTCTAGAGAGGAATCGATGCAGCTCCTGCCAAGCGGTAGAAAATGTAACACAATGCCCACCAAATCGACGCAGCTCCTGTGACTTTGGAAATCCACGCATCATCACCGGGGCGTCCGAAATCCTGCAACCCGAAGAGGAACCACGACCGAGCACCGGAATTCAATGCACAGCCGTTCCTGCGTGAAAACTAAATGATGCATCGCCGTGTGCGGCCGTGCAGAAGACCGCCAACACACCGCCGCAGCCGCAGAATCCCGCCACAGCTATTATGACCCACAGCTCGGAATCCACCAAAATTCAGACACCCACACAAGTCCGCCACACCAAAGGTCAGTGATAAACTGGCAAAAACAAAACCAACACGTCACGCCAACAGAAATATGCCCACACTATCACGACACAAATCCACACGGCGGTCTTTCAACAGCGGTATTCCATTGGCGGTACAAACCGCCGCTGCGCTCAAAATACACACACATTTACAAAACACAGCCACATTGGACAAATCGAAATACACACACCTGATACACATACATACACCACTCTCACACACCCAACACAATATAAAACACACACCCACATCACCCACAAACCCCTACGACAAAAATTAGGAACGAGGCACAGAGAGAGACACCACCATCTACAAACTAGCATCCACAATCACACAATACCATCACCCACACCACTTCCACGCACCTCACACAACACACCAATAACTAACACCCCACACATCACAACACACACCACCCCACACAGCACCCACACCACCTCATGGCACCGCAAAGACACACCAGGTTCTCGGAGGAGGAGCTCAGGGTCATGGTGGAGGAAATTGTCCGGGTAGAGCCACAGCTATTCGGAGCACAGGTGCAGCAGACGTCCATTGCAAGGAGGATGGAGCTATGACGGAGAATAGTCGACAGTGTCAACGGAGTGGGACAGCACCCAAGAACTAGGGATGACATCAGGAAGAGGTGGAGCGACCTACGGGGGAAGGTGCATTCTGTGGTCTAAAGACACCACCTGGCGGTACAGAGGACTGGCGGCGGACCCCCATCTCCTCCCCCACAACTAACAACATGGGAGGAGCAGGTCTTGGTGATTCTGCATCCTGAGGGCCTCACAGGAGTAGATGGAGGAATGGACTCTGGAAAGTCACATCTTAACTACTTTATACCCCCACCCCACCTGCATGCCATCACATATACCCCATTCTCAGCCTCACCCCCATCACTCCTACTCCACACAAATGTCCCACCATCACAACCCAGCCATACCAACACCAAGCCCTGCATGCAACTACAAAGCATGGACACCCATCACCAAAGCATGGCCACTGCACATACCCACCCCTACCCCCCCAAAACACCATCACACAAGCTTCCTCACAGGAATGCAAGCTCTGGGGTACACAGTCACCCACCTATTGCACACCATGCCACACACAGATGCAATAAACATCCTATTATGCCATTGCAGGACCCCTACCCAATGTCACCGGACAGGAGGGTCCACAAATGTCAACTCCACCCACAGAAGAGGCCCACAGTGATGACAGCAGCTCTGTCCAACTGGATCAAGGTGACCAGCCCGGCCCATCGGGGACCTCTGGACAGTCGGTTCCCTTCACACTGCCACAGGCCACTACAGACCTACCCCCCTCTGAAAACACCAGTACAGCACCCACCCAGCGGGCCCATACCTCTCTCCCCAGGACACGTCAATCAGCAGTGTGTCCACTACTACAGGGAACCCAGGCTAACCCACCACCCCAACAACAACAGGGACCTGGGGGCACTGGAAGTGGGCACACAGTCCAGGGGACGGAGGCCCAGGAACACAGGGGAACTGGGAGGGCTGCTGTGCGACAGGGGGAGGACAGGCCCAGGGAATCCACTCTCCACGAGGCCCTCTCCTCCATCATGGGAGCCTACCACCATTCCCAGGAGACGATGGCAACGGTACTGGCCAAGTTTCAGGAGACCCAGCGGCTGCAGGAGGAACAGCATTTGGCCTTCAGGGAGGAAGCCAGAGCCATCAACTCCACCCTGGGCACAATTGTAGGGGTGCTGAACGAAGTAGTCACCACCATGAGGGAGAGTGTGGCACTACAAAGGGCCCCTGACACTAGCATGGACGACGAACTGCCCACCACCTCCGCTGGCGCTAGTGAACAGGAGGCCCCACCACAGGACCACCACACCAGCACCCCACCCCCTGCAGATGGAGAACCACCCCGCAAACGGTCCCTGAGATCCAGGACAAAGACAGAGAACTATGCCAAGATCCCCACCAAGAAATGAGACCACCCTGAATGTCATCCTTCTGTCCCACTTCGTCACCCTGTCCATCCCCAAACTGCCCCAGCTCCACTTCCTATGCCTCTTTGGACAATGCACCTGTGAGACCAATAGACTGAACTCTGCCATGGACATTCCTCCATCACCCCTCACCATTTTACAACCCGCTCCAATACTTAGCACTTCAATAAACACCCTTAAAGCACAAATCAACCAGGAGTCTGTCTGTGATTACGAAATACTGTATTAGTTATGACATTGGCAATATGCTTTTTCAATTGTAATGTCAACATACCTATGTCACACAGCTCTAGTCCATGAGGAAACAAAGCAGATGGCACACTGTGGGACACATATCTGTGAAATTGTAAGGGAAATTGACAACTCAGTTACCATACACTGGGTGAAAAGGACAGACAGTAGAGTGGTCGTAGTGTTAAAGTACATGTAGTAGGCAGGTTTGTATTCTTACCTGTGTCTTACTCGAAATATTGCCGGATCACAGAGTTCCTGTTCTCCATGTCCTCTTCTTCTGCTTCCGCGTCTTCACTCTCCACAGGCTCCACAGCTGCAACAACACCACCATCTGGACCATCCTCCTGCAGAAAAGGCACCTGACGTCGCAAAGCCAAGTTGTGAAGCATGCAGCAGGCCACGATGATCTGGCACACCTTCTTTGGTGAGTAGAATAGGGATCCACCTGTCATATGGAGACAGCGGAACCTGGCCTTCAGGAGGCCGAAGGTCCGCTCAATTATCCGCAGAGTTCGCCCATGGGCCTCATTGTAGCGTTCCTCTGCCCTTGTCCTGGGATTCCTCACTGGGGTCAGTAGCCATGACAGGTTGGGGTAACCAGAGTCACCTATTAGCCACACATGGTGCCGCTGGAGTTGACTGAGCACATAAGGGATGCTGCTATTCCGCAGGATGTAGGCGTCATGCACTGAGCCAGGGAACTTGGCATTAACATGGGAGATGTGCTGGTCTGCCAAACACACCATCTGCACATTCATTGAATTTTAACTCTTCCGGTTTCTGTACACCTGTTCACTCCTGCGTGGGGTACCAAGGCCACATGTGTCCCATCAATGGCACCTATGATGTTGGGGATATGTCCCAGGGCATAGAAGTCTCCTTTCACTGTAGGCAAATCCTCCAACTGAGGGAAAACGATGTAGCTCCGCATGTGTTTCAGCAGGGCAGACAACACTCTGGACAACACGTTGGAAAACATAGGCTGGGACATCCCTGATGATATGGCCACTGTTGTTTGAAATGATCCACTTGCAAGGAAATGGAGCACTGACAGCACCTGCACTAGAGGGGGGATTCCAGTGGGATGGCGGATAGCTGACATCAGGTCTGGCTCCAACTTGGCACACAGTTCCTGGATAGTGACACGGTTACGCCTGTGGGTCATGATGACATGTCTTTCCTCCATTGTCGACAGGTCCACCAGCGGTCTGTACATCGGAGGATGCCGCCATCCCCTCACATGTCCCAGCGGACGGTGCCTATGAAGGACAACAGCGAGCACAGAGTCAAACAACTCAGAGGTACGTACCCACAGCTTACACAGAACACGAATCATAACCCAGATAATGGCCTGTATGAGTGTTGAGCCAAGGCCTAGGTATGTGTGACGCAGTACAATTGTAAGCCATGTGGGCCCATGAAATGGCGGCTGCCTGACCTGTAAAGTGTGACAATGGGATGTGAGGTAACTGCGCTGGCGTTGTATACCGTTGCGGTAGGCGGTCGAAGACCTCGGCGCAATGCTGCATTGGTTAACATTGGACCCTATGGGTCTCAGGAGCCAATGACAATGTACGCCGGCGGTGGCGGTACGCAGCGCCGCGGACGTGACCGCCATTTTCTATCTGTTCAATCACTCGATACCTGATCTTCGACAGGAGAGGACCTACACTGCAAGTGCTGCAGTGACCTCGGTCTTGAAGAGACAATGACTCGTACTTCTGGGGAAAGGGCCCCTGCCTTCACATCGGAGGAGTTGGAGAAACTCGTGGATGGGGTCCTCCCCCAGTACGCGCTACTCTACGGTCCTCCAGACAAACAGGTAAATACACAGGGGGCATTCTGTATGGGCTATGCCTGTGTGGAGTGGGCTGGATGAAAGATGGGGGGCGAGATTTAGGCGTGGATGAAACGACGGTGAGTGCATGTGCATCATGGCAGGGGTAGGGATGGGGGCCAATGACTGTGACGGTGCATTTGGTAATAACTTTTCTGTTCCCCCTGTACAATTCATGTAGGTCAGCACCCACCAGAAAAAGGATATTTGGCGTGCCATCGCCAAGGACGTCCGGACCCTGGGGGTCTACCACAGACGGAGCACCCACTGCCATAAAAGATGGGAGGACATTCGCCGCTGGAGCAAGAAGACGGCGAAGGCCCAGCTGGGGATGGCCTCCCAACGTGGGAGGGGTGCACGTCGCACCATGGCCCCCCTGATGTTCCGGATCCTGGCGGTGGCGTACCTGGAGTTGGATGGGCACTTGAGGGCATCACAGCAGCTACAAGGGGGTGAGTACACTCTCATTCTGCTGATTTGGCGCTCAGTGGAGGCGTCTGGGTTGGGGAGGTGGGCTGTGGGTTTCCCTAGGCCAGGGCGAGTTTAGTAGGCAAGGTCCCCTTCTTCTGGCAGACCCTGTGGCACCCCACCCCACCTGTCTACTGTGCCAGTTACACTCAGTCAGGCTCCTGTGTCATCCATGTGGGCTGAATTCATCCATAGCCTTGTAGGCCATTTCCCAGTTTCCTGTCCAAACTTGACCTCTTTCCCACACCTCCCCCACCCCGTCCGTCTCCTAGGGCCCGACTCTCCAGGTCCCTACCTAGCACCTCAGCCACAACATCTCCGGGACCAGTGGTGCCTGTAGTCACCGGTATCTGGAGTGCACCGGCCACCAGAGCAGCCAGTGTGACACGGAGCCACAGCACGGATAGTCCCCCACTTGTGAAGCATCAGAAGTTGGCCAGTGTCCGGCGGGAGAGGGGGAAGACTCAAGCCACCAAAGCCGCTCCCAGGGATACAGGTAGGAGTGTGGAGTCAGCTGCAACAGCTTCCAAGGTAGGGAAGGGCCACAGGAAACTCAGCAAGGGCTGCGAAGAGCAGCACAGCGGAGAAGACCGCCATCATCCCCGCTGCCCAGGAGTCCACCGCCAGCACCTGCCCTGCTGCCCAGGAGGCCACCGCTAGCACCGGCCCTGCTGCCCAGGAGGCCACCGTCAGCACCTGCCCTGCTGCCCAGGAGGCCACCCCCAGCACCTGCCCTGCTGCCAAGGAGGCCACCGCCAGCACCTGCCCCGCTGGGCCTGACACGACCGCCAGCACCAGCCCCGCTGGGCCTGAGAGGACCGCCAGCAGCAGCCCTGCTGGGCCAGACAGGACCGCCATCGCCAGCCCCGCTGGGCCAGACAGGACCGCCATCACCAGCCCCGCTGGGCCTGAGAGGACCGCCAGCAGCAGCCCCGCTGGGCCAGACAGGACTGCCAGCACCAGCCCCGCTGGGCCTGAGAGGACCACCAGCAAAAGCCCGCTGGGTCTGAGAAGACGGCCGGCAGCTGAGTCACAGGCAAAGGACCCCGCAGCCACAAGAAGCTCCGCTGAACAGGGCACCGCCACAAGAAGCACCGCTGAACAGGGCACCGCCACAGCAAACACCGCTGAACAGGGCACCGCAACAAGAAGCACCACTGAACAAGGCACCGCCACAGCAAACACCGCTGGCCCATGTGCACCAAGAGTACTGACGCTACTGAGTCCGTCACTAGCAGAATTCAGCACTCTGGGCACAAGAGCCCCTCCAGAACCAGTGGAGCATCACATCCACTACCTCAGTCCTTGGCAGGATGAAGCACTCTGGGCACAAGGCTCCCTCCAGAACCAGTGGAGAATCACATCCACTACCTCTGTCCTTGGCATGATGAAGCACTCTGGGCACAAGAGCCCCTCCAGAACCAGTGGCGTATCACATCCACTACCTCTGTCCTTAGCAGGATGAAGCACTCTGGGCACCAAGCCCCCTCCAGAACCAGTGGAGATTGACATCCACTTGGGAGACTGTGGCTTTGCACTCCCCAGGATTGACCAGTGGGCAAACCACCCACTGTAGAGACTTGAGAGACTGTGGCTTTGCACACCCCAGGATTGAACAGTGGGCAACCCACCCACTGGAGGGACTTGAGAGACTGTGGCTTTGCACTCCCCAGGATTGACCAGTGGGCAAACCACCCACTTGTGAGACTTGAGAGACTGTGGCTTTTCACTCCCCAGGATTGAAGAGTGGGCATGTGGCCCCCTCGTGGATTTGGCGTTGTGCACTCAACCGGCTGAGTTGCCCCCCCTTTCCCTCATCCTGAGGTGCCTGTTTTGTTGCTATCTGATGCCCCTGCAGTGTTCTCTCCGTGATGGTCGGGGATCTTGTGTGGGCCTCGCCCATATCGTGTGGGCCCAGTGGTCCACGGACTTTAAGGGTGGAATATCCTGGACTGATGATCTTGGTGTATATTTGTAAATAGTGTATGTACATTATTTGACTACTGATTTTTAATATATTGCAATCGTTCATCTCATTTGCTTTTGTCTTTGCATTCTTCTGGGGTGTTGGGGGTGTAACTGTAATGTATCATGATGTATTAGTGTGTGTGTTGTAGTGGGTGGGGGTGGGGGTGTTGCGTGTTGCGTGTGTATGTTGCTGTTTTTTCCCTCCACCCTCCCCTGTGTCGTAGGTGCAGTACTCACGGTGGTCTTCTGCGCCGGCGTTCGTGCTCCTGGTAGAGAAACAAGAAGATGAGGGCTGGCAGGATCTGGAGTTTGGGGTCCATGGTGTCCTGGTTCCTCGTGGGGTGTGTAGAGGTGAGCGTTTTCCCTTCGAAGTCCTGTTTCCGCTGTGCTTTTGTCTGCAGTGCAACCGCCCTGGAAAAGGTGGCGGATTGGTAGGTCGTGATACTGTGGGTGGTACTTTGTCTCCCGCCTGTCTGTTGGCGGTGACCGCCGCTGTGTTTGTTTGTACCGCCATGGCGGTCAGAGTGTTAAAGTGGCTGTCTGTGTTGGCGGTTTCCGCCACAGTCGTGATTCCATTTTTTTTACTGCCTACCGGTCTTACCGCTGCTTTAACACCGACCGCCAGGGTTGTAATGACCACCTTTATATCACTTTTACAGTGATATCTCAACATATACTTATTGCATTTTTATCATTTTGACCTGCATTTATCCAGATAAATATATATTTTTCTAAACACTGTGTGGTGTATTTTTGTGGTGCTATATGGTGTTATTGTATGATTTATTGCACACATACTTTGCGCATTGCCTTCTAAGTTAAGCCTGACTGCTCAGCGCCAAGCTACCAGAAGGTGGGCACAGGATAATTTGGATTGTGTGTGACTTACCCTCACTAGAGTGAGGGTCCTTGCTTGGACATAGGGTAACCTGACTGCCAACCAAAGACCCCATTTCTAACAAGGATCCTATGCAAATACACACAAACATACTGGAAAACAATAAATTAATACCATGGTATAAATCTGTCAAACAAGCGCACATGTAGATTTCAAATTGAAGAGTCAGTACCCCATTATAAAATGCTTACAAAACATATATATTGGATGTTGAAGGCTACATAGCCATTCCTAGAGATACCAATATGCCCCATGCTTTTAGTGCAGTTACAAGAAATGCTCTCCAGATGTTTCCCTCGGCCTGGCAGACTCCTCGCAGTTGGCAGGGCTGTTTGAGAGCCAGAGTGTAATGATCACAGACAGGCCTGGCCAGACCAGCCTTCAAGCTGGTGACATGGAGACTGAGGGAGATCTCCTACTGCTGACAGCTATGTAACAGTGCAGTTTGGGTGTCCTACAGCCCTGATGCCTCAGACACCTGCTTTGTCTGTTGACTGATCAAGTTTCGCATTTCTCTTTCCTTCTGCCTGCAGCAGGCTTTCTATTCTAATTAGAGATTAAGGGGCAAATTTATTAGCACAGTGCAGCAAGCCACCTTTCCGTGCTGAGTGAAATGGAAAGGGCAGGAATACTCCATATTTAATATGATATGGCGCATTCTTGTCCTTTCCTTGCACTGGCGCACAATGTGCTGCCTTGTGCCAAAGTAGGCACTCTTTCACCCTGGTAAAAGGGTGCCTTCATTGCAGACAGTATTGTTTATGGGCAGGAAGGGGGCACATTCCTGCACAAAAACAATCCTCAGCAGGACTTCCTCTTTCTTTGTGTGCTGCAGAATGCAGCACACATAGGAAGTGGAAAAGACTAGGAGAAATAAAGATATTACTCTTCATTCCGCTTTACCTGGGAATGAGTAGCATTTTGACATATTCCCAGGTCTACCAGTAATAGTAAATCTGGAAATGCAATAAAATCCTTGGGTCGGTGCATGGGAACACCCACGCTCCACCCATAGAATGGCTCCCGGGAGCAGCGTAACACAATGCAGCAATTTGCGCTGTGATGCGTTACTCTAAATTTATCAAGCCATGCAGGGCCACGCAAGGTGGAATTGCGTGGCTTGATAAATCTGGCTTAGTACTTGTGTCGCCCTTGCGCCTCCTTGCTTGGCATAAGGTTGCTGCAGCTCTTTGATAAATTTGCCCCTAAATGCCCCCAAACTAAATACAAGTGGGTGCTGCATCCATGTCAACCTCACCTCTGCTTGTTCCCGGCTCTGTCTGAGCTCCCAGCTGCAGGTTGTAAGTTTCTACTACAGTAATTTTTCCACCACTACAGTGTTCCTGCTGAGAGTACCTTTAAACTATGAGCGAGGAAAGAGGTGCTCTAATTGGTGTGATATTAGATGCCAGTGCAGGAATAAGTGGTAAAATGTGTTAATGTAATGTGGCACTTATCAGGCTTAACTGATCCAGTCATAGTGAAGAGCAGGTCTGTGGTGAAGCATGCCACTGTAAGAGGTTGAGGGTTTCACATACTGTTACTGCATACATGCCAGTCACAATCTGGCAGACACATGATTATTAATATCAAGTTTGGGAATGCTGGTTTCTCTATAGTAATCTAGAGGCTCCAACGTTATTGTGTTAATTCATTATTTGTTTAGGAGAATATATTGCAATTTCTTAAAACTTTTACTCTCCCTCCTCCTTATCTAGATCACTACAGTCCCACAGAAAGGGCCTAAAATACCCTTCAATGCGATCTATGTACTCTTCCTTACTGACATATTTTTCTCCCTGCATTTAATTGTATATTGGGTCCTGGCAGCTCCTGATTCTTTTATTGTTGTCCCCTTTCTATTACTTATTTAGTTGTGATGTTTATATCACCAAGAAACTACAGTGAGTGTTGCAAAGTATATAAAATGAAAGAAATATGCACAAAGCCTGTCCTCATGGAAGACTTTTTTTTAAACTCACAGGGCTCAAAGAGTAACTTAACAAATGAAGAAGTACTCTCCTGAGTACAGCAGGACTCATAAACAGAATATTAGAAAGGGACATGAAAAATATTTTCATAGAAATTATGGATAATAGCCTAAAAAGATTAAATGAGGGTAATGTGTCTCTAAATGTAGAAATCTCTTCCTGTCTTCTCTGAAAAAGTATATGTTTTGTGAAGCAGGTTTGGATTTGAATTGATGGTATTCTATTATGTCTTCACCACCAAGATTCTTTAATGGTCATTAAAATGACAGAGTGACTGTGTCACTTAAAAATGCTCCTAGAGGAATTGTTTAAATATAATTTGTGTACATAAGATCCAGTCTTCAATTAATGATTAGGACAATTCCGTACTGTTCAAATCGAATATATTAATCAATAGGATTTAGGAAGTTAAAAAATGTACAACAAACAACAAATGTCCATCCCGTAGACAACAACACTGCATATAACCCCCAGATCACACAATTGTATCCCAACAGAAGATCCAGGAAGGGATTATAACCTTCCTCTTGACACAGTTCTGCACAATAATTGGCTGACTTTCAGTCCTAGCTCAATCAATACCATGGTCTTTCAATTCAGCTTGTCAAATGAGAAGGTAATGTCAACATTGTGGTCTCTTGTGGCAGTCAGAGGTCCATAAGACCATCATCAGGACTCAGTGTTGTAAAATATTAGCTACATATAAGGAAAATTAATTATAAAACAGTATGGGTAATCAGCCAAATCACACCATGTGTGCCGCACGTTGCACCCAAGAAAACACCACAAACACGTGTGGATACTAGTATAGGCCACCACCTACATGACAAAGAAAGTTCAAAAAGTACCCCAAAAACATAGAAAGTGTGCGCCACATAATACACTGTGTCAGGCTCCCAACCAAAATTACTACATTACACTACTTACAACAGGTTGCAAAAATAGACTTTGTAGCAACACACAAGGGGACTTCAACCTACAAGCCCAAGGTAACAAATATTAAAATAATAAAATATTAAAATAGCTTAACCGCCATACAACATAAACTGTAGAAAAATTCTGCCTCCACTGTAGCGTATTCATACCTTCTAAATATGGGACCGCTAGCATCTGTCTCCATCCCCATCCGCTCAACCCATCCGAGTCGGAATCAAACATTGCTGATCTTTCTGGTGTGTTTGAATAAGGACGTGATAGGTCATGTGACCATTCCAGTGACTATGGCGGACATCTTGAAACAGTAAAGATGCCTAACCAAATCCCAGAGCTTAGAGACAGTTGTAATTACGATAAGTTTAGTGTTGTGAACCTCATCAACTTAATAAAAATAATATCTATCTAGGCCATCCTCACAGTCCATGTTAGTAAGGTACAAGCTGCCGGTCTCTTTGATGCAGAGCATTCAAGTAATAACATGTCACGTGACCATTGCAATGACTGTGAAGGCCTTCTTTAAATGTACTAATGGCCTACCTAAATGCTCTCCAACACTAAATCCACATTCACAAACCTGCTGTAGGTAGCCCCAGAGCCCAATTTATACACAGAACAGAAAGAAAAGATTGACCCAAACCAATAAGTCTCAGGGCATTTACCAATACCACTTAATCTCAGAAATGTAACTACAGTTAACGGGACTCACAACCCTCATACCATCCATGAGAAACAAAAGGAAAGAAGAGGAAACAATAGGTAACCATGAAAGGGACCATGCCCTATCTAGCACAACTGCCAGATATCGATTCAGCATCAGAAATTGCAGGCACAGAACCATGAAAGGAGGTCAAGATCCATAACCCTCTATGTGGAATACATCACATTAACTGTTCCGATCAGGATAGTCCATCTACGACGTTGCCAGTATTTGCCATTCCACCTGTTGATTTAGACCCTTCTTCACTGTATCTGCAAGCCAAATCAATTGGTTCTTTTTAATGCTTAACAGGCGGTCCACATTTACATGTTGTTTCGAGAGTTTTATAAGTACAAACCAGTGCATATCGTTGGAGGCAGGTTTCATAAGATTGTAATGTTCACCCATAGGAGCATTCACAACATAACACTATATTCTTGATTGATGTTGAATAATCCGTTTTCTGACCTCCTGAGTGTTTTACCAATGTAAAACAAAGAACATGGGCATTAAATACAATAAATAACATTTTTAGAACCACAATTAGTGAAATGTTTCAACTGCCAAGTTCTCTCTTTTAGACAACATGTTTTACAATTCTGGTGGAAGCGCATGCACTGCAGTTCCCACACGGGTAATGTCCAACCCTCAGTGTTACACCCAGATGTTAGTCGGTGTGTGTGGTTCAGGTTCAATGTAGGCCCTCACTAGACTGTCTCTCAAGTTTTTTCCTCTTTTGAAGGCAAATAATGGTTTCTCAAGTGAAATGTCAAGAGAGGCTAACAAATGCCAATTTTTCAAAATAATCATGTTAATTCCATTTGACTCTGAACCAAAAGTTGTAACACAAGTCATACAAGAGTGAACAGCTTTATCTTTGACCTGAAGTAAGGCTTTTCAATCGTAATACCAGGCACGTTTCAGGGATTTTTTAACCAGTCTATATGGATAGTTTCTCTTGCTCAATTTGTATATTAAAGTCTTGGCTTCCAAAAAATAGTCATCTTTCTTGGAGTAATTACGTTTAATCCTTAGGAATTGCCCAAACAGTAAATGGTCCCTTAAATTCCTGGGATGATGGCTATTATAACTCAATAGACTATTTCTGGCAGTGGGTTTAGTATATAGGCCTACATACAAAACACCCTCATCAAATTTTCAAATCTAAAAAAATAATGTAATGGCTATCATATTCCAGGGTAAATTTTAAGTTTGTATTTGATTATTAATCTTTTTGTGAAATCGTAGTAAATCACTTATTGGACCATGCCAAACAAAGAAAATGTCATCTATATACCGGAGCCATTTTGTGATGTAACTGCCATAAGGATTACCTTCTTATAGATGGTATCCTCTTCAAAAGTGGCCACATATAGATTCACAATATCAGGAGCAAAAATAGCTCCCATCGCTACTCCCTTTATTTGTGCAAAGAGCTCATCACTGAACAGGAAGTAATTGCGTTCCACTACAACTTCTGATAAAATCAGTGAGGCACTTTTTGACACCATGTTAACAGAAATGGAAGAGTGGAATTTATTTAATTTCATTTTAAATTGAGCAGTCTGCTGTAAATGAGGAAACTGTTGGATCTAACCATATTGTCTGTACTCAGTGATACATACATGAGAATATCTTCAAACTTGAAAGTGAGAGATTTTGAAAAAAAAAGCGGAAACATTTATTTGCCCCATTGGTTTATATTGAAGCAGAGGCAATTTCAGGTAAGATATTCCTACAATAAAGCAATTTTTCTTCACAAACAGAGTCTCCCATGTGAATTAGGTCTGTTGGCACTTATGGTGATGTTAGTGCCTTGTTCCCCCAGTGTATCCATCCTCTTTGCCACTCCATCTTTTTAAAATATGAGAAACACAAAAGGTGATGGTAAGAATGCTTGCAGTTCATCTAACCACTGGCAATTGCTCAGGTTACCATTCCAACCCATCATTCTTTAGCGCACCATGCCACCGCAGTTTGGACCCAGCTATATGCAAATCAGTCTTGACCTTACTCTGATAGGACCAGTCCAGTTTGGTTTTGCCTAGATTAGGGCTCATCAGTTTGGTAAAGGTTGAATGCAATTGTGGTGGTTAGACAAATTGCAAGCATTTCTCCCATTACCCTAAGTGGCAAGAGTATGTCCTGCTGTGGGTCCTTTGCTTACTGTGCCACTGGAACTCTTCTGCACTTGACTGAAAATCCCCAATCAGGGGAACACCGGTCTTGGGTTGCTTGTGTTCTCGTTCAGGAAGGACCTGGATTTGCAGTTCGGGCTGGACTATATTTTTGCTTTTGACCCAGTACAACACTTCATTTTGGGATATGATTGTGCCATACAAAAATCATATACCCTAATGCATACGTTGGTTATGACTGATCAAGTCTTAAGGTTTGAAAGTGTGAATGGGATAGTTTGTGTTTCTTCACTGCCTCCACTCCAGATACTGATTGTCCAGTTCAAGCCTGGAGCAGCCCCTTTTATTTCCTTGTAACACCACATTTACTTTATAACGAGGGTTTACCAGAACAGAAGTTAAGCATATAAAACATTTGGGTGGGGAGGAAATATAGTGCATCCGTCTGTAAACCGGAAATACGTTTCTGTTTCTATCTTCTCTGCAGTGACGTCATTTCTTACACAAATTCAGATGTTTATTTAATCGCACGCTTGGCCACGCATATCTTGTGTAATTACAAGTTCGGTTTGTGAATTTCAGACTTGGGTATTTTGATCAATTTTTTATAATTCAAAATGATATTTGTGTTTGCACAAGTGAAACCACTGTGAGTTTTTAAAACATGTTATGCTGTGAATGGCTCAATGCACAAAACGTTATTAAAGTTATGATACATATTTCACTTTTGGAATATAACAGAGCTATTCGCTGTACATAATTTAATAGAGTGTGAAAATGGTTTTGTATTTTGCCAAAACACCACCTTAACATATTTTATTACTTTTGTAGTTCAACCTAAAACACTCCGATTCTCTTCTAGCTTTCCCCTTCATAACTTTACACTGCAAACTGCTCTGAAAGGACTCACATCGACTGTGAAGAAAGATAAAGTGAAGACTTCTTTGGACTACGACATACTAAATTACAATATATTTTTTTTAAAGATATGTGAAAATCAAATCAAAATATTACGTATCACCCTAGTCAATCAGCTTACAGACTTGTCTTGATTTTAAAAACGCTTTTTAGCTGAGTTAATTTATTTGAAAGTCGGCTGATCCACACAAAATGGATAAATTGATCATTCATTACCATGGCCACATTCAGCATGTTGTGCATTCACCATGATGACTCCTATAATAAGGGCTAATGTCAGACTATGAAATAACTTGTGAGCCATGTTTTAATGTCGTTTTAATTCATTCTGCGTGGGAAGTTCAGAATGTGGATTGATGCTCGGGTTTATAGAACGTTTGTATCCTCAGACCTGTTTGCTTAATAGTTCGATATTTTTGCATAAGTAGGGTCTCTTCCACTTAAGATGCATAATTATTATTTAAACAAGTCAGCAGTTGCATGGAGGGTCCAGCTGACATTTTGTATCTTTTGGACCCTCCTAAAAGTAAAACAAACATTGGCAGAGCCAATAGGTCTTGCCTATGTTAAAGCTATTGGCTTTGCCAATGCGTTTTAGCCATGTTATACACCAGTGTGGCTACTGTTCAGCATGGCTGAAAGTTGGTGGTGTAGAGGAGAGTAGTGTGGAGTGTTGTCGAGTGGAATGGCGAAGAGCATAGTAGAATAGAGTGGAGTAGAGTGGAGAGTCAGAGAGTGTTGTGTATTTGAGTGGCATGGTGTGGAGTCACGTACAGTGGCATTCACTGGAGTGGCATAGAGTAGAGTGGACTGGTATAGAATGCTTTGGTATAGAGTGTTGCAGAGAATAGTAGAGTAGAGTGCAGTGGCATTGAATGAAGTGGCATTGAATTTAGATGCATACAATGCAGCATTGTAGAATGCAGTTGCATAGATTAGAGTGGTGCATAGTAGAGTGGGGTGGTGCAGAGTGGAGTGGGGCCAAGTGGAGTGGCACCGAGTAGTGTGGCATTGAGTGGTGCTGAGTGGAGTGGTGCAGATGTGAGTGATGCAGAGGACAGTGATGCAGAGTAGAGTGGCATAGAGTGTGCAGTAGAGTTGAGTGGTATAGAACCCAGTGGCTTGGAATGGTGCAGAGTAAAGCTGCATAGAATGGTGCAAAGTAGAGTAAAGTGCAGTTGAGTGCAGTGGAATAGAGTGCAGTGGTGTAGAGTGCAGGATAGAGTTGAGTGGCATAGAGTGCAGTGGTGCAGAGTAGAGTAGCATAAAGTGGTGCAGAGTAGCATATAGTGCCATAGAGTGCAGAGGCATAGAGTGCAGTAGAGTGGACTACTGTTGAGTAGAATGGCATAGAGGTCAATGGCAGAGATTCCAGTGTTGCAGAGTACAATGTCAGAGTGCAGTGGTGTAGAGTGGCATTGAAAGTGGAGTAGACTACAGTGATGCAGAGTAAAGTGCAGTGCCATTGAATGCAGTGACATAGAATGAATTGTGTGAAATGCATTCACGTAGAGTGCAGTGGTTAAGAGTAGAGTGGCATAGAGTTCAATAGCATATAGTAGATTGTTTTAGAGTAGAGTGAAGTGGTGTAGAGTGAAGTGGTGAAGGGTAGAGTGCAGTTACGGAGAGCAACCTAGAGTTTAATGACATAAGGTGGTGTAGAGTGCAGTGGCGCAGAGTAAAATAGAGTGGCGTTCAGTGGATTGGGGTAGAGGGCAGGGGCATTGAGTTGAGTGTATTGGCATTGAGTCCAGTGACATAGAGTGCAGTGTTACAGAGTGGTGTAGATTGGAACTGTACAGAGTAGAGTGGTGTGGCCTAGACTGGAGTGGAGTGGAGTGCAGTGGCAAAGAGTGCAGTAGTGTAGAGTAGAGTGGCGAAGAGTGCATACAGATAGAGTGGTGCGACCTAAAATGAGACAGAGAGAAGCGGGGGAGCAATGGAGGAATTGTGATCATGAGCAAAGAGCAAGTAAAAGCTAGAGGTGGGGAGGTAATAAGAAAAAAGATGAGAAAAGCAGTGAGGGGTGGGCGAAGCACTGACAAGCTGGTGAATGGGAGAGAAAAATGGAAAACACAGTGGAGAATCTGAAGGGTGAAGAACCACAGAGTCGATGAGGGAGAGAATAAGATAACACATGAACTTCCATGGAGTGTAGAAAGTAAAAGAACAAAAAAAAATTTGCTTGAATTTAAGCAGTGGATGGGTATAAATCAGCCAATCAAGAGGATGGTAAATAAAGATTGAACGATAGCCATTGAAAAAGAAGCAATCAAATGAGATTTGTAAGCAAACCAACCAATGATGAGAAAAGGCTTATGAAAAGCTCAATTTAAGTATTCGTTTGTACACAATAGGTCTGTAGGAGAGGCCTAAAACAGGATAAAAAGTGATAGAGTGCAGAATTTTTCACTGTAGTCCTTGCCCCGTGATATATCTCCATAAAAAAATATTGTCCAGAGATCTTGTGTTTTTTTAATCATTCGAGAAGTAATTTAGCTTGGGTGGACATTGCTAACCCGGGACAATTTGTTCTGGACAACATTTTCAAAAATGGCGGATGTGTTGCAGTGATGATGTAAAACATAGGTTTTGGGGGTCAACTAGTGTTATAGAGAAAGAAAATAACTCCTCAGAGCAACCCTTCTGCAAATTTCCAAAGTGGTGGCTCTAAAAAGATGTGTTTTAGCAATCATATTTGTAATTTATTTTAATATTGTTTTTGTTTCAGGGTCTCTGTTGTTTCTAATTCATAAACATGAGCATAGCAGGTGGTATCAGAGGATCTTTACCTCTTGACAGAGTGTTGCTAACTACAAAATCTGAGGACTTCTTCAACAAAGAAAAATGAGTTATATTCCAAACTAATTTGAAAGAAAAGCTAACGTCAACTGTGGCTGGACAGACAAGAGTTCAAGACGCTGCAGAAATTCGGACAAGACAAAGTTCACAAAAGATTGAAACTGATGGGTGAAGAGGATCAAACATTTTCTCATTGTAACAAGTGCTACAAGTCATATGCAATGGAAAAAAGCCTGGAATTAATTTGTCAAACAATAGCAGAAAACAGTGAATCACAATAAGAATCTGAGTCTTCTGAGAAAGCGACATCAACTAAACCCAATGCTCATCTACTTAGAAGATCGATGGCTACTCATCTTCCACCTCCAACAACTGATCAGAAAGCAAAGGATCTTCAATGTGTTTTCTGTGGTTTAGCCAGAACAAGAGCCAAAGGGATTGATGAAAGAACAAAGTACAGAGTATGTGAGTCTCAACGGGCAAACATATTTTTATCTGCAGCAAGTTTCTTCCAAGATGACATTTTCAGCTGAGTATCTTATCTAAACAGTGAGGTTAATGTATTTGCAGCAGATTTCTATGACCACCTGAACTGCTTGTGTTGTTATATTCCACATATGAATGTACAATGAGCTCCCAGCAGCAACATAACCGCCAGCCTCAGGTTAAGTTTGCACTCTTAGAAAAAGCAAATTAAGTTTTAAAGCCACTCTTGAGTGCTGGCTATGGGAACTTAGAAAAAAAAGTCAACATTGATGAAACTGTAATGATCCATAATATTGAAATTAAGATTTTTATGGAGAGAATGTACAATGACAGAATTTGTTTTTGTCAGGCTAACAAAAATAATGAGCGACTTATGGTGCTCTCTGCTGATTTGACACCTGAAGTTCCTGTTGCCAAAATAAGATCACAGGATTCAGGAAAATCAGCAAGAACCATTTTAAGAAATGTCCTGAAAGATTTAAATTTGAGACTTAATGACAACTGTTGTGATGCCCCAGAGTTCCGCCAATCATGGGAGGCAACAAGAATGCCTAAAGTTGTCTTAACATTTGTACATCATTGTTTAATATCAGCAAAGCAAAACTGTTACAAACTATAGTGCTTGAGTTGGGATTACAAACTAAAGTGCTTGTGTTGGGAACAGAAGCTGACAACATTGATGATGGCTTTGAAGATATAAGTGAAGAAGTGGGAGACAATCCCATGAACCAACAGGGTCATGCTCTACAAATGTACTGTCTTTTCCAAATCATGTTTTATGAATTACATCACGGAAAAGAGAAAACTCCGCTACACATGATGACTGCCTACGCAATCTATGAGAAGTGCAAAAGTAGAGAGCTTAACACTTCACTGAATAGGATTGGGGTATCAACAAGTTATAACGACATAGTACGGAGCAAGAACTTGTTAGCAGCTCATGCTGTAAAATCTTATGAATCAGACAGCACACCACTTCCAAGTGACTTTACCAGGAAAGGAGTTACATTTGCTGATCTTGATCATTTTGATTTTGAAAACAGCTTTTCTTTGTCTGGAACATTCAGCACACATAATACTGCCCTGGACCATTTTCAAGACTGTTCCAATGAAGTAACTGCTGGAAATAAATGTGAGTCGGCTGTTGGCATAAACAAACGAAGCTGCAAACTTATAACCCATTTGCCTTGCTTAGGTGTGCAAAATCACTACAAGCAATCAACACTTCCTAGTCTTCTAGAATGTTTCAAAGTGGCTGAGAACATGGATCTTATTATACCTGATGCTACGGTCTGCAAAGCTGATTTAACTGAATTAATCATATTGCTTATTTGGTGTGGACTGAAGGATGAAGAAAAGCCAGTTGCTTCGTGGGCTGGAGTTCATGCTGGATCACCCGGAATACCGTCCCACTGAAGAAGGTTGTTTTATTTTACCAGTAATGCCATCTCCAGTCACAAACTATGCATCATTATACACAACTGGACAAAATTTCCAAACTGTGCGTGCTCAGCTTGAAGACCAGCATATCCTGCCAATTTTCTGTGATGGAGGTGCTTTCCATGTTAGCTGCCATTTTTATGAACAATCCAGTAACTTTGATGATCTTTATCCAATGATGGGTGTTTTCCACATGACAAAAGTTGTTTTGCGGTGTGCAGGAAGTTATCTCAGTGGATGTGGCATAGACAATGCACTTATTGAGGCTGAAATCTTTGGAAGCAAAACTGTCCAGTCACTACTGAGCAGAACTCATGTTTGTTTGTTGTAAGTTATGCTCATCATATCTGAGACTATAGAAACATTGCGTTGCAATGCTTTCTGGAACAAGAATGACAAATTAGGTTTTGCACATCTTATCTCCAAGGTGAAAAAAGCACAGGGTGCACATCATTCAAAAGACATAACGCAAATCCAGGCAATGTTCAGTACTCTCAGTTCAAATTCAGAAAACCTGAAACCCAAGTTTGTAGAGTTTGCTAAACAATGTAGAGAAAAATCAGAACTTTGCAATTACTAGGGAAATGTTTTACACAATAGCTCTTGTAAAAAACTTGGTACATGCTGATTGGGAAGGTGATCGGGAGCTGCACGTAATAACTGTGGAGTCACTGATTACTGTGTTTTGCTAACTTGATTGCATAAACTACCTGAGATAAGGGTCCTGGTATTTATAAAGAGCGAAGGAGCTAGAGGTGGAAAAAACATACTTCTACAGAAATGTAATCCAAAGACATTTTGTGGTGAAAGGCAGAGAGGGAAGGTTTAATGCTGTGGCTCCAGATATGAAACTGGAACAGATGATCCAGAGATCACAGAAAAGCTCCAAGGGAATTGTTGGTAAGACACGTAAAAGTGAATATGTTGCTTAATGGCTGCTAGTTTTGAAGTCCTTTCTATTTGCAATGTTTTCAGAGAGATGACCAATTCAAAATTAATGGACCAATGTGAAACTGTTCCTCACCACAAACTTGTGGGAAAGAGAGGGCAACATTTAAATAAACATGTTGACAGCCTTCTTCATTTCATGCATTAGCAAGGAAACCCCTTTGAAATGACTGAGCCTGTGCAACTACACAACTTTGTGACCAAACAATATGTGGATAATGATATAAAGACACATCTACTGGATGTCCTGGAAGATGGAACAAAACTATACGCAGAACTGAAGCAGGAGAGATTTGTATTGGAAGAGAAAAAGCTGTTTGACAAAATCACTAAAGCTACATTTCCACACTTTAATTGCCATAGTAACAGTTTTGTCCAACCTGCCACTACAAAACAGGTTCCAAAAAAACAAAGTTCGCGCGCACATAGAGAGATGGATGTAGCAAAAGAAAGGGGTGAATTTATCAAGGGCATTCTGTCGCTTAATCTTCTTCCAACAAACACATTATTTTATGGAGATGCTGCAACCAAAACAAAAAGTTGTAAAAGAGGATGAAAAAAACTTTCACCTGAAGAATTTCGATTTGAAAATGTGTCCTCATTGAAAACTGCTGCTGTTGTGGACTGTATGTCACAATTGCAAATGGTCAAGATTTCATCCATGCAAAGCTTCGGAGAGGTAATTCGGATTGTTTTTACAGATATCAAAGTCAGTGTGCACCTTGCAAAAACGGCACATTCTCTTTGACAATTATCTCAAACTATCTATCAAAGAATGTGAGACAATTAGACGAATGTCTACAAGTGAACAATTGAACTTGACTGCTACAAACATTTTACACCTCTACCTGTGCAACTTGGTAAATTCTGGGTATCAACATCGAACAAGATGAACTTGGCGATGTTCATTGGCCAAAACATTGCTGATGCTTCAGTGAACTCTGAATTTCCAATTATTGCAAGTGGAATGATTGTAAATGAGGAGTTAGTGCCTGCAGAAATATATTCAAAAGCTATGGGGCATGTTGTTCAAGAACTTAAGAGCAAATTGGAGGAATCTAACCTTTGTGTTGTGCCCCATGTTGTACTTTCAAATGACACAGATGTTATTATTTTGCTACTTAGATTTGTTGCAATGTTCGTAAATCAGGGATTGTCAGAGTTATGGATACGTTATGGTACAGACAAGAAAAGACACATAATCCCGCTTCATGTTCTGTACAAGAAACTTGAGCCAGAGATGCCCAGTGTTCTTATCAAGACATATAGGGGGTTATTACAACTTTGGAGGAGTTTTAATCCGTCCCAAAAGTGACGGTAAAGTGACGGATATACCACCAGCTGTATTACGAGTCCATTATATCCTATGGAACCCGTAATACGGCTGGTGGTATATCCGTCACTTTACCGTCACTTTTGGGACGGATTAACACCTCCTCCAAAGTTGTAATAACCCCCATAGTGTTGCAGGTGATGCCACTATGAACAAAATTTGAACAACGCTTGGCTCAGGCCTAAAGTGTCCAAAGGATACAATAGTCTGAGGTAAGATTTTCAAAGTTTCAAGGATCACCAAAACGTGACAAAAGATGTGCCCAGTAAAACTCTCACCTCAATCTCATAAGAGAAAGAAGTGCAACAGAGTACCACACGAAAGCACAGAAAACTGACAGCAAATAACTAACGTTGGACAAAGCTGGAAGAACTCCAGTGGGGTTAAAAACACAAACATGCTTGAGATTCCGTGAAGAACAGAGGACCTACATTACATTGTACTCAACCTGTCTATGAGAAATATTACAAAGATTGAAATGGAAGTTCTTCAAAAGGCTCATCATTGCCCCCTTAAAATAATATCAATGTCCTTAAAACTAAAATAGATTTGCCTCAGTTTCTCAGAAAATTTTAACTTGCCAATATTTCACCCATGGATAGGAAAATGTTATCTCTGCCAAAGATCTCTCCTCCAATAGTACAAGACTTGGAGACTTATAAATACACAACCTAGAATATGATGGAAGGATTGACCTTGCAACAGTGACTAATAATCTACATTTACACCTCAGCTCTACTGACAATGTTAGTGATGTTGTGGGGAAGAGTGTAATTCAGGAACTGGACTCACTGAAATCTAAAAATTAAAGATATTAAATCACGAGTAATAAAGTATTAGCAGCATTCAATAGTCTGCATACTGATTAGTTTATCATTATAAAATCAGCTGACAAGGGGATAACATAGTGATTATGAGTTATAAAGATTAGATAGCTTAACATGAGAGACACCTTAATGTCACCAGAGACTATCAGTTAGTTCCAAAGGAGACACTTAGGTCCAAATTTATACTTTTTCACGCAAAACTGCGCTATTGCAGTTCTGCTTGAAAAGGTTTACAGCCGGCTAGTGCCATTCCAAGACGATGGTCAGGCGTTTTATTTATGGAATTGTGCAATCCGGCACAAAGGATGGGCTAACATCAAGGAAAGAAAAAGACATTAGCGGGTGGGGGTGGTGGTATGGGTGAAGTGGAGGCTGGTTAGAGTAAAAAAAGATGCCTTTAACCAGCCCAGTGTCGTTTCTTGATGCAAAACCTACCATACCACATGACTCCTGTCTTATACAAGACACGAGTCATGCTCACCACCCCAATGGCCAGCACAGGGCATGGCCATTCCACCCAGTGCCATGTCGGGGGCCCATTTCAGGACCCTCGAAGGCACTTAAAAAAAATACTTACCTATACTTACCTGGGATGGGGTCCCTCATACTCGGCTGTCCCTCTGGTGTGGGTAGGGGTGTCCCTCGGGCGTGGGGAGGGCAGCTGCGGACTCATTCCATGGTGTTCCACTATGGTTCATAGGTCCCCTAATACCTGCCCTGACCCAGGTGTTAAATAATGGCGCTAAGCAAGCTTAGCACCATTATTTAGGCACCTTCCTCCCGTGTACCATTTTTGCACGGGAAGATAAATAAGGTGCCTGGGTCTTTGAGTCACCTTTTGCCCGGGAACACCTACCTTGCATCTCAAGGTGGGACCCCCTGACCTGCTTTAGGCCAGGAGTCCACTTTGACTCCACCAGCCTGCATCCATGCCCCTGAACCCGCCGTTTGCCACTGGAGGGAAGATCGAGGCCCGCCACCACCCGCAGGCACCCGCCTGCGCCTCATCCCTGGTGCCTAGTGGTAGGTGTATCCAGTGTGCTTTACACTTTGTATTTCGTTACATTTTTCATTTTATGTGCATCGTTTTTCATTTCATGCACTGTTTCTCACTATGCCTGTGCCCTTTTTACATTCCGCTTTGTTTTCACCCTCTGCGTTACTGCTCGTTTCTTTCCGGCTCTTGCCGGTTCTCCCGACCTAGACGCTGCGTCGCCTGCGGCCCCGTCCCCCTCGCACCCCCATTGGTCTTTTCACTCCCGCCTCCCAGCTGCTCCTCCCTTCCACCTCCCCTTCTTAATGGCGGCCACTGCGCGGAGCCCTCTGTGACCCCCTGACCTGCTATAGGCCAGGAGTCCACTTTGGCTGCTCCAGCCTGCCTCCGTGCCCCTGACTCCGCCGTATGCCGCAGGAAGGAAGTTCAAGGCCCTCCACCACCCGCAGGCACCCGCCTGCGCCTCATCCCTGGTGCCTAGTGGTAGGTGTATCCAGTGTGCTTTACACTTTGTATTTCGTTACATTTTTCATTTTATGTGCATCGTTTTTCATTTCATGCACTGTTTCTCACTATGCCTGTGCCCTTTTTACATTCCGCTTTGTTTTCACCCTCTGCGTTACTGCTCGTTTCTTTCCGGCTCTTGCCGGTTCTCCCGACCTAGACGCTGCGTCGCCTGTGGCCCGTCCCCCTCGCACCCCCATTGGTCTTTTCACTCCCGCCTCCCAGTTGCTCCTCCCTTCCACCTCCCCTTCTTAATGGCGGCCACTGCGCGGAGCCCTCTGTGACCCCCTGACCTGCTATAGGCCAGGAGTCCATTTTGGCTGCACCAGCCTGCCTCTGTGCCCCTGACTCCGCCGTATGCCGCTGGAAGGAAGTTCAAGGCCCTCCACCACCCGCAGGCACCCGCCTGCGTCTCATCCCTAGTTCCTAGTGGTAGGCATATCTAGTGTGCTTTACACTTTGTATTTCGTTTCATTTTTCGTTTTATGTACATAGTTTTTCATTTCATGTACTGTTTATGACTGTACCTGTGCCCATTTTACATTCCGCTTCGTTTTCACCCTCTGCGTTACCCCCCGTTTCATTCCAGCTCTTTCTGGTTCTCCTGACCCAGCCGCTGTGTCCCCTGCGGCCCTGCCCCCCTCGTGCCCCCATTGGTCTTTTCCCTTACGCCTCCCAGCTGCTCCTCCCTTCCACCTCCCCTTCTTAATGGTGCCCGCTGCGCAGAGTTCTGTGTGACCCCCTGACCTGCAGGAGTCCACTTTGGCTCCACCAGCCTGCCTCCGTGCCCCTGACCCTGCTGTTTGCCGCTGGAAGGAAGTTCAAGGCCCTCCACCACCTGCAGGCACCCGCCTGCGCCTCATCCCTGGTACCCAGTGGTAGGCGTATCTAGTGTGCTTTACACTTTGTAGTTAGTTTAATTTTTCATTTTATGTACATCGTTTTTCATTTCATGCACTGTTTCTGACTGTTCCTGTGCCCTTTTTACATTCCACTTTGTTTTTACCCACTGCGTTACCACCCGTTTCTTTCCGGTTCCCGACGGTTCTCACAACCCAGCAACTGCGTTCGCTGCAGCCCAGCCCCCTCTCACCCCCAATGGTCTTTTCCCTCTTGCCTCCCAGTTGCTCCTCCCTCCCACCTCCCCTTCTTAATGGCGGCCGCTGCGCGGAGCCCTGTGTGACCCCTTGACCTGCTTTAGGTCAGGAGTCCACTTTGGCTCCACCAGCCACCCTCCGTGCCCCTGACCCCGCCGTTTGCCGCTGGAAGGAAGTTTGAGGCCCTCCACCCGCAGGCACCTGCCTGCGCCTCATCCCCAGTGCCTAGTGTAAGGCGTCTCTAGTGTGCTTTACACTTTGTATTTCGTTTAATATTTTGTTTTATGTACATCGTTATTCATTTCATGCACTGTTTCTGACTGCACCTGTGCCCCTTTTATATTCCGCTTTATTTTCACCCTCTGCGTTACCGCCAGTTTCTTTCCGGCTCTTCCTTCTTCTCCCGACACAGCTGCTGCGTCCCCTGCGGCCCCGCCCCCTTCGTGCCCCCATTGGTCTTTTCCCTCCTGCCTCCCAGCTGCTTCTCCCTCCCACCTCCCCTTCTTAATGGCAGCCACGCCAGGACCGCGCCCAGCGCCCATCCCCCTGGTCCATGCTTTTCCGCCCCCCGAAGCAGCACTACTCCTCCACAGAACTCCATACCCTCAACCCAGGCCAGCACCCCACCTGCGCCCAGGCCAACCCCAAACACACACATGGACCATTCACATGCCACTCATGCCATTTTTCCTGCACTCACACTAACACCAGCAACACCAACATGCACCGCAGTAACACTAAACCCCGAAATCACTTCAACTGCATCCTCCTTAACATCCACTCCGTCCACAAGAATGCCATCACTGCCGCCCACAACCTCACACAATGGCTAACAACCTGCGCAGACTCCCTCGCCCCATTGAAAACTAACAACAACACCCGCCCCATGAAAACCGCCCCCTGGTTCACCACAGAACTCCAGGCTTCCAAACGAGAACGGGAAAAATTCAGAACGTCAGGCGCCAAGAACCCTCAATGAGTATCTTCTTTGCCCTCAAAACAGCCATACGCAAACACCACCATCTCATCTGGACCACCAAACAGTCCTTCTACAAAGAACGCATAGGCAAGAACACACACAACAGCAAGGAACTCTTTGCCATCATCAAAGAACTCAGCAAACCCAAATCCAGCACCATCGATCCTCCACACTCCCAAAACCTCTGCATCTCCCTCTCCAACTACTTTAACCGCAAAATCGCAGACATACACAACAGCTTCACAGCATCAGCACCCACCATCACCACCACCGACACAACCAACACAACACCCTCCCTCACCAACCAACTACACATCTGGACCCCCACCAATGACGAAGAAATCGGCAAAACCATGAACTCCATCCACTCAGGCTCCCCTACAGACCCTTGCCCCCACCACATTTTCAACAAGGCAAGCCAAATCATCGCTCCCCAACTCTGCGCCGTCATCAACAGTTCCTTCGACACTGGAACCTTCCCAGACATCTGGAAGCATGGCGAAGTCAATGATCTCTTCAAAATACCCAAAGCAGACCCGGAAGACCTCACGAACTACCGTCTCATCTCTCTTCTCCCCTTCCCCACAGAGGTCGCTGAGAAGATAGTCAACGCCCAACTGTCTCACTTCTTAGAAGAAAACAACATACTCAACGCCTCCCAGTCTGGATTCCGCAAGAACCACAGCACTGAGACCGCCCTCATGGCCTGCACCGATGACATCAGGACCAGAGTGGACAAGGGCGAGACCGTCGCCCTCATCCTGCTAGACCTCTCCGCAGCATTCAACTCTGTATGCCACCGAGCCCTCTGCGCACGCCTTTTTGACGCCGGAATTTGACAGAAGGCCCTGGACTGGCTCAACTCCTTCCTCACCAAAAGAGCACAAAGAGTTTGCCTCCCTTCTTTCCGGTCTCCAGCCACCAAGATCATCTGAGGGGTCCCCCAAGGATCCTTCCTCAGCGCCACCCTCTTCAACATCTACATGGCCCCTCTCGCCAACATCCTCCGCCCCCATGGAATCACCATCATCTCATACGCAGACGACACCCAGCTCATCGTCTCCCTCACCAGGAACCCAGCCACCGCCAAGATAAACCTGCACGCCAGACTCCTCGACATTGCCAAATGGATGACAGCAAGCCACCTCAAACTAAACTCAAACAAAACAGAAATCATCATCTTTGGCCCCAACAAGACAGCATGGAACGACTCTTGGTGGCCCACCACCCTCAGACCACCCCCAACACCCACCGCCCATGCACGCAACCTTGGCATCGTTCTAGACTCATCTCTCCCCATGACCCAGCAAATCAACTCCATATCATTCTCCTGCTTCAACACCCTTCGCATGCTACGCAAGACTTTCAAATGGATTTCTTTAGAAACAAGAAGAACGGTCACCCACGCCCTCATCAGCAGCAGACTGGACTATGCCCTCTACTCAGGGACCACAGCCAAGCTTCAAAGAAAACTCCAGCGAATTCAAAATGCAGCCGCACGTCTCATCCCCAATCTCCCTCGCCACGAACACATATCCACCCACCTCAGATCCCTACAATGGCTGCCCATCAACAAAAGGATCATCTTCAAAGTCCTCGTCCATGCTCACAAAGCCTTCCACGACACTGGACCAGCCTACCTCAACGAACGCGTAAACTTACACATACCTACTCGATAGCTCCTCTCTGCCGACCTCGCCCTCGCTACAGTCCCCGGCATCCAACGCACCACCTCTGGCGGCAGATCCTTCTCCCACCTCGCCGCCAAGACCTGGAACTCCCTCCTCACCAACCTACACAAGACCCAGGACCTCCTAATCTTCAGGTAGCACCTTAAAACATGGCTTTTTGAGCAGTAACTGGCAAACACCCCCCCCTACAGCGCCTTGAGACACTAACGGGTGAGTAGTGCGTTTAAGAAATTATTTGATTGATTGATTGATTGATTCCCGCTAGTAAAAAATGACCTTAACTCCATAAATTTGGTGCTAGACGCATCTAGCGCCAAAGTATCAATTTGAAGTTAGGTTTGTGCTGAATTAGGGTAAAAAATATGAAGCCAAATCAGCAAAAAGCAAGTATAAATCTGGGCCTTAATATTGCATCTAAGATCCTAGGGGCATATCATTTTTTATGACTTAATGTGGCCCAACAAGGCCGAAATCCCTGCGCCTTATTTACAGGGTGGTGCAGTGCTTGCATTGCGCCACTCTGTAACCCTTTGCACTACATTATGCCTGCTCCAGGCATAATGTATGCAAAGGGGGCGTTCCCTCCGTTAGGGGAACCAGAAAAATGGCGTAAGGAAATCAATGAGATTTCCTTGCACCATTTTTACGGCACTTTTATTGCCTGCTCAAAAGCAGGTGTAAAAAGGGGGCTTCCATTCTTTAGAATGAGGCCTTATGTACTCTGCAGGAGTAGCACCAATATTTTGTCGCTACTTCTGCAGAGTACATCAATAGCGTCATTAAAAATTATGCTATTGTCCTCTACCCTGCGCCGTGGGTGCAAGCATGGTGGTGGTAGGGGGGGGGCTAAGGGGTGCAGAGAAAGTGGCGCTGCTTCCATAAATCTGCCCCCTAGGACCCAAACTTAAGGAATGGTTGAATTTTAAATCTTGAACCAAGATGAGTTCTATCCAACAAAACCCCTAGAACACCTGTTGTATAATTTCTACTAAAGGAACTCTTTGCCCTGGACTTAGAAGGTAACTTTTCAGTTGGACTAACCTGATCCCTGTATCCAACCCATGTTCCATCACAGTCAACCTGAACATTTGACTTTTACCCGGTCTAGCGGAACCAGATGACCGCGAGTGGCACGTTATGCTTTTAGGCTCTATTTTCACTAAAACTTTGTAATTGCATATCTCCAGTTCTACTTATTGAATTATTGTCATTCTGGCATCATTATATTTATTATAATTTACTCTATTTGCTTAAATTGGTTTGGGATTTTTCTTCTATTATGTCTTCACTTTATTACTGTTTATGTGCTGCATAAGTACTTTACACATTGCCTCTAAGTTGACCCTGACTGCTTTTTACCAAGCTACCAGAGGGTTCAGCACAGGTTAATTTGGGATTTGATTGTGTCTTCACCTTGGCAGAGCTTGTGGCTGCTGCTTGAGTAGAGATTCACCCCCTCAACCAATAACCCAATTGTTAACTCTTATCTTATGTGAGCTACACTGATTTCCACTGCAACATTGAAACAAATTGTGTTATTAGTTGCAATAGATGTGAGTCCTTCATAGGAAATACGTCTGCATGTTTCTGTACACAATGAACCAAGTACCCAATTGTAGCTCCTAAATATCTTAGGGTTGCAGAGCAGAACAGAATAAGGCCTACTCAATGGAAGTGGTGCGGGCTAGTGAACTTAGTTCGCTGGTGTGCAACTATTGTCCAGTCAGTGATTCATCTTTTAAAAAGGAAACATACTTTTATTACATGCACACACCACTAAATACTACACATTAATTACAAATGTATACAATCAGGTAGATATAAATACTTTTGGTGACAACCTCATATCATGTGAAACCCCTAGTCGGTCCTCATGAGTCCTATAAACACAATACCGCCCACTCATGCTATCTGCAATATCATAATTTAAAGAGGTATCATTATCAATAAAGTAGCCCTACTGGCTTTGTCGGGGTGTCACCACATTAGTAAATGCAGCCACATTTATGCATCACCATTGGGTAAAATACCAATATTTGTTGCATGTTGTATCGTACTGTAAAAGCTTGCATTGCGAACCATCAACGTTGTCGATAAAGTATAGAACTGAATACCACGTGTCCCAGTGCTTCTCTTTTACTATGCTACTACTGCAGCTTTAGGACCAATCAACAAGGGTCCAAATGCTCCACAGCTTATGAGCAAATAGTTCCAGCTGGACTGGCATGGGACTAGAAACACTCTCTTCTGCTTGTGGAAGCAAACCCTCTTGCTTTGGCTCCCATCCAGACGTTGGATGCTCTGTCCACCCCTGCCTGTGCTGACAGTGGACAGGACATATTAGGTTGGCTCAGACTACAGCCATGGGCATGGAGGAGGGGTTGGCAATGCACTTAAGATGTGTCTCTGTGTCCCAGGGGAATGGAGTCCCCAGTGAAATTTCTCGTTGAGCTGGGCCCCATAGCATGGGGTCCCTTAGCCCAAGGTTGGCTGAGAAGGGGGCCCCAATGCAAGCACCCTCCCTATGACAAGGATGCACCAACCACCGGATGCTTGGCTCGTCACATGGGAAATTTAGTAACATATAGCAAAGTGCTACATTCTTTGTTCTTGCCTATGTCTGCCCAGGGTACCTAGCTTTGCAGGCAACTTTTTGTGATTCCGTAGGGCCAATTGAGACAACTTTGTGGTAAGTGTTGCTCTTAGGCTTTAGCCCTAAGTATAGAATACTTTTCTGCAGCCCTCCTGGCCTCTAAAGGGACTTTTTGTTGGGTGATTAATTTTTACTGCTCCGTGTGCCAGAACTGTCCTTTGCCTGGGCTCCTGGCACTCTCTTCTGCTTGGGGGCATTTTTCGACAGCCCATCCCCATGCCCTCCATAGCTAGTAAGCCAAACACACTTCTTCCTGCACCCCCCTGGACCCATAGCCTCCTGACATCTTGAAAGGCCCCTGTGTGTCAGCAGAGCCAATGGCAGTACACCAACACCCCAGGTGAGCCATCTATAGCCCTTCCAGCAAGTTCTTCATTTTCCAAGCTGTTCCACAGGGGGCATACAAGGGCTAGCATCACTGGAGAGACCCATACAAGTTTTGAGGGCCAGCTAGAGGTAAAAGCCTTCAGTCCTTTCATTCAGGGGCATCAGGTGGCGTCTTCTACCAGTTGGGCACTCTTTCACCATCATCTCACCCAAGTCCAATGTCTTCTCATCAGTCACTGCCTTGTGCAGGAGTTTCTAAATAGGGGAGTAAAGTCCTAGAAGCCAGGCACCCTGGCCAATCCTTGGATACCTCATCATCTCCCCATCTCTGCCCTAAAATCCTGCACAGCAGTCTGGGACATTTTCAGATGGTGACTTCAAGTGGTGTATGAAAAGATATTCCCTGTGAGCCTCAGCTCAACCCCAACTGATACAGCTACCTGATCTCTTACCTACAAAACTTCAAAGGGGAACTGCTCCTGTGTTTGGCTTCAGAGGATTGGCTTTCCTCCTTTGTTTTCGTGGGCTTGGGCTTTCCCATACCAAGTACAGTGTGAACAATTAAGTAAAAATTAAGATTCTGTCCCCACCCTTCCTCAATTGTATAGGGAAGCCTCAGAGCCTCCTGCTGACCGGCTGGATAATTAATTTGGCCCAGAAAGTAGGAGCAAAACCCTGGAATGTGTTCATTTGTGAGACAGGGAAATTTGTAAAAATTGTAAACTGCTATATGTCCTGTAGATATGATGAAAGGGACAGTGACTGTACACTTGGAATGTGTGTTTACCTCAGGAATTATACCTCACTTGATTCAGTAGGCCTATGTAACATAAACATATTTGGTTCTGCTCTGCTACCCTGAGATATTTAGGAGCTACAATTGGATACTTGGTTCCTTGTATATAGAAACATGCAGACTTATTACCAATGAAGGACTCATGCCTATCACAACTAATAACACAATTTGTTTCAATGTTGCACTGGAAATCAGTATAGCTCACATAAGATAATAGTTGTGTTTTTTGTGCAGAAGTTGCCAATATTGTATAATTCAGTTAAACACCCCAATTGTTCACTATGGATGCCCATATACATTATAGGGTCTGCTACAGTTCAGCAACAATCCTTTAAGGGTCTTTTCTGCAACAGGCTACTTGTGCACAGGTACTGAAAGCTGTCATCTTCGTCTAATTTGTTTTAGATGTTATTGCACAATATACTTTGCAAATTGTTTTTTTTTACAATAAACACATTTTTTATTACATGTGTCATATTGTCCCTTGCAGATATCACTCTGTGTGTTAGGTTTCGTTCATTAATGTACCTAGCAACCCAAATGCTTACTATGCATATTATAATTGGGTCTCCAGTTGGCAGAGGTATGTACCTTGTCCAAGTAGGGACCACAGTCTTAGTCACGGCAAATCAGATACACACACTAAATTAACCTGTGCTCACCCTCTGGTAGGTTGGCACAGAGCAGTCAATTTGCAATGTGTAAAGTATTTGTGCAACACACACACTCAGTAACACAATAAAAACATCACAAAAATGAATTCACACTAGTTTAGAACAATATAAGATATTTATCAGAGTAAAACAACAAAAATCCAACTAGCACAAGCCAATATATGATTTTTTAAAGATTAAATGTAAAATAGTGCTTAGAAGTCACTAGCAGTCAAAAGGTTACTTGAGGTTGCGAGGGACTCATGCAAATCCAGTTCAGGCTGACCATGATGGAGGGCAGGCCAGCTACAGAACCCATGTAGAGTCCACTGAAACAGTACCTTGGATGGAGCAAACTATTGGTTCTGATACTCGAAGTCGGGTCCCTCGTCAGCGTTGAATTCCTTTGAAGTCAATGGGATGCGTTGTCATCAGGCAATGTAGAGTGTCATCATCGAGCCATCTAGGCTGTGAATCTGCTGTCATTGAACAGCCTTTGTGTCGGCGTCAAAGTAGCAATGCGTCAGAATTTCTCCTGCACTTGAGGCGATGTGTCAGCTTTTTGGAGAAATCAGCTGCAGAACCCACTGCTGAGGCCAAGAACTGGAGGGAGTACCACAGGCAAGGGTAGGACTTGCAGAAGGCAGAGTCCAGCAGCACCAGCAGACTTGCAGGCAATCTTTGATGTCCCTGAGACTGCATAAGAACAGGGGGCAAGACAGCAAGCTCTTGGGGTCACTCTGGTCAGCAAGACAGGTCCAGTCCTTATCCTCAGCAAGGGCAGAGATTAGCAACCAGCAGGGCAGCACAGCAAAGCAGAGAATCAGTTTCTTAGAACAGTCAGTCCAGTCAAAATGGCAATCCTTACAGCACAGCACTCTTTAGTCCAGCAGATATCTTCCCAAGTCCAGAGGTGTACTGATTTGCTAGGGTCAGAGACCCAGTACTTATACCAAAAAGTGCCTTTGATGTGGGGGTGAGTTCAAAGCAGCTCCTTGAAGTGCGCAGGTCACCCATTCATCCCCTCACTGGCGATGGACTGCTAGTAGGGGGTTATCAGCCCTTTGTGTGGGGACAGGCACTTCCCTATTGAAGTGTAAGTGTGAGCTGCTCTCCACCATTCCAGCCCAGTGAGGCCCATCAGAATGCAGATGAATGCAGGTGAGTCCCTTGTCACACCCACCCTTCCTATGTTTGTGACTGTGTAGGGGGAATGCACAAAGTGTAGCTGTTACCTAGCCCAGATGTGTATCAGAGACAGGCTGCAAGGCACACAGAGCAGTAGGAACAGAGACACAACCACTTTCTAAAAGTAAATAAACACAAATGATGGACAGAATGCAGAACCAATCAAACATTCATCCCCAGTCACTGATCTGGGTTTAATCCATCATTTCTTTTCCTCACAAAGCCACCCCAGTTTGGACTTAGCCATATGCAAATCAGTCTTGACCCTGTTCCCCATGGGAACAGTCTAGCCTGAACTGCCAGGCCAGATCATCCCTGGACTGGAAACAAGCATCCTGGGACCATTTTCAGGGTATCACCTTTCATCAGCCAGGCTTGCTTGAATCCAGTGGCACAGTGAGCCTGAGACCCACATCTAGGCATACCCGACACACTTATGGCAATAAAAGCAAACAAACACAAATGATGGATGGAATGCAGAACCACTCAATCATTCACCCCCAGTCACAGATCTGAGTTTAATCCATCAATTCTTTTGCTCACCATGCCACCCCAGTTTGGACCTAGCCATATGCAAATCAGTCTTAACCTTGTTCCCCATGAGAACATTCCAGCCCGAACTGTCAAGTCATTCCCTCCCTGAACCAGAAACAAGCATCCTGGGACCAGTTTCATTGTATCACCCTTCATCAGCCAGGCTAGCCTGAATCCAGTGGCACAGTGAGCCCGGGATCCACGTCTGGGCATACCCGGTGCACTTATGGCAATAAAAGCAAACAAACACAAATGATGGACAGAATGCAGAACCAATCAAACATTCACCCCCAGTCACAGATCTGGGTTTAATTCATCAATTATTTTGCTCACCATGCCACCCCACTTTGGACCTAGCCATATGGAAATCAGTCTTGACCCTGTTCACCATGGGAACAGTTCAGCCCGAACTGCCAGGCCAGATACCCCCTGGACCAGAAACAAGCATTCTGGGACCGGTTTCATGGAATCACCTTTCATCAGCCAGGCTAGCTTGAATCCATTGGTACAGTGAGCCGGGGACCCATGTCTGGGCATACCTGGTGCACGTACGGCAATGAAAGCAAACAAACACAAATGATGGACAGAATGCAGAACCAATCAAACATTCACCCCCAGTCACAGTTCTGGGATCACTCCATCAATTCTTTTGTTCACCATACCACCCCAGTTTGGACCTAGCCGTATGAAAATCAGTCTTCACCCTGTTTCCCATGGCAACAGTCCAGCCCGAACTGCCAGGCCAGATCTTCCCTGGACCGGAAACAAGCATCCTGGGACCAGTTTCAGAGTATCACCCTAGAGTATCAGCCAGGCTAGCTTGAATCCAGTGGCACAGTGAGCCCGAGACCCCCGTCTGGGCATACCCGGCGCACTAATGTCAATAAAAGCAAACAAACACAAATGATGCACAAGCTAGCCTGGCTGATGAAGGGTGATGCCCTGAAACCACTCCCAGGATGCTTGTTTCTGGTCCAGGGAAAACTTGGCCTTGCAGTTTGGGCAGGACTGTTCCCATGGGGAACAGGGTCAAGACTGATTTGCATATGGCTGGATCCCAACTGGAATGACATGGCAGGCAAAATAACTGATGAATTTAACCCAGGTCTATGACTGGGGTGAATGTCTGATTTGTTCTGCATTCTGTCCATTCTCTGTTATTTTTCCATGTATTGCCCCAGGTGTGAAGGGTATGCCCAGATGTAGGTGCTGTGCTTTCTATGCCACCAGATTCAAGCTAGTCTGGCTGATGAAGGGTGATATCCTGAAACCGGTCCCATGATGTTTGTTTCTTGTCCAGGGAGAACCTGGACTGGCAGTTTAGGCTGGACTGTTCCCATGGGGAATAGGGTCAAGACTGATTTGCATATTGCAAAAAGTTTAGCACCAGCTTGCACCATTTCTGTGCACCAGCCGGGCACCATATTTATGGAATGATGCAAGCCGGTGCAAAGGGTAGGCTAGCGTCAATAAAAATGACGTTAGTCGAGTGGAGCTGGCGGTATGGAAGAAGGGGATTTTGCACCCAGGTTAGAATAAAAAAAAATGACTCTAACTAGATCAGCGTCATTTTATGGTGCTAAACCTACCATGTCACATGACTCCTGCCTTAAAAAAGGCAGGAGTCATGCCCACTACACCAATGGCCAGCACAGGGGACAAGGGTCCCCTGGGCATGGCCATTGCACCCTGTGCAATGTATGGGGGCCCATTTCAGGGCTCCCTATGGCACTTTAAAAAATAAAATTAATTATCTACCTGTACTTACCTGGGATGGGGTCCCCCATCCTACGCAGTCCCTCTGGTGTGGGTGAGGGTGTCCCTGGGGTCTGAGGAGGACATCTGTGGGCTTATTCCATGGTGTTCCACCATGGAAATAGGCCCACAGGTCCCCTAACGCCTGCCTTGACACAGGTGTTAACAAATGGGGCAATGCAAGCTTTGCACCATTTTTGACCCCTCCTCCCTCCTGTGCACCATTTTTGACCCCTCCTCCCTCCTGTGCACCATTTTTGCACTGGAGTATAAATATGGCGTTAAGGCCATAGAGTCATTTTTTTTTGCACAGGAAGCCTACCTTGCATCTCATTAAGGCAAGGTAGGTTTCCACGTCCAAAAAATTACTTTAACTCCATAAATTTGGTGCTAGACGGGTCTAGCGCCAAAGTATAAATATGGAGTTCGTTTTGCACCAAATGAGAGTATAAAAAATGCTCATTCGGTGCAAACAGAGTATAAATATGCACCTCTGTTTTTATACAGTTACTCTGCCATTTTGTAGATTACCCTGTATCTGAAGAGTAGAGTAGAACGTTATCCAATATCATTTTTTTATCTTCGCAATATATCTTGTCTTTGCTTCATTTCTACGATATGATTGATGAACCGGGAAAGTTTTTACTGTAAATTTGCAATAGGTCCTGTAAGTTTTATTTTATTTAAGTATATGCTTGTTGGACTTGTAAAAGTTTTAATTAACCCTACAATAAATATACTTACTTACTGTGCACAGATACCGAAAGCCATATTATCTTGCCTCCTGTGAAGTTGCATGAAACATTCATATAAAGATATATATATATATGCCTTGATATTATTATTATTATTATTATTATTATTATTATTAATAGTTTCATGAAAACAACTGTTTAGCTTTTTAACAAGATTAAATAAAATAATTAGAAACACTTGCTGTTTTTTTCCTTTTTATTGTAATTATCTGTTTTATAAAGTAGTATCATGTATTGCAATGAAGTAGGATATGAGTTCTCCCTTCCTGGCGGTTGGGGAGAAAGAAGATAAAAAAATATGTGATTGGAATTCTAACTGCTTTAATGTTGTCTTCTTGTAGTGCCTGAGAAACAGTGAAATAGTGTGAAAATTAACAAAAGATTTCCAAAACCAAGTGCACCTCAATGTCAAAAGGGCAGCCTATAAGAGCAAGTGGAAGAAATAGCGCAGACAGTGGAACTCGTTCACTCTTTTCTTGATTATGGTTTTGTCATATCAGAACTGCAGTGTGATGACATGGCGATGATAGTGAGAATTCTGGAATAGCGACTACATCGTCCTGCCAGGAAGTTTTCATTAGATCGAGATAACTGAAAGAAAAAAAAAAACATACGAGTGAAATATACAGTTGTAGCTACCGTGGGGAACAGAAACAAGAAGTGTATGTTCTGTTCTCCAAAGAGAAGATAGAGCTCGGACTACTATACACACACAGCGAAGAGTGAATCCGCTCACACCAGGAAACAGGACGCACAGACATCGGGAGACACTGGAAGTAGTGCAGAGCAATACACCATCGCGAGAAAAGAACAGAATTGCAAGGCCTTAAGAGACAGCTGACGTGCATAGTCAAGCAAAGCAAAATAGATGGTCAGTAAACAGGGATACACGCGAAGTGGGAGACTCGGAACAGAATACACTCGGAAGCAAGAAGAGGGAGACACAGGGAGAGAGGAACATGGTAGAGTTTGGATACCGAGAGGGCAAGCAAGGCACACTGACACAGAGAGACATGAGCTATGCACACATAAGGCTCCCACTCATAATGGGATCGGTTGTTTTGAAGCGCACAAAAGCCAATCCACTCCGACAGATTCCTCTGCATTATTTTCCTACTTTCGCAGATAGTTTAGATCTCACTCACGTGCGGAGGCGCAAGACCCGTTATTTGTAGCGCTTGGCAGTTTTGCCACATGAAATGCTCTCTTTCCCTAACGGGGGCGTCTCTATAAGTGAATTTTAGGACGGGGCACGCATTAGACCACAGGTGAATAGTGTATGCACATATGTGATTGTGTGGGTGCATTTGCTAAATTGTTTACATCTGTCTTTTGATATGTATGTATTACACAAACTGACACACACACACATCCAGCCACGACCCCCTACAAAGTGAGACGTTAACATTTTAAGCAAACAAAGCTGCTTCGTTCTGAAATGTGTTAGGGGAAATTAATTAATGTGGCAAGGTGCAGTGTCTGTGCTTCTTGTGTCTCCTCCTGCCACTTTCAACAGCTGTGGTGGTGGGCAAACAGCTGGGGCATGAACCCAAGCAATAAAAGGACATTTGTTCAACACGTTTTTCATTTGAGCTCATGCATTTTCAAAAGTTGCTTAATATATAACAGCTAATTTACCCTGGAAATGGTTACAGGTTATCTGCGTTTTGGGTGATGCCACAGGCCTTCCAGCATGCCTACCCAAGAAGGGAAACAGAACATTCTGGGGAGGTGAGTCTCCTCTAAAAGGGCAATGTGGCCAGAACTCGGATTGAGCTGAAGAGAATGGCGGGCTGAGACAGGCTGAGAGGTCTACGGATGTTAGGGAGGTTTATTTCTGCCTTTGAACCCTCTTTCCTTCATATTTTCAAGAGCAACATGAGGGTGACTTACTGCAAGCACCATCAGCAGGTCACAGGAAGACAGGAAAAGAAGAGCAGGGAAGAACAACTCTCCTATTTATTTTATAGATTGTAAGAAACACTGTTCTAAAGCTCGTTGGGGAGTAACAATGGTGAGAGCTGATATGGCTCACAAACACTTTCCCTGTAAATTATTAGTAAATGTGAGAAATTGTGCACTTTAACCTTTTGTCAGTATCAGTGGTTCTAACTAATATGGCTAAAATGCCACTTTGCACCAGGGGTTTGGGGAATCCCCCACATGGGAGATTCTGTAAATGTAGTAGGCAACTTCTGATTTTAAAGCACATGCTGCCTGTACAATTGGTCAGCTCTGAATACATGTTAATGGAACTGCCTGACTTGGGAGCTTCAACCTCCTGCAGAGAATGTTTTGAAAAATTGCGTTTTAACACACATTTGACCCATAGCAATGACCGAAAGGAAGGACTAAGATACAAAGAAATGTTTACAGAGGGGGAGAAGGGAATTTGGGTTTTCTCCTCAAATGTTATGGAGAATCGCACGGTAAATGTGCCTCCTTCCTCTTGTCTCCGCACCTTCATTACACATGTGTGAAGAGGGTGTTGAAAAGTGGCATTGTGCTTTATATAACACTAAAACAAAACTGAACACTGTTTACTTGAAGAATGACTTTCTGATTGGAAGATGGGCTCTCCTAGGGTGCTGGCAGCCTGTTTCAAGTGTTTTGCATCTGCTGTGGAGAAGTTCAGACCATTTCTATGTACAATAGAGACTGCACCTGCACACCTAACGTGATGGTGGTGGGAATACCGTGCAATTCTTCTTCCTCAAATACTCCTTGTCAAAGATATTTACAGCCTGAGTACAGTTAAATAGAAAACTAGTCAGGACCTCCTTGAGCAAAAGGCCATCAACAGTCTAATTTACCCAGATCAGCGTGTGAGTTGCTGATCAAGTCCAGATGTTTTTCTTTGCAAGGTGAGTTTTGTATTTTTCCAAATATAAAATCAAGAACACAAGTCTCAGAATGAAAAGCAAAAACCTGACCTATCCGAGCTAATCATGCTGTCCCATTTTTACCCTAATTCCACCTCCTTGTTCAGGGAATTCATTCCACCACCATGCCCCGAGCACCCAGGGCCATTTTAAAGTGCTATTATTCACACAAAGCAATCTGTGTTTCACTTTATAGATGGTCATGTACCTTTCTCTATGTGTGGATAGAAGCACCAGATAGTTTCCGGTTTGCTCGAGTCGAAACAGCATCCTTTCTGAGAGCATTGTGCATGACTAATTCCAGGAGGTCCGCAGTTAGTCCTCGCCTGTGGTTGAAGCCCACATTGGACAATCTCTGCAGAAACGAGAGGAAGAAGATACTCCGATTAATTAATCCTCTCATTAGTAATAGCATGTTAGAAAGTGATGACGCCTGACTGAACTCCTTCGGAAACAAGTCTGGGTGAAATATTTTGCTGAAAGAAAAAACAGGTGGAATTAAGTAGTTTCATACTTTTTTATATCTTTCTTTGGTGACGTTGTTGCCACGCTGCTTTTGTGGGATGTGGCATCTACTGCACCACTTTTATTGACCACAATTCCGGTCCTGGAAAGCAAATAGGACTTCAGACAATGCTCGTGAGTCAAGTGTGATTGACTGCAAGGTGCATTCACAATATGATAGGCGGGTCTGACACCAATCACGTTGCGCATCTTGATTCAGGTCCACCTGAATGGTTGCAGGAAGGCAACTCAGACTGTCTCAAAGCCGAACTGTCTTTTTGGACAATGTTTACCTTCAAGGATCTCCATGAGTTCTGTGTGGAACAGCAGGCTGCAGAGTGCATGGGACAAGGCCCCTTCCTGGGACAAGTTATAACCATAAGAATATTTCAACCTTGTTGGAGCTAAAATATCACACAATCTGGAAAGAGCCTGGGGGATGGAAATAAATGCTATTTCACTGCACCACCCTGGAGAAGTTGTTGCCAGTTTTACTGACCCAAACTCAGGACAGGGTTTCTAAACCTCAAATGTTTCCTACATATCAGTCTTGAAAATCTTTTGCAACCCACACTTGGGCCCTGATTAAGAGCTAGGGTTTGAACTCTGAATGCAGTGCAAACAGGAGTTTCCATAGGGATAAGAATTCTGAGTTGTGTGATAATTACTGCACCGCCTGCTTTTCCTCTGACAGATACTGGCTGGTTAAACTTGCAGAATTGTTTTATAAAGAAGACCCCAAAAGAGTCAATGGGTATTGAATTCAATGTTTTAAGTGTCAACACTACGCTATGACTTGTTTAAAGGTTGAAATATTTGGAACAGGATGTATTTACCACAAAAGGTAATTACCTCACTGTGAGTTATTGCTGAGGTATTTATTGAGCGTGGTAAATACCTTGAACATTTAATAACCAGTGCCTTAGTCACTGGTTATTAAATGTTCTATTTTAGAAAGTCAACGACTAAATGATTGAATGATGTGCTCTGTGATGTAGTCGAATGGCCATTAGGAGCTAGGGAGCAGGTTTCCATTGCACCCATTTTGACGCAACGCTGGTTTCCACAAAGTTTCCTCTGCATATACATTTATATATTTTGGATTGCTGAGCTTTTATGAAGAGAAGGTTGAGGTCTTCTGTATGGCCTGGCGTTCATGAAGTAAGGCTACCTTCATGCAGAAAATTCAGATAATTCAAAAGTAAAAGACCTTAAGGCAGTCAAATATGATTCCAAAACTCCGGAATAATCTTTCCATGGAACTACGACTCCGATCCCTACGGTTTAATTTCAAAAAAACATTTTCAAAAGTTTTGTTTTAAAAGAAATACTTTTGCAATCACATATGAAATGTTCACTACCGGGGATTTTATTACTTATTATCTATATTTTATGGACCCGTTTTTGTGTTTTCATATTTCTAAAATTTTATACTTTTAATGCAATTGTTATTAACTGTTTGTTGAAATGCACGGCGTGTTTGAATATAAATAACATTGTGAAATGTGTTTACTGAAGTAAACCGATTTAATTGACTTGAACATAAAAATAAAATGAACATTAGAGTTTTTATTTGGTTTTAATGATATTATGCTGCAGGAAAGTTTGCGAAGTGCGACTTCCTCTGGATCTTATTTACCATAGCAAAAAAAAACCTTTTTTTTTTTGCTTTACGATAACACGTGCCTTTTTTTAACATCACTAAAACTTATATCACTTATACTGGAAATACGTTTACAGGTGTAATAGATTAAAAACTAGTGGTGACAGTTCTGAACATAACTTGTCTCCATTCTCCTGATTTGCCAAGAAAGGATGACGTTCATGTACGTTTATGATTTGCGCAGATTGCACATTTTGGAATACAAAAATCTTATTAGAACATTGGAAGTTGGCAGCTCCATTGAAAACAATGGAGTGCTGCGGGCTTTTACTGGCCGGTAAAAGCCGCAGCGCCAACATTCCAATGGGCTTTGTTCACAGCAGCAGCTGTGAACAAAGCCTCACGGAACCTGAGGGGATTCTAATCCCCTCGGGCTCCATGAGCAATTAGTTTTTTTTAAGAGAACATTCTGCCCTGAGTGGCAGAATGTTCTAATAGCCTTAGAACCCGCCATAGCGGGCTCTACCGGCTATTAAAGGCTCTTTCCCTTGTTAAATGCCCTCGCCTTCGGCTCGGGCATTTAACTCGGGAGTGGGCCTTTAATAGCCGGTAGAGCCCGCTACGGCGGGTTCTAAGGCTATTGTAGTTTTCCAGGTATATAACTGGGGAAAATATGCCTTTTCACAATTTGGTTTCATATTTTGCTTGTGTAGTAAATAGTTTTCGGTGCATAGAAATGCCATTGCCAGTGGTACACTTGGAAACTTGTACCTGTCGCAAATTCCTAGGCGTACTACTGCGAATGTTTGTAAATACCAAAAAGTAGTCAATTTACTACTTATTTGTGTAATGCCCTCTTAACGACTTGTGATCATCATTGAGCTTCCAGTCAGGCCCCTGGCCTCTTCGGATCATAAGAATTTCCAAACCTTCTAAACACATATTGCTGTTTGATCAGCCTAATCCGAAAATAACCAATCAAATCAAATCAAATCATTAACACTTATAAAGCGTGCTACTCACCTGTGCGGGTCTCAAGGTGCTAGGGGAAAAAGGCGGGGGTGGGTTACTGCTGCTCAAAAAGCCAGGTTTTTAGGAGTCTCCGGAATGCGGAGTGGTCCTGGGTGGTCCTGAACCTCAGAGAACAAACTTGTTCGACGTCCACCAGTACACTGCTTACAGGTTTGACCACTACTGTTCTTTAAAATGGCCACGCAAGGGAGCTTAAAAGTCGAGACTTTTACCACCAGGGTCTGGTGGCTTCCAATTGACTAGTGAATTCACAATCAGGGATCTTTGTTTTGCATCATGGTAATATGTTTGAATTCCAGCAGGGTCACTCAGCAGTTCATCCTTTGGTGGGCAGAAAATGAGTACCACAGAATAGTGTAACTTGAAACATCTGTTATTCACCACCAAGACATTACCTCTCTTGACGCGGCCTCTAAAGCACCAGCTCACGCCTGCAACACTGGAATCAAAGCAGCATCCATTAGCCTTGCACTGGCTTGCAGACACTCCCGGACGACCACAGTTCACTCTCTCTTTAGGGTTCTCAGATGAGCAAATGAGTTCCACTGGTGGAAGAAAAATAGTTATGTCATTTCTTTCAATGGTTTCCATAAGTCTTCAATACTCCAGGTTTGTATTCTTCAAAGAAAGAGAGAGCAGCCCTATTTGCATTGCATAACCTAAACACAAACAGGCTGGTGATTGATCCCTAAGTTTGTAAAAATACGTGTGCTTTTCTCTGAATAGCTCATTGGGGATAGCTTCTAGTTTAATATTACGTGTATGAACTTACTTGATCATCTTTAAAAACATACAACATTACTCTAAAACATGCACTGTCAAAACCAATAGGTATTGTTTTTGTAATACATGCACGCAGACCAGCATGCTGTGGTTGTTAAAAAATTGTACCTGCAGTTTTTGGACCTCGCATGAGTGCGGGTTTCCAACTTTTTAGAATCCAGAACTGATTTCCAGGTCATGCCAGGAAACCTTCAATATTCATAGTCTTAAAGCATGGTTCCTGGAAAATTATTGTAAATAACATTTTCTCAACTGAAAATATGCAGATGTATATTTAATATTTTTTTTTTCCGTGGAAGAAGCACTTTCCCGGCACCTCCTCCATTGTTTACTAGTTTTCTGTGCCCCTGCGCATCCTGGAAAGATTCTTAAAAATGTCATGAGTCATACAGGATTCCCTACCGGCTTCTTGTTTAGTGAAACATATGAAATCTGTTGGATTTAAAGCTGTCTACAGTGTTGGATATGCAGCAGAGTGCACTGATTTCATCACTACAGCAATTAACTCAATCAGATATATATATCATGACGATTTTGATGGTTTTTTTTGTTTGTATTGTTAAGGTTTATGCTAACACTAAGCAGATTACTTCACATATTTAATATTGCTCTTGATATGTTTAAATCTTGGATCTTTTCCAAGGTGAAAGGGATCAGAGGTCAGTTTGTGAACACCCACAAACTTCCCCATTCCCCACTCAGCCCCCATCCTGCTTCTAGATGTACTCACGCAAAATTATTTGCTGTGTGCAAAACCACCTTTTGAGAGAAGCAATCATGGTTTTGCACTTGTGAAAACGCCTACGTGCATGTGTAAGTCACACAAACATGAACAAATATTTTTAAGACATTAGTCTTTCTGCCGATGAGGAATTGTTCATTTTGGAATGCACCAAACACCAAAATTATTTTATTGGCCTTTAGCAGCATAAACATGGCTACTGTTCTCATTTTCACCTCATCACATGTGCTGAGCAACTTCCTCATTCTAAGCTTGACAGAAGCCAGGAACCTCAGTATGTTCAGATCACATTGGACATTAAGGCCCTGATTTATACTTTTTGGTGCAAAACTGCACTAATGCAGTTTTGCACCAAAAAGTTTAGCACCGGCTTGCACCATTTCTGAGCACCAGCCGGGCACCATATTTATGGAATGGTGCAAGCAGTTGCAAAGGGTAGGCTGGCATAAAAAGAAATGAAGTTAGCCGGGTGGGGCTGGCAATATGGAAGAAGGTTGTTTTGCACCAAAAAATGACGCTAGGCAGGTTAGAGTAAAAATAAAAGACTCTAACCAGCCTAGCATCATTTTCGGACACAAAACCATCCATACCACATGACTTCTGTCTTAAAAAGGACAGGAGTCATGCCCACCACCCCAATGGCCAGCACAAGGGACCAGGGTCCCCTGGGCATGGCCATTGCACCCAGTGCCATGTAGGGGAGCCCATTTCAGGGCCCCCAATTGCACTTTAAAAAAAAATATATATATACTTACCTGTACTTACCTATATTTATCTGGGATGGGGTCCCTCATCCTCCTCTGTCCCTCTGGTGTGGGTGGGGGTGTCCTTGGGGCCTGGGAAGGGCACCTGTGGACTTATTCCATGGTATTCCACCATGTAAATAGGCCCACAGGTTCACTAACGCATGCCCTGACCCAGGCGTTAAATAATGGTGGTAGCAGGATTTGAACCATTATTTGACCCCTCTAACCCCCGAGCGTGATTTTGGCACAGGGGGATAAATATGGCGTAAGGCCATAGAGTCATTTTTTGCACGGGAACGCCTACTTTGCATCTCATTGACGAAAATTAAGTTTCCACTTCCAAAAATGGCTTTAACTCCATAATAAGTATAAATATGAAGTTAGTTTTGCACTGAATTTGCGCCAAAAAAAGTATCCAAATTCAGTGCAAAACAAGTATAAATATGTCCCTAACTTCCCTGGTAAGTGCAGGAAGTTATGAACATGACCAAGCTAATAAACTATAGCATGAACAAACTATTAAACTGTACCATTTACAATCCAAGCATTGAACATCAGCCTTCAGAGATAACAAATCCAGCAACTATAAAAACTTCAAAAAAAGCAGCAGGATTTTGTCATTATCTCAAAAGAACAAGCACGCAGCCCACACTGTGGGCCCGAACACATCTGTCCGACAAATAGTACAGCACATTACCCCTTTGTCAGGTATGTGTTGTCAGGCTGAGTCAGTATGATCAGGCTGAGGAGGTTCAAGAGAAAGATTCATGGTAAGCATGATGGTTGACATGCTCTAGAACAACGCGCTTGATCATAAGAGGATCACAAAGGGGTTAGAAAACAACTTAAATTATGGCTTTTCTGACAGCCACTTAATTGCGTGCAAAAACACAGCTCTCCAACCCTCAGTGATGGAAATGGGTCTTGCAGCAGCGCTAGCCACCAACTTGCCAAACGTGTTGCATAACAAATAAAGGAAAAATATTCTGCCAATCAGACCTTCTTTGAAAATGTTGTATGAATGGTCTACAGCAGCTACCCTGGGTGAAATGAAACAAGGAATACACAAGGCTGTATTTTGAGGTATAGAAAAACTATTTTAGGAAAAGAGATACACAATATATACTCAATGTATATCCATTGGTATAATGCATAATTACGGTAGAAATATTACCTGATTCCAGGGTGGGCTGGAAGCACCAGCTGACATTAGGGACAGTAGAATCAAAGCAGCATCCTTTGTTCTTGCAATCAGTGGGGGTGATACCAGGGTTGCCACAGTTGAATCTTGCTTTTGGGTTCTGCGCCTTGCACTGAAACTCTGAAGGCGGAAACCAAATAGAATGGGCATCGAAAGTAACGTTTCAATTTTAAGACAGATTTATACATCGATTAATTCCCTACTTTCTATCTCCTTTTTAGGCTGTCTCCTGTCTCTGGCGGTGGCATAATTGTAGAAATGAATTAATCAATAGTTGAGTCAATTACTCCAGTAGGCACACATAATTACAGCGCAATTAAAAATGCAGGCAACATATTCAACAACATTTTGCATCAGTATTAAAAAAATTCAGTATGTTCCTGATTCTTCATCTGAATAGTTTAACATAGGCAACTTCTATCCTTAGCCAAGCCTGAGCTTCATAACTCTTTCAGGAAGTCCCCCCATCTCTAGAGTTTATAGTACGATTCTGAGCATCCTCTCTGTAACACGTACACCACCTTGAATGCCTCTCTCCACATATCCTTTATTACATTACACAATTCTTATCAAATGCAAAGTTCTCTGAACAGAATTCTGTTTTTATGGTATTGAATGCCTATTTGGAAAATTTGTGATGCCTATTAAATCTATAGAATATCTCCATAATGCAATGAATATACATGTATCCCTTTTTCCCCTGTACTGTGGTCACAAAATAAATACAGATGAAGACTTACATATGGATCTCTAATGCTATACCCTTAGATTTATGGACTTCTGTAACTTTGCAAGATAGGCATATTCATTAATGCTGTGATACAGGGATTAAAAGAGACAGCGTCACTGAATTTTAAGTAATTTGATTTAACTATTCCCACTTGGGGGTAATTTAATTGATATATACTATATAAACCGTTACCAGTGTTCTTAATGATTTTACATATGTTTGTCCGATCTTGCATTGCGTTTTACTGTTAAATGAATGGTGATGTGGTGATACGTGTATGAATTGTTACTCTTTATTTATTTTGTAATGTTGCAAAATGATTTCTATATATGTTTTTCTTCTGAATTTTCAATTGCATTGTGCACTTTAGTGGTTACAGAAATTGGGGCTGTAGGTAGTATGCTTTCTATGTTCATGAGTGCGTCATCACATGAGCAAATATTTACACAAGGAATTTGGGGCCAGATGTATCATCACGGCCCTTTGTGATCCGGTAATAGCGATTTTTAAGAAATCGCTATTACCGACTCGCAAAGTGCTATGTATCACATTTGCGATTCGGTAATAGCGATTTCTTAAAAATCGCAAATGCTATTACCGAATCGCAAATTGCGATACCCGCCCCATTCGCAGCTATGGGCCTGTTGGCCCATAGCTGCGAATTCTGTGCATTTCCAAAATTGCGATTTCTGAACCAGAAATCGCAATGTTGGAAATGCAAATCCCCAGGGTGCTGGGGGCCTATCACCCCCTCTGCTGCACCCCAAAAATGTTTTGGGGGACATGTAAGGTGCACACATGCCAAAAGGGCATGTGTGCTTTACATGTTCAATTTAAAAATGCATTTTAAATGCATTTTTACATTTTGCACAAGGTTACCACCTGGTTGCAGTCCATGGTATTTTGCATGTGCAAAATGCCATTCTGCGAAAAATTGCAATTTGCAATTTTTTGCAGCATTGCCTTGCGACCTGGAATTTGCGACTCGCAATTTCCAGGTCTCAATGCAAGAAATCGCAATTTTAGCGATTTCTTATTTGTGGTCTGCGAATGCCTTTCATGCATTGCAGACCACTGTTTTGCACTCGCAAACGGCTGAATTTACCAATTCGCACCGTTTGCGAGTGCAAAACTTTTTCATACATCTGGCCCTTAATGATGTCGTTTGTGTGCACGCGGCCCTGTACACAACCAAAACGCGTTACTACAGCTTTTTTTTACTCAAACTCAAAACCTCTGGAGGTGCGCTCCTATCATGCTGTTTCTCCTTGAAATGGACTGTAAAGTCCTGGTGAATCATTTTCTATCATACATTAGCGGGCTGGTACACCCGAACCAGAATGACTTGATTCCCATGAGATACACGAGATGCCTAATGGAAGAGCAATTGCCGGAGTAGCCTGCTGGTGGGGCCTTCTATTAGACATTGAGAAGGCATTTGATTTGTTGGGTTAGCCTTATGCCTGAGGGGTGCTGCAACACATTGCCATTGAAATAAGAAGGAGCACCTTCACTAGATGCGTGGGACACATTCATGGTTGGGTGGCTGCCCAAAATGGATGACCTGCCTCCCTGAGGAATAGTAGGTTCTCCCCGGGCTCCGGGTGGTGGCAAGTGTGTTGACCATCAATGCATAGGTCTTTCCTTATAATCTGTAGGTTCCATGGGGCCGTGCACCTATATTTTCTCCCTCACACACATTCAACAACACAAATGTGGGGGCAGCCAGGCCCCATTGGCCCCCTTTCCCTGGGGCTCCCCCTCTCCCTCCTTCCCCTGTATACCGGTCGAGTGCATACTGGGTTTCTAGCCTTCCCCTCCTGCACCAACTGCTGCCAGTGCACATTCACTCAGCACTGTTCTAGATGCCATCACCATCACAGACACAAATTATCTTCTCGCTAAGATTGTTACTGTTGCTCCAATATAGCTCCCTTTAGACGCTGCTGAATGGCTCTCACAGGCACCATGCTTTTCTTCATCTACCCTTCATCAGGATTTGACCCATAGTACTACTGACTATTTGACCACTTGTTAGGTGACTATATTACACTGAGATGTGATTTCTGTTAATCTTTTGCCATTGCATGTTCACTACTGTTATTCTGATAATGTACTGTTTTAACACTTCTTAAGCGCCTGTTTATCTAAATGTGGGGTGGGTGGCTTATAATATATATGACACTGAGCCGGATATTGGTACTGTTCTGAGGTTTGACAGATACTGGATATAACTGTGCCTGACATATAAAATCAATAAAGAACTACTTGGAACAAAACACTTAACCTGTGCTTAACCCACTGGCTGCCTAGCACAAAGCAGTCAGGCCTAACTTATAGGCAATGTGTAAAGTACTCATGTAGCACAAAATCAGCAATAAATTGAAAATAGACCACAAGAACTGGTTGTATTGAATTTTAGGGCCAGATTTAAAAGGCCCTATCGCCACTGAAGCATCACTTTTAGTGACGCTCTGGTGGCGCTATGCACTGCTCCATATTTACAAGGTGGCGTTAAGCCACTTTTTGTGACTTAAACCCACTTTGTGTGGAAGAGGCGTGCAATGGGTGTTGCTATGGGAATGCCACAGCAACACCCATTGCATTTTGACGCTGCCCCAGATTTCTGACTTTTCATAAACCTGAGGCAGCGCCAAAACTTAATGCCACACCAGGGGTGGCGTTAGCATGGCACAACGAGGAGAAATGCTTTAATTTCTCCTCGTTTTTTGCTCTTTCTATGTCTGCTGCATTCTGCATTCTGCAGCACACATAGAAAGAGCAAATCGCCATTGAAGATTATTCATGTGCAGGAAGGTGTCACAAAAACAATCTCCCCTGCAGCACAATCATCCTTGCACCATGGCGCAAGTGTGGCTGCATTGGCACTCAGCAGCAAATTTAGTGCCGGGGCAGGGGGCAACACACGGGTGCACTGTATTCTTTCAAATCCAGCGCATCCCTGCATTTTGAAAATGACGGAGCGCAGTGCTGCCAAATGTGGCGTAGCATCCTGCTCCGTCATTTTCTTTTATATCTGGGCCTTAATGTTTTAAGTGGAAAGAGCACAAAGAAGCAGAAAGCACCATCTGTGGGCATCTGTTCATGCTGGACCAGGACAAAGTCACAAGTTCAGGCCAACCTGTGAGGAGTAAAGGCTGGCATAGGGATAAGATTGGCCCCCTGAGAGTTGTACCTTATGTCCTTGGTGCAAAGTCTGTGCAGCAGTGCTTTGCAAGGTTTTGGGTCACTCTGTGTTTGTTGCAATAAATGTTTCAACTGTCTGCCATGGCTTTGCCGGGTTTTGTGTCACTCTGGATTGGAGCTGGTGGAGCTTTCAGATGTGATCTGCATGGTATGACCCTTGCAATGCTTTGCACTGCTGGGTGTAGGTTCCAGTGTAGCCTTCGGTTCATAGCTGCACAGCGTTGCAGGACTCTGCAACTCTCTTCATCAGATCTCATGGAATCTTCAGTTGGACAGGCAGGCATGCTATCTGATGCCAGCAATGAGTCTAGGACCTGGGGTTACACCTTACGGATCAGTACTCACTCAATCAGGGTTCAACAGCAGGGCTTAGGCAGGTCCACCTGGTACTGGTCAGCCGGGCAGTTAATGCCTGTAGCTCAGACAGGAGGTCAGTCAACTAATAATTGGAATCACTCTGGGTAACCTGAGATCAAAGCAAGAAGGTCCATTCTTCCTTCTCCAGATTGCAAGGCAGGCCGAAAAGCAGCAGGGCAGTCCCTTCTTCTGAATCTTCCACAGGTCCAGGAGAGTTCTGAGTTCAGGTTCTGTGAGTGCCACTTTTATTCTTTTATTCCCAGTGCCTGCCTGTGATTAGGGGATGCCCCCTTTGTTTAAACTTCTCCCTTTGCTGTGTTTGGCTCCAAACTGGCTAGCTTCAACAAAAGACAGGCAAGTCTTGATGTCATTGTCAAAGTCACGAAGGAGGCGCACAAGCCTGAGGCTGTCTCTTTGAAGCTCACTTAGGTTGAGTGTAAATCCACCATGGCTTCGTGCTCAGGGACATATCCTCCTGCCCCACACCAAAATAAAAGGTGATATGAATCTTTAAAGTTTAACATTCAAAACAGTGTCAAAAGGAATTAAGGACCCACCACGGACATGTGATTGTTCTTGACCAGGACAAGAGTATGGTTTCAGGCAAATCATGATGGAATGTGGATTGGATACAGGGACATGGTTCATCCTGGTGGAAAGTTTTCTCTTCAGACTTAGGGCCTGATTTAGATATTGGCGGACGTGTTACTCTGTCACAACGGTGACAGATATCCCTTCAGTTGAAATCTAAATCCCATTATATCTTGAAGAATTCAGATTTCAGGGGATTGTGACAGAGTAACTCGTCTGTCAATATCTAAATCCGGTTCTATGTCTCTGGAATGGAAGTAAAAAATTCTCGTCGGGGCAAGGCAGCAGTCTGTAGCCAAATAGTGTTCCACGTTGTTGGCTAGCCACTGGACGATGTCTTGGTGAAGCCGTTGACTTTTGGCACGAAAGATTAAAGTGGGAGAAATTTGTGTATATTGGGTTGTATTGCAAAGAAATCTCACACTGCACCTCGCTGTCTAAAACCAACATGACAGAACCTTTCTTTTACTGTGTAGAGCTCCTGTGCACACTGTTGGGGTGTGGCCAGGTGTAGGAGGCTGGACTGGCTTGTAGTGAGTACCAAGGGGTACTGACACCTTGCACCAGGCCCAGGTATCCCTTATTAGTGTATAGGGTGTCTAGCAGCTTAGGCTGATAGATAATGGTAGCTTAGCAGAGCAGCTTAGGCTGAACTAGGAGACGAGTGAAGCTCCTACAGTACCACTAGTGTCACTTGCACAATATCATAAGAAAACACAATACACAGATATACTAAAAATAAAGGGACTTTATTTTTATGACAATATGCCAAAGTATCTCAGTGAGTACCCTCAGTATGAGGATAGCAAATATACACAAGATATATGTACACAATACCAAAAATATGCAGTATAGTAATAGAAAACAGTGCAAACAATGTATAGTTACAATAGGATGCAATGGGGACACATAGGGATAGGGGCAACACAAACCATATACTCCAAAAGTGGAATGCGAACCACAAATGGACCCCAAACCTATGTGACCTTGTACAGGGTCGCTGGGACTGTAAGAAAACAGTGAGGGTTAGAAAAATAGCCCACCCCAAGACCCTGAAAAGTGAGTGCAAAGTGCACTAAAGTTCCCCAAAGAGCACAGAAGTCGTGATAGGGGAATTCTGCAGGAAAGAGCAAAACTAGCAATGCAACAACAATGGATTTCCAGACGAGGGTACCTGTGGAACAAGGGGACCAAGTCCAAAAGTCATGATCAAGTCGAGAGTGGGCAGATGCCCAGGAAATGCCAGCTGTGGGTGCAAAGAAGCTGCTACTGGACAGTAGAAGCTGAGGATTCTGCAAGAACGACAAGGGCTAAAAACTTCCCCTTTGGAGGATGGATGTCCCACGCCGTGGAGAGTCGTGCAGAAGTGCTTTCCTGTGGAAAGGCCGCAAACAAGCCTTGCTAGCTGCAAAGCTTGCAGTTAGGATTTTTGGATGCTGCGGTGGCCCAGGAGGGACCAGGATGTCGCCAATTGCGTGAGGGGACGGAGGGGGCGTCCAGCAAGACAAGGAGCCCTCTCAAAAGCAAGCAGCACCCAGAGAAGTGCCAGAACAGGCACTACAAAGTGGAGTGAAACAGTGCTCACCCGAAGTTGCACAAGAGAGTCCCACGCCGCCGGAGGACAACTCAGGAGGTCGTGCAATGCAGGTTAGAGTGCTGTGGACCCAGGCTTGGCTGTGCACAAAGGAAATCCTGGAAAAGTGCACAGGAGCCGGAATAGCTGCAAAACACGCGGTTCCCAGCAATGCAGTCTGGTGTGGGGAGGCAAAGACTTACCTCCACCAAACTTGGACTGAAGAGTCACTGGACTGTGGGAGTCACTTGGACAGAGTTGCTGAGTTCAGGGGACCTCGCTCGTCGTGCTGAGAGGAGACCCAGAGGAACGGTGATGCAGTTCTTTGGTGCCTGCGGTTGCAGGGGGACGATTCCGTCGACCCACAGGAGATTTCTTCGGAGCTTCTAGTGCAGAGAGGAGGCAGACTACCCCCACAGCATGCACCACCAGGAAAACAGTCGAGAAGGCGGCAGGATCAGCGTTACAGTGTCGCAGTAGTCGTCTTTGCTACTTTGTTGCAGTTTTGCAGGCTTCCAGCGCGGTCAGCAGTCGATTCCTTGGCAGAAGGTGAAGAGAGAGATGCAGAGGAACTCTGATGAGCTCTTGCATTCGTTATCTAAGGAATTCCCCAAAGCAGAAACCCTAAATAGCCAGAAAAGAGGGTTTGGCTACTTAGGAGAGAGGATAGGCTAGCAACACCTGAAGGAGCCTATCAGAAGGAGTCTCTGACATCACCTGCTGGCCCTGGCCACTCAGAGAAGTCCAGTGTGCCAGCAGCACCTCTGTTTCCAAGATGGCAGAGGTCTGGAGCACACTGGAGGAGCTCTGGGCACCTCCCAGGGGAGGTGCAGGTCAGGGGAGTGGTCACTTCCCTTTGTCCAGTTTCGCGCCAGAGCAGGGCTGAGGGGTCCCTGAACCGGTGTAGACTGGCTTATGCAGAAATGGACACCATCTGTGCCCATGAAAGCATTTCCAGAGGCTGGGGGAGGCTACTCCTCCCCTGCCTTAACACCTTTTTCCAAAGGGAGAGGGTGTAACACCCTCTCTCTGAGGAAGTCCTTTGTTCTGCCTTCCTGGGCCAAGCCTGGCTGGACCCCAGGAGGGCAGAAACCTGTCTGAGGGGTTGGCAGCAGCAGCAGCTGCAGTGAAACCCTTGAAAAGGCAGTTTGGCAGTACCCGGGTCTGTGCTAGAGACCCGTGGGATCATGGGATTGTGCCAACAATGACAGGATGGCATAGATGGGGCAATTCCATGATCATAGACATGTTACATGGCCATATTCGGAGTTACCATTGTGAAGCTACACATAGGTAGTGACCTATGTGTAGTGCACGCGTGTAATGGTGTCCCCGCACTCACAAAGTCCGGGGAATTTGCCCTGAACAACGTGGGGGCACCTTGGCTAGTGCCAGGGTGCCCACACACTAAGTAACTTTGCACCTAACCTTTACCAGGTAAAGGTTAGACATATAGGTGACTTATAAGTTACTTAAGTGCAGTGGTAAATGGCTGTGAAATAACGTGGACGTTATTTCACTCAGGCTGCAGTGGCAGGCCTGTGTAAGAATTGTCAGAGCTCCCTATGGGTGGCAAAAGAAATGCTGCAGCCCATAGGGATCTCCTGGAACCCCAATCCCCTGGGTACCTCAGTACCATATACTAGGGAATTATTAGGGTGTTCCAGTGTGCCAATGTAAATTGGTGAAATTGGTCACTAGCCTGTTAGTGACAATTTGGAAAGAAATGAGAGAGCATAACAACTGAGGTTCTGGATAGCAGAGCCTCAGTGAGACAGTTAGTCATAACACAGGTAACACATTCAGGGCACACTTATGAGCACTGGGGCCCTGGCTGGCAGGGTCCCAGTGACACATACAACTAAAACAACATATATACAGTGAAAAATGGGGGTAACATGCCAGGCAAGATGGTACTTTCCTACACCAGGGAAGTAATCAACCCCTCCTCTGTAATCAGTCAAAACCAGTTCTGGGACCAGCTCCACAACTACTGGGCCTGACGGCCTAATGACTGGGTAGACAACAAAAGGGGGCATGCTGTAGTGTTAGCTACACCTGCTTGTGACAAGGCAGGACCCTTTGAAGTTAATTAAGTTACTGGGCATAGCCCATATGGTCAGCCTGCCAGAGAAACAGAAACACCTCTAAATATCCAAGTATTTGCCCTGCTCTGACAGCAGTTTTCTCAACTCATCAAGTGAACATTCAGTTGCCAGGTGACAGTTGCAAATGGGCTTGCAAAGGCGTTCAGCAGGTAAAAGGTATCTTTTTAAAAATACTTGTCCTAAAATATTTAGAACAAATCTGACTTCAACAGGGGATTGAGCATGTAATAAATATTTTAAAAGTCCAAGAATTAAGTTTGTAGCTGTGTCTTACCAGGAGATAACATTTTTAAATGTAATACTGTATCCTAATGTATCCCAGCCTGCTACAGTGAAAATAGCTTGTGGGTCTTTTCACTGTAAGGAAATGTTTAGCTTGAAACTTTGACATGTCCTACTTTTAAATATCATGCGCCCATCTTATTGGCAGTAAGGTCTACTTATGGGTGACATGATTATTGAAAAAGAAGGTTTAGGTGTATGAAAACAGGTTATTTTGAGAGGTCAAATTTGCAGTAGGCCAACAGCCATCATTACATTGTCACTGTAGTGCAGAGGTCTTCAGTCTGTGGGACGCAACTCCCAGGGGGGGCCGTGGAGTCACACATTCCCCGGCCACACTTCTGCCCGGAATCCAAAACATCTTTGTTTTGGAAAAAGATAACTGTTAATTTCGAAAGTATAAAACGCTTTAGCTAAATTGTCATTCATTGAGCCTCCTGTTCAGTGAAACCAAGGGAAGGACAGATATCTAAACAAGTGTTCCTGCCAGGGGGCCTGCTAGCCTGAAAGAAATGCAAATATGTGCTACGAGTGAATCTACAAATGTAAAGGGTAATCTACAAATGTAAAGGGTGCTTGGGAGCCTATATTGGCTTAAAATTGATCAAATCTCTGAAACATTTGTGATGACAAAGATTGATTCCTTGTTTAAGTGGTAGTGAAAAGAGTAAACAACTCAGCTGTGAAATGCATGCTTTTAAATGTAATTGTATTTACATAGCGCTTACTCCCCTGAGGAGGTGTCAAAGAGACATTTCTGTAAACAAATTGTGTTACATATGGTCTAGGTATTACTAAAAGCTATATTTTGAAAGCACTGTTTTATTGTAAAATGTTTTGCACATTTTGTAGCAGTCTTATACTGTGTGCAATGCAAATATAAATTAATGAATTACATATTCACAGTGCATTCTGTCACAGGCTGTGACCTCAAGGCACTACAAATACACAAGTCACTATTCTCCACTGCACCAACAAAGAGTTATTTATGTGGCCCTCTGGTTACACACAGATCTCTGCAGTGCATTACCTAATAGTGGTTTCATAATGTACTATAGTGCATTTCCTACTGAGTATCAACATTTTTTATTTGTTTTTCATTTAAGCTGCTCATTATTTTATATGTAGCTACCTGGCAGTGAAAGACCAAAAACTGAAGTCAACAACAGCAACAAACTAACCAGGAGTCAGTTTTGTGCTAAAATAGAAGCGTATATTTTCATAATGTTTAAAATAAAAACCTTTTTAGAAAAACAGTGTGAAAGAAGATTAAGGGACCACTTCCTCCTATGGAATTAGCATCCTACTTGGCCCTTGCAGTTCATCCTTAATGGTTGTAAATGGTATGTTTTAGTTATGATGAATGATATTTGGCAACCTCCAGTTCCATGCAGCTGTAAAAGCCACGCTGTCAGCAACCCATGAAATATAGTATGGTTCTCCTCGGATGCTGTGCATTAAAGTTGCAGCCAATGCATTTCAGCCATCATAACCAGGGCCACTGGAATTATCCCATGGTGCTTCGATTTTCACACAGTTATAAATTTTACGCATTTGCCACATAATCCATCATCTGCAGCATAATCTGCTGAGTTTAACAAAAAAATGTGTTCATAATTTAAACGGTTCAAAAGTTACTAAAAAGCAGTGATGTGTTACAGTGCAGTAGAAGGCCCTTTGCAAAGCTGCACTGGTCACCTTTTTGTTGCTTATTGCTATATTTGGCTGTTAAACTGGTACTAATGAGCTGCAACCATAGATTGATCATCTTTCTGGAGAAAAACCGGCATACCTATCATATTAGTTCCAAAAGGTGTTATTAGATTAATAAGTTTTGTCAAATTATCTTTTGTTTGTGAAAAACAAAGTACCATTGCCCATTTGTGAGTAATTCTTTTCGGAGACTTCTTGCTTGAGCTGTTTGATAAGCCTCTGACACCGAACCACAGTCACCCACTAACCTTTGGTTTGCTAAATATTGTTTAATATTATTTCCACACCGTAAAAATGATTGGCAGAGGAATTGGGTTCGTTTATGGTTATCAATGATGATGAGTAACATGTTTTAGAAATGTTTGTTAGGAGGGGGTCCTTACACCAAAACACATTTTGACATGAGGTCTTGGCATCAAAAGGTTTGAAGGCCACTACTGTAGTGGGTAGCACAATGGGTGCTGCAGTCCAGTAGTGAATTTACAGGCCCTGAGTATACCGTGCACCACATACAAAGGACTTATAGATAAGTAAAAATTTCCAATTAACATTATAGCCAATTTCAATGTAGTATAGTTATCAGATTCCCACTGCACAGAATCATAAAAAAGCAGCATCAGTCCAAAAAAAAGGGAGTGATCAAGCAAAAAGGCATTTTCCTACACTAGTACATTAATACAGACATTGTGGCACATTAACCTGAGGGTGCATATGACTCCTACATGTTTAGACACTGGGCCTCTGTAGCAGGTGGAGTCATATTGAGTGAAACAATATTGTGTATTTATTTGATAATGGACGAGTAATTTAACTGAACACTATGCATTATATACATTACCGTTTTAGATGACTGTGTATATTCCATATGTCCTTGGCTACTGGAGTGTGAGTAGATACAGCATAGCACAAAGGTGCACAAGGCCTATAATGAACAATCATTTTGCATCAACTGCCTTCACAACAGTGGGGGAGCCCTTCAGCTTTCCGCCTAGAAATATTTTAAAAGTATTGCTTGTTGTACTATGTTTCATAACCTTACAAACCGAAAAGGCTTTCCCGATGACACTGAACGCGATAATTTACATGCAAAGTAATATGTCCCACCAACCCTTGGACATGATGCAGCAAGGGATTATGCAGGGCCGTTTGCACATCACAAACAATTGTTTCTAAGGGAAGTTTTGATAATATGTTTTATTTTGTAATGGAAATACAAATCTTTTGGTGGCGTAGCATAAGTTTATTTTTCTGTTTATTCATGGATAAAATCATGAAGATTTGTATGTCTGCTTGAAGTTTGGCATACATACAATCTGAGATTATTAAAAAAAAAAAAATCATCAAAATATGAAAATGATTTTTAATTTAAAGCTTTCTCTTGCCTTTTGTAACAGGAGGGCGACCGAAGGATGGCCCTGTTGCGGCACATTCAACGTTTTCACTTCTACTTCTTCTAATGCTTACTAGCATGTCTGTGTTATGAATTGTATCTGGAACTTAGAGTGCCTGTGCAGTTCCAGCCACAGAGTTAGCATTCTGAGGATGTCAGTTAGTAGCTGACTGGCTGAGGGATAGCCGCTCTCTGGTTGCCTGGCACTTATTTTAATAAACTCACATTCTTCTACTTACCTGCGTGGAGGACTCTGCCTGCCCATCACAAGTTTTGGAGACAAATAAGTGAGAAGTTAACTAACTAGAAAGAAAAATGATGTCAGTTCCACATGTTCCATGAAAGATTGAGATGCACACATTATAATATGAATACATCCTTAATAAACGTAATCCCCAAAATATGGAGGATGTTGACAATTCCTCCTACTCCTCCTTACTTCAAATGACTGGTTCATACAATTGGATTCCAAACTCACATGACCTCTATCATCTCCTGAATCCCTTTCACCCGTACTCATATTCTCAGATACCTGCCTATGACTACTCAATTCTTCATCTTACATTAGCATGTTAGTGTTGCTTCCCAACTTTCTTCTGTCTACACCACACTGCCCACCTCTCTGATATAAGGCCAATTGTCTATTATTCCACTTCTCTACATTCTCTAAGACTACAAAGAATCTATGAGTATTCACTACTTTGTAGGGACCTTTAAATTTCGTCAGCCCTCTTCCTTTCTGATGACATCAAATTATCACCCTATTATCAACCCTTATGTGTCCTTGAACCTCAATATCCTTTTCCTGACTTTTCCTCTGAGTTCTTCCTTTTGACTGTCCATCTATTTCCTTAATTCAGGCTGGAATCAATTTAGTTCCTGGTAAACTTCCACGCATCATTTCAAATGGCATTTTGCCTTTAAAGCTATGCTCACTTGTTCTATACCATTTCTGTGATTATTCTCTCCACATCCTGTCTACTCACCACTGCCATCTGGATAGTACCTTTAACTAATTTGTTAGCTCTCTCCACCATTCCCTTCCCTTGTCGATTAAACAGCGAGGTGCAATTACTTTTTAATCCTAGTGATTCCAAGAATGTCCTCATTTCATGTGAGGTTAATTGTGTACCATTTTCAGTTATTAAAGCTGACGGAACTCCCTCTTTACCAAAAAAGCTCTCTAATCCAACTATAGTTGCTCTAGTGCTAATTTCTCTCATGAACCTTAAAATCAGCCATTTAGTATGAACATCAATAATCATCATGGGTACCTTAATTCAGCTCCTCATTCATAGGTTCAATAAAGTCCAGAGACAGCATATGCCAAGCTTTTCCAGGATCATGAAATTGTCCCACATGTGCTTGGTTACCTACTCTCAACCTTTTTTCACCTTCTTTACATACAGTTCATCTCTCTACCCCCTCATCCACCCTGATTAACCATTCCTGGCCACCACCAATCCGCTCTCAACCTCTTCTTTGTTCTTATTTTCTTAAATGACCTTTGTATGCCGTTTCTATCAATCTAGATCTCAAACCTGAAGGAGGAACACATTTTGCTCCCCTCATGATCACGCAATCACTAAAGTATGGGCCTTGACACAGCAGAGGGTGAAACACATTGGGTGGAGCTACTTGAGGCATTAAAGCAAAAGAGCTCAAGTAAATTTTGGAGACTCGTGCAGCATATATCCTGTGGGCTGGCCTGGGAGTTCAGCCAGGGGGCGGTTGGATGCAATATGTTATGATCCTCTATGGCTCACACCCATCTAGCCAGCTGGAAGAGACATGGAAGCCAGGATTGGAGTCACATATTGAGGAGAAGGTGGCCAATTAATTGATTAGTAAGAATGCAGTGCGACTTGCGATATCATCTTTATGCCAGCAGGCTGCCCCGGTCTGACAAGCTGTCAGCCAGGCTATTCGAAGTCGCCCTGTAGGGAAGGGATGCATCTTTTATGTCCATTACATAATCAATGTTTTACCACAAGTGATGTTCCTGATAGTTGGCGAGGTTCAATATTGTCTCCAATTCACAAAAAGGGCTTTCTTGATCAGCCAGCACATTTTTTATTAATAGCCCTCCTTGATGTAAATAGGAAATGCTAGGCAAAAATACTTAATGCTGAACTGGAGAAATGGGCTATGTCCAACGCACTTATCTGGAACACTCAGTTAGGGTTTAGACAGGGGAGCAGCACAGAGGATAACTTGATGATCCTCTCCACATTGATCAAGGCAACAAACCAAAAGCTAGATCTGGCTTTGTACGTCGCTTTTATCGATTACACAACAGCTTTCAATAAAGTGGATAGGGCAAGGCTGTGGCTGTAGCTCTAATACTGGGGGATTTCTGTCACATTGTTGTGAGCAATAAAAAGTTTGTATGCTGAAACCTTGGTCAGAGTTAAGGTTTCAGAAAATAGAGTGACATAACAGATCTGGACCACTCACAGTTTGAAACAGGGTTGTATGTTGGCTCCCTTGTTATTTAATTTACATTTGGCAGACTTTAATAGTGCTTTGGTGGGAGTTAATGCTTTCTCAACCAAGTTTGCAGGGGTACAGTTGGCATGCAACAATTGTTGCATGCCTTGTCATAATACTTTAGGGATAACATGATTTCCATTAATGCCTCCAAGACTGACAGGATGGTTTTTGGGAGAAAGAAAGTTAAGAAATGTAACTTTGTAGTAGATCAGCCCAAAATCGAGCTGGTTTCCAGCTTTAAATACTTAAGTGTCTATTTCAACCTGTGAGGTACACACTATGCTCAACTAGATTCTGTCAAAGGAATGGCAGTAGCCATGCTCATTAGCTTTCAGAAACTCTTGAATCAAATGTCAGGTCCAGATTTGACTGCAATCTGCAGAGTTATAGTTGCAAAGTTGATTCCAGCGTTAACATCTGGTTTGATGACCTTTAAAGGTAGACTTGCCACCTGGCTAGGCAAGACACAGTGTTGGTGCTATAGAAGATTGCTGCAGCACCCACACGCATCGCGGTCCTCTCAAATACGATTAGGATTCAATTTAAGCAAGCGAACAATTATGGAGGAAAACAGATGTTTAAATCATTACTTAAAACTAAGGCAGCTCCTCCTGGATTGCTGAGAAATTTGATTTGATTATTATGTAGAGTAGCAAGTCGGTTTGGATGGAATATGCTAGCAAATCCACCATTGCTATGGGTGTTAAAGAGATTATTAATTTAAATCTGCCCCTAAGGCAGCAAGTGAAATTGATTATAAAAAATTCAAAGATGAGATCCACAGAGTAAGACAAATTGGAGCTGGCTACAAAGGCTCACGCCAATGTATGTAGCTCCTTTTATCAGTCTCCTGGGAGAGCATCATATCCATCTAGTCCGTGAACCTGAGCTGCAAAAAATAATTAATTAGATTGAGATGTGGAATCATACCCCTAAAAGCCCACAAATACAGCTGCAGAAGGGCACAGCAGATTTGCACTGTAGACTGTGTGAGTACAAACTTGAATCGTTATTGCACATATCCTGCGTCTGTAAGGAATTGAGGGGACTGAGAGTCTTCTGTCTGGCTCCTGTGTTCAGAAGGCTAGGGATTAGAAAGTGTCAGAGTGCAGTTGTTGCATGCTAAAGCGAGGTTTATCCCCAGTTATCTGTAAGATTTTTTTACTTTTTAAAGGCGGCAGTTAAATCTTTGAATAGGCTTGCAATACATAGTCAAAGTAGTTAACATTCATGCAAGAGGCACTTTGTTGATATTTTCACTATATTGGTTGTCTGCTCTTGGGAGGTTATCTGTGTTTGCATGTTAGGGACAATGAAACCTTAAAGCCCTACTGCTGTTGTCTAAAATATCATGTGTATAGCTATTTTTAACTTTCATGTTTGTTGCACTTTGTATAGATTTGCACCTTATCAATAGGGGCTCCAGCCGACTGTGATTGGGAGGTTATTGGTTGACCCCCGTGTTTGCATGTTAGGGATTAGGGGCCACATGTTTGAAGGCTTTTGGACGTCGCAAACAGCAAATCGGGCTGTTTGCGACGTGCAAAATGCACTTCCCCATGTTCAAACCCATTTTTGCGATTCAGTGAACTATTTACCGAATCGGAAAAAGGGATTGCTACTTGCAATTAGGAATGGGTGTTCCCTCCCTAATTGCGACTCGCAGTCCCATGTATGATTGTTTTGTGACCGCAAATGCAGTCACAAAACAATAGCAGTTAACACCAGTGTCACACTGGTGCTAACCCATTCGCGAACAGGAAGGGGTCCCCATGGGACCCCTTCTCCTTTGTGAATGGCAGTGAAAACATTTTTTCAAAATGAAACAAAAACGTTTCTTTTTTGATTTTGAAATGCATCTAATTTTCCTTTAAGCAAAACGGGCTGCATTAAAAAAAAAACTGCTTTATTTAAAAGCAGTCACAGACATGGTGGTCTGCTGTCTCCAGCAGGCCACCACCCCTGTGAGGGCCGCCATCCCCAAGGGGGTCACAAATTGCTACCTACCTCATGAATAATCATGAGGTGGGCATTTTTTGCCCCCTTGCAAATCACTAATAGTGTCATTGACACTACACAACATTCGGTTTTGCGAGTCGCAAATTGCGAGTCGCTCTGACTCGCAATTTGCGAATCGCAAAACCAAACGTTGGTACATGGGGACCCTGGTATCACCAGAGTTCATCTGTTGTATGCGAATAAGGGCCAACTTTTTAGCTATTTGCTATATCTGGTAATTGTTGGAGGATGAAGATGAAGAGTACTGGTTTTAAGTATTTAAACTCTTATGTAATAAGCTTTTTAAGTTATTTGCACTTAATTTATGTTATAGATATCCAATGTATAATCAGGATGAGTTATGTCATCATGAAGTAAAAGTATTGTTATGGGGAATTGAACAGCTCAAACAAATCATTATATTGTGTTTTAAAGGTACATAGACGGAGAAGATAAAAAAATTTGCAATAGGTGTTTATATAAATGAAGGTTGCTATTGTGATCTTTTATACTGTGCATGCACTGTATAATATATATTTTTATTATATTGTCATGGTGGTTTTAACTAACTGAACAATAAACTTTTACCTTGCCTTACCACATCAAACGAAAATTCCTCTATTATTTTAATGTAGGGTCTAACAGAAATAGCTACAGAGTTTTCTCTTTTAGTGCCTAACAAGATCAAGCATTTCGCCTCTTTAAGTCATTAAGCATGGATTCCTTATCCACTCTTCAGTGATAGCATTTCCTCCCTGCATATTTATCACATCTTGTATTGAAGCTACTGCACCTTCCGCCTCTCTAGCTAAGACGGCGGAACCATTCACTTCACGCCAATCCAAAGAAACCCTAGATAAGCAGTCAGCCTGACAATTTCTCCACCCTTGAATATGTTCTAGTATGTAGAAATACTCTTGTAAACGAGCTGTGAGCCTAGCTAATCTCGCTGATCCTCCACTAGCCCCCCGGTAGAAGAATTTTCACTGAAGGCTTATGATCAGTTCACAGTATAAATTTGGTCCCCCACGAATAAGTCCATTAAAAATAATGATGTGCCTCTTTTTATTGCCTGCCCTGTGCAGGCGTTAAAAATGATGCAGTGGAAACTCAGAAACTCAGAAACACACACCCTTTTTGGAGGCCCCCTAACGAGGGAACGTCCCCCTTGCATACATTATGCCTGGCGCAGGCATAATGTGCGCAAGGGTTTTCAAGGGTTTGTAACTATGGCACAGCGTTTTTGCCACACTATCACCACATTTGCGTAAAAAAATGACACTAAAGTGGTGTTAGTTGGTGCTAGGCCCTTCAGAATTCTGGGCCTTAGTGAGTTGCTTGGTGATCCCAGTGTAGAGAGTTTTCCCATTGTCCAACTTGCTGGTGACTAAGGTGTGGTTGCCATATTTTCTAATGTTGCTTTGGAGACAGCTGAATATCTTCCATATTCAGGACGTGGAAGCAGGAAGCAGTGACAGTGTTTAGTTGTGCAGCTATGTCCCGTTTGCTGCTGCTGATTATTCTGAGGTTCCATCCAGGGTGAGGGGGTGAATCCGTGTATGGCCCGTCACAAATAGGAGTCCCATGATGAAGTGTTCCTGCCAAAGAAAAGTGCTTCTGTCGTGTGGCTTTTGGTACTGAGACAGTTCGATTTCATCCAGTTAGTGACTTCCGTCATGTAGGCAGTGAATTGCGATGGTGACTGGGTTTGTGGAGCTGATTTTGTTAGAGAAGAATTCCGAGATCTTTTTGCAAATTTCCTGTGATGGGGACTTGTGAGAAGGTGCAGTGAAGTCTTTTATGATGGTGAAGATGTCAGTAAGAAATTGGTTTACTGGTAGAGGGAGGTGAAACCCAACTCAAGCAGGAACTACATTCCTTGTCAAGGTGAAGTCACAAACAAATCCTAAAGTAACCTGTGCTCATTCCTTGGGTAGCTTGGCACAAAGCAGTCATGCTTAACTCAGAGGCAATGTGTAAAGTATTTGTGCAACACTTAAAACATTAACAAACTGAAAATACACTGCAAAAAGGATCCCACACAGGATTAAAACAATAGCTTAGAATGTAATTAATACAACAACAACAAAACAAAATAAATCCAGTCAGTAGAACCAGAGATTTTTTTAGGATTTAGGTGAAAATAGCACCTACAAGCACAGAGTGCCACTCATGTATATCTGGTTGTGCCAAACTGGGAGAAAGTCACAAGTTCAGGCTGACAGTGATGGAGTGCGGGTCAGATACAGGGACCAGGTTAGTCTCACGGATAGAGTTATCTTCTCAGTCTTGCCCCAAGAGTTATACTCTCCTTCAAAGGTACTGCAAGGAGCAGGGAGAGCTTTGCGGGTGACTGTCAAAGAAGCGTGAAGGGCCCTACGCCGGTCATGGGTGGTCCTTGCTATAGCCTGACGATCCTGTCAGTGTCACAGGCAGTTGTGGTTGGAGCTTTGTGTTGGTGGTCACTACTGTGGATGATGCTACAGCACGAAAAGTTGGTTCACCTGAACCTCACATTGACGTTGGGCAGTGCAGTCCTGGAGCAATCAGGTCCTTCCACATTAGCAAAGAGCCCAAAATGTCAAAGGAGCTTAACTTAGCCAAACCAAGGTTCCAGGACCTGAGGGGCACCACTTGGGGGTTAGGGTTCAGGAACTCTCTCCTGTAGAGATCAGCAGGGCTCAGGCAAGGGGTAGCATCAGGTCAGCTAGGCAGATGCATGGAGCCTCTGGAGCTTGAATATCCTTGTAGCTCAGAACAGGAGGTCAGCTGGCTACTCCTTGAAGTCACTTCAGCCTGTGATGAAGGGTGCAGGTCCAATCTTCGTACTCAACAAGAAGGGCAGTGGGCAGCAGAGGAGCAGGGCAGCAGAGTGGCAGTTCTTCTGGCAGCAAAGTAGCACAGCAGTCCTTATTCGCTAGCTCCCACTGGTCCAGGAGTGTACTCAAGCGTTGGTGTTTCAGGTCCAATATTTATTCCTGATGCCTCATTCGAAGTAGGAGAAGCTTCTACAGTTTCCCCTTCGAGGTGCACATGTTTCCTGCCTCCCCTGCCTGGCAGTAGTCTAATTACAGGGGGTACACAATCCTTTGTGTGGAGGTGGGATGCTGCCTATTCCGGTATAAGTGAGTCTGTGCCTAACTCCGCCCTTTTACCCTGTCAGTGATGTCCCATGCAGACACACCTAAGCTCCCTATTGTGTGTGGCTGTTCAGGAGGAATACACAAACTTCACCCAGTCATGTGACCCAGAGACAGGCTGCAGTCACTAAATGGCTGAGGCAGGAGAATACAAACTTTTTTTTCAAAGTTCCTTTTTCAAAATTTGTCAACACCAGGGCAGTGCGCGCTCTATTGGCGACTAGAATGCAAAAACCCAGCACTCTCAAAACAACGTAATTTATGCATTGTGCTGATATGTTGTTGTTTAACCTTTTGCATTGCAGAGTTTAATCCTGAAGACTTATTTTTAATGTGTTTACAAATACTGTTCATTTGCAATGTATTGCTGCAGGCTTTCAGAATGTGTTAGGGTGTGGTCCATTTCCAGGGCCTTCCAGAGACTTTCCCTGCAGCATGCCTGGGTGTGGTTGTGGGCTGGGCCAAGACTCTATAAAAGGGAGCCAGCCCAGCTCCATGTGCTCACTATTCAGAGGTCCCGGTGCAGAGCAGCAGCTACCTCCTTAGTTCCTGTCCCGGTGGCCTATTTGATCTTACAGGCCTCTGCCCTTCATTCTTCATTGGTGATCCTTGTTCTGGGCAGTAAGACGGTGGTTGGGCTAGCCTCCCAACGCCGTTATCGAGAACTTTCATATTCTTGGCCTATTTCTTTAATGATTAACAGATTACATTGCGCGCTACCATTTCTTGACATTTGCATGGTGGCTTGCGAATCGGCAAAACGCGTGATTCATTCAGGTTGATTTGATCTTGTTATTCATTGCGCGCTACCATTTCTTGACATTTGCATGGTGGCTTAAGAATCAGCAAGTCGCGCGATTCGTTTCATGGTGCTTTAACCTTGTTGTTCATTGCGCAGTATCATTTCTTGACATTTACATGTTGACTTACGAATCTGCAAGACGCGCAATTCGTTTCATGATGATTTAACTTTGTTGTTCATTGCGCGCTACCATTTCTTGATATTTACATGGTGGCTTAAGAATCTGCAAAAGACGCGTGATTCGTTTCATGGAGCTTTAATCTTGTTATTCATTACGCGCTACCATTTCTTGACATTTTACATGGTGGCACTCGAATCGGCAAGACGCACGATTCTCTCCTCGAGCTTAATTATTGTTGTTCATTGTATGCCACTATTCTAAGACATTTATTTGGTAATATTTGAGTTGACAAGTTGTGTGATTTGTTTCCTGAATCCATATTGTGTTGTTCATGGTGCACAATCCTTTTATGGTGTTTACTATATATATATGCAAATCTGCAATGTGCGCAATGCGTGTTGGAACATTTCAAGAGAACACAGATGGCCAGAGTTTCTAGATGCAATATTGCGTGGTCCTAGTATGCATTTTTTTTAAAGGATTCGTATGACTGGTTGAGAACTTATTCAGAATGTTTTCCTGATTCTCATGTAAAGGAAAGTACTTGTATTTGAAAGTTTCATTTAATCCATCTTGATTCCCTTACAGGTATCAGGCCATCTTGAAACTTAGTCATTTTAAGCCTAATTCTTAGGTTGATCATGTTTTCAGAATGACTAGGCTTAGAGTCATAGTCTAGTATTGATTTCATGAGATGTAATTTTCATATTGTGTGTTTTAACATTTTTCTTACTACAGGTCTCCTTCCCAGCTGTTCCCTTCCTAATCTCCTCTTCCCCTCTTGAACTCTCTTCCCCTCTGTGATTTATCTATCAGAGTCTTGGAGCTGTTCAGTGGTGGACGTGTTGGGAACGTTCGCAGACCCCGAGGATCTGGTGACTCTGACAGAATAGTGAGTCCACAAATTATTATCCTCCTGGTTTGTGGATGTTCTCAGCATGGCCACGCTGGACGAGTTAGTTAAGGCTATCACCGAGCTCCAGGCAGAGGTGGTATCATCCAAAGAATTGACAACTAGCCTAGCTGAGAGAGTGAGTCAGTTACAAGATAAGGTAGAGAAGAAGGAGCAAAGTCCCACAGGTGTGTCTTGGCCAGGTATTTCTTCTCAGACTTCTGGAAGTAATCCGACAAGCATTTCCCTCAATGTCCCTTCCGCAATTCCTTTAGCTCCCCCAGAACGTTTCTCAGGTGACCCTTTGAAAGCGCAATCTTTCCTGGTTCAAGTGGAACTACACTTCACCTGTAGACCACATACTTTCCCAGATGCCCAGTCCAAAGTAGCTTTCTTGTTATCATATCTGTCTGGGGATGGGCAATTCCTCTTGTGCGTAAAGATAGTCCCTTGTTGTACAACTGGAGAAATTTTGTTTGTGAGTTCGAGAGAGTTTTTGATCTTAGAACTGTAACACTGTCAGCAGATCGTGAATTATTAGATTAACGCCAAGGGAATCAGGACCTAGTGTCGTACTTAGCCAACTTTAACCGGCTGGTTGCCAAGACATCCTGGCCTGAAGAAAAACAAGCGGTCTTGTTTTAGAAAGGACTCAAAGAGGAACTAAAAGATATCTTAACGCAAATCGACCCACAACCTACAGACTGTCAAGAATTAATTAACCTTGTCCTGAGGCTTGATCATCGTTTAACAGAACGTAAAGGAATGCGCAAAAAGACTGAAAAATATTCATGGCGTGTTCATGATAACAGAGACTCAAGAACTCCGAAAGAAAGAACGCCGTAACCGATGGAAATTGGAACCATCAGAAGACCTTTGACCAAAGATGAAAAGGACCTACGCAGAAAAAATGGACAATGTCTTTATTGTGGGCGGAAGGGTCATTTTGCCAAAGATTGTCCAATCAAACCAAAGAGCAAGCAAGGTCCAGTTCAGAAAGTCGCAGCCAATGCACCAGTCGAGTTGGAAAATCTATAACACCCGAGATGCAGAGAAGGGTTGCTCTTGGGTGTCACCGTGGGCCCTTCACAATCTAGACATCTTAAACTGGAAATAAGAGTTCAGGTGAAGAAAAATATCTATTTCAAAAAAGCTCTAGTCGATTCTGGGGCTACTGGGAACTTTGTTGACGCCCATTTGGTTTGTGCATGGGGATCCCATGTATTGAAAAGAAGACCCCAGAAATCATCCAGGCAGTCGATGGAAAACTCTTGACTGGAGGTCCAGTAACTGTTCAGACTTTTCCCTTGTCGATGATTTGTGAAGATAAGAATCAAAGAAAGAATCATAAAGAGAAAATCATCCTTGACGTGATCCATGCTCCCCAATATGGGATTATCCTTGGCTTGCCATGGTTAACTCATCACAATCCTGGGATCAATTGGGCAGAACGAAAAATCATGTTCTCATCTTCGCTATGTAAAGAACAATGTCTCCAAAAGATTCAAGTACCAAAAGTCTGCAACTCTTACATAGCTACTGCCGCAGAGAAAGAAATTCAGCTGTCCAAACAGTATTCATCTTACAAAGATGTATTTGATGAGAAAGGAGACCCTACCTCCTCATAGATCTTATGACTGTCAAATTGATCTAGCCCCAGGTGCGATACTTCCCAACTGTCGTGTGTATGCCCTGTCAGAACATGAAAATCAACATTTACGAAAATACCTAGATCAATTTTTGGAGAATGGTTTCATTCGCCCCTCTAAGTCTCCTGCAGCTTCGCCTTTGTTTTTTGTTCCAAAAGCTAATGGAGAACTTTGAGCTTGTATCGACTATAGGGGATTTAACAAAGTCACCATCAAGAATAAATATCCTTTACCCCTAATTCCGGTTTTATTGGAACAAGTAAAGAAAGCAAAAATCTACACAAAGCTTGCCTTCGAGGTGCTTATCATTTGGTCAGAATGAGAGAGGGTGACGAATGGATAACAGCGTTCAAGACAAGATATGGCCTTTTTGAATACACCGTCATGCCTTTTGGTCTGTGTAATGCTCCAGTAACATTTCAATTTTTCTTGAATGACGTTCTTAGAGAGCACCTCAACATATTTGCCATAGTATACATCAGTGACATTTTGATCTACTCAGACAATGAAAACGAACATGTCCAACATGTGAAGAAAATTCTTGCAGCCCTTCGAAAACACCATTTATATTGCAAACTAACCAAGTGTGAGTTTCATGTTACCACAGTTGAGTTTTTAGGGGTTATTCTTACCCCTCAAGGTATAGTGATGGCAGAAAAGAAAGTAAAAGCCGTATCTGATTGGCCCACTCCAAAGACTGTTCGTGATGTACAATGTTTCCTGGGGTTTGCATAATTTTTAACAGAGGTTCATAAATCATTTCTCCCAGACAGTGGCTCCAATCACTAAGCTATTAAGAAAGAAAGAAAAGTTTGTATGGGCCTCAAAAACTGACCAAGCCTTCTCTACTTTGAAGGAAGCTTTCTCTACTGCCCCAGTCTTGATTCATCCTGATGCGAATCGACCTTTCATAGTGGAAGCTGATGCTTCAAATGTAGCAATAGGAGCCGTCTTATCGCAACGAAATAAAGACACTGGTCAACTCCATCCTGTAGCTTATATGTCTCGGAAGTTGAACGAAGCCGAACAGAACTATGTCATTGCTGAAAAAGAGCTTCTGGCGATTCGTGATGCCTTTAAGGAATGGAGACATCATTTGTTGGGTGCCAAATACAGTATATACTGATCATCGTAATCTTCAATTCATGAGTTCCGCCAGACTTTTGACTCCTCGGCAATTACGCTGGATGCTGTTTTTTGCCGAATTTGATTTTGTAGTAACCTTCCGGCCTGGTAAAGATAATCGCAAATCTGACACCTTGTCCCGCAAAGAGTCTACCACATTGCCTGCATTTCAAGCCTCTAGAGCTATCATTGCTCCTGACAAGGTTCTATGTATCATAAAAACTGAAGATTTCTTTGAAGAAATTCGCAACTCTTTCACTGTTGAGAAATGGCAAACATGGGCCCAAGCAGACCCCAAAAGGTCAATCAAGCAAGGACTACCCTTTCACGATGCTCGTTTGTTCGTACCCACTACCAAACTTCGCAAGATAGTGTTTCATTGGTTGCATGTTATACCTACGGCAGGTCACCCAGGTACTCCTAAAACTCCTGAACTGATCCATCGCTATTTTTGGTGGCCTACCCTAACAAAAGTTGTAAAAGCAATGGTAAACAACTGCAAAGTCTGTGCTCGCACTAAAACAAGTCATTCAAAACCAAAGGGGTTATTACAACCACTTCCAACCCCAAGTTGTCCATGGGAACACATTTCTTTAGACTTTATTACCGGTCTGCCAGTGGTTCAACAGCATTCAGTAATTCTGGTGGTAGTAGATAGTCTCACGAAATATGGACATTTCATTGCCTGTAAGAAATTGCCCACTTCTAGTGAATTGGCAACTATTTTACTGAACAGAGTGGTTCGTTATCATGGACTGCCAAAAGTTATCCTCTCCGATCGGGGGTCGCAATTTGCCTCCAATTTCCAGAAGACATGGTGTAAAACACTCCAAGTGACATCTACACTATCTACTAGCCACCATCCTCAAACCGATGGTCAAACGGAGAGACTAAATCAGACTTTGAAACAATTCCTACGTGCCTATGCTGAAAAGGCACTTAATTCTTGGACATCTATGCTCTGGTTAGCTGAGTTAGCCTACAATAACTCATTCCACACTTCTATTGGCGTTACACCCTTTTTTGGTTTATTTGGCTATCATCCTGACACCTTGCCCATCACAATTCCTCAAGAAAGTTCTCTTACTCCATCTGTGTCAGAAACCATTCAGCATTTGCATCAGACCCAGAAACTGATTCATCAGCATTTAGAAAAAGCCAAACAAAAATACAAAAGGCATTATGACAAGAAACATTGTGAGGGACCGCAATGTCAACCAGGTGACAAAGTGTGGCTTTCCACAAAACATATAGATTTCAAGAAGAAGCACATGTTTCACCCCAAATTCATAGGTCCTTACACTGTCCTCCAGCAAATCATTCCGGTGACCTATAAACTACAATTGCCCAGATCCTTACGGATTCATCCAGTGTTCCACACTTCCCTCTTGAAGAAGGCAGTCCAAAAGGTCCACCCTCATCCAGCTCCTGTTCTAGTACAAGGGGAAGAAGAATACAAAGTTAAGAAAGTGTTGGATTCCAAACTGAGAGGGCATAATCTATGGTACTTAATCTCATGGAAAGGTTATGGTCCTGAAAGTAACTCATGGGTTTCCGTATCTGATGTTCATGCTCCAGTACTTGTGAGACACTTTCATCGTCTTAATCCAGGCAAACCAGGCCCTAGAGCGCGTCTGGGAGAGGGTAGTACTGTCAACACCAGGGCAGTGCGCGCTCTATTGGTGACTAGAATGCAAAAACCCAGCACTCTCAAAACAACGTAATTTATGCATTGTGCTGATATGTTGTTGTTTAACCTTTTGCATTGCAGAGTTTAATCCTGAAGACTTATTTTTAATGTGTTTACAAATACTGTTCATTTGCAATGTATTGCTGCAGGCTTTCAGAGTGTGTTAGGGTGTGGTCCATTTCCAGGGCCTTTCAGAGACTTTCCCTGCAGCATGCCTGGGTGTGGTTGTGGGCTGGGCCAAGACTCTACAAAAGGGAGCCAGCCCATCTCCAAGTGCTCACTATTCAGAGGTCCCGGTGCAGAGTAGCAGCTACCTCCTGAGCTCCTGTCCCGGTGGCCTATTTGATCTTCCAGGCCTCTGCCCTTCATTCTTCATTGGTGATCCTTGTTCTGGGCGGTAAAACGGTGGTTGGGCTAGCCTTCCGACACCGTTATCGAGAACTTTCATATTCTTGGCCTAATTCTTTATTGATTAATAGATTACATTGCGCGCTACCATTTCTTGACATTTGTATGGTGGCTTGCGAATCGGAAAAATGCGTGAGTCGTTTCATGTTGATTAGATCTTGTTATTCATTGCGCGCTACCATTTGTTGACATTTGCATGATGGCTTAAGAATCAGCAAGACGCGCAATTCGTTTCATGGTGCTTTAACCTTGTTGTTCATTGCGTGCTATCATTTCTTGACATTTACATGTTGACTTACGAATCGGCAAGACGCGCGATTCGTTTCATGATGATTTAACTTTGTTGTTCATTGCACGCTACCATTTCTTGACATTTACATGGTGGCTTAAGAATCGACAAAAGACGCATGATTCGTTTCATGAAGCTTTAATCTTGTTATTCATTACGCTCTGTTATTTCTTGGCATTTACATCATGGTTTACGAATCGGCAAGATGCGCAATTCGTTTAATGTGGATTTAACCTTGACATTCATTGCGTGCTACCATTTCTTGACATTTTACATGGTGGCACTCGAATCGGAAAGATGCACGATTCTCTCCTTGAGCTTAATTAATGTTGTTCATTGTATGCCACTATTCTAAGACATTTTTTAGGTAATATTCGAGTTGACAAGTTGTGTGATTTGTTTCCTGAATCCATATTGTGTTATTCATGGTGTAATCCTTTTATGGTGTTTACTATATATATATGAAAATCTGCAATGTGCGCAGTTCGTGTTGGAACATTTCAAGAGAACACAGAAGGCCAGAGTTTCTAGATGCAATATTGCATGGTCCTGGTATGCATTTTTTTAAAAGGAGTCATATGACTGGTTGAGAACTTATTCTGAATGTTTTCCTGATTCTCATGTAAAGGAAAGTACTTGTATTTGAAAGTTTAATTTAATCCATCTTGATTCCCTTACAGGTATCAGGCCATCTTGAAACTTAGTCATTTTAAGCCTAATTCTTAGGTTGTTCATGTTTTCAGAATGACTAGGCTTAGAGTCATAGGGCCTGATTACAACTTTGGAGGAGGTGTTAATCCGTCCCAAATGTGACGGATATACCAACAGCCGTATTACGAGTTCCATAGGATATAATGGACTAGCAATACGGCTGGTGGTATATCCGTCACATTTGGGATGGATAAACACCTTCCTCCAAAGTTGTAACCAGGCCCATAGTCTAGTATTGATTTCATGAGATGTAATTTGTGTGTTTTAACCTTTTTCTTACTACAGGTCTCCTTCCCATCTGTTCCCTTCCAAATCCCCTCTTCCCCTCTTGAACTCTCTTAGCCTCTGTGATTTATCTATCAGAGTCTTGGAGCTGTTCAGTGGTGGACCTGTTGGGAACGTGCGCAGACCCCGAGGATCTGGTGACTCTGACAAAATTGTAACCAAAAATCTGACCTCACCATTATTGGACCTGCCCCTCTTTGCAGTCACTCCCAAACATTTTGATTTTTGCCCTCCACTTTTTGCTGAATTTGCTTTTGTTGGCCTTATGAATCTGTGCACTTTACCACTGCTAGCCAGTCCTAAAGAGCTTGTGCTCTCTCCACAAAGCATGGTTAAATTGACTTATATCCTATTGGTCTATTTAACTTACCTGTAAGTCCCTTGCAGAGTGGTTTACCATTTAATAGTGGATCTGCAGTATTTATTGTGTGACTCATTTAAGTAGCCCTTTAAGTCATGTCCCAGGCCTGTCACTTCAGCCTAAATGCAGTTTTAAACTGCTATGTCGATTTGTGCATTAAACCCCCCTTGCCAAGTCTTAAACTCCCCTTTTCATGTATATATAAATCACCCCTAAGGTAGGCCCTCGGTAGCCTATAGGGCAGTGTGCTACTTAATTAAAAGATTGGGCATGTAGCTTGAGGTTTTACATGTCCAGGTACTGAATAACTCCTAAATTCATTTTTCACTACTGTGTGGCATACCCCTTCCATAGGATAACATTGGAGAGTCCTTATTACATTTAATAAGCTGTAATTTCCAATTGGGAGATGGTGACATGTCAGGTTTGATGTCTTTTGAATTCTAATGATAAACCTTATTTAATGGTGAAGTTGGGTTTTTGATTACTATTTTAAAAGTGCCACTTTTAGAAAGTTGGCATTTTTCTGCCCTTCTCCCTTTTTGGGCCTGTAGCCTTGCCTGGGTCACATGACTGGGTGTAACTGACAGACTTTGTTAATTCCCCACTGATAGTCACACAATAGAGGAATTAGGTGTGCCTAAACATTGTTTGTTTGTTGCATAAATACTTTACACATTGTCTCTAAGTTAATCCTGACTGCTTTTTGTGCCACGCTACAGAGGGTTAAGCACAGGTTAATTTAGTGACTTTTTGTGGTTCACCCTGGAAGGAGCTGTGGCTGTTGCTTGACCAGGGTTCACACCCAAGTCAACCAACAACCCACTTTCTAACAACCATAAAGAGAATTTTTCATTACAATTTCGAAGTCACCAAACATGAACTGTTTACCCATTCCCATTTGGATGTTACAGCTTATTAAATGTAATAAGGTAACTCCAGTGTTATCCTATGTGAGAGCGGGGGCCTTGTACTAGTGAAAAACTATTTTAAGAAGTTTGTAGTACCAGGATATTTAAAACTATTATATGCCCTATGTATTAAACACATTGCTGCCTGTCCTGTGGGTGTTTAGGCCTGCCCTGGGGGTGACATATGTATTAAAAATGAAGGTTTGGGCCTGGCAAAAAGTTTATTTTGCCAGGTTGAAAGGCTTTTTAAAACTGCACACACAGGCTGCAATGGCAGGCCTGAGACATGTTTAAAGAGCTACTTAAGTGGGTGGCACAATAAGTGCTGCAAGCCCACTAGTAGCATTTATTTTATAGGCCCTGGGTACACATAGTACCACTTTATTAGAGACCTATACGTAACTTAAATATGCCAATAGGAGATTAATCAATTTGACTAGGTTTCAAGAAATTTGAACATGTGCTTTATCATTGGTTAGCAATGGTAAAGTGCACAGAGCCCTAAAGCAAGCAAAAACAAGATCAGCAAAAACGAAAGGCAAAAGGTTTGGGGAAACACCACGCTGAAGCTGAGAGATCTAACAGTGCGCTTTCTGCTGTTAGCGATGGCATTGATGCATTATGCAAGAGCTGTGTGTTTTCTGTTTTGAATCTACTGGTGGTAGTGTCTTAGGGCTGTTTTGAAGATATGTTTGTCTGTGGTATCTTGACATGTTCTCCATCTGCACTCCAGTTAATAGCAGTTGTGTTTTGTCAGCCTGAGTTCCTCTCTTTGCCTCCTGACCTGTGGTCGGGCTCTTTCTGTTGGATTGTGCTTAAGGAGAGCCAGGTTGTTGGAGCATGCAGTGATTTAGTTGTTGAGGTATTTGATGGCTTTCGGCAAGTTGCTGGTGTGTTAGGGCTGGTGCTTGGAGAGGGAAGACGCCTCCTCCTCTTCTGAGTTGCTTTTCCAGCTGCAGCAGGTTGTTCTAGTGGTGGTAGGTATGCAGTGGTGCAGGACGGATATGCTGGAACTGACAAAGGGGATGGTCTGGTCAGGTTATAGTTGCTGGCTTGTCGACTGTGATGTTGCTGATTGAGGTGAAAATCAAGTCCAATAGGTGTCCAGCAGTGTGGGTGGATTTGGTAGCTTGTTGAGTGAGAGCAAGGTTTCTGAAGCCTCAACAAGGGCCATAGTGTTTTGATCAGCACTGTCTTCTAGGTGAAATTTGACATCCCGGAGGATGATGAAGGTGCTGGCTTTTAAGACGAGGGGTGTGACAAAGTCAGTGATGTTGCAGGCGAAATTATTGTGGAGTCTTGGTAGACTATATACAATGGTTCAACCCAGGGAGAAGCTGGATATGATGCATATCTTGAATGTAGCTGGTTGGAGCTGCCCATGTAGGTGGTGCAGCTGAAGGTATCTTTGAATATGATGGGGACCCCGCCTACAGGCTTGTGCTAATGGTCTTGCCTGGTGATCTTACAGCAGGCGGGGATGGCAGTACCAATATTCATTGCTGAGGTAGTGTCTAGCCATGCTTCTGTGAGAAACAGCAGGCCCAGAGGGTGGTTGTATAATAGGTCCCATATCTCTGTGGTATGTTTCGTGAGTGAACTAGTGGTGAGGATCAAGCATGCAAGTCTGGCATATTCTTTTGTTGGTGTTTGGTCTGTGCTAGTTTGTATGAGTGTGAGCTAGTGAGGTGCTGGTTGCTGATGATCCTTCTGTGTTGTGTCCTGCTACCTGGCAACAGTGCAGCAAACTGCAGCCGTGGCTAGGAGCACAGAGCAGAGTAGTGATGGGTAGGGGTGAAACCGGGCTTCCTGGCATTGGGTGAGGTCAAGGCATGGATGATCGCAGACAGTTTCCTTTGGTATGCCCGCTGCATGCATCTGCTGCACATCACTATTAAATAGGCCCTGGGAAGAGGGAGGAACAAAGGGTACTGTGGGTGGGAAACCAGTGATAATACTTCCTGTGCATAGGGATGCAAAATCCAGTGATTTCATTTCTTGTGCCAATTGATGATGGGAAATCTGGTGATGTCTCTACATATGCAGATGGACAATAGGAAATGAACTCCTCTTGCGTGGCGTCTTCTATGAAAGATGGTTTGGTGAGAAACCAGGGATGTCATTTCCAGTGCAGATGAATGATGGGAAATCAAGTAATGTCACTATCTGTGCAAATGGATGATAGGAAATCAAGTGATGTCATTTCATGTGGAGATAGGCACTAGATGCATAATGTATCATTATACAAAGAAACTTGTAGATGATCTTTGCCTATTCATAACATACTGCAAATCCCAGAATGCAATATAATAGTCATATTGCAAGGTATCATGGACTTATCTGCTATGCTATTAATATTTAATATAATTATTTTAGATATTAGGTCACAGCATGGATTGCTTCTTCAAAGAACCTTAAAAAAAAAGTAATCATTTTTAATTACTTACCTGGTGGTGCCTCGCATGCATTGGGATAGCTATGGTAAACACTCCAGAAATTGTTTCTAGCAATAATAATCTTTCAATGGCTTTCTCAATCTGGGTGGGTTGTGGCTCACCAACCGTCCTCCTCTGTTGTAGATTGCTCCCTTTCTTCCACAACCCGTCTTTGGTTCAGGAAAGGAGGCCGTATGACATCTTCCTTATTTCTGCAAAGCTCCTCAAAGTAATGCCATCATCACTGATGCTTTCTTGAATTCTGAATCATATTGCTTGTTTATTAGAAGATTGGAATGTTGGCAGCTCCATTGAAAACAATGGAGTGCTCCAGGCTTTTACTGGCAGGTAAAAGCCCGGAGAACCAACATTCCAATGTTCTTTTTGTTCACAGCAACAGCTGTGAACAAAGCCTCACGGAGACCGAGGGGATTTTAATTCCCTCGGGCTTCGTGAGGAATTTGTTTTATTTAATAGGATATTCTGCCCCGGAGTGGCAGAATGTTCTAATAGCCTTAGAACCCGCTGTAGCGGGCTCTACCGGCCATTTAAGGCCCTCTCCCTTGTTAAAGGCCCTCGCCTTCGACTCGGGCCTTTAACGCAGGAGTGGGCCTTTAATGGCCGGTAGAGCCCGCTACTGCAGATTCTAAGGCTATATTGGACTCTGGCATAGTCAGTGATGTTTTGCAAAACATTTTACTTTTATGAGCAGCACACCTCTCCACTCATTATACTTGTGCTTTCTTTTTCTCACCACTTCCTTACTGTCAGGTTTTTTAGGATGTTATTTCTGGTGTTAGAATACATTCTCAGCACTAGGCGTCTTGCCTGTGCTCTTTTGTGATCTTGGCAGTGAAAGCAACATACATATTTACTGCTTGAACGTTCCTATTTGGCAGACAGCACAAAGATATACAGATTTATTAATTGCAATTTGGAAAATGCAGAAAAAATAATTTGGGATTCATAATGAATCACTAATTGGTCATTGCTAATTTTAAATTGTGAATAAAAATGAATCACAAAGTACGATTTACACATTATTTGTACATTGTGAGCAAGGAATTGGTTATTGTTAATCATGGCAATCAGCCACTTCTAAATTGCTAATGTTAGTTCATCTGGCCCCAAATTCTCCAGTCAAGAGCCAACTCCGAGAACAGTGTCCTCACATGCTTTTAGTGCACCATAATACATATGTTTTATGTAACCAAATATCAACTATTTTGTAATCTCTAGTACATTTTCAATTTAAAGTGCTTTTATTCTCCAGTAGCACTGGCTAATGCCATACTCTTGTTATATCCTTAGCCCTATGTCTAGGTCATAGGTTTTTTTGCAGGTTAACCAATGAGGGAAGTATATTCACATCCTGATGTGATTTTGTAATTCATCAGGTAAAGTACATCTACCTCACTATGCAAAGCTTCTTGATTTACTTAGTATCAATAGTCTCCATTTTCCTTTACAGTTTTGTCCTTGTGGGACTCACCTTGATCTTAATGTTCTCTATGAAACATTCAAGCCTGTGACACAGTTTGGGCATCTAGATTTTTGGTGGCCCAGTGTCCAAAGGTACCTGTTTCTTTCAGCCAGCCTGAGGGAGCCTTTGGAAATCATCACCTAGAGGTGGTGTAAGTAATTCTAAGACATATTTTTCACTCTGTCCCGAAAATCATATGGGAACCTGTTACCTAACCTAAGACCATGTGGGAACCCATTTCCTACTTCAACCTCCAGATTTGGCAGAAATTATATAGGTTATGGTTACCTTCAAAGTCCTCATCTCCTCCCACCAATTTAGTGATATACAGTTCTCTTCTCTGAATGAAGAGGCACCCTTAGTTTCAAAGTTGGTATTTCACTGACACTACCTCACCCTACAGTGAAAAACCCTCCATATCAAGTGCAGGATTTTGTGATGGTGTAGCCTGCCTTTACTCTACTTACTAGTGGATTTTTCATAAAATATTCATCCAGTAATCACTCTTCAATCATCTACCTACCGGCAGCCAAGCAACAAGTCAGTGACAGAGATTGCCGCACAGTCAGGCAATGAGTCAGTAACAGGGATTGCTCTGGGACAGATATTCTAAGAAGAATCCTGAGAGCCCAGCAAGATTCCTCTGATAATCGCTATCAATGGGATATTGTTCTTTGTTTTTGGTAGTGGTGATAGAGCCGTGCGAGTGCAACTACTCGTTTATATGAGGGGCGCTATGTACAATGTCTTAAAAGTTCCTTCCGGTAAGTGGAACCATGCTTATGTAACAGAACAACATCTCTGTTTGTCATAACATTACTATTTCTTAACAATTTCTTAACTTTACTGTTCAGCTTTTAAACTAAGGTGAATGGTGGAGTTTAGGACGCTAATATCTGCACAAGTGCAAATGGTTATTGGTAGTGGTGATAGAGTCATGCGAGTGCAACTTGTCTTTTATATGAGGGGCACTATGTACAATGTCTTCAAAGTTCCTTCCGGTAAGTGGAACCATGCTTATGTAACAGAACAACATCTCTGTTTGTCATAACATTACTATTTCTTAACTATTTCTTAACTTTACTGTTCAGCTTTTAAACTAACGTGAATGGTGGAGTTTAGGACGTTAATATCTGCACAAGTGCAAATGGTTATTGTTTTCTTTACGTACGGAAGTTGCCTAAACCCCGGAATTAATTTAGGAAATACACCTATGACATCATTACTCTCAATTGTGTCTATTTCTCCGTGCCATAACTTGTGTAGAGTGTTTTATAAATTATAAAATAGAAGTGCAACTGATCATTTTTCAATTATCTGAGAAGAGCTTTTAAATATTTGAAGGTATGTGAGTCATCCAATATGCTTGTCCTAAGACAGAGGCTCTGATGCTAAATCAGGGGACTTATGCATTTGTTTTAAGAGCTCATATGGGATGTGCCAACAGTGAATCAAGCCCCTGAAATGATCAGTAATTATCAGTGGGTTCATCTTTTTCTAGCTACCTTTGTTAGACAGAGGCACTTCAATTAATGTTAGATACAACTAACATACCAAGTTTGTTCATATTTTCTGCCCCTCAGATGTCATAGGCTTTTGCTCGCATCATCCAGACTGCACCCCTAAACAAACAATTCATATAGTGGCACAGCAATTTGTAAATGCATTTAAAGTCCAACTGGGGAGTGTTTTGTTTAATTGAACATAACTCCCTATATGTATTCAACAAAACCTGAAGTTACCTTTCTTTTCTCTACCCTGACTTTAAATAGCCCTATTCAAATCTACACTGTCAAAAGAGGGAGCAGCTAGGGCTATTTGTCACAAGCCCCACTCTTTTCTGAATCCCACGCTGTCACTGTCAAACCTATTCATATTTTGTGATGCAGTCTCAATAAGGCAGTTAACTTTAGCCACCACTATTGGGACTTCACTGCCAAATCTAGTAAATCCTTTTTTAGTAGGTCAATATAGCCTCAACTCTTTTACAACAAGCCGGCAATTGAAAACAGGGAATTGCTTCTCATTAGCACCTTACCCTTCACATGAAGAGGTTTGAAGCACCAGATGGTTCCGGGATTGCTGTCATCGTAGCAGCAGCCTTTTTCAATGCACTTCTCTTTGGGGATTCCTGGATAGCCACAATTGTCTCTTGATTTTGGTTCAGTGCCACATCTGTCTGTGGAAAACACAATGTTTGATAACTTTTACTCAGACAAAACATTTTGTAATGATGGGTTTATGAGAAGCCACAAGGCTGTATGTGTATTGTACATAATCCTAATGTCTTTTAAATTAAAAAAGTAGATCTGTGGGCATAACTCAGAGATTAAGTGGGTGATGTTCAATCCGCCATTGTGGTGCACTTTTCTTCTCTGCCAAGGCAGAGGTGGAATCTCCATCAAATGTACAACGTTGTCTGCTGCAGCAGTAACTGTTTCTCTACGAAAGCGGATGTATACATTATGGAAAAAGACACTTCATTGGAAATCTACAAATGTCCCAGTCTGCCAGAGGACTTTTATTACTAGTGGAATTTTGATTTGAAAGTGACACCTGAAATGGGCCTATATAGTGGGCACACACAATGACTAAGGCCCTCATTATGACCCTCCGTGGAGGCAGTCTCACCGCCACGGGGCCAGTGCCAAATCACCACGTCCCCCCCGTCTTGCCGTTTTACTGCGGCCTGCCTGGCTGGAGGTTTCCACCTGCAGCACAGCAGGAGTCGAATAACCGCCGAGGTAATTTCAGACTAGGGACACCACCAGCATTTGCGGGCGGTCTCACCGCCACAAAATTCTGGTGGAAAGGTATCCCGGCGACAATAATTTGCATTCCTGTCGCTGGGACAACCCCCCTACAGACACACATGCACCCACACACACACAATCCCACACAGACACACCCCCCACTCACACACACACTCACAACATTCACCCCATAGACATGCATACAAACATACATTCACACATTACCCATGCATTCCATACATGCATACTCTCCATCCCCCCACCCCCTCCCTTCAACTTCTACACATACATGACCCCACCCCGCCTCACTCATCCTCACACAACCACACCCTCTACCCCCAATTGTAACTCACTGCGCTCACACACACACCATTTACACATACAAACATACACGACCCTTCACGCACAGTCACCCCCCCTAACTCCCCCCACATTCATGACACACATACACACACTCACACACACCCATTCACACCCCCCTAACCCCCCTTGCGGACAGCACTTACCTCGTCTAACAAGGTGCTCCTCTGTGAGGGGATGGTACCCGGCGCTCCCACTGCCGGCAACGCCATGCCAGTAAAAGACCGCCACACGGAATTAATGGTTATAGGTGGTCCTTTTCTGGCGTGGCTGTGACAGCAGTGAAACTGCCTAAGCACCGTCGACCGCGTAGTAAATGCCGCCCAATATCCGACCGCCGTTGGTGCGGATATCCAGTGGCATTCACAATACGGAGGTCGGTTCAAACACATAATCTAAAAAAACAACTTCACTAAAAGATGCATTTTTAAATTGTGAGCTCAGTGACCCTAAACTCCACATTTCTATCCGTTCCCTAAGGGAATCTGTACTTTAATAATATTTAAAGGCAGTCCCCATGTTAACCTATGAGAGAGCTAGGCCATGCAACAGTGAAAACTGAAATTGGCAGTATTTCACTGTTAGGACATGTAAAACACATAAGTGCATGTCCCACCTTTAACATACACTGCATCCTGCCCAAGGGGCTACCTAGGACCTACCTTGGGGATGCCTTACATATATAGAAAGGGAAGGTTTAGGCCTGGCAAGTGGGTACACTTGCCAAGTCGAATTAGCAGTTTAAAACTGCCCACACAGACACTGCAGTGGCAGGTCTGAGCCATGTTTACAGGGCTATTAATATGGGTGGCACAAACAGTGCTGCAGGCCGACTAGTAGCATTTGATTTACGGGCCCTGAGCACCTCAACAACGCACATCAACAACCTGGGAAACAGAGGCAAAAGGTTAGGGGAGACCACGCCAAGGATGCCGAGTCCAACATTTATGAAACAAGTAATCAGGTTATTCGCAAAGACTGAAACATTAGTAATGAAACGTGACAACCCACAGTTTCGGGTGAGGTTGGTTAAATCTATTCAGAGCGCTGATGTAAAATGAATTCATAACCCTTCAGAATTGGACTGTCAACAAATAACTTATTTACTTGGACATACCACAGTAATTAACAAGACTATATTTTGTATGTTGGTGCACAATTGTGACAATGTGCCTTTTGGGATCCAAAGGTTTGTTAACTGTTCTACAGATGTATTATAACTTAATATTATATTCATTTTTTAATGTTTTGCTTTCTGTACTTAACTTTATGATATTTTTAGAAACTTTACAAATAAATTCGATTTGACAGTAAGCTACTAGTAAATGTCACTCTTCTTGGCATTCAGTATTGGAGAACACTGCACAAAGGACAAAATGGGAAAATATCATCCTTTCTGTTTACTGTTTGCTCAACACCTGATTGTGAGTTCACTGTAGAGTTGTGATTACCAAGTCACTAACTGTAACTCCTTTAGAAAATGTTCTCTGTTACTAAAAAGGTTTCCCTACTGCAATTTAAAGTTGGTAATCTGGAGTCCCACGTATTTCAGAACGAGTTGCCGAGAGGAATTAAATACATCTAATTAAATTATATACTTGTACAATCCAATTATATAGTTCCCCTACAATGAATTATCAATTCTAACACAAGCCCACTGACATTTTGATCAGAGAAACCTTCACAGCTACTACTCTTGTTGACTAGCTATTGATGAAACTCATGACACTGTTGGTATATATAAGTAACACTGTGGTACACAGAGGTGCTACCACGAATCAGTGTAAATCTTTTGTATTTTATAAATGAAACAGGTTCAAACAAGGCATGCCAGTTCTTTGGACTACATGTTCATCACTGACATCATATTTCAGTGTATAAACATGCTCTTTGACTGACACAGACAAAGTATTTTCTCTCTCAATTTAACCTCACAGTCTATGCTAAAGACAAGGTAACTGGTATTCTGTGTCAGTCAAGGACCAGTTCATGCAGCAGAGTCAACCAAATTATGCAGCAAGAAAAAGGCAAACTATACATCATAATAAGGCACATTTCATGGCAGTATTATTCCACAATATAGTAATGTTAACACACTGTAATACTGTTTGGACAACTGGGTCACCTAATTTGCACCTGTTTAACAAAGGACTACGGCATTTCGCAGCTGAGGCACTATGTGTAATGCTTTATTTTAGTAACTTTTGATCTATTTCGACTAGATGCAAATTACACATGCAAATGTTCCTCCATATATTTGGGTTAAACACTGCAGCAACAGAATTGCTTAATTCCAGTTCCTTGAATGCAGAGGAGTGACTCAACATCTACAGCAGCAAGTCCCATAACCTTACTAGCAGCCATTCATCCAAGTATCAAAATTGTGCTTTCTAGCCCTTGCACTTATTGGTGAGATTCACTGTTTTCACAATTTTATATCGTTTGGACGTTTGACAAATAAAACATGGTTGTACTCCTCCGGGTAAAAAATGAACAACTTAAAAAATACCTGCCTGATATTCACTACTGATTTAAGCTACTTGTAACCTTGAAATATTCTGAAACTGCTCTATTTTGTAGAGGTCTCAGACTTATGTGCCTTGTCTAGTCACAATAAATAATTTCAGTAAATTCTAACCAGTTGACCGATATTTATAAAGCTACTGTGTTGTGCAGTTTGGAATGTTTCATAAAAACCTGAATTAACCAGACGTACAGGACACAATTTTAAAGTGATCTTTTGGAGATACAAATTCCCAGAGCCACCCGTACGACCACGTTCATTAAATGAAACAAATACGATATATCCTTTCTTTATCTAATGAATTTCTAATTCAAGTCACAGATCTTCATGGTCAAATAAAGGTTGTTTTTGTGCATAGAACTAAAGGAAAGCTTGGCAATAATATGCCATGCACAATAGTAATTCAGGGACCTTACTAAAGACAGCCTGTCATTCTGCACAAGGCTTTCTTTAGAACAACAGATTTTCCACAGTGCAAGACTTCATTGCCTTTCCAGATTTTCAAGAAAAAAATTAGGTATGCAAATTAGGTGATTTGTTTATTAGTGCATCTTATGTGACTATCATAAAAATGTTCCCTGGACCTTAGTGGAGCACACAATTTGTACACCTATCATGAGCATATTTACATTCATATCCTTGATTAACCATGCAAAAAAGAGCCATCAAACACAACAGTTACTGTTTACGAAATGTAATCATTTATGTTAAACAACTTTTGCCATATATCTTATACACTCATAATTATATCCTGGCCATTTTACTGATAAAGAACCTTTTATGTAGTGCTTCATGTCATACACCTGCCATTTCTAAGCACTGGAAATAACATATTTTAACACTCATCAATTTATTGGGATTCAGTTTTCTAACCACAGAACAAAGTACAGAAAAAGTTTGGGCCTTATTTTCAGTTTGGCAGCTGGAATGCTCCGTTAAAACCTGTTGGATATCCTGTTCGCTGTGTTAGAAGTGCCATAGGCTATAATACACTTGGAATGCAGCAGAAGTGACATCCACCACATTCGCAATGGGATATCCTGCCTGTCAACCTCCAAATATGGGCATAAATCAAACTTGCTAGGATAAAATTCATACAGCATGGACTATTTATCTTGCTGAGCCATCCTGTCAACTGTTTTAGGTGCCCAAGCACTGACAGAATTTTGAGAATATCCCACTTACTTGTATTGTTGACCGCTTCTTTACAGATTACAGGTTTCTGCTTCATAGTAAAAAGTTATAGATTACACAAATGTACCTCACTCTTGTGATTAGTTGATGACTTATTACAAAGACAAACTGGTAAGATGTTGCCTTGTGTTAATATCCTTTCCTTTCCTTTCCTTTCCTTTCCTTTCCTTTCCTTTCCTTTCCTTTCCTTTCTTTTCCTTTCCTTTCCTTTCCTTTCCTTTCCTTTTCTTTCCTTTCCTTTCCTTGTCTTTGCACTTCCTGTCATGCCTACTCCAGTGAATTGTAGGCCGTATGGAATATTCATTGCTACAGGCATGGTAGACAGGCTGTAGACAGCAGTCTGAATGAATACAGAGTTGTTTTTCCAGGTCCAGATGAATAGATGGAAAATAAATGCTGCCTTGCTTTTTTATTTTTTACATTTCTAAGTCTGCAGTCTGATAGTGATAGTGTCCTGGCTGCAGGAGTTGGTGAGACAAGTAGAGACGATGGTCATAATAGCTTTGTGAATGATCAAGGTTATGGAAATGTTGTGAACCCACACAGAGAGCCAATAGAGTTACATCCTGATGGGGTAGATGTGAACATATGTGATCTGCCACACAGTCAATGAGGACCATTAAGGATGTCCTTTGTGAAGCCTGTGTAACTATGAAACAGGACATTACTGTCATCTTTATAGAAGACTATGAGTCCTGAATAGCAGTTCTGAAATTGCAATGAATAAAACAGACTCATGTTCTTTAGTAGAGAGAGCTGGCATCATGCTGTCTTTATTCTTTTTTTTAGCAATGTGTTCATTGGAGGTGAGGGTGAGGTTGATGTCCAAGGTGAATCTATGTGACATGGCATTCAGTCATCCATTTAGGTTCATGTCACTGAGCCAGAATTGTATTGTTTCTTGTTTGTTGTTCTTGGCAAATAACAGGTAATTGTCTTGAATGGGTTGAGCTTCAGGCAGTTTTGAGGGGCTGGAGAGAAACTTTTAAATATTGAAATAGAGTTGTGTGTTATCGGCATACTGGTAAATCTTGGAGCTGTTATTTGTGTGTAGAGCACTAAGTGGCCTCATGTAGAGGATGAAGGTGTCAGGAGACAGAACAGAATCATGGAGGACCCCAAAGAGGATAGGAATCTTTTGGTACTAGGAGGTGCCCCTGTGACATACTGGTGTTGGTTTGAAAGGCAGGTGGAGAACCAGTGAAGGGTACTGCAGGTAAATCTCATTCAAGACTCTAGGGTGCATATGAGGGTGAGATCATTGGCTGAACACAACTGAGAGATCCAGCAATATCAGGAGGCAAGTGTCATTTTCATCTGTGGTCATGTGGGCATAATCTACAATGTGTAATGTACCGGTGTCTGTGCTGTAGCGTGATCTTAAGCGAGACAAGTAGTATGAGATGGTTAGCATAGATGTGTTCACAGACTTGAACATAGACTGCTTTTTCGTTCATCTTCTCGATGAATTTTAGGTTAGTGATGAGCTGGTACTTGGTGAGGTCAGCAGAGTTTACAGTAGGTTTGATTGGCATGGAAGATCTGGCTTGTCTTAACAGCTTTTGGAGAGATGCCTTGTACATTTCAGACTCACAAATATGTGCATCTATGTGAATAAATGGTGGATATCTATGAAGCATAGATGTAGCAAGTACCTTTTATTTTGCTTAAAGGTAAATGTATGATCATGTCACATCTTTTATGTTGGTGTCCAACATTTACTTCTCTTGCTTCATCTGACATTTACATCACTGATATTTACATCCATACAGTTACTTTAGGCGCACTTTTAGTTTGTCAGAAGTTAGTTATTTTATCCCTGTACCCAAGTAAACAGCAAAGCAACATTTATGTTAATGTTGCTTACATAATATACTTATGTTTAATTACAGTACATGGTTAGTGTAGGGGTTATGGTTAGTATTATAATAATTTATTATAAATGAATAACAAAATCTGTTTCTAATAAGATAATAGGTACATGGTAGGAATATGATTTAAACACAATTATAATTGCAATTGTCTTACATTGATTTACTTTAAAGTTAGTAAATAAAAAAAGGAAATTCCTAGACAAAGAACCAATTTAGCTCACATTCACTATTCATATCCTGTTGTATTTAGAGCTATTTTCTATTGCAAAATGCATTCTTGCTAAAGGCAGAATTACTCTTCCTGTGTTATTAAAGCTTAATTGGACAGAATTCTTAGGTAATTCTTCATGCTTCGCTACATGGAATAATGTGAGTTATGCCCATCCCTAGTTAGAATTAAGGCTAGTGTTAAAAACATGTAATGTAATCAAATAAAATAAAAAAATAAGGTAAAATATAAGGTTGGCATTTTGGTTAGTTTTACAGCTAGGGAAAGGAGCTGAGGTAAAGGTAGAACGAAGACAAAAGAACAAAGTAAAAGTCATGGGCCTCTGGTGTAAAGGAAGGCCTAAGTACAAGTGTGGGGAAGGAAAGGTAATAAACATAAAGCGTCATGCTCAAGATCGTGCACTTCTTGGTTGGTGTAGGATAATACACAAAGTGACCAATTCACAAAAGCTGTTATTAGGATATGAAGTAGTACTACAGGAATGCTTTTTTACATATTCTTAGATGATAGAGTACAAAAAAGAGTACTAGAAGTGAACTACTATGCATGCTCCTAAATGCTTTTTCGTATTAGCCTTCTATGTGCTTAACAATGAAAAGGAAACATTATCTATTTGGTGTTTTATATAGTTCTTCATGATATGGTAGCATGAGAAATTTGGGATAGCTGATTACCCATATCTGTCATTGATAATGTTTTCTATTTTCCGGGCAGGTTCACAAAAGCTTTTAGAGTACTCCAAGATTGCTCTTGCATGCCTTTGTGAATTGGCATATACATTTCTAAAGTAGGAATGCAATGGAAACATCCAGGGAATAATCAGATACTGTGTCTTCTTTGCATTTTCACTAATAGGGAGTTGGATGTTTTGGTTTTAATTCACAAAGTCATGTAAGAGGCAATTGTACACATTGTGTACGTAGGAGTTCATAAAAGAGTACTGCATGAGAAGAACATTATGTACACCTAACATGCCTTGTGGATACCCCCAAAATATTTAATAGTGGTCACTATGTTAGACTGGTAAAATTGCAGAGAAATGTATCAACTAAACTTACCTGTGCCTATTTCATGTTTAATCAAAGCACTTTGCAAACAGGGCAGTGTATGTGATAAAAATGGTCAAACAAAAAGCAAGACAATTATGTGGCAATCTTTGCAACAGAGTGCAAGAACAGACACTGCAAAATACCTGGTTAAACTTATGCTTTTGAAATATATTAGTCTCTGATCAACCAAAAACATGAATGTGGATTAAAGTTTCTCACAAAGTGTACTTCAATTAAAATCCCTTATGTGATTACTTCAGAATGGGTGGCAATTCCACCTTCAAATGGTTTGTGACATTTAGGAGTTAGTCTCCTTTTGTGGTGTCTTCTTTTTACTAAGGATGCTTTTGAATCTCTTGCACCAGAAATGGTTGGTTTGTGCAATTTCAATTTCAGGTTACTTTTCTACCTGCTTTAACTTTACCACAGATGTTTCATTTTTTACTCTCAAATCCTATCTTCTTATTAGGTTGGATTCAACAAACACCTTGTGGACAATGTGGAAATATGTTCCAATGGGCTCACTCGAACATTTCGAGTAGATTTACCACTTTACGAAATTGACAAAGAATCAGAGGAGCCCTCCACAGAATCTGAGCCAGTTGTACTGACGTACTCAAATGCAGAAATTTACATAAGCATAATTTAATTCACAAATACACAAGGTATAAATGATGGTAAATCATTATTTTTAAATATATTGCTTTCCCCATATGAATCACCTTTTTCCTGTATAAGACTTCCTTTACTGTCATCTTCAAATGCCAGGGATCTGTCTCTCCTTAACTATCAAGGAAAAGGGCTTACTCCGAGAGTACCTTTACATGAAACCTATGTGTAAAAAAGTGTTTGTTACTCCAAGACATTATATCGGCAATAATATGCATTCTACACTTGGTCAGCACTTATCATTTAATTTGTGTTTTCCTAAAACATTTCAATGTTAATACTTATCTCAACGTCTTCTAACTTTTTGGTATTTCTACTGCTGAAAGTGACCTGAGATTTAAGAAGGAAGGTGACTTTGGTGTTAGTAGTCCTCCAATTCGGTGACTCATTTCTCTAACATCTTGAGAACTAGAACTGTGCCAGTACATTTTTGAGGTATACTGCTGTGGGCTCCTCTGAGTGTGGGTTTAGTTTATTGAAACACTGAACCTGTACTTCGGTTGATTTTACGCAACCATTCCTACCTAACAAGTAAACTGCATGTTAAAGTTAATGTACTTACACAGGTTAGGCTGGAGCTCTGAAGCTGCGCTGACTAGTCCAAAAGTTAAAGTTATGATGACGAAAAGCATCTTGCATTCCATTGCTACCTCCTGAAGATCTGTTCTGCAGGCTGACTGTGATCGCTTAATAACAGGTCACCAAGTCTTTGTTTTATACCCACTGCCCTATTTAACAGGTTCCCACATCTCTAACCAAGATAAACATCATCTTCCGTGCCTTGGCTCAAAAATTAAATTTTCTTTTTTTCTATGCCCTACATTTGCTTGCCAATGGATAAAAAGATTAAGTCACCTTAATCTCCAAAGGGAGTTCATTTTTCCAATGATTGTCAAAAATACTTCATACTGTATTATGTGTCAATGTATATGTTTATTATGTGCCAATATTATATTGTAAAACAATTGTACTGTGTTGACACCTCAGAAGATTCAGATTGCAAATAAGGAATTCCAGATATTAGTGTTGTGAAATATTACATTTCAGGATGTTTATTCTTGATTGATTTGTCAACAGTTAGCAAGCTGAAGTTAATGCTGAGAGGACATTGTAACACTATTCATGTTATCACTAGTAAAAATCTACCTTTGTATATTTATACACAGATTTGTGTTCATGTGACCTATACAAACACATCTGCTCATCCAAGAACATATTCAGCCAAGCTTAACAGGCATTGGCAACATGAGCACAATATGTCATCTACATCTTAAAATAAGGCAGACTTTTCAAATGAACAAGCAACTGATTCCCGGAAATACAATACACATATGAGGAAATAAGAGACAACATCTGCTTAAGTGACAGACCTACATATTTTTGACCTAATGCACTGGAGGTAGCACTCTTAGGTGAAGTTTAGTCAGAAGTAAAATATTTTTTTTCAAAACTGTGTTCACTATACCACAGAAGTCGAAGAAAGGTAACACATACACTGCAGTTGGACATACAGTATTTGTTCATTATGTGTTTGTTTAGGATTTTTATGAATGTCCTCAGAACTTCACAATATGGTCACCATGACAAAATGTTGGCACACATTATGTTTGCCTAATAACATACTCACACATGTCTTCCATTAATCAATATATACCTTATTTTGTATTGAATTTTCAATAACATTTAAAAGAAGACTTCATCCTATTTTCCTCAAATCCATCTCACATTCATGGCTAGAAAATTCAATATCTATGTTAAATTCACAATCTTAGTTTACCTTAACTTTATCTACTTCAACTAGATAATGCCTTTAATAGAAATGATAATAAGATGTTAGACTTTGCATCATTGGCATGGTTTCCTCAGACTTTTTGCCTTCAGGCTTCTTGTTTTTGCTGACTTCGTTTTTGCTGGCCTTAGGGACTCTGTATACTTTAGCACTGCTGACCAGGGCTAAAGTGCTTGTGCTCTTTCCCTAAATCATAATGACACTGGATTCTCCCCAAATGGCATTTCTAATCTACCTATAAGTAACTAGTAAAGTGCACTGCGGGTGCCCAGGACCCGTATATTAAATGCTACTTGTGTGTCTGTGGCACTGATTGTGGCACTCACTCAAGTAGCCCTCTAACCATGTCTCAGGCCTGCCACCTCAGAGCCTGTTGCTGCAGTTTGACACTGCCATGTCGACCTGGCAAAGTAACCCTGTTGCCAGGCCTAACCCTTCCCTTTTCATACATGTAAGTCACCCCTAGGGTAGGCCCTGAACAGCCCAGAGGGCGTGGCAAATATGTCAAAGGCAGGACATGCACTTTTTGCTTTTGCATGTCCTGGCAGTGAAAAAAGTCATGTTTCACTACTGCAAAGCCAGTCTTTCCCATAGGCTAACATTGGGATTACTGTGTTACATTTTATAAGTGTAATTCATAATTTTGAAGAAATATTTTTTTTTTTAGTTTTTTATCTCTGGAAGCACAATTTAAAATCATAATTTATGGTGAAGGTGGATTTTAAACTGAAATTCTGAAACTACCACTTTTAGAAAAGTCACAATTTTCTTACTTTAGCCGTATGGTGCCTGTTTCTGATCACTTGTCTGGGTTGGATATCAGCTGAGGCTTGTGTTTTCCCCCTAGACGGCCCCACACAATTGGAGCTTAGATGTAACTTGATGGGACATTCTGGGAGGATGGGAAGAAGGAACTGGGCACAGCCTCACAAACATCTGAATAGTCTGTGTCCTGTCCAAAAACAAAGGCGTGTACAACCCCCTGTAGTGACAAAAGGGATCTGAAGTTCATCTGAACACCCGTTTAAGTGTTATTTATCCATTTATTCATTTTTTTAGCACTTAGGTATGTTGACAACCTGAATATATGTGTGCACAAAATGGTTTTATGTTGACAGTGAACAAGGCTACGACTGAAATGCGTTGGTATGGATGCCATAACACTATTTATGTATTAAACTACATTTTGCCGTGCCACGGAGTCCAGACTCTTCTTCATGTTAAGGAGGTTGCATATGGATGTTTAGGGTTACCAGAACCCGTACCGGACCGGCCAACGACAGCTTCCATAGTCCGTCTTGCGGTAAAGAATATATATTTATACCCTGAAAGGATTTGTTTTGATATACATATATATATATGTGTATATATATATATATATATATATATATATATATATATATATATATGTATATATACATATATATATATATATGTATATATACATATATATATATGTATGTATATATATATATATATATATGTATATATATATATATATATATATATATATATATATATATATATATATATATCAATCAAATAATGGTGGTTCCATAAACTAAATAAAGCAAATGACTTAATTACATTGTAAAGGGCAATAAGTTCCATAGAATGATGATAGAGATGTACAAGACAAGCAATATATCACAAATTACAGTTTTATTGTGTTCTTAATGTTAAAACAACTAGAAATGGATCTATGCAACTTGATTGTAAATGCTCCCGTTACTACAAGTTTAAAAAAACTATGTTCTAGCGCCTGAATAGAATTGTGGTATAAACGCCGTAATTAAGATGCTACACACCTGTTATCTCCAGAAGTGGAAGGAGTACAATATATACCTTAGTTCTTTTTGGAACATTTGCTTTTCCCTGAAAATACTTTTCATATCTACTAAATCTATTCAACAAGGGATATAAGGAATACATTCAGTACCGTATTGTGATTCAGCAAAGTCATCTCCATGTTCTGGGGACGTTTGCAAATTATTTGATTGCCTTGTAAGTCACATATCTTTGAGATTACAGCGGATATATTGCCTTAGTTCCAAAAGTAAACAAGACCTGTTTAGATAAAAGGACAATTAGCAGATGACTCTCGCTTTTTCCCCTGACTAATGCTTATATGGTTAAGAGTGTCAATAGCTAGACAATATCTGCCAGGGAATGCTTTGTCTTCATGGGATATAGTAGTGCTCTAGTCTGATCCCTAAAATCAGTATACATACACACAAGTATTGGTATTTTACAGTATTTAGATATTTATTATTCTCTATTCTTCCACGCATAATGTGAATGAGAAAGATTGTACACGTTATGAAAAACATCATGTAATATTCAGGTTAGGACTGAGGCCGGATACTGTCAGGTTTCAAGATATGTTCCCCCGCTGACCTGATCTCCAGTGTTGTGATCTTGCATGAACCACATGTTGTAACCTTAAACTTTCTACTGACACTGACCGTCAGACATCTAGAAACTGTTAATAGGTGAAAGTGGATTGGTATGGGGCATAATAGGGATGAGAGAAAGAAACTGTGTCTTCTGTCACTATGTGCACTGCCATTCTTTTGTCACCTAGGCACTTCTGTCCAGTGTGTGACCTGTTGTGTAGCACCACTGATGGTGCACCCATAAAGTTGCAGCTGCCTAGCGCATGAAATAATGCACCATGACATGTGAGTTTGCTGGTGGTCTACACAGATGGGTCCCACTTCGCCTCCCTGACCATGCCTGGCAACCAACAGTATTTATTAGGCTGGTCGTGTGGTCCTATTGGCTATTTCTAAATGGGACAAAACCCCAGGGGTATGTCTTATTTTCCCTCTGATATGATCACCTGGTCGTAGCTCCCGCTCTACAGTTGCTTCACTGGGCGCAACACTACATTCCTCCCCAAATTGAACAAAACATAATAAAATAACACACAGTCACTGTGGAGCACAGTGTTCTCTAAGAACATGGAAAAACACAATACGCTGGTGGGGAACTGGCGTGAGGCATCATAACAGGGGTGAGTCAGTTGTCAACGGGACAGAATCACAAATATCTAAGGCCTAGCGGTTGAAGTATTATCAAGTCACCTGCCTGCTTCACATTAGGTAATCCTTTAGCCTGGTGGGTGGTGTAGGATTTCCTCACAGTCCATACCTGATTCTGGTGGTGCAATCCACTTGAGATTCGGGTGGCATGACTATGGACTCCTTTGTAGGTTCCTCAGATGGTGGCACTGGGACCCTTGCTTGGCTCAGTAATAGGGACTGCATGGGAGATGCGTACTCATTCTCCCTTGAAGGCTCTGGCTTATCTGTCCAAGGGTTGACTTTTTATGGAGGGGTTGGCTGAGACAAGCTGGGGTAATACCTCTTCAATGCCAAAATAATTCTGGCAAGTTCTTCTGCCCCACGCTGGGTGACAACCATGGTGCCCTGGCATTGTACGACAGACCATGGGCGATATTCTAATGTCAACCTAAATGTGCTCCAAGGAGATCGATCCTTTATGAGTACAAGATCTTTTCATATACCTCTTGGTCATAGATGGGAGTGGGAATCCAGACTGGGTGATGGGGACTGTCTACAACTACTCGTCCCTAGATAAGTGCCCAGGGGCATGCCCAGTAGTGACATGGGGTGTCTGGCGGTAGCTGCACAGGAATGAGTAGATAGCAAGTTATGGAGCTTGTTGGCAGGCTGTGGAGATTCTGATGAATTTGTTCTCATTAATCTCTCTACCTCTTCATTCACTTGAGGCTAGCGCAGAGTTATCCTCTTGTGAGAGATTCCCATTGATATCAGTTACAAAGCTATCTATTGAACTTGAAAGGGAGGTCAGTTGTCGGTCTTTATCTTCTTGATCAACCCATAGGTGGCTTTTTTTCAGTCTTGGAGATTACTTTGCTGACCATCAGAGACAATAGAATCTCTACTTCAGGATACCTTGTGTAGTTGTCTATCATAACCATGGTGTGTCTCCCATTGACAAGACTCCCGAAATGCAAACAGGCTGATATCTACAGCTGGTGCAGTCCTCGCTTGGTTTCAACTGGAGCAGGGGGGCTGGACTCTCTTGATGCTTTGAACCAGGTGCATGACCTCAATATGGTCTCCACTTTCTCGTCCATCAAGGGGAACCACACTTTTGTCCTCAGCCTACTTTATGTCTTTACCATGCCTTGATGTCCAGCATGGGCAAGTTGGACTGCTCAACCAGTGAGATTGAACGGATTGACCAGTCGGTGTCCCCTGAGGAGGGATCCATCAGGGTCAGCTGTCAGTTCTTGGTGAACATAATATAGACTTTCCATTATGCAGCTGGCATCTGGGGTGAGTTAATGCCATTGTTTCTTGAGCATGTGCCATTGGTTGTTCTGCACAGCACTTAAGGCCATCTGGATACAGTCGTCTTGGTTAGAGGCTTGGCAAATGGTCTCTGTGGAAAGTGGTAAGGGTCGAGACCATTCAACTACATATCTCACATACTTTTCTTTCTCCTGGGCTTCACCTTCTCATCTTCTTTTTCCACTGAGGCTTCTTGTGAGTGCCAGGATAGCAAGACTGGGGGGTTGTTAGAATAGGGGTGATATTCAACCTGGCAGTTAAATTCCTGAAGTTGGAGCATTCATTTTTCAATCCGCTGAGGTGATTTTGATGCAGTCCCTCTGAAGAGAGGTAGCAGGGGTTTATGGTCAATCATGACAGTGAAAGGGTGACCATATACATAGAGATGGAAATGTTTGCACCCCGAGTGGGATGCAATCGCTTCTCTTTCTATTTTCTATTCGAATACCTCTGTTCGGTTGCTGCAAGGGACCTACTGGCGTACACAACTGAAGTCCACTCTTCTCCTTCCCTCAGTTGCATTAACACTGCCCCTAGCCCCTTTGGACCAGCATCCACTGATATGGTGTTCTCCTTGTGCGGATCGAGGTATCTGAGGGTCGTGTCTGTAGACAATGCATCCTTGGTGGCCTTGGACGCAGCTTCTTATTCTGGTCCTCATGTCCACGGTACTGCTGCTGCTTTCGTAAGTTCTCCGATCTGTTGATTCAACAGTGTGAGATTTTTAATGAACCGTCCACAGTAGTTGACCATGCCTAAAAAGCTGCGGACCTCTGTCACCATTGCTGGGGAGGTGCTTCTTTGATGTACTGAACTTTGGTGGCTTCGGAGGCGACCCCTTTAGAGGAGAACACATACCCTAAGAAATGGAGCCTTTGTTTCAGGAATTCAGGATCCATTACAGGACTTTCCTTAACCAAAGATTGTGCTCTGCTATGGTCTTGGCGTGAATAAGAATGCCATCCCTGATGTTTACGACACCAGGGAGGTCGGTAAGGAGCACATTGGTCATGTTTTGGAACACCTCCATAGCACTGGAGATGGCAATGTTTGGCCTGCGGTATTTCTGGAGCCCCATGTGTGTTGTAAAGGTGGCAATATAGTTGGACTCTTTCATAATGATCAGCTGATGGTAGCCGGACCTGAGGTCTAACTTTGAGAACCAGCAGGCCCCACTTAGCTCGCCAATTAGGTCATCTATAGTGGGGGTGAAATGTTGTTCCCTCCGGGTAGCAGCATTGTGCAGCCTCATATCGACACAGATCCGCACCTCCCGAGGTTGTTTGGGCTTCTTGGATACTACAGTCGGGGATTACCCAAGGTGTGGGTCCCATAATTTTTTCGATTATGCGTGCCGCTTCGAGCTTGTCCAGCTCTTTCTCAACTTGGGGACTCAGATAAAATACAGTGCAACGATGATGCAGGAGGGCCACAGGTTGTACTGACTTGTCTCTTTATTCTTTAGACAGCCAGTGCCACTGAAAACATCAGGGAATTCTTCCAGCATGTCAGTTATGGACTCATGGTAAATTCTGAAAACAAAAGTCACTATTGCAAGAGCATGTGCGGCTCAGCACTCTAATAGCATGTCATGGCCATCCTTAGTGACATAAACTTGAGACTCGATAGACTGCAGCCTGTATGCAATAGTTGTCTTGACTTTCATTGCATGGCAGGTGGCATGTTTTGACCATACACAAATACTTTAGCCTTCGTGGGGCTTAGGGCCGGGGTGATGTCATCATCTCGTAAGTGTCAGAGGACATAATGTTGTTGGAGGCTCCTGTGTTTACCATTGCGAGGGTCGAGTGCTCCCCACTCTTATCTGGCATTTGGGTAATCGATTCGCTGTTTGGGCTGCAGTTCCAATGGTGAAGATGGAGTGATGGTGTCTTCATCGTCGTCCATATCACTGCCTCTGTTGTGTCCCTCTAGAGTGACGTTCACGGCAGAGTTTGGGACTTATCCCTTCATTGTACGGCATACCTGTAGGAAGTGATTATATTCCCACATCCTGCACATCTCCTCACTCTTGCCAGGCACTATGCCAGGCGATGGGCCGGCCCTCCACAGTAGCTGCACCTTCTGGGTGCTGTGTTAACTTTTCTGGGTTTGGGCTTGCCGGTCATCAGTGCAACCAAGTTGACCTGATTTACTTTCACTGGCATGTGCAATGCTGCTTCCTTGTAGGACATCCAGGCTTTCAGCAGCTCCTTTGTCCTCCCCATTTTTATGATGTTTGCCAGCGACCGCCCAGTCTCTTCCAGAATGTATTCATGCAGTTTTGCTCAGGCACAACCTTGGATAATGTGTCCTCTAATTTCTTCATTCTCGTCAGTGAACTAGCATGTGCTAGGCAGTTCTAGCAGTCGCATGTAGAAGATATTAATGGATTACTGTTTGTTGTGTCACTTGGCGAACCACAAATGTTTTGGAATCAGTGTTCGTCATTGGCTCAAAGTGGGCATTAAGGGCAGAGATCAAGCTGAGGTGCGTTTTGAGGGTGGCTTCTGTGACTTTTCAGTGCATTTTCTACCTTTGTAGCTTCAAAAAATAACAGCTCCCTTTCAACCCAGTCCTTCTACCTGGACGCTTAAGATGATGGGGCACCGTCGACAATGAAAGGCTCTATGAATGGATTGGTGGCCATTGTATCACAGTGTACATTATTATCAGGGTGATCCTATGGAGTAGGTGTCAGGACTTGGCTGTGTCCTCTGTTATCATGTGTTGTGTGTGCATGTGGCTTGCAGTCACAGGCAGTGGCACTGCTTATTTTCTGTAGACCTTTCTTTACTTTCCTGTTTTTAAATTTTAAACTGGCTCAGTCACTCTTTACCCCTACCTCTTATGAGTAGCTGACTTTCCTGACCTGTGCTTGAGTATGAAATTTTGGCATACCGCCAGTTGGGACAGCTACATCACAGTCTTCTTTCCAGGGCATACGCGCTCTGAACGGTGCTCACCAGTAGAGGTCTCTCTTCTCAGATGGAGGCACGCAAGTGGCAGCGCACCAGCCGTGAGTACCTGCCGCATCCCTGCAGCTCGGGTGACCCACACAGCTTTCTCTTATCATTTGGAGATGCCGCTCGCCTGGGTTGGGTGGCTCTGCATGTAGCTCCAGGGCACTGCATAGGTGTGGTGGGGATTTAATTCCCACGGCATGAGCACTGCGCCTCTGTGGGAGAGAGGCGTGGCCGCCATGGCACGTTGCACATAGTGGGCATCCCTTGTCACCAGTATTGTGTAGCCCCACTGATGGTGCGCAAATAAAGCTGCTGCAGCCAAGCGCATGAAATAATGCACCATGACACAGAGTATGAGTTTGCTGGTGGTCTACATAGACAGGTCCCACTTGCCTCCTTGATTACACCCGTCAGCCACCAGTATTTCTAGGCTGGTCACGGTGTCCTACCACTATTGCTAAATCCGACAAAGCCCCAGGGGTATGTCTTGCTTTCCCCTCCAGTGCGATCACCTGGTGGTAGCACCCGACCTACAGTTGCTCCACTGGGCACAACACTACATAACTGATGGTAGCAATGGAGAACTTCTTATCACACAAGGATACAAGTTGAATTTTTTGTTACTTTGTAGCACTGACCTTTGCTTCTGGCAGTGCAGTAAATCACATTTTTGCTATTAAGAACTTTTACCTTATTACTTTAATGCCCTGATATTCCTGACAGCTGTTGATGGCTGGGAAGAGATGAGGATTGTTTTGCAGTTTTGCATCACACCGTTAACCAGGATTTTCTATCACTCCTAACCCAAAGTAACTGGTAGAAAATAAAGCAAATGTAGTAGAAATAGTATACATATTAAATCTTCTTCAAAGACGTATCACGCCTTCATAATTTCTTTTCACTGGGATGCAGCATTCTTTCAAAATACTGAGTCTCAACTTCTCTCTACTTAAGGGTTACATCTCAGTGTCCTGGAGCACTTGGAAGTTTCAGGCTTTACAAAAAATCTTGCATGTTCATCCTGCACACTTTCTTTTAGCTCAAGAGAAACTGAAATATAACAGTTCATATTGCACAACACACACACAATAAATACTCTTAGAATTTCTCTCCACCCAATGCTTAAAACATAATTATATAGCCTTGCATTTTGCTTACATTTTGCCTTCTTATTTTCTGTGCATAGTCTCTCTGTGGAAAATAGCTAGGTGCATTACTGACAATTGCTTTTCAGACTTTAAGAATGCTCTTCAAGAATTCCTTACCATTAGGTTGGAAGAATATACCAAGCTAATAGATAAAGCAGAACACCTCTGGCAATGTTAAGCAGACCTCTTGAAACTTCTTGATGCTCCCAGGTGCAAATAAGGATGGATCTTCTCAGTTCAGTAGGGAAAGAACTGTGCAACACTCAGATGTGATTTATGTAGGAGACCATGCCCAAGATGGTCACCGGCTCTCTTGAGACCTTGACTTTCAGAGAGATCTTGCATCAAGCACACTTTTGCTGGAAGACAAAAGCCTGCTAGGACGTGGCTTGGTTGACTGGAGAGATGTTCTCTGGAGCTAAGTTTAAAGTAATTTTCCCCTAGGAGAAAGCAATGATTCAACTAAAATACAGTACATTAGTCACTTTAATCATACATTTAGTCAGTTAATACCTGCAGGGAGATATATTATGAAACCCCTGTGAATACAACCAAATTGTATACTTTTTTAAGCAAATTCTTAATAAAAAGGTATTCTTATGAAAATAAATCATCTAGCAGTTTTAAACAATCTGATAAGAATAATCATTACATGTAATAGGAAGAAATATTATAAACAAGCTCATACAATCAGCTATTATAATAATGCATATGTATCAATTGAGTCACTGTGTAATCATGAATTGATCAGACATATTTGGATGCTCAGTGCTAGTGGATTATGGGCCAGATGTACAAATGTTTTTTAGTGGTTGCAAATGGAGAATCGGGCCATTTGCGACCACTAAAAAGCAGTTCCCTATGTACCGAGTCCTATTTTGTGATTTGGTATTCTATTACCGAATCACAATATGGTTTAGCAATTTGGTATTAGGAAGGGGTGTTAGGGGCATCCCTTCCTTATTGCAACTCGCAGTGGTATGTGTGAATGTTTTGCGACTGAAATGCAGTCGCAAAACTTTCACATTTTACTGACTCCTTGAAGGAGGTGGTAACCCATTCGCCTACGGAAAAGGTCCAGAGGGGTTCCCCTTTGTGAAGGTGGGTGCAAACATTTTTAAGAGCAGACAGTGGTCCCATGCACCATTGCCTACTCTTAAAAAATGAAAGAAAGACCTTTGATTCTTATATTTGAAATGCATCCTATTTTCCTTTAAGGAAAACGGGCTGAATTAAAAAGAAATGCCTTATTTAAAAAGCAAGCACAGACATGGTGGTCTGCTGAGCCCAGCAGGCCAACATCCATGTGATTTCCGGCCATTCCCAATGGGTTGCAAATTGCTACCTACCTCGTGAATATTGATCAGGCAGGTCCATTTGTGACCCTTTTGGAATGGCAAACAGTGTGAAACACTTTGGTACATCACAGTTTGCGATTACATAATAGCGAATCAGCAACATATTTCAGTGGCCAAAATCTTATTTCTTGAAAACAATCTTGTTCAGGACATTAAACAATAATATTCTTCAGTAGGAAACTATTGTTGGAAACACATAGCATAATCATGGCAGAATCTACAAAAAAAAACAGTTTTACCAATAATACAAAATTATAATTATTTTTAAACATAAAACCATGCACTTGCTTACTTGTGTCAAAATACATATGCATTGACAAACTATTATATTTACAATGTTCAGAATAAACAACCTGTGGCCATGTCTTCTACCATAGAGTCTCTTTTTGAATTTAGAAATCTTGATGCAGAGGGCTGTAGCTGAAGACAGATCCACAAGGCCTCATACCCTTTTGGTAAAGGACCACTGAAAAGGAATTGCAGCTACAGAGGAAATGTAGTGAGAGAAGCCAATAATTCAGTGCCACAGACAATGTACGTTGGGCAGAAAGGCAAGTCTCTTCCTTTTTCTCAGATCAGTTTTTGGGCAAAAAATATCCCCAGGTTTGGGATTTGGGCATCTTTGGCTGTTTAGTACCACAGCCAATTATCCAAGACTGGACTGATTTAGCATTACTTGGGGGTTCAGGACCTGCTCAGGTTGTGTCCAGGTGTGGGTTCAAAATGGTGGGAGCCTTTTATCCCATTGGCCTGAACTGAAGGCCAGAAAACTGTGGTAAAATGCATAGCGTTTTAAGGCCATCAAAAATAGATGCAGCAAAATGGTGGCGGAGAGGCAACAATTTTGGGGGAAGACCACTCTGAGGTTGACAGGTCTAACAAGAGGTATTTCTCTTCCCATCTGCTGTATGACCAACAAAGGAGGACCCAGAAACTTTAATATCTTGAAAGGGCAGCTGCCCTTTCACAAACAAATGTGAGGGGAGACCTTGAGAAATCCTTTGTCCCCATAGTCAGGTGAGCACAAGATCCAGTAGCAAGGAAGAACCCCCCACATAACTGGTTTACGTAGGCAAAGGGACTGCTCCTTTTCCTGACCACATCTCTGGGTGGCCACACAATCTCTGCAGAAGTAGACAGTTTACCATTCTCGGATTTTGAGAATGAGGTGCATTTTGGCATTGTTTGCAGCAGGGCAAATAGGAACTTGCCAAAAAGTAAATAGGCTTGCACCTAGGAACTTCAATTCCATTGATTAGGGGAGTGCTATTAGTCATTACCACCCACTAATTGGTACCAGGGATAAATGTGGCACCCCAAAGTAAAATCCTTAGAGCACTTTCTGCACCTGTGGAAGAATTTAGGCTAAAAGGTACAGGATTAATAGTGATTTCAGGGTTAAGCCTCAGTAATGAGGAATTACTGGAAAAGTAGTAACTCTGGGCTTGACTAACCCCAGTAATAACTGATTCTCCCCTTCCATAATTTCCACAATCTTCAGGGTTTCCAAAGGCTTTGTAATTGCTGTTGAGAATCCCAAATGTGGCCAGTAACTGTTATTGGCCCTAATTGGAAATTATGGGACACTTCAGTGCTTCAAGTGAAAGTGTCAAAGTTTAAGTACTTATCCCATAGTAACTGTTTGCTCCTGAGATCTGATGGTACTCTACCAATAAGAACACTGGCAGTTTCCTGAAGGACTCAGTACCCAACTCTATCGGCACTTATACAAAGTCCCTTATCACATAATTAGCAGACACGTTGAAACACTCCGAATGCAACTGTTATTTAAATCTGTACAGATCTTCCACATCTGTTTCGCTGGGACACAAAATGCCAGTTATTGTATGAGGAGCACACAATGCACAATGTAACGTAGGGTACCCACCATGTTCAGTGTACCCCTTTGGAATTTTAAATGAAAAATAAATCTGTCTACCAAGAGCAAAACATGGTGGATAGTGTGAGTTATGGCATGCTTTGTGTGCATGACATGCTTCAATTGGCAAATTTGAGGTATTTTAAGGGTTTCCATTTGTGGAACCATAACTAAATTGAACTGTATTTTGCCATTGAATGCCTGTGTTTTGTTTGTGTGTTTTTTTGCAATACACTTCATTCACATGCCCCTTACCCATTCAGCACTGTACACAGCACTCAGCTTTGCATTGTAGGGACTGGGCACAGGACCTGGCCTTCGGGCAGGCTCCACCCATTATGCCACATGCAACCACCTCCAGGGTGGATCTAAAATGTGAAAACACATCTGTTTTTGTCTCATTGCTCCCTTTAACTTTACTCCTTTTTTCCCCCACATTGAAGAACCCCATGTAATTTGGTATACTGAAAATTATCTAACCATGCTAAACAAGTGGGGCATTAGCTGTAGGAAAAGTATAAAAAAATGTATTTTTCAATGGAAAGTGTGGCTGGACCTTAATTACACCCTAATCACACAGCATATTATACATATATATATATATATATATATATATATATATATATATATATATATATATATATATATATATGTCCTTGCATTCAGTCCCCTTCATGATGGACCTCCCATACGGTGGCACAACAGACTCCATCCAGACAAGATACCATGTTCAACGGATATTAAATTCTTTATTGAACGAATAATACTGAATTAAAAGGCACTCGAAGTGCAAAAATTGTTAAAACACAACAAAGATATTTCCACTTGAAAAAAAAGTTTTTTTCGTCAAAACTTTTACTGCAATTATTATATTGATGTTATCAAAGATGTCCTGAGTGTTGTAATTTGTGGGATATTAGAAGTGCATTGCAATGGCGTGAGTTATAGTTACCTTAGGACGTGAGTTATAGTTACTTGAGATAACTCAAACTATAACAGGTGAATTTCAATGGTTTGGTATGTTTATAACGTGAGCCTAACTACAACGCCCCTGCAACCTTTGGTTTTTTAATTGAATTTCTTTTTTTTTAATTCTATTTCCTAATTAGAATGTCTCTGTAACCATAGTTTTTTCAGTGAATTTCTATGATTTTTTTTAGAGTGTAGTAATTTTCATTATTATACAAAAATCCAACCACCCTGCACACGGCCTCCAGCCCTTAGTGTCATATTGGGTGCATCAGTGTCTCTGTGGGTCTGTGAGTGGGTGTGTGAGGGTTTCAGTGGGTCTGTGAGTGGGTGCATGAGGGTCTGAATAGGGCTGTGAGTTGATGAATGAGGGCCTTAGTGGGTCTGTGAGTTGGTGCATGAGTGTCTGAGTGGGTCTGTGATGGGTGCTTAAGGGTCTCACTGGGTGAGTGGTAGAAATAGACTGAAAAAGAGAAATTGAGAGAGAGAGAGAGTGCAAGCGAGTCAGAGGGAGAGAGATAGAGAGTTTTTTAGACTTTGATTAACGATATACTTACTTACCAGGTCTGCGGGTGGCATGGTAGTTTCTAATCCCAGTTTCGAATCGCTTTTAACATAGACGATGTTAAAACATTTTTAACCTAGACGATGAATAAATGAAATTTGTGAAATGAAGCCTCTGGGAGTGCAGTGTTTTCTTTCGTTGGCAATTAATAGGGTCAGTGTTCTTTACGCCTATGCTGGCACCAGCAGTTAGAGTGCCCCACTTTTGGACCACGTTGTTTTGGGATTTAATATATAGCGGAGAGCGCCCGGTATTGGAGATGACAAACTGCGCACTGTAAAGGGGTCGGCGAGGAGATACTTCTCCTGTGTTTGTATTTTACAATTGAAGATTATGGGGGTCATTCCTACCCTGGCGGTCCGAGACCACCAGGGTAGGGGACGGAGGAAGCACCGCCAACAGGCTGGCGGTGCTTCTGGGGCTATTCTGACCGTGGCGGTAAAGCCGCTGTCAGAAAAGGGAAGCCGCCGGTTTCCCGCCGGCTTCCCGCTGCCCCTGTGAATCCTCCACTGCGGCGCTGCAAGCAGCGCCGCCATGGGGATTCCGACCCCCTTCCCGCCAGCCTGGTTCTGGCGGTTTTCACCGCCAGAACCAGACTGGCGGGAACGGGTGTCGTGGGGCCCCCTAACAGTGCCCCACATTGATTTTCAGTGTCTGCTTGGCAGACACTGAAAATCGCGACGGGTGCAACTGCACCCGTCGCACACCAGCAACTCCGCCGGCTCCATTCGGAGCCGGCTTCCTCGTTGCTGGTGCTTTCCCGGTGGGCGGGCGGGCGGCCTTTTGTCGGTCGCCCGCCAGCCCAGCGGGAAAGTCAGAATGACCGCCGCGGTCTTTTGACCGCGGTACGGTCTTCTGGCGGTTCCCGCCAGGTGGGCGGCGACAGCCGCCCGCCAAAGTAGGAATGACCGCCAATATGACTATGTAGTCGGAACTTCAATATCACCTTACGCCATCCGGTGGTTGATGTGACATTTTTTACTATTAATACCAATGAGGCCCTTGAATGGAATATTTATTCGGTGATAGAAAGGGCCCGGAGGAGAGGTGCAATATTCATCGTCTATGTTAAAAGCGATTTAAAACTGGGATTATATTATCAATACTGAGTTGTGAGAAGGTGGCTGGTTCAATGGAATAACTCACAGATTTCTGTATAATCAATTAATTATGCCACAGCTTCAAGAACGGTCTCCAGATGAGCCACATATTGAACTGCAACTTAGAGGATGCTTTGGTGTGGATAATAAGCAAATGAATAGTAACAACGCATGATTGAATAAAACTATTTGAGACTGGGATTATAATTTAATTACTGTGTTACTGTGGGATTGTGGCTGTTTTATAGTAATATCGTACAGACTGCTGCATTTCAAATTTGTGGAATATCTTAGTGAAGAACTGCATATGAATAACAATGAATTTGCACAGCTATAACAACGGGCTCCAGGTGAGCCATATATCAAATTGTAATTCCGAGAATGCTTTGATGCAGATAAAAAAGTGAACAAGGAGTAACAACAGATGATCGTGACCAAAACCACTTGGGAAAGACATAAGTCGAAACGCGTTGTGGAGTTTGATGGATTGCTGATTGACGAATAAATGAAATTTGTGAAATGAAGCCTCCGGGAGTGCTGCGTTTTCTTTTGTTGGCAATATATATATATATATATACATATATAAAACGCTGTTGTTGTATCTGTATATATACATCATATATATATATATATATATATATATATATATATATATATATATATATAACCTGCTGGTAGTCACCAGTAGGTAATTATAGTTAGGACCTAGTTTCCATAGGAAAAGCTTTTTTCTTTTGCCAATAACTTTGACGCCGTCTATTTGACGAATCTTCACAAAACTTTCAAAATTAGTACAACAGTCAGTTCAGCTGCTGTGTTGAAAGTTTTGGGGTAATTTGTCAAGCAGGGGCTGGAAAACAGGGGTGCTCCCAAAATACATTTTCCCCATGCTTTTTCCCCTAGGATCTTTATACATGACTACATCCCGAACTGCTGAACAAGAATTATGCCAAATTTGGCATGAAGCTGGATTTTGTTGCACAGATTGTGCTTTCTGTTATTTGGTGTAAATTCATTCAGTAGTTTTGGAGTTAATAACGGAAAAATAAATATAAACATCTGGGTGGAGTATAAGGCCAGATCTCAGGGTGAGATCTGATTATTTGTCAGCACTTCAATCAGGAGGTGCTGGCAGCCATCTTGGCACCAAAATACATGATAGCACCCCATTGAAATGCAATGTAGTGAATGGCCGGTTTTGAGGGTCACAAAAAGGAGAACGTGTAAAGGGTGATAACAGATTTTAGTTACAATATAAATCATTTGTTGATGGTACCATACTAATTTTAGGAACTGTGGTGTGTTCTAAACTGATTTTACACTCTGAAAAAGCTTTCTGCTGGCATTTCATGGATCATGTCTGATAGAAAACTGTCATCTCATGACTTTCCCTTAGAGGTTATAGAAGGTGCTCTAGTAGCTGAAATTAAAGCATATTTTCTATAAATTCACACTACCTTTCTCAGCCATATGAGAATGAAGTCTGACATTCTCAGCAAAACATGTACTTCCAACAGGAGCAGCCTGTCAGTTGATTCCCTTGTGTTCTACTGCAGCCTGTCAGAGTGTTCTAAAGAACAACTAGAGGTCTAACAGTCTTACATATGACAAACGTGTGGCACACCCAAAGCCATCTTGATTGAATCAAACTGATAAAATGTAAAACATTTAATTTACAAGGGAACAATTTGAAGGGAGGCATGGTCAAGGCAAAGCAAGTGTTTTTTTCTTTGCATTTCTACTTTGAAAAGTTATCTGTAATCCTCGATGGAGGTGTTTCCATCCTTGCTTTTTTCAAGCACAACATCTCATGTAGTGACTGTGATAAGATGGTTCTTTCTTGTCAACTGCTGCTGAGACCCAACCCTCACCGTGCAAATGTCGCGCAAGACGCATAGTTGGGTGGTGTTAGGGGGTTGGCCGCAAGGCCAAGCCACAGACCGGGCCCTGCAACTAACCCCGGCCATGCAGCCGTGGTTGGATTAACGTATAGTAATTAAAATTGCTTTATGTTAAAAAAGCCCTAGAGATTAGGAAATAGAGTTAAAGAAAACATAGAAATTCCCTTAAAATACAAAAGGTTACAGGGATGTTATAGTTAGGCTTACCTTTTCAATGTACAAACCCATAGAAATTCGCCTGTTATAGTCAGAGTTATTTCTGGCAATGAGTGCTTGTGCCCTAGGGTAACTATAACTCACGCCGTCACCATGCACTGATAATTACCTAAATATTACGGAACACGTCATATTTTATAACTTCATTGATAATATCACTGTACTGTAACATTTGTTGTAAAGTTATTAATGAAAAACAGAGTATTTCCTACTTGCGGTCACCAGTAGGTAGTTATAGTTTAGGTCCATGTTTCCATAAGAAAAGCGTTTTTTGACTTGCCTGTATCTTTGGCACCGTTTGACGGATCCTCATGAAGTATTCCAAAAAAAGTGTGCTGGTAATTCTTATTGCACATGGAAAGTTTTTGGGTGATCCATCAACTGGGGGATGTGAAAAGGGGAGGTCAAAGAAAGTCTGTTTCCCATGTTAATTCCCATATGAGATTTGAACACAACTACAGCCCGAACCGCTTGATGGAATTACACTAAATTTGGGGGAAAGGTAGATTCTGTTCTGCAGATTGTGCTTTCTATTTGGTGTAATTCTGTTTAGTAGTTGTTGAAAAATGTAAGGAAATCCAAATTTGTATATCTAGGGCTGTGGTTCCTCCACAATGTCTTTGCAAAGAATAACAAGCTTGTGCAGGAAAATGCAGAGCTCTGATTGGCTGCCAACACTTCAACCAGTAAATGTTGGTAGCCATCTTGGGACTCAGCTTCAGCCGAGTCAAAAAAAAAAAGAAATGTGAAAAACCAGAAAAGGGAGCAGGGCAGGAATACGCTGACCCCCAAGCCTTGGTCTTGAGGCACCAGAGGAACCCTAGTAGGGCAAAAAAGCATTAAAAAAAAATAATAATTCTGAATTCGCAAAAATCGCTATTTGATGACAAAAATGAAAACAAAAAAAAAAATGCGGTCTCCTGCGCCTGTTTTTAACTAAACCTCTGGGTGGGCCAGGTCCCAGGGGCATTCCCCCTTAATTAGACGACTAAAGCAAAGGGCACACATGACCCCCTCCATGGGCATTTTTATGTACTGGGAACCACTACCACCTCCCCAGGGCTCTTGGTAATTATACTCGGGGGGCCTTGTGGACCCCCCAACCCCTGGGACCACCACCTTCTTGTGGCCACTATGTAAAAAATACCTGGGGGTTCATGCTGACCCCCAGGGCCCCAGGGACCACCACCTCCCTGGGGCCAAAGTTTAAAAAAAAACATTAAGGGGGCCAGGCATATCCCCCCCACCTTTCCCACGCCCTGGGGACCACCACCTCTCCATGGACATTTCTATTTTTTTTTAAATGAGGGAGGGGGCCTGCACAGCCCCCCTGCTGGGCCACATACGTTGCCAGGGACCACCACCTCCCCAGGGACCACCACCTTCCAGGGGACTGTGCTTTGGTGCCCACCCCCAGGACTTAGCTGTGACAGCTTCCACCAAGCAAAAGCAAACACTCTGGTTTCAGCAGGCAAGAGCTGTCAAAGTGCTCCTACTTGCTGGAAGGTGAAATTGCATCTTTTTCCCTGCGTGCAGACATGGTTAGCAGCTCCCTGTGTGCAATAGCAATGCTGGCTCCCATAGGAGGCAGAGAGCCGGCTGGGACCACGGGGTCCCTGACACTCCTCCTGCAGTTCCATTGTACACTGGGTGCCTGGGGGACACCCAGGTGACATAGCCGGGCCCCGGGGGACGTGGTTCCAAGCACAGAAATAGGCCCGGGGAGGGGAGCCAGGTGGCCCTCCTCCCCCATTAATAAATAATATGTTTTAAGGACAGGCCCTGGGTGGTGATGTCCCCAGGGCCGAAAATAGCCCAGGGAGGGGAGGGGAGGAGCGCAGCCTCCTCTATTGAATGAAGGCCGGGCCCCAGGGGATTACATAAATTAGCCATGTCCACATCCAGTCCTGTAAGTCTGAAAGAAAAGAGAGATGGCCTAGGTTGTCCAATTGTATGTTATCCGGTAATACTTGAATTCAACAAAAAAAACCTTTTAAGAAACATAAGTATTCACAAGCAGCAGCAAGCAGACAGAACAGTACCTCACTAAGGGCCACATGTAAAAAAGTTCAGATTTGCGACCCGCAAATTGAGAGTCAGAGCAACTCGCAATTTGCGAGTCGCAAATTCCGAATGTTGGATGGTGTCTCTGACACCATCTGCGATTCGCAAGGGGGTCGCAAATGCCCACCTTATGAATAATCATGAGGTGGGTCGCAATTTGCAAACCCCTTGCGAATGGCGGCCCTCCAGGGATGGTGGCCTGCTGCGGACAGCAGACCACCATGTCTGTGACTGCTTTTCAATAAAGCAGTTTTTTTTGTAATGCAGCCCGTTTTCCTTAAAGGAAAACGAGATGCATTACAAAAACAAAAAATGAAAAGTTTTCGTTTCATTTTTTCCTTCGTATGCAGTGGTCCGTAGGACCACTGCTTGCTCTGAAAAATGTTTACAGTGACATTCACAACGGGGAAGGGGTCCCCTGGGGACCCCTTCCCTTTTGCAAATGTGTTAGCACCCATTTGAAATGGGTGCAAACTGCGTTTGGTTTGCGACCGCTTTCTCGGTCACAAAACAATCCTACATTGCACTGCGAGTCGCAATAAGAAAGGGAACACCCCTTTCTAATTGCAAGTCGCAAACCTGTTTTGCGATTTGGTAACCAGGTTACTGAATCGCAAAAATGGGTTTGTGCATCGCGATGTGCTTTTTGCACGTCGCAAACAGTGAAATTCGCTGTTTGCGATGTGCAAAAAGCTACCTACATGTGGCCCTAAGTTCACTAAGGATGTATGCCCATGCTTCCGCTCCCTCCGTGTGGGGGGTGGAGGGTGCATGTGTGCAGAATGGGGGGGGGTAACACAGAGTGCTAGAAAACAAAAAAGCATGTAGGTTAGGTTCTAGGTGGGCGTGAGTCACAGGATGCGGAGGCCAGACCCCACAACTACTTTGCAGCTGCATCTCCATCTTACCCTTAATATGGTGTGTATACTTAGTTGCTCTCAATCTCGGTATTATCCCTCTCTTCTACCCCTTTGGGGGTCTCATTCACCTGACCCCAGGAGGTGTCAGTGGACTCTCTCTCCTCCAGGTCCATGTCGAACAGGGTCTCCGGCATGGTGCCCCATACTTCTAAGTCGTGGTCCTCATTCTCATCTGTTCGCACAGCGCACAGTCAACGTTCTTGTGCCTTGTCTCATTCAGGCAAGTCTGGTGTCCATTTATCAACCACCGGGGCAGTGCTCTGCAGCCAATAAATGGACACCCACCTATTTGCAGGACCAGCCCCAATGAACCTGGTATTCATTTTGCTGCAAAGGAAGTACCCCGGGTAAACAGTGGTTGATGGACATCTCCACGTGCACACGTGTTACCTCCAGTAGCACTCGCATTATCTCACACCAAAACCCCAAAGTTCGCTGCAAGTCATGCGATATCAAGGAACGAGGCCGATGGGGTCCCGCACCTGAGGCAGTGCTCCAAGCGGGCTCTATCAATTCTGTGCAACACTGTGGGTTTATTTAGGATTGGTGCAGGTAATAAAATTGTGGAAAACAACATGAGTGACTGCCCCCACTTCGATGCCCCATCTGACCATGTCGTATTCTCAAATTTGGGGTCACCCAGCTATCAGACAGCACACAGGACAGCATCCCTGCCTCTGTAGTTAAGTATTTTTGCTATCACAGTCCAAAGGAGCACCCCTACAGGAGGCATTGGCACCAAGGCGTGATGAGCTCTCTTGACCCCAAATACTGGTGACAGTTGGGCAGATGGGATCATCTCCTTTACCAAGAGCTCAAGAAACAGCTCCAGATCTCACCCCTCCAACGACTCCGGGAAGCCAATGAAGCAGAGCTTACAACAGCGGGACCAACCTTCTGAGTCTTCGGTTCTCGCTTCGATCTGTTTGTCCTAGTCACAAGGGCATTTAGTTCAGCCAACATCAAGGCCACTTCCCTCTGCATCTTGGAGACATCTTCCTCTGTGGCCATTGAGCACCGCACCACCTTACGGAGGTCCACTCTCAAAAGATCAATATCCTGGGAGACAGCTTCTCTCTTGGCCTGTACAGTTGTGCTCGAGGTATCTATTGCTGCCAATATCTGTGACCCAATGGACTCCTGTAGGCCCTGTGCAGTGTCTGGACAGTCCTGTGGTGGGGGATTCATCGCTACGGTCAACCCTTGTGCCGTAAATCGATCTATCTTAGTCTGCTTTGCCCCCCTGTGGTCTCTCCTTCACAATGATGGCCCCCACTCAGCAAATACAATCAGTCAAGGTAAACCACCACAGCATCCACAGACATCCACTATCCCCGTCTGCAGGTCAAAGTCCAGGGGGAACAAGGTGCCGTCCACATATTCAATGTGAAGTGTGCTCCCCCTTAAATCCAGCCATTGGCAACTGAGCTCTGCCAGCAGCAGTAGTTTACTGCAGATGTTCATGGGATGCAGTCAGACAAGGGGGCACCAGCTGCCTCTCGAGGATGGTATGCCCCAGACGGCCAGGTCTGTAGGCACACAGTCCAGCTAATACAGTTGGGTCTCAATCCATGGGCCCACTTCGTCATCTGTCAGTACACAGGAGGAGGAGATAATAATACACTAGCCAAATCAGCTTCCAAGGGCCGCATGTCCCTGGCAAAAGTGGAGGCCTAGGCATCCCAGGGAATTCTAAAGTAAGACCAGTACAGAACAAAAGGGAGAGGATTCCCAGGTCAGTTAATCCATCCGCAGGAGGGTTGAAGTCCTCAGACAGTGTGCATCTGCCCTGCGGTGCAACACCCCTCAGGTCCCTTCAGTAGCTTCCAAGGGGCAAGAAGGCTGTCAATGAGCTGAAGCCAGGCAGTTGTATCGTGGGCTGAGAGTCAGGGAATGCAAGCATGCATTACCTATGTAGGTGCTGTTAGTGTCAATAAAAAGCGCTGGTGCAGGTGTGTGCAATGAGGTCACCCACATCTCTTCCCCATATTAGTTCCCCGTAGTGGGTTCGTACCCTGGTGAGTCCAAGGAAGGGTGTTACAGGCCACAGAAGTACATCAGACTGTCAGGGAAGTCCCCAGTCAGCAGCGACCTCTCCAGCTCCTCATCAAAGGCTACTGGATGACCAGCACTAAGTTGGAAAGGTGCTGTCTGCATATTGGCGGTCCATACAGCTTTTAGCAGGAAGGGAGGGCTTATCCATCGTTTTGTAAATATGGGGCAACATGGAGCAGAAATGTGCCACCAATGTTTAAAATAAAATGATGCAATGGCGGTCCAAGCTTCTTTTTTTATTTTATTTGATAAATACGGTGCATTCCTGCCTTCTCCCTGTAACATGCACAAAACGCATGAGTTGGGAGTTGTGGAGCGCCAGCCTAGATAGAGAGCAACGGTGCACTGCAAGGGGTATAATGGTATCATTCTGTACTTTTTCAGCATTGTTGGTCTGGGTTTTTGGCTATATGTTATTGCTTTAATTGTTGTGGTGATACCTTGACAAAATCAATTGACCTGACTTTTAGTAGCTGCATCCCAAAATATTGTGTTTGGAATATGTGGCGGAAAATGTAGTTTTAGGGTTCAGGGCCTGCTAGTGGGGCTAACTGTTACGAGGGGCTGCCATAGGTATTATAACCTGCCATCATGTATATATTTGCTAATAATTTGTAGAATTGATGCGCTGTGCATAACAATTCATGTTTCCTTTTTATAGGCACTGGCTGGAGAATTAAGTGTGGTTTGTTTTATGTTTTACGACTACATCGCTAGCCCACACTACCTCCCTCAGTAGGACTTGGACGGCCCTGCCTTGCTACCATGAAAGAGTCAGGTACTGTAAAGGGATTCTTAGTTACTAGTAGAAAGACGGCTGTAGATGTATTACTTATTAATGACACACATCCTCCCTAACTAATAACCTACTTTCCTAAAGTACTGCATTTGTCTACTGAAGCATTGACCTTTGGTTCTGGGATTGGATAGGTGAAGTGACAGCATTGAAAAGGGATTTGCTGCTACTGGTTGCCACACTTTCAGATAGGGAGGTCTTTTAATTAAACAAGCTAATCACTCAGTGTTACTATGTCTTAAAAAGAACAATAATACATGAATAAAATGAAAGCACTAATAATGCATAACTACTGTACAGTATAAAATAGGTTAAGTGTGAGTTAAGAAAATGAATGAAACAGATCAGTTTAACAAAATAAATCCTATTCAAATGTTGAAATTCAGAGGCACATAGAGATTACGGTAGTGTCATACACGCCATGAGGTTTGATTGATATTAACGTATCTAGTCTAAAGCCTCAACAGGTGGGCACAGACACACTAACACATATGACTGACCTTTTTCCAAGTGCCCAGGATCATGCGTTTACAACAATGGGTTTATAAGTATGAGTTTATAGGGAATCATAAATATTTATGAATTGGCCCCAGTGTATCTAAAATGAGAATGACAATACTTTTGGTAGAAGGACCTTTGACACTAAAAGGCCAGTTCATGAAAGTACATAGGAGTATGTGAAGTTGTATTTTTACAGTACCTGTTTGCTTACTCCTAGATGGCTTTGAGACTTGGCCCCAGAGACTCTACTAGAAAGGTACCAAATGGATAATTACATTGAAGTCATAAGAGCTTAGGTGAATATTTGCAAGGAGCTTGCGCTGCTGCTGCATCATTTTTTTTGCAACGCATCGAAGGCTCATTCTCTGCTCCATGTTGCCCCATATTTACAATATGATTAATTGGGCCCAATGGACTATGCCAAAACAACTTGTGCTGGAAACAAGCTGTGACACTCAGTTTATAATGTTTGCAGGGTAGGCGTTACGCTGTAAAAACTCACCTAGGACTGACGCAGTGATATTATCAAGTTTTCCAATGTGTGACCCAGCTTTGAGATGCGTCACTTCAAGCCTAAAATGTGTCAAAACTCCTACACCTCCTTAACGCAGGTGTAGGAAATGACAAAGTGGTTTTCAATAGGAATCTGGCCAGCTGAAGTCAGTTTATACACTGAAAATGTCTGTATTTCACTTCCTCTCTACTAGTAGTGGGTCTACACATGTGGCAATCATGTTGTAGGACCCCTTGACCAAACTGGGATAATGGCACCTATGGTTTCATCATCCACTGCAGCAAGGCAATGTGTACTTTTTGTAAGAGACAGGCCAGGATTGCCACTTTTCCATGGAGGAAGGGGTCTCCAAGTCGAGGCCTGCATTCTACAAAGGACAACAGGTAAATACACACATAAGGTAGGTAATAAATGTATTGTCACTTCACATTCCAACATATACTTGTATTCACTTACCTTAAACTGTCACTCACTATGTCACACATACTTAGGTCTGTACATACACATAAGTAGAGTATGCCCACTGTAATGTGACATATAGACATGCTGCATACATTACCACTTACATCAGGGACCAATGTAAAAGTGTAGAAGGTGATATTCCACTATTTTACAGTCTTTCCCATTGGGCCTCACACATTAGGCTCCTTGCGTCAAACAGTACTGACACATAACCTCAGATTTTGACGCATTGCCGAAGTTGCGTCACTTCTGACACCAACTTCAGCAATGTGCCAATTTTTGAGTGGATGCGGTGCGGCATTCTTCCCTTGGATGCATCAGAATTTCATGGTGTGCCGTATTGTAAATACAATGCATCCATGGCATAGTATTCTGTTGTACCGAAGCACAAGATATTTAGACGCATCACTGACACAACACAGCGATGCGTCATTTTTTGTAAATATGCTCCTTAATCTGTGGAGTGAATTTAAGTGAGATAGAAACTTCACCCTCCTAATGTATTACTTTAGAGATAAAAGGTACAGCATATGTGAGTATTTAAGAACAATCAGGCTTGGGCCTGATGGTGTAAAATGTGCTTGAAAAAATTTATTGCACTAATGGAGTTAGCCTCGAAGTGCAATTTTGGAGACCAAGTCAAGGTACAATATAGGAATCAGGTACAGCACTACCTATAGCTGTAAAAACATCTTATGTGTAGTGAATTGTCATTAGTTGAGAATAAAAAACACTATTGATTATGTATTGTACACATTGAGCCAGGAAGTTGGCCAAAGAGAAAGCTGTGGAAAAGACTGGAATGCACACATGGAGAACTTCACAATGCAGGAAGAATACCACAGTGAGGATTGTTAAACCTTGCAATAAAGGGGGTGTTGTGTGAGGTGATTCTACATGAAGGTTTTAGGTATGCTAGATTCTGTTAGTGTGCACCTGTCAAAGAATATTCAGTAACTAAACTATGATGGTGAATATGTCTTGGTTGTGCTTGTTTATAGATAAAGGGTGACTCTTATTATAGCATCTTAGAATGCTAAACATAAATCTTCAGAATAGAACAAGTGTAGTTGTGGCTAGGGGGTTCCACCTGCGCTGCTTGATTCACACAGGATGGAAAACCATCTCTGAGATGGGAGTTCAGTAGGAAATGTACCTTCCTATACTACCCACCTTACTGAAAAGAGAGCACACACTCCTCCAGTGTATTTAACCAAAACAGAGACTCATTTTCACCACAAAGGCCTTTCTCACTTTGAGAAAAGACATCACAAAACATTATGGCCTTTATTGACAAAAGTAGCTTACACTTTTGAGTAAATGTACTTCTTTTTGGCTATTCACAAAATCTGAGAGTAAAATTATGCTAAAAGTGTAACTTAGACAATTAATTTGTGAATAGTTAAAAAGTGGTGAACTTACTCCGAAGTGTAAGTTAACCATCGCATGCAGCACAGATCTAGAGAGGGATCTTGTAGTGCTAAGCTAGCATGGGAATAGTGAGTACTTATTGAAATGTGTAGCTCTCATTTTAATTGTGCCCCTTTCAATTAGCCTCATCATTCACCCCTCAAGCAAGCAACACTTAGATATAACTTAAGGTATGCTAGCTCAGTACTGATTATACAGAGTCCCAACAATTTTAGGCCCTCATTATGAACCTGGCGGATGGCGAAATTTTGGAGAAAAGTACTGCCAACAGGCTGGCGGTACCTTTCCCCAAAATATTACATTGGCGGTTTGGCTCATGCCAAACCGCCAATGTACCACTCCGTCCGCCAGGACGGTAACAGCTGCCGGGCTGGAGACTTCATTCTCCAGCCAGGTGGCCATCACTGTCCCACCCGCAGAATTATGACCCCGTCTACCACCATGGTTTTCGTGGCTTTCGTACCGCCACGAAAACCATGGCTGTAGGCACTATCAGTGACAGGGAAGGAATTCCCTGTCACTGATAGATGTCTTCCCCACCCTCCACCCCCTCCCCAGAGTCCTTTCCAGCCCTCACCCTCTCCCTCCCGACCCCCCCGACATACATGCACATTCACGCACCATCATGCACACACATACACACACTCATACCAACATTCACCCACGCATACATCCATTCACACACACATCCACACACACTTACATTCATACAAGCACCCATGCATTCACACAACACAACAGACACGCACACTCACATCTACACATGCACACACATACCACACGCAACGCACACCCACATTCATGGACACACAAACATACACACACACAACACCCCCCACCCCCTCCCCTGTCGGAGCACCAGACTTACCTGATTTCAGGGGGTCCTCCAGCAGGAGACAGAACGGGGCGCTGCTGCCAGCAGCAGCGTCCGCCAGCAGAACACCGCCAAGCCGTATCATGGGTCATGATACGGTCTGCTGCGGTCTACTGGCGTGGCGCTGCTGCTGGGAGCAGCGCCACCTTACCGCCATCTGCCGCCATGACCGTCATCGGAATTCCGCCAACCTTCTGGTGGACTTCCGCCTACAGTCATAATATGGTGGTCAGCTGGTAGTCACGGCGATGGTGTATTGGCGGCAGTCGCCGTCGCGTTGGTGGATTTTACCACCACTGTCATAATGAGGGCCTTAACATCTTAGTGGCTATAATGATATGCAAACCTTCATGCAAAGGCCTGTTAGACTTGGCGTCCTTGGCGTGGTCTCCCCCAACTTTGTGCCTCTGCTTTCTCTGCTGGACTCTGTTTTTGCTGTTTTTGATGCTCTGCGCACTTTACCAGTGCTAACCAGTGCTAAAGTGCAGATGCTCCTGTGTAAAATGTGTGTGTATTTGCATGATTGACATATTTATTTTACCAGTAAATCCCTGTAAATCAAATGCTACTAGTGGGCCTGCAGCACTGGTTGTGCCACCCACATTAGTAGCCCTTTAAACATAGCTCAGACCTGCCACTGCAGTGTCTGTGTGTGCAGTTTTAAAATGCCAATTCGACTTGGCAAGGGTACCCAGTAGACAGGCCTAAACCTTCCCTTTTCATACATGTAAAGCACCCCTAAGGTAGGTCCTAGGTAACCCCGATGGCAGGGTGCAGTAAATGTTAAAGGTGGGACATGTAGTGGTGTGTGTTACAGGTCCTAACAGTGAAATACTGCTAAATTCAGTCTTCACTGATGCAAGGCCTAGCTCTCTCAGTGGTTAACATGGGGGCTGCCTGTAAATAACTTTAAATTGCAGATTCCTTTTGAGAGCACATCGAGGTTTGGAGTTTGGGGTCCCAGAACTCACAATTTAAAAATACATCTTTTAGTGAAGTTGATTTTTAGATTGTTAGTTTGAAAATACCACTTTTAGAAAGTAGGCATTTTCTTGCTTAAACCATTCTGTGCCTGCATATCATGATGAGCCATCTGTGCTAGCGAGGAGGAAGGAACGGTCACTTACAATTGAATGGGTTGTGCCTGGCCTCACAATGCAGTCTCCAACCACCTGGGTGTGTCTGGGCTCTGGCCAGGGCAAGGCAGGATCTTGTGAATAACAGAGACTTCTCTTCGAAGTTGGGCAACTTCAAAGGCAGAAAGGGGTGGTGGCCCCAAAACCCCTGAAAATTAGATCACTTCTGGAACCAAGAGGAACCTCGGCCTAGGAGAAGAGCTGAAGAGCTGGGGAGAAGTGCTGCCCCTGCTGGTGACTGTGCTTTGTTGTGCTATCCTGTAGTTGCTGCTTCTGCCTTTGAAAGGGGACAAAGACTGGACTTTGTGGTATATTCCTGCTTGTGAAGAATCTCCAAGGGCTTGAACTGAGCTTGCCTCCTGTTTTGTAATCTCAGGGCCATCAAGGACTTCCTCTGCCAGCACCTGGACTCTCTGCTGAAACTCCTTCCCTGCCAAGTGGTGCCCTATCCAGTCCCTGGGCCCTTGAAAGGTGAAGTTGGCAGAACAAGAGCTGAAATTCCACACACAGAATGCCGTGCAGGGAAATTTTTGAAGCACTATCTGCAATGCGGCTGATAAATGACGCACGGTCGGCTAAAATTACTGGTCCACCTGCATTGCGGCTGGGAGATGGATGCATTGCGGCTGGAGAAACAATGTGCAACCCCTGCTTGTGGCTGCTGATAATGATGCAAACTCATGCAGCGTGGTTTTCTAACACCGGATTTGCCATGCATCGTCCTTGGGCATCAAAGTCATCCCAACTCTGTGTGGATCCAAGGTGCCCCGTCCAGAAATTGACACATCTCTTTCTTGCGAGGGAGAAAAATGACGCTTCGCCGACCCGACCGGAAAAGAAATTACTTATGCCCTCCCTTGCGAGGAAGGAATCCACGCATCACTGACTTTTCCCACGCACGCTCGCTCGCCCGTGCGACTTTATTTTTTATGTTAACCAGATACTTTGTGTAAAATCAATGTTTCCATTGTTTTCTATGGAGTAAGACTCCTATTCTTTTGAAAATTCATATTTCAACTTGTGTATGTTGGATTTTTGTAGTTTCGGACTTGTTTGATTTAGATACATTTTGCCTATTTTTCTAAACTGGTTTGGTGTCCATTTTGTAGTGTTTTCACTGTATTACTGTGTGTGGTGGTACAAATACTTTACACATTGCTTCTGAGTTAAGCCTGCCTGCTCTGGCCAAGCTACCAAGGGGGTCAGTGAGGGTTAACCAAGAGTGTTTCTCCTTTGCCCTGACTAGAGTGAAAGTCCTTGCTTGGACATGGGATAAATTGACTTCCAACCAAAGACCCCATTTCTAGCAAGGCCTAGCATAAAAAGGGTAGGAAGTAAGAGATTGTAAGTTCATGGATTGCACAAACATTTGTTAAAGGGTGGGAGTTATAGAGCATTATTTTTATAACCAACTAAGCAACAGACTAATCAGCTAATTTTGAGTCCTCTTAAACTCAAATCCTGTTTAAACATTGCTCGCTCTCAATTTGACAATTCAGCTCGGACAGAAACTGTGCTGTAATATTTTCCGTTTGATATCCCTTCAGTTATTTCTTGTAGAATAATGCCCGAGGGAAACAAATCTGAAAGAGGAAAATCATGCTAAAAAACCAAAACTACATGTTTTCCCTAATTCGACCTTTGATACCCATAGTTTTTGGGTAAAAACATCGAGGGTAATACAGCAAAACCAAGGATTGTACAAGGGAATGTGTCCATGCAACTCACCATGAGGGGCCAACTTGTGACATTCATTAGGCCTTTGCTAGCATCCATGCATCAAAACTTTTATACAAATATATGTAGTGTTTTCAAAGCTAGGGATGTTCCAAATATTGGGAACTGGGAACATTTGGTATTTGTCAGTCAAAGCAACAAGTTAATCTTAAAACTACACCCACTATTCAGACTTACTGAAAGCATCCTCTGAAGCGATACGGAATACATACATAAGTATATATAGATATGAAAAGACTCTTTGGAAACATAGAACATTTGTAATCTAGAAGCTCTCCAGTGGTTGGAGGAGTCGTTCCAGCTAGTTGCATGAATGGGATTTGCAAGGGTTAAACAATTTGTATGTGAATTAGTCATGTTAAATCTAGTCAAGAGTGTTGGAAATTTGAACTGAATTCTATATATATTCGCTATATATGATGAATGACAGCAAAGGTATTAAAAATTACATTAACAACATAGAATTGTGCAAACTGAGGTTCCTTTTTAAAATTAGAAATTAGTGTATGATGTATGCGCTGGCTGGTAATGCAGATAGGGAAAATGACTGTGGGAAATGGAATATAAATTACTGACACACAATGCAATTTAAGGACATAGTAGGATAGCTGAAATTCATAAAATATTTATTTTAACATTAATATATTTTTTACATTATGTAATATGTTCTTGGAATCAGATTTGATTTTGTTAAATCAGTGATTTATATGCTCTATCTAAGTTTGTATAAGGAGAAACTTTGAAAATGTATACTGCTTATGAAAGAAAGTCCTGGAGGAAGACAGTTAACTAACATTAACTTTAAGCACCAGTACTGAAAATTCAACTATAAGGGGTTGTGTCTTTCTACTTGGCACTTAATTCCGGGTAAGATTACACAATGACCATGTGCAGCGCTCCACTGCCTTTTGGACAGGTTTGCACTATGAAAATACCACATACAGACATACATACATAAATACATACATACAGACAAATAATTATTTTGTTCCTTTGGATAACCAAACGAAAATGTGTGGGATTCTGGACCCAGAAGACAGGTGAACTAGATGAGTGCCTCGCTTTAATTCCAAAAACAATACAGCTCTGAGGACGTTACATACACAGTTTGCCCTTAATGTTGGTAGTAGGTGAATAAACAGATTAAGAATGTGAAAAGAACATTCATTACCCTTCAGTTAGTTCTTTTTCATAACTGTTTTTTGTCGGCAGAAAGAAATTGCACTTTCAGCTCAGTGTACGTTTATTGGCTTTATTTTGATGCAAACATTGTGAAGTTCAAGTAGACATTAGGAAATATTTACCTAGTAAAAGCATTAGAATAACGGATGGACTGACTAGTGGAAAGACAGCAAGACATTTGGCAGAAAAGAGCAGTGTCACCATCCACTGCTTTCTGAAAAGCAATGTTGAGATAAAGTAACTGTAGCTTGACGAGGTGGTGCCCCCTGAGAGATCCTGGGCTTTCAAGGTCCTTCAGGAATGTCGCGATTAGAAGGAGACCACTAAAACAAGAGAACAGAATAGTAAATAAAACTGCCTTCCTCATAGAAAAAGTAACAAGTCTAGCTCTTGAATATTAGGAATGTTGAAAGTTCATCATATATATGCCTTCATTGGGCAAAGGTCTTATCATTAGTAAACTCAGGCATATAGCTCCTACACAATAAATACCTATCCACCAGAGTTGTAGGAGTACAAATCTGAGTGGTTAATTTACATGCATGCTAGTTATTGTCTTCATGTCCTCCATAGGACCACCGGGGTAAAATGTTTTTTTCCTGGTGGAAAAATCTGCCCAATGATAAAGATACCGTGTTGTATGGAGCAGCACCCTACATTGGACCAGAGGACTCAATTTCCCAGCATTCAGAGCACCAGGAGCTGGTCCCTGCACCAGCTGTTCCCCTTCTCAAGAGCACTACATAGCGGACGGAGTACTCCCGCAGCCGGGTATTCCATGCACCTGAGGACTCCATCTCGCAGCATTCAGGGCCCCAAGAGGCGGTACCTGCTCTAGCTGGTCCCCATGTCCACAGCACTACATACTGCGAGGAGCACTCCCGCAGCGCGTGTATTCCATGCACTAGAGGACTGCATCTTCCAGCATTCAGGGCCCTAGGAGGCGGTCCCTGCACCAGCTCAACAGCACTACATAGCGCGAGCAGTGTTCGGCAGCATGGGATGCAGGCATTCCAAGCCCGAGCCAAGGGGTGGCCTGTTCTGTGCCCACCACTGACAGGAAGAGGCAGGGCAGGGCCACCCCCCTTGGTTCTGCTTTTGCGCCCTGGATTGTCCTCTGAAGTCGCAATTTGTAAACTCATACTTTCTTGGACATTGTGGCGATAAGGTCAATAACTTATTATCCCTACAATATTTATAGCCCAGTGTCCATACATATTGCATACCTGACTCAAATGAGAACAAACCTTAGAACTACCTTTTTCACCAATATTTTTTAATAGGTTTAAGACAAGGGCTGGTTGATTTGACGCTGCCTCCCCTCACATATGTTTTGTAACAATTATTTTCAGATCTCAAAATATTAGCTTGTTTTAACATTCTGGTACCCTATGATGTGGTGTATACACATACCCTGAGACACATCACTTCTACTCTCTTGAGCTGCCTGTTTGCATCTTGAGTTTGCAGTGTTACTGCTTGTGTTGGGGTGCAGAGGGGTATTTGAAGAGGTCTTGCTTTTTTGCATTTTGTTATCTCATATTCTGAGCTACTCATTCTCCCTGTTGTTTATCTTGCACAAGAGCTGTGGGACCCAGCAGTGTACTTTCCAGTAGGAAGCAAGCAATACAAAAAATGAGCAAAAGGAAGGCCACTGGAACAACAACAGGCAAGGGGAAATGCCAAAAGTAAGAAAAAGTGTGGGGGAGAATTGTACTCTAGATGCAATTGATGACCTAATCAAAGAGGTTACGTCAATTTTAAGTACCAAGCGGAAAGTGTAAAATCACAACTTTTTACAAGAAACATGGTGGCATACATCGCCCAGATGTATAATGTAGACATTATACACCAAGCCATCGGTCCCCCAATGTCAGTCAGCTGAGTGCAACACTCTTGTAGATTCTACACACCCAGCTTCAGTCCATCCGGGATTAGTAGCTAACCCAAGTGAAATTGAGGGGACAGAATGGCCTAGTTGTCCCAATGCAGCACCCACCTCTGAAAGTACAGGGTGACATTGCAATACCTTGTAAAAATAGATTTGAGCTACTAGCCCCATTGGAAGAACCACAACAGAGTGAAACCCGAGCACAAGGCCAGAATACTATTGCACAGACCCATGACCTGACCATTGCCCAGTCTTTAGCTAGCGCTAGTTTATTTTGCAATCCCCAAGGGTGTAGTAGCAAAGTACAAACTAATGCAAGTAAATACAAGGTGGTTGATCTCCACTTAAAACTTGATGCGTTGAAAAAAGAGGTTGCTGATCAAAAAGGACTTATGAGGAGATTAGTAGCTCAATTAGCAGTGCAGGGGTTAGCCAGGGAAGTGAAACACCCAAGCAAAGTATTATACAAATTGAGAACACACAGAGCCTGAAAACATGCAACAAGATGACATAATCATCTAGGCACCCTCTAAGGAGGGACCTGAAAATGTAGACAGCATCTCTTGTATGCAAGATCATAGCAATGCCTCTAGAGGGGAGAGAGAGAGAGTAATCGAAGTGCAGGAGTTAGGACAATAAGAACTCCTCAATTACTGAAAAGATGGGAAGCAGTGGGGAGGCAAAACAATTATAGGCCTTGACGCACAAACCAACACTCTGGTAACTCTCATTATGGGGTGAACACAGGGAAAACCTAAAACCAGAATCAAAATGGGTGTAAGCCTTTAAATACCCAGGCGTGTAGAAATGGTGGTCAACAATACCCAAATCCCAACCTACTATGTAGTTCTAACAAGCATTCTCAAGCATCTGGAGATTATAAAGTATACATGATTAATGTCCCCAAGTTAAAACAAGAGGATAGAGAGGTTGAAGATTCCCTTAAAAACAAGGGGCCATATGTAGCAAAGGTTTTTTCCCATTCTGTGTCAATGGGAAAATGTATTCGTGCATATGGCCCAAGGTGATGCATTGGATTTGGCGCAAGTGGCAGTGCCTGTCAATAATGCGTGCTGATATAACTAAAGCTGAATGCTTCCCCAGCAAAAATGGAAGCTTGGAATGTATCATCCTGTCACTAATATCAGAGCAACTAATGGTTTAATTGCTCTGGATCTAAGAACTAGTTCATCCTCAAACTGAGCAATTAGGTTTTAGCTGAATAAACTGAAGAAGGATACTGATAATATCCAGGGAGCCCCACACAACTCTACTAATGCTTGTATAGTTTTTCATAAGGAGGGAGACCTAGAATCTGTGCAATGACCAATAAGATCAAAGGCCCTATGTGAACCCAACGGGGATCTTGCACAGAACCTTCCAAATTCCACCAATTCAATCTTAGATAATCAAACCTTAGGGGGCTCTTCTTCCACGACTCGGGGAGCCGATGGATCATCAACCCTTTTAGACCACATAAGTTACACACAAGCCATGGTTTTGTCAAGCAACCCAAAGGAAGTAATAAAGTTTATTGTTTATTAGAATATTGCAGCCCTGAAACAGAAATGGATTGATCCACATTGGCAGGAGTACAAGGATCAGTTTGACTTCTTCTTTCTCCAGGAAACTTGGCAGACTGAGCCACCACACAAGCTGGCTTTCAGAGTCAATGCAGTCCCCTCATTAAGAGGTAGGCCTCCAGGGTGACTTTTTATATGGGTTACCATTTCTCTGAATGTGATAATCAAGGTATTGTCTACTCCCTCACCAGACATACTTTGATTAATGATAGGAACAATAAACGTATTTGAAGTGTAGCTGTTTAATGTCTGTCTCAGACCTAGAATAGCAAATATTGATTCCCCAGTAGGGGAGATGTTAGATAGTGTGCTTAGTTCTATAAGCCCTAAAGCTATAGTCCTCATAGGTGGAGCCCTTTATTTTAAGATTGAGCTGATATTTGGCTTCAAATGAATTTTTGAGTAAGAGGACAGGGCAAACAGAATGTCTTCCCTAGAGGTAGGCTCTTCAACTCTATGTACAGTGGTTGCTGTGCAAGTTGCCCATTTTGTGGCAGAACATGGGTTGCACGCCTGCAACAGCAGATTGTCAGGTGACAGACCAAGTGCATTTACTTTTAAAAGAGGGGATAGTGACTACAGAATAAATTATTTGTTGGTAAGTGCAACATTATGGAGGAGTTTGGTAGACTATAAGGTGGACAATGGAGAAGATAATGACCATTGACCAATGTGCCTAGTATTGTCAGGGACATTATTCAAGTCTTAGGCCCAAAACACACCAGATAATTTTGTCTAGCCTATTATTAGCAACAACCACAAGTCATTCAAATGGCCATTTATAGCTAAAAAACATGCCACTTTGATAAGGATATATAATGGGTTTACTAATCTTTTGCTTCCTTTTGCAGACAATCTACCCTCAAGTATCCCTATACTCACTATTGAAAATACTTTGGTGGAGAAAATTAAACTGTATTTGACTAAGCCTAACTCAAAACGTCCCAATACTGGCACATTTAGGAACCCACTGAACAATCCCCGGTATACAAAGCATTTTTAAGCATCCAAGAGGTGATTATTAATGGCCATAAGGTCTAAAAACATGGAGGTAGTGAGAGAAACAAGAGCAGAATATACAAAAGTGCTAGCTCAAGCTAAAAGAAAATGAACGAGAACAACTGGAATGATTTGATAGTAGGTGCTCAAAACAAGGATAGAAGATTCCACCACCACAGGTCATCATTTGGACCCCAGCACTTGGAACAGACACTTTACCCAAGTGTATTCCGAAGTACTGGGGTCTTCGCAACCTTTATGCAGTCTGATTCCAAACGAACCCATTAAGTTATAACATATGCTCCCCACTTTAGTCTAGAAGAGACTAGACAAGCAATAGATGCAATAAAGTCGGGAAAGCTCCAGGTCCCGATAAAATACTGGTTGACATTTTGAAGCACAATAGGGCAGTGTGGGTTCTATATGTAAATCTGCTATGTAACGCAGTGGCTTCTAGAGTTCCAGTGCCAGATACCTGGAGAGAGGCTGAGATAGTTCCTATTTTTAAGAAAGCTAATAGTCAAGATTCATCCAACTATAGACCTATCAACCTTATAGATATTTTACAAAAAGTCTGTGTTACCAATCTTCTAAACAAGCTCAGCAATTGAATAGAAGAGAATGGTATACTCTCCCCATACCAAGCAGGATTTAGACCAAGAGTTAGTATGACTGATCAGGTCTTTAGGCTTCTATGTATAGAGTGGAAATATACTAAATTGTAGGGAGGACACCTTTGTGGATTTAAAGGCAGCCTTTGGCTTGGCTCTAAGGGAGTTCTTATGAGATTCATGGCAAAAACACGGCATCACACACAAGCTTTTGGAACAGATAGTCAGACTACACCAACATACTTATGCTAAAGTCCGCTGGTGACCTGTGGGTGAACTAACAGAGCCAATACCAATCAATAGGGAAGTAAGATAGGGATTTGTGTTGGCACCCACCCTTTTCTCACTCTATGTTAATGTTGTAGTGCAAAGGATGGTGAATAGGGTACTCACCGGAGACGTTAACCTGAATCTCTTTCAAAACACAAACGAAGAAGATGAAACAGCTCTCGACTTGCCTGCCCCAATTTACCCGCAGAACAACGCATTGTTGAAGTCCCACAGACATGACAGTAGTAGCTTGAAGAGAACTATCTGGTTGCACAAAAGCTCAACGCTGGAGAATTATGGACCAAGCTCCTACACTGTTCAAAATCGAATGATCACAGGAACATGTGGAAGCTAATAAATGACCTTGACAAGGGTGCGAGGGCAGCAAACAACACAAATGTAATTAAAGAATAATGGGTGAATTTCTATAGAGCTCACTACAAAGAAAGTATGGACACCTACACTGCTCTGGGACCCTGTCCTAGCTTATCCAACATAGCTTCTATTGATCTTACTGACAACAGTATCACAGACAGCCTAGAGTATAATATCACAATGCTGAAGAAAATTATTGAGCGTTCACGTAACAACTGTGCACCAGGTCCTAATGGAATTCCTCCTGCCCTTTTGAAGGAAAATATCATGATATTGGCAGGCTTTCTAATTTCAGTGATTAACAACACTTCACAGACAGGTCATATTCCAGAAAGCTGGAGAGGGTCAGTTACTCATCCCATCTATTAAGGCGGAAATGCTGCATCACCAAATAACTACCGTTTGATTGCTTTGCTAGATGTGGCCCTAAAATGCTTTTCAACTCTACTTCTGCAAGACCTCTTTGAGTGGGTAACTGAGGCAAAAGAGGTGTCGATGAACCAAACGGGCTTTTCCAAGAAGCAGGGGACACTCACAAACCTAATAGCTGTGGGCTTCATAATGAAAAGAGCAAATGACATCAGCACCCCTCTATTCATGTGTTTTGTGGACTTTAAGGCGGCCTTTGACTGGGTTCCCTGGGGCCTGATGTGGGAAAAGTTACAATGCTGGGGTATTCCTCAGAAACTATTTCGAGCAATTCAGCTGGTATAATTAGAAACGTGGGTAAAGATCAAGGTTGGGGACAGCAGCCACCTGTCCAGAGAAGTAAGAACGTCTTTGGGGTGAAAACATGGATATGTTTTAGCCCAACTATTGTTTAGTCTGTTTATATCAGACTTATTGCCATTCCTAGCTGAAGTGGGGTTACATGCACCAAGCCTTGGTGGCAAGGATCTGTGGTGTTCGGTGGCAGGAATTTTGTGAATTCCTGCAGAAATATAAGGAAAATGTGTGATTTCAGGAAAAGTTTGAGGTTTAAAGGGCATTGTGGGCAGGAAATCCTAATGGGATCTATGCAAGTCACACTATCCTAGATTTCCCTTGGTGACTAGTTTTAAAATATGTACATGTTGGGTACGTTTCCCTAGGTGGCGGCTGAGTTACAGTTTAAAATATAAGACACCCACATCAGAAAAACAGGGTCAGTTTTAATGGAAAAATGTGATGTGTCCATGTTGCATTTTGGGCCGCTTCCTATCGCAGACACTAGGTCAACCTACACAAGTGAGGTGCTATTTTTATTGGGAGACTTGTGGGAATGCCGCGTGGAAGGCAATTTGTGGCTCCCCCGAGATTCCATTACGGAACTGGAGATAAATGTGTTTTTTTTGTCAAAGTTTGAGGTTTGCAAGGGATTCTGGGTAAAAAACTGGTGAGGCCCATGCAAATCAGCCCACCATGGATAACCCTAGTTGTCTAGTTTTAGAAAGTGCACAGGTTGGCTATGTTTCCCTAGGTGCCAGCTGAGCTAGGGTCCAAAATCTAGAGCTACCCACATCAGAAAAAGATGGTCAGTTTTCAGTGAAAAAATGGGCTGCATACATGTTGTGTTTTTGGCCTTATCCTGTTGCGGGCTCTAGATCTACCCATACATGAGGTACTATTTTTATGTGGAGACTTGGAGGATTGCTCGGTGGAAGGAAGTTTGCAGCTCCCCCAGATTCCGGAACTTTCCATCACAGAAATGTGAGGAAAATGTGTTTTTTTAGTCAAAGTTTGAGGTTTGCAAGGGAGTCTAGGTAAAAAAAAACCTGATGAGACCCACGGAAGTCAGCCCACCCTGGATACCACTCGGCGTCTAGTTTTAAAAAATTTACAGGCTGCCTCGGTTTCCCAAGGTGGCGGCTGAGCTAGTGTCCAAAATTTAGAGCTACCCACATTGGAAAAAAGTGTCAGTTTACGGTGGAAAATTGTGATGCGTCTGTGTTGCATTTTGGGACGTTTCCTGTTGCAGGCACTAGGTCTACCCACACAAGTGAGTTACCATTTCCATCAGGAGACTTTGGGAGCATGGAATAGTAGAACATTAGTTATTACTAATTGGATTTTGCTGCATTTGTGCCTTCCAATTGTAAGCCAGTGTATAAAAAGATGAAAAATACCCTCAAAATCATATGCTAGTATGGGTAGCAACAAATTCAGAGATGTACAAATAACCACTGCTCTTAAACTCTATTTCTTATGCCCATTTCAGAAATACATAGGTTTCCTTGATACCCATTTTTCACTTTGCCTATTAAGAATTGGTCTATACTTGGTACTCAATGGAAAACCATTGTACAGTGCAGCTCAGTTGTTGGCTCTGGGTACCTTGGGTTCTTGGAGAACCTATGAACCTCTTATATCCCTGCAATGAGAATGGTCTAGCGGATGTAATGGTATATTGCTTTTGTCAGTAGGCCATTGTGACAAAAAGAGATGTAAAAATGTCATCACAAATGCCTGTTTTTCCTACTCTTTTTCAAAATGTCCTTGGAAAAACCTTGAGGGAGCTGCAAATATGACCCATTGCTGAATTCACAATTTTGTCTACTTTTCAGAAATGTATAGCTTTTCTGAGGTGCCCATTGGTTTCACACTGTTTTTCACCACAAACTGGAAGTAGGTTGAAAGCACAAAAAATAAAGCAATAGTCTAAAATGCTAAAACTGTGATACAAAAAATGTAGCTTTGTGATTCAGCTCTGCATGTTCCTGAAAGCTGGAAGATGGTGACTTTAGTACAGCTAACTGTTCGGTTTGTGGATGCCATGTTTAGGGAAGAAAACGGGCACTTTTTTCTGGAGCACTTTTTCCAAATTAGTTTTCTAAAACCCCAAACCATGCTATATTTTGCCAATTTTCTCAGGCCCCTGCAGGGGTATCCACAAACCCTGGGCACCTTTAGAATTCCACAGAAGTTGGAAAAATGGGAGCAAATTAAGTCAGCGGTCAGGATTGTTTTTTTTAGGGGCGGAGTGGGGGGTTTGGGTAATGTTTTTTGCTTAGGGTGGGGGAAGGAGTAAGGAAGGGTGAGAGGAGGGAGACGAGAAGAGGATGAAGGATCAGGAGAGGACGTGGTAAGGTTAGAGGGGTTGAGGCAGGGTTGGTGGGTAGTTATTGGCAGTGGAGTGGATTTAGGGCTTAGGGTGGGTGGTGGTGTCAGGGTAGTTTAGTTTTTAGGGGTAGGGTTTGGGGGTTTTCTTTTAGGGCTCAGTGCAGGGTGGTCGGGGTAGTTTAGCTATTGAGGCAGGTGTAGGGTTGTATGATAGAACCACACATGCCATTTTGCATGCTGTTTCCACATATGCCTTTACTAGGCATGCTTTTACAACGAGATTCATGGCCTTGCACCTTGTACAAACTCTATTTTGTGAGTTGGTATCCTATTACCGAGTTGGAAAATAGGGGTTGCAGCTCGCTATTACGAAGGGTTGCGCCGAGGGCTTCCCTTCCTAATAGCGAGCCACAGGGGGATGTATGATTGTTCTGTGACTAGAAAAGCAGTTGCAAAACAATTGCAGTTACCAACAGTTTCAAATTGGTAGTAACCCTTTCACAAATGAGAAGGGGTCCTCAAGGGACCCCTTCCCTTTTGTGAATGTGGGCGCCAACATTTTTTCAGAGCAGGCAGAGGTCCCATGGACCACTACCTACTCTGAAAAAATGAAAAGGAAACATTTCATGTTTTTTTTTTTTGTAATGCATCCCGATGCATCTACAAAAAAGACTGCTTTATTTAAAAAGCAGTCACAGACATGGTGGTCTGATGACCTCAGCAGGCCACCATCCCTGTGAGTGCTGGCCATTCCCAAATGGGTCGCAAATTGTGACCTGTTTTGTGGATATCAATGACTCAGGTACCTTGTGACTCATTTGCAAATCTGAGACACTGTTGTACATCAGCTATTTGCAAATCACAAATTACAAGTCACTAAAAATCGCAATTTGCGAGTCTCAAGCTGGCTGTTTTACATCTGACCCTTAGTTTATTTTTACATTTATTTGTTTATTTTATGATAAGTTTGTCTTTCTTTTGCATAGTAATTTGATCTTTGGTACTGGTGTTTTTCTATTTAATAATCTATGTTATTTTTCATAATTCTTCATTTGTTTATGTCGTGTAGGAAATGGTTTGTATGACTCCTTCCCACTCTTATTATTATTAAATAAGGACAGTTCTGTGTGTAGATGTTGTCAGATGAATGCCCTAGGTATTGTGGTATCTAAAAATGCCAAATTATGTTGCAATCTGCAAATCATGTACCATCTTCTTGAAGGGACTGTTTAAAATCAGGAACTAGGAAATTATAGCACTGGTACTCTAAGCAGAGCTAAGTAGTGGCTAGCATCAAGATGGGGCCTACACGCACTCCCAGGACACCTCTACCAACAATCAAACGTGTGTTATAGAAAGCAACCTCTAAGCATCATAGTCTTTCTCCTAAATACTGCGCTCTCAAACTGTTTTCATGTTTTCTTTCAATTTCAGTTGACCTCTTTACTTCATTAGTTAGAATAGCATTTTGTTTCCACTGCTAGATTATAAAGCTCTAATTGAAACTTGGCTGTTGACATGCATTGTGTGGAGATGTGAGAGAGCCTCCTCTACCAAGCAGACCAGACCATCAATACTTTCTCAGGTTGTGCAGCTAAGTGCTTCTTTGTTCGGCAATGGGAACGTGGGGAGTTTATCTCTACCCATAAGACAGTGTATCCTGATTGTCCCATACTGAAAGAGTTGGTGGGGTGAAGTTTCCAGAATCTTCTATTTCATATTATTTGTGTGTTTCTTAGTATAGTTTAGCAGATACTGACTTGGCTGAGGGAAGGCCTTTCCTGAACTCTGTTGATTTCTACTACCCATGGTGTTGAGCTTCATTTGTTTTAACACCTGCACCTATTCCCCTCCCATCCTTGACTTGGTTCTTCAGATGCTGACACCTTCCTCTTAAAATTTCCCCTTGCCACTTTCAATGTCTTATTTAGTGTAGGGAAGTTCCTTTATGGAACCTATCTATTTCCTGTTTTGTGCTCTGTACAACATTATATTTTGCATCTTTGTCATAATAAACACATTTAAATTGCATGACTAAATAGATTAATATGCTTATTTAATAAACTGATTTACTGATTGGTTAATCTGAAACTTCCTCCAAATTTGTTAGCTAAACCTTCATGGTTTGGACCCCATCCTCTATGTCGTTGCTGCGGAGCCAAAATGGTTTCACCGTAATGGAAATTTTGTAGCTAGCTCAGCTCACACACTTTCTGTTGATAAACAAAGGTACATATGACTAGTGGCAGAACTTGATAGATGACTACACTAGAGTTTTAAGATACAGTAAAGTGCACCAGATCAGTGGTAATAGGCTACTTTCCTGCCGTAGAATGACCCATTTCATATGTTGTGTATTATTGCTGCGAAGGTTTTCTTTTATTTTTGATTACACATTTAATCAAACTCATTTCTATTGTTATTCTTTTAATGCATGCTTCGTGTATTTGAAAAATCATAAATAGAGTAATTTAATAAATAAGTACATTTCCTACATCCAACTTAACTTGCCAAGTCTAGGCTCATTGAATTAGCTAATGGTTGTTATTGTGCAACAAAAGTTATCTTGAGTGAATCACTTTAGCTCTTACTACCTAAATGCGTTATCTGCAAAAGGCAGATAGTCTTAGAAAGAAATTGGATATGCATGTGTGTTTATAACATCTATGGCTAGTATAATGAGAAATAAATCATTATTAACTGCTTTCACCAACCTGCATATGTGCTAGAAATTAAAATCAACAACAATATTTGAAAATGAAATAAAGCAGTACAACAAATTAGAGACAAAGCAGTAGCCAAGCCACAAAGCAAGGGACCTAGTATATAATGTGTGGGGGGCGGAGGGAGCAGCATTATGAGAGAGCTTATTAGGGCGCACATTAGTGAGTGGATTAGGAGATGTTAGTCAAAAGAGATGTATGGAAAGGGTGGAGAAAAAGGATCAGCACAATATGTTAAGTGGGGGAGCATAGTGTACATACAGTAGGTCGGTATCAGAAGGAGAGACAAGTTTCCTTGGATGAGTGAAGGGACGTGGACAGGGAGGATGCAAAACAGCAAATAGGGATACAAGCAGGGGAGTGATGGTGAGGTTGTGGCACATTATAAAAGGAGAGATCCAGCAGGCTGCATAGGTAAAGGCAACAGGGTAGGGGTTGGCAGATGAGAAGGGCAATAGACCGTGAAGCATGGTAGAAAACTGGGATTAACAGCTCCCGAGAATGATGTGAAAAGAAATAACATTTTTCAAGATTTGAATTATTTACAAGTACTTTGGCATGCAGTGGTTCCTAAATAGTTTCTCCACTGACCATAACTCTGACTTTTTGTCACACTTGAAGCAACACATTACCTTCCTCTATTTGAGGATAGAAGCACCAAATAGTATCTGGATGACTTGAGTCGAAGCAGCACCCTTTGTTGGTGCATTGTTCACGGCTAATGCCTGAATAGCCGCAGTTGATTCTTGCTTTTGGTTGCAAGCCACATTTGACTATATCTGAAATAGAAGCACAGATTTTGAATATTTTACTGATTCATCATTAATACCTTGACATTTTTAAAGAAGGGTCTACTTTACACTGTATTGTGATGTTGGTGACTATTATTTAATTTCCCGACTTGGTACTAATGCAGTATCTAGTAGGAAGGTAAAGGGAAAGCTCATAGCGGCATATTTACAAAATTGGCAGCACGGAGCTGCATCACTTCAGAAAAGCAGGGATGTGCCATATTTACAAAAATACATTGCACCCCTGTGTTTCCCCTGTCACTGGTGCTAAATGTAGCTTCCTAGCGCCAACGCAGGCACCCCTGCACCAGACTGCAAGGGTACCTGCGTTGCAGGGAATTATTATTTATGTGCAGGAAGAAGTCCCTTTCTGCACAAAAACAAACAATAAAGGTGATTCTTTAATTCTACGTGTGCTGCAGAACGCAGCACACATAGAAGTAGCAAATCATCATTATTATGATTGTTTATGTGCAGGAAGGACACTTTCCTGCACATAGACAACCATTAATGGCCTTTTGCTCTTTCTATGTGTGCTGCAGAATACAGCACACATAGAAAAAGCTAAAACGAGGAGAAATAAAAGTATTTCTCCTCGTTGTGCCATGCTCATGCCATCCCTGGAGTGGCATTAGTTTTTGGTGCTGCCGAGGATTTATGTTTCCTTGTAAATCTGGGGCAGTGTCAAAAAACAATGGGTGTTGCATGGGTTCCCCACAGCAACACCCATTGCACACCTTATGCCTCGGAAAACTGTGACCAGTTGGCCCATACTTAAAAGGCGGCGTTAAGCCTCAAAAAGTGGTTTAACACCGCCTTGTAACTATGGCGCAGAGCACAGCGCCACTGAAGCATCACAAAAAGTGACGCTCTGCTGGTGCTAGGGGCTTATAAGTATGCCCCTTAGCATCTTAATGCAGTAAAAGGGTCCTAAGAGTCCATCTCAGTCTCTGTATTCGTCTGCTAGGGGTAACTAAAGGCTGGCCAACAGTCTCTGAGTGATCTGAGGGCCTCTGTTGAAGAGATCAGGATCTCTGAAGGCTGTCTGGAGATGATGAGCACCAGTTTAGGTGTTCATTGAAGTACTGCAGCAAGGCCTTTATTGGTTGTACCAATGCCAGCACTTTTGAAGACCTCAGATCTGCAGAGGTGAATGTGAGGGCCACTTCAGCATATCTTGCAGGGGTTTCCCTCCCGTTTTGTTATACCACTGCAGATCTGTCATTCATTTTCACATCAGAAGTCTAGTGAGAGGTTAGAGATAAGAAACCTCTCTTTCATGACGGCTGTTGCTGACGTGGAATGTTCCATTAAAAAAAAAAAATGATGCTTAAACTGTATCTCTGAGCTGAGCTCTGTTGACAGCAAGACTCTTTCAGTTTCCCTTCTCACATACAGTACTATGTGGAAATCCTGCTGTGCAGAAGTGCAACAGCTTCTCACCTCATACTTACCTTCGTGTTTTTCTATCTTGTACACAATATACTTCGTTTTTTGATAATAGAACATTTCATTTTGTTGACGGAGTAACATTTTGGTGCAATCAAAGTGCATCGTCAAATTATTTGTTTACCTCAATTTGGGGACCTGTAAATTGATCTGGGTGAATTCTCAATTACACACGCGTAATTCATATAATTTTGAAAATTTCATGTTACACTTATTACATCAAATTTTCAAAATGACTCCATTACACCACATCGCATAACTACGCGCAAAACACAATAAAAATGTATTGGGGAATTGCACAATTCATTACAGTGACTAAATGGGAATAACAGACCGCGAGCAGCTGTTTTTTGTGCTGAGTTTTATTAAATTTCGTCCTCTCATCAAATATTGATGTAAAACAGAATTTTGCGCTGAAATATAATGCAAAATAACTGATTTGCAGTCTGAGTAATTAAGCATTATTTTGCATCATTTTGCCGTAATTTGGCATATTTACGTGAAAGCACATTTCTTGTATTTAATACAACTCTAACTGTAAATCCCTTTACTGCTAATGTTCCTAATATGATTATGGAATCTCTTTTTTATTAGATTTTCTGGTGGTTAGCTTGATATGCTGCATCATTTCTTCCTCTTGAAAATACCTTGACTCCAGTGCAAGATAATGTTGAAATTAGATCACGCCTCTCTGAATTTTATTTTCTAAATTTCCTTCTTAGATGTTCCCAAATGGTAACACTTGCATGATAATTTTACATATACGGCGAGTATCTGGTCTGATTGTATTTATATTCAACATTAGTTGGTTTTCAAAACACAAAAAATAACTAACTAAGGAGCATAATTCTATTTGCCAAGTTCCACATTCCATGTGTAGCATCTTTAACGAGCTGTGACCTCTTTTTTTAGATAAATGCAGTTTAAACACTCCAAATGAGTGGCCTTGCATGCAGTATCAAAGGTGAAATAAAACGTTCCAGACTGCACATCCAGTTGAACAAAAATCCAGGAGTGCTTATCTGTCATGGAACTTGGCTTGTCTATGCGCTATGGGCCTCATTTACTAAAATGTGGTGCAGCGCGCCGGTGCACCAAACTTGGCAGCGCTGCACTGCGTCACTTCAGAAATTAAGGTATGCGCCATATTTAAATCAATGCGGCCCAAACCTGTGTTTTCCCTTGCGCTGGCGCTAAATTTAGCTTCCTAGCGCCAACACAGGCACCCTTCCACTATAGTGCTCCCATGTGTGGCATATTCAAATAATGCTTCAGGAGCACTCATGCCTCCATGGTGAGGGGTATTTTTTATTCTATAAGCCTAATTGTATAAACTCCATAACCCTATGTTGTTTAGCCATTATAGTATTCCATGTTTTGATCAACTAATACTTACCCATACGTCAGTTGTCACTCCATTCGAACCTCCTGATAAAACCCAATAGACACCCGACCCACTCATGTGCTCAAGGGGATAGTTTATATGACCTGTTCCCCATTCTACAATGCTGCTACACTTGTTTAGCCTTTTAGTGTTGCATAGGGAGTCTCGAAAAGACACACCAATATTCCCGAAGCTTGTCAGACACTCACAATTTAGATTCTTTAGTTGTACCAAGTTATGAATGAGGGATATTTTAGGTCTGAAGGGGCCATAACACTTTAAGGCTCACGGTCTCAGGTGCTTACTGATAAACAGATGGCCCGGAAGCTTTATCTGTACCAGAATGTGTTCAAGAATTTCTGGCAAAACCACTGGTGTCCATCTTAGTAGGGATGATAGGGCCTGGTGCTAGCTGGTAGACATCTTCCTGATAGATAAGAGGCATCTTTAGATCTCTAGAGATTTCTGGCAATACCACTGATGGTCTTTGGCTGGGGTTCCTTGATAGCATGCCCAGCTCAGTAGAACACCTGTACAGAACAGGTGTGAAGCACTGTATAGCAAAAACACTCTGAGTTTATAGGTCAAACAAACTGCAGCATCCATTAAATTTTCTTAATTTTCAATCGTGTCTAATATCTTACATTTATCTAATTCCAGATTGAGATGGTGATACTTAAACAGGCAAACTCCTGATTCCCATGGACTTGCTACATTACCTTTCTTTATTTGAGGTTTGAAACACCAGCTCACATCTGGAACACTGGAATCAAAGCAGCATCCACTGGCCTTGCACTGGCTTGGCGTTACACCAGGAGAACCGCAGTTCATTCTTTCTTTGGGGTTTACCGTTGCACATTCAATTACCACTGGTAAAAACATAAGACATTAAAATGTATAACTCAACAGCTTTTGCTTTGTTCCCTCTCCATTCTTATCACAAGGAGCACCCATGCAACACCCAATGGAAATACCCCCAGCACAGAATAACGTAACACATGTGCACTTCTCTACATTACTCGAGATTTATGAAGACACGCAGGGCCATGCAAGGCGATCTTGTGTGGCTTCAGAAATCTCACTTAAAGAGCGACGCAAAACAGGTCATAAAGGTGGCTGTCAGCATTTTTGCTTGCTGATTTTCACCAGGTTATATATGGCACAAACCACGTCTATAAATAAAGTGATGGTATATTTTACACACCTCAAAAAGGGGAGAAAAATATACAGTGTGTGCCTTATCACACATTCAGAGGTCCTAAAGCCAGAATGTGCTGTGAATTTTGCTCCCAGTAACTTCTGGGCCCTGTAAAAATAGTCCTTAACAGTAGCACAGTTTGCTCCTGGGATAGCACCTTAGTTTTGAAAAGGACCACAGGGCAAACATCAAATAATACAGGATCTTCTCTGTAAGGGGCCAGGAAACGTTTGGGAGCAGGTGGCGTAGTACACTGTAATCAACAGTAAGCACCTCAAGATTCCTAAAGTGGTATAATTTGCACAATTGTTACTGAAGTAAGCAAGATGAAAGTGCTGTTGCCTTCGTTCTCTTGTGTACCAATTGGAGCATTAATTGAGGGAGTGAGTACCCACCTCAAATAAACATAGTCCTTATTAGGGTGAACCCTTATTTAACCTGAGCTCAACCCCATTAGCAGCTCTGGGACAGGACACTCAGGTTTAACTTAGAGGCAATGTGTAAGGTATGTATGTAGTCTTCAAACAGTAATAAAGTCAAAACACAACACAAGGAAAATACAAAAACAATTTACAAAAATCGAGTGAATTTTAATAAATAAAATGACACCAACAATGACAAAAAAGCAGAATCAGAGTTATGAATTTTTAAAGTTTAAAGTTGAAAATAGTGCCAAAAACTGTATAGTGCCAAGCTTGGGCATCTGATTGCACTTGACCAGGCAAAGGGTAAACCAGGCTCATCTAGGCAAAAAGTGTTACCTTCACACTATCTGGAATGGACATCAAAAATCTTCAGCAGGGCAAGGCCGAGGAGGGCTGTACCTCATGTAATGGCCACTGGACGAGGGTTTAGTTCAAGCTGTTGACTTTTGCAGGGAAAGTTCAGATTGGGAGAAGTTTGAATTTTGCCCCCAGAGAAGGTCTTTCACCAGCCGGATACTTTTCTTACCTTCGCCTGGTGAAGATTTCTACCTTTGGACTTTTTCAGAGCTCGGATTCTTCCACTGGGGCAAGGCTGCAGGCTGTAGCTGAAGAGGGTTCCATATGACTTGATACCTTCTTTGTGCGTCCCCACTGTATAGGATTTGCTACTGTGGGGAGGAGCACATAGAGGGAGCTACGGGGATCTTTGGTCCACTGGCTATTCACCTTCATAGGATTGACTTGGCAGATTGGTCCTGGTCCTCCATTGGTTCTCAGAGCAAAACGTTGGCACAACGTTTCTAAGTCCCATGTTTCACGATTTGTTACTGGGAGTACCATGCGATACCAACCAATGGTCCAGGACCTTGGGAACAGCACTTAGGGGTCAGGACTCATTCTATCAGAGGCCAAAAGTAGATTCCAGGGTAGGTCCAGTAGGAAGTGATCAGTTGGAAATTCAGGAAAAGGCCTCCTAGAGTTTGTTGTGTCCCTGTAGCAAACCAAGAGGTCAGTCGTATGATCTTTGGAGTTCTCTTCTTTGCTCTGAGGATAAGAGGGAGTTCAGTCTTCTTGGATCTTCTCAGGTCACAGGCAGAAGTTCTAGTCTTTGTCTGTTCTTCCACAGGTTCAGAATGAGTTCTAAGGAGGGTACAGTGGGTGCCACATTTATGCCTAATGCTATCCTGTAATTTGTGACGCTATTGTGGCGCTTGCTGCACTAGCGTCAAACAAAAATGTTGACCCTAGTGCAGCCAAGCACAGGAAGACCCATTGATTAACATGGGTGCATCATTTTAATGCCTGTCCTGAGCAAATGACTTAAAAATGGTGCAGTGAAATGTTGCAAATTTCACTGCACCATTTTTTCAGGCCTCCCAGCATTAGAACGCCCCACTTTCATACATTATGCCTGACACAGGTATAATATGGCGCAAGGATTTTACAAAGTGGCACAATGCATGCATTGCGCCACTTTGTAAATACGACAAGGGAGAAAAGCCCCCTTCACAATGTCTTATCGTTAAAAAAAAATGACGGTAGGGTGGCGCTAGGTGGCTCTAGGGGCTTGTAAAGATGCCCCTTAGGTTGCTGTAGAAGGAACTCCTAAAGAGTTCCATAGACTTTAGATAGTCTTGAGATGTAGGCAATCTTTTTTCTTTACAGGGTTGCAATGCATTTCTTACCGTAAACAGTCCCGCACCTCCTTTCTTTGTGGCACCGCGCGCAATATAAATAGTGCCCCTCTTTGGAAGCACAGTCACACAAAAGTTGGAATGTGAGTAGATTCCGGGTGAGAGTGAGGCTACATCGGGGTGTTGTCATTCTGTAAATGTCTGTGTGGGTTATTGGAGACTCATGAAATGAATAGCCTTATGTTATTCCTACTCCAGTGCAGATATCTGACTTCTGACAACAGTTGTTTGTTTGATTAATCACCTTCTAGACACTTTGACAGATTGTTATGAAGTTATGCGAGTCACACGGATACTGGCATTATTACCAGCATCAGGTGCACCATGTGGTAAAGCAATGTTGTGAGGCAAGTATGGTATGCATGATTCAACTTACAAACAAGGCGTCTGCCAGGGAAAACAAGCTGTGATGTACTTCGCTCTGGCTTTGCTCCATCTTTCTCTTGTACACATCCCTCATCCGGTGGCTTTTCTCTTCATGCTATTTCAAAAATTTTACTTTCTTCATCTGATTGTTGCAATGTTTTATTTGTATTTTCTCTTTTTCTGCATCACAGTGCTCTTTCTGAGTTGCCAAGTTGCTCTTTCAACTTTTGTCTTCGGAAGATTTGGACAATTTAGCCGAGTCCTTGCATTCTATCCAACAGCCGTTCGCTGCTATAAGGTTTCATTTTTCCACCGGGGCATGGCTTCCACGGGTGCAGCACGTGCAGTGGCACCGGGACCCTCTGAACCCTGATTGTTGCTGTATTTGACAGTTCAGACAGCAGCCAGGGGGTCCATTTACTTTTTTACACTAGGGCCCCTGGCTATGGTTATGCCACTGAATTTCCGTTGTGACTGTTCTAACTATGTCCATCAGTCACTATGAGTCAGACTGAAGAGAGCTCTTTGAAAAAAATCCAGGAATGACTGAAGGTGCCATACTTGGCACGGACTAGAAGCTTTTCCTGAACATTTAACAGTTCAAAGTCTTCTTCTACGTGATCTCCTGGGGCACGAGTGTTGGGTGTGAAGAATATTGGGCATGTGACCCGTTTGCACTGGACTGAATTCTGTCTTCCCACAACCTCTCCTGTCCTAGACTTAGGGCCCGTTACGTGTTATGAATTGATTCTGATGACACTGGTAACTCAGATTACCAGCCTCATTAAAATTAAAAGATCCGTGGCTTGACTGCAGACCTGGTACATTTCACCCCGAGATTTCAGCTGCTGAGAGCCGCCAACATTGCTGCGAGAAATTCTAGAGAATATGAGAAACTGCTGATGGAATGTGACCCGGAATCGGACCCAAAATTACATATTCTCTTTGTAATTTTTCATTTCTTTCATGTCAAACACAGTTAAGCATACATTCAAAATCCCTTAACTAGGTATCAGGGTGCACACTTGTCTTAGAGTATTCTGACCACACCAGGTACCCTACTTGTGGAGTGGAAACACACAAAGATATGATCTTCCATAAGAATATATATTACCCGATTGCATGGTGGGCTGGAAGCACCAGATGACATCAGGAACACTGGAATCGAAGCAGCATCCTTTGACCCTGCAGTCTTCGGTGCTGATGCCTGGATAGCCACAGTTGACCCTTGCGTGTGGGTCCTGCGCCTGGCACTGAAATTCTGTCAACAAAAATAAGGCATAGATTACATAACATTGCAACAATCGCTTTCTTACCCCAATATTATTTTGCTTTTTGTGCATGTTCCATGTATCATGGTGTCATATCGATATTAGAAACAAGACCGTATCCTTTGGAAAGAATAGAGAAAGGGAACAATATTATATCATATCTTAATTTTTGAGGAATTAATCTAATGTTTTCCAACGGAGCCACTCTGATAATTAGTGTGGTGCCTAATTTGATTGCATTTCATATTTATCTAATAAAGAGATGTGTGGAAGAGTATTCAAGATGAAGGCCGTAGTTTCACACAACAGAAATCAGCACTGCTTGGGAAGGAATACTGCTTAAGAGTGGTGAACAAACCCTCTCACCAGACAATTCAATGGACCCGTGAGTAAACCATTAATGAAGCTACCTGAGGATCATCGAGGCTCTAATTCTTATAGCATTTAGCTTCATGCTTGGGCATAGATACACAGCTCCTTTCCCTTATAAGGTTTATCATGGAGAGAGAAGCAGTTTGGGAGGAATGAGTTATGTTTTTGTGCCCAGGAAAGGAATCAGATGTTGTTTCAAATTATTCCTAGTCTAAGGAAAAAAAGAAACAACTTCTGGCTCCTTACTGGGTGGGGCACAGGCATGCAACTGTCCTCAACATTGAAAGAAATGAACCAGGGAGAAGGTATAGGAAAGGAAGGATCATGGAGCAATCCGAGTTCTTCCAATTCTAATAACCACCTCCTATTTAATTTCTTCTCTTAGTGGGGTGAGACGGTTGTGGAAAGGAAAGTCAGAGGAGTTGAACTGCTTCTCCCACTTTTCTCTTTCCTAGTTCCCTCCCTTCTCCACCCCCATAAATGTGGGATTGGGCTGGTGGGCGTAGCTATAGCGGAGCAGGGGGACAAAGATAGAGGCCCTTCACCCCTCCCATAGTCTAGTCTATTGACACAATCCGGGAAGACACCAGAGGGGGCTAGGGACAAGGAATACAAATAATTACTACACACCAGATCTGCCGGGTGGATGGGGGCAGATCTATGTATATTATGAGGAAGTCCTTTGGACATCTGTTCATGACATATATGCATCACGTGGCCGCAAATGGTTTGAAATGAGGGGATAAGTGATGTGGGCACTAACAGTTCACAAACTCTCTGGGTGCTGTCGTTGCCACAAAAAACCTGATTGACACTTTACATGATACCTTACCTTGGAGCTGGAGAGCGTTAAAGCACCAGATGCTATCAGGATCACTGGAATCAAAGCAGCAACCTTTGTTAACGCACTCTTCTGCACTGATGCCTGAGTAGCCACAGTTGTCTCTTAATTTTGGTTCAATCCCACACCTGTCTGTTGAAGACCAAGTAGATATTTTAGTCAATCAGTTTAATTTCGTTAAGCTCTGACAGTTTCTTTCAGGTATTTGAAGTCCCACATGATAGTTCTTGTATTGCCAGAAAGTGTGAGTGCTTAATTATTTGTTAGCTTTTCTCTGTATAGTTATTATATTTATTTATGTACTTCAAAGACACAAAGGTAACTTAGACTTTTGAGTGATGTACACTTTTGAGTAAATAAGTACTTTATGGCTATTCACAACATTTGAATTTAAATTTAGTCCAAAAGTGTGAATAGCTTAAAAGTAGTAAACGTATTCAAAGGTATAATTACTCAAAAGTGTGTAGTCTCCAGGCCCTTCAGTTTGGTGGACAGATGTAAGTCACACTTTTGGAGCAAATTCACACTTGAATTGTGTCAGTAGCCAAAAAGTAGTAACTTACTTAACAGTGTAAACTTATAAAAGTTTAAATTACCTTTGTGAATCAGGCCAGATGTACAAGATTCACAAAGGAAACATACACCTTTGTGTATGTTTAAACGTTTGAATAGGAAAACTGCTTTTCTGCATTCATAAAGTCCGACTTTAAGTTACTCCAAACAAAATACTATTAATAGTAAGTCCAATGCTACACATTGCAAGCCAGTGGTAGAACAACACCATCCCACAGAAAATAATGGAGCTAGGCACTTTAAACAAAACCGCCTAGGAAATAATAATAAATTAAATTATTAATTATAGTTAAAATATAACTAAATACACACTGATGTTGAAAATATATGAACACAGAACATATGTATTATTTAACTATAACATATTGTAATAAAGTATTTTGAATTTAAAAAAACAATGTAACATTTAAAAAAAAAAAAGATTAATTTTATTTAATTCTATACATTACTTTTAATATTAATTAATCCACATTCAAAACTATGTTTTTCTTTAAGTAGGAATTTGTTTATTTGATTAAAATGTTCAAAACATAATTTTAATTATATTTATTATATTTACAATAATTAAAGTTTGAATTCTACTTAATGGTATAGTGCTGTATCTTTTATTTGCTCTACAAGTAAATATACCTAATTAACTGGTATTATTAATATTTAACATAAAATATTTTAAATATTATTTTCTAGTTAAATAACATTTTTTTCACTATACTTTACCCTGCAGAGATCTCCACCCCGTCTGTGAAGTCTCCCTATGGTAAAGTATAGCGAGGCATAAAAAATGTTCTTTACTCACAAATATTAAACATATTTTCCGTTTAAATATGCATGTGAATGAAGGCCTTTCTATTTGCGCCTTGGGATTTAGGATGAACCAAATATTCGTTATAGAGGCCTGTTCATCATTGAGGCCCAGCTTGCGTGTGTCTTCTGAAAGTTCAGTCACAGGGCTCTTATTAGCCTCCCTCCCTCAGTATAATACTCCCTGGAGTAAGGTCAAAACACTTTTGTTTATTCCATGGTGTAAAACTAAGGCATTGTGTCGTTATAAAATCCCTTAAAATTATGAATGTCCATGCAGTACAAAAGTAGGTTACTTCATAGTGGAAAATCCATGACATGTACTGAGCTGATTGATATGTGTGAATCCAATTATTTTATTTAAATTTCATTTTATCCAACAAGGGTAATATGTTTTCCATTAAAAAATGTCCTTTACCACCTAAAAAGGCAAGTGTTCCTACGTTTTATAGAAGCAAGTTTAAGTGCATATACTTGGAGGAAAACTACCTGTAATAGTAAATATGCATTAATTGAATGTCATGAGAGCCAATACCTTAAAATGGCTTTGAGTATTGAAGGCAACAATGTTAAAAGCGTGGCTAGTGGGTTTTTCACTTGCCTATTCAATAAAGTACTACAAACAAGGGCCACATTTTCAATAAAACTTACAAATTACGGGCAATATGCCTATTGTTTATGGACTTCCACAAGCGTAAGTTTTTTTTTTTACATTTTCACTTAAATATTGATTTGTTGTTCTCTTTGTTTAATTATACCCAATGGATATGGCCCCTAGATTAACTCTGCTCTGGCAACATGTTTAAACTAAAAATCTGCACTGATTCCTATTCATTGCAGATGTAAAAATGGTGGAGATGTACCTTTTCTTGTACTCCTGAACGTTGCTTGGTAAAGGACAGCCTTAATTACAGAGACTGAATGAAAGACATGGCTATTCTCTTTTTCTGTAGTAAAATGGAATTTCGCAGACAGGTTTCCACTTATCCTTGGCTCATTCATTTACTTTGAAAAATTAAGGTGGACTGTAAAATGTGGAAACTTACAGAGATCTGGCTGGCTGCTCCCAGTTGCAGTGGCTGTTCCTAAGGTAAGGGCAAGAGCTGCTAAGAACATCTTGGCTGCCATTGCTGTCTTCTCGAAGTCTGCCCACGGCAAAGGATGCTTCGGTGAGACCTGGCTGCCATTTTATACTCTCAGCCGTGTTTGTGGTACAGTTAATCTAGATAGCCTTTTTCAGGTCATGTTTGTGTTTTGAGTGACTGGCGTTTAGATTATCAGTAGTTTATGCAGCCATAACTACGTGGCAACTAATCTAATCCTTTAGGTCACCGTTATCAGCCATAGTCTCTAACAGTAGCATTGTCACCTTGTGGCAGTTTCCATAATGCTCATTATTACTGTCGCCTTGCAGCATTCACAGGTAAAATGCTGAAGGCTAAAGTACATGTGGTGTTGCAAGGGGATTTGAGAGCCTTGCAATTAGTGGAACTACCAGCTTCCTGCTTCAGTAAAGGAGTTTAGCTTCTTTACAACATTCTTCAAAAGGCACCCACTGTTATCAATTGTTTGGCGCTGCTAGTTTCTTGGTGTTTATAATTTATGGTGATGAATGCTGATGAGCATAGATAGTCTGAGGAAAGAGCCAACTTGTCAACTTCTTCTTAAAAATCTGTTCAGACTTTACAAGGCGCAGGTCAAGGGGAAGTTTATTCCAAGCAGACGTCCCCAGAAAGAAGAAGGAGCGGCTACCTTTTCTAGAGTTATTGACCCAAGGTACCAATGCCATATTAGAGGAGTGTAACTCCCTACAGGGAGAATATTAATGAATTCTTATTGCATGATATTGAGGGCCTACATGATTTAAGACTCTGATGTTAAGTACAAGGGTCTTTAACAAGATCAGCTTCTTCACTAGGAGCCAATGCAAAGATTGGAGATGTGGGATGAGGAGTGAAAAGCAGCCATGCTGTCACATTTTGTACAACCGGGAGCCTATTAAGTAATATAGAAACCCAAATATAGAATATTGGCATAATTCAGCCTCAATCACAGTTTTCCTGGCTGGTAAGAGGAGGAAGTACATGTTTTTAACGCACAGAGGAGGCTAAATCAGGTCCCCACAGGTGCCAAGACTTGTGGCTGAAAAGAGCTGGTTATCAAACTTAACCATTTCAGATTGAGGGAACAAGAGGGGCACACTCTCAGGTCAGTAAGCTGACCAATCCAAAGGTGAACCAAGGCCAAAGAGGAGGAATTCAGCCTTATCTTCAATGCACTTCAGCTGATTCTGACACATCCAGGAGGAAACTGCAGCCAGACATGACTTAATAAGGTCAGGAGATGTCCTTCACCTTTCTTAAAGGAAAAGATCAGCTGAGTATCATCAGTGTAAGAGATTATCTTTGCTCCGAGGATTCTGGAAGGAGTGATAAGCAAGATAGATAGATCTTAAACAGTGTGGGACTTGGAGCAGAGCCTTGTGGCACCCCTACTGTTAAAACCTTGGTACCTGCTGAGAAAGGGGGTTCCAACCCTCTTGGCTGTATTTGCCTGATAATGTGTATGGTATCAGGTGTTGGAATGTGGGACAAAGAGGCCACAGTCATTATATAAGGTGTGACTGACCTCCAAGAAGAGCCATCTATCAGAACCACCAACGTAAACCAGATTTATGAAGAGCCAATGGCTAGTCCTTGATGGCTCGACTCAAAGAGCAGGACGATCACAGAATAAATACATGTGGTATATGTTCAATAACTGGTGAAGCAGTTAACATAAAAAGGCTTACATGAAAATTGTAATGGGAAAAAGTTACAAAGAATATGAACATCTTTTATAGAGGTTGAAAGGTTTAAAAAAATCAAAGTTGTTCAATGTTGTGCTATTGCAATGCAAACAAATTGAAGAAAATGTAACTAGTCGGATACAAGGTGGTGGTTGGTCCTGCTAAAATTGAGCAGTTTTCTTAAGAAACTATATTTCACGAGGCAAACCACAATTTAATGCTTGATTTCATAATAACACGCATGATCGGTGTGGTCCCATGATTGATTCATAATTTTCAAGAATCTTCAATAGTGAAAATTCCAAATCTGACCCTACTGCAGTTGCATCCTTTGTTGGCAGGTTGCCCCATGTCCATAAATGTTTCTGAAAATGGCCAAAGCTCTTCCACCATTTCTAGTAATTGTGATTATGGTCCCATCAACTCAAATTCAAAGTCCACATGAGTTGTCCAGTATGCCGAGTTGGAATTCCTATAGGTAGTTTCCAATATCTCAAACCCATCTTAAATTGTGTATGGCATGCAGCCAGTATTGGTCAGTGCAGTAAAGTTGTTGGTTCTGTTAACATCCAGGCAAATGTTATCCACTCCCCTTTTGGCTGATAGATTATTCCTTCCCATCATGGGCTATGCCTGACCAGCCTTCAGGAGAGACATCTAGGGTGTGGTGTAATTAAACAGTATGAAGTGAGTTCAAATCGAAATGGAGAGACATAGGCCCTCATTACAACCCTGGTGGTCGGTGTTAAAGCGGAGGTAACACCGTCAACAGGCCGGCGGTAAAAAAAATGGAACGATGACCATGGTGGAAACCGCCAACACATACAGCCACTTTAACACTCCGACCGCCACGGCGGTAGCAACAAACACCACGGCGGTAACCGCCAACAGCCAGGCGGAAGACAAGTTTCTGCCAACTGTATTACAAGAGGCCTATCCGCCACCTTTTCCGAGGCGGTGCCAACGCCATCAAAAGCACAGCGGAAACAGTGTTCTGAAGGGAAACGACTCACCTCTCGACACTCAAGGAAGAACCAGGACGCCATGGAGCCTGAGCTGCAGGTCCTCCCCATGCTGGTGTATCTGCTCATACACCAGGAGTACCAACGCCGGTGATGATGACCACAGTGAGTACTGCACCAAGCACACAAGGGAGGGGGAGGAAAAAGAGAGTGACACACACACGCAACACGCAACACCCCCACCCCCAACACCATACACACAAACACATTGAACAACATTACATATACACCCCGTAACCCTCTGGAATATCGCAAGGACAAAAGGAATGGAGTCAAATGAGTCTAATATTAGAAATACTTAGAAATACGTTCATAAATCAAAAACAGTATTTAAAATATATACAATATATACAAAAGGCGGGACAATGCCCACTCAAAATGTCCGTGGCCCACTGGGCCAAAACACATAGGCCAAGCCCACACTTGACTCCTGCCTCAATACGGAAAGAACACTGCAGGGGCATCAGGTCAAAAACACACAGGCACCTCAGGGGGACGGGGGGACACCTCAGCCGGAAGATGGTACAACGCCACTGCTCCTGGAGGGGGCTCCATGCCCACTGCTTGGTCCTGGGAAGTGCAAGGCCACAGTCTCTCAAGTGGGTGCTTTGCCCACTGTTTGGTCCTGGGGAGTGCAAAGTCACAGTCTCTCAAGTGGGTGGTTTGCCCACTGCTTGGTCCTGGGGAGTGCAAAGCCACAGTCTCTCAAGTGGGTCCTTTGCCCATTGCTTGGTCCTGGTAGTGCAAAGCCACAGTCTCTCATGCGGGTGCTTAGCCCACTGCTTGGTCCTGGGGAGTGCAAGGCCACAGTCTCTGAAGTGGGTGGTTTGCCCACTGCTTGGTCCTGGGGAGTGCAAAGTCAAAGTCTCTCAAGTCAGTGCTTTGCCCACTGCTTGCTCCTGGGGAGTGCAAGGCCAAAGTCTCTCTAGTGGATGCCGTCTTCCACTGGTTCTGGAGGGGGCTTTGTGCCCAGTGTGCTTCATCTTGGCAAGGATGGGCTGAGTGGATGCCTTCTTCCACTCATTCTGGAGGGGGCTTTGTGCCCAGTGTGCTTCACCCTTGCAAGGTGGGGCTGAGTGGATGCCTTCTTCCACTGGTTCTGGAGGGGGCTTTGTGCCCTGTGATGCAGGACATGGGGAGTGCAATGTCACAGACCCTCACCTGGATGTCAGATCCACAGGATGTTCTGTGGGCAGGATGCATAACACTCCATGGAGGCAGGACTACAGTCCATCCGCCGGCGGGGACGGCTGTACAGTGGTGGCAGTGCCGGTGCTGGTGTCGGTGCTGCCAGTGGTGGGGGGAGGCTCCAGCCCTTCTCCTGCAACCTCGGAAGGGGTGCCCACTGGGGCTGCTGCTGCTGGCAGTGGTGCTGCTTGCCGCAGTGAAGGTGGCAGTGCTTGCGGTGGTGCAGGTGGTGGTGCTGGCCGCAGTGCAGGTGGTGGTGCTGCCAGTGGTGGGGGGAGGCTCCAGCCCTTTGCCTGCAGCCTCGGACGGCTGCCCACTGGGGCTGCTGCTACTGGCATTGGTGCTGCTTGCGGCAGTGCAGGTGGAGGTGCTTGTAGTGGAGCTTGCGGCGGTGCAGGTGGCGGTGCTGGCCGCAGTTCAGGTGGTGGTGGTGGCGGTTGTGATGGTAACCTCCTGACCTTCACCTGCAGCCTCAGATGGCTGGAGTGCCCTGGCTGGTGTTCTGTGCCCCTTCCTGCCCTTGGCAGATGGTGGTGCCTCCGTGCTTCTGGCAGCTGGAGTCATTGACTTGGCCTTGCTGGCTGGTTGTGCCTCCTTCTCCTTGCTGGATGCTGTCCCCTTCTTGCCCTTGCCAGGTGGCGGAAACTTCTTGGCCTTGGCAGGTGTTGGTGGCACACTGGCTGGGCAGACGGGTGCCTCCTTGGAGCCTCTCACAGCTGCAGAAACCACAGCGGATGTGGGCTTGGTGGCTGAGGTGCTGGGCTGGGTTTTGGCCACCCTGGCCCGAGGTGAAGGCCGAGGGGGGCACTGGTAGGGAAGACGTCAATGTTGGCTTGGAAAAGCTTCTTAGGGACATTGGGGCGGGAAGAGGATGAAGGTTTGGGAGTGGAGGAAGAGGGAGTGCTTGTAGGAGGTGTCAGTCTAATGTGTTTGGGTGCAGGTGCATGAGGTGGATGTTGCTGTGATGTGGATGGCTGTAGGGCGGGTGTGTGCTAGCAATTGTGTACTTTGGGAGGAGGGGTCACAGACACAGTAGGAGAGGACACAGGGGACGTGTGTATGGATTTGGGGGTGGTAGTTGCCAGTGAGGGGCGTGTAGTGATAGGCGTGCTGGTGATGGAGGTAGTGGATGAGGATGTAGTGCATGCAGGTGTGAGTGGAGACGCAATTGGGAGGGAGGTGGACGAGGAGGAGGAGTGGGACACAGTGGAGGCAGTGGATGTTGGTGTGTCTGCATGTGGATGGTGCTTGTGTGAGTGCCTGTGAGATGAAGTGTGGTGCTTGTGTTTGCCTGAGCCACTTCTGTGTGTTGATTTGGGTGAATGCTGGTCTGAAGGTGTGCTTGGGATAGGTTGGGATTAAGGGGATTGGGACTGGGTAGAGGAAGATGGAGGGGGGAGGCTGGAGACAGGGACAATGTCTGCTATCAGTGCGGAGGCCAGACCCTTTAATGGTCTCTGTTTTGCAGCCACGCCAGAGTGAATGCCCTCCAGGTATGCATTTGTTTGTTGCAAATGCCTTTCGACACCCTGGATGGCATTCAGTATGGTTGACTACCCAACAACGAGGGATTTCAGGAGGTCAATAGCCTCCTCGCTGAGGGCAACAGGGCTGACTGGGGCAGGGCCTGAGGTGCCTGGGGCGAAGGAGATTCCCACCCTCCTGGGTGAGGGGGCACAGGAAACACACTGAGGGGCTGCTGGGAGGGCGGTGCTGGTACGGGGGGTGGCGGCTGTACCTGTTGGGATGGGCACAGAGGTGTCCACCACCGCCAGGGAGCTTCCATTGGAGGAGGAGTCGCTGTCTGTAGTGTCCCCTCCTGTCTCCGCTGTGGTGCTCCCCTCGCCCTCCGTCCCACTGGCTCCCTCAGCGTCGGTGGACTCTGCCTCCAGGGTCCTGTGGGATGCAGCTCCCGGTGTTGCCAGTGCCTCTCATCCTCCACCAGATTATGCTAATGCACATAAGGACAGGATGGCAAAACAAGAAAGGGGGGGAGAGACAAAGGATACACAGGGTCAATGACTGCACCAACACCACTGTTGCCATACACAGCACCCTCACAGTCAGGGAACAGGCCTACGCACTATGCATGGCACTACCAGTGAAATGGCTGGTCACCAAGGAATGAGGTGGGGCACACTCTGCAGCACACCTGGGACCCACACAGCACTGTCCAGAAGTGAATACTAACAAGCTGGGTAAGCTGTATTATTCATTCAAACGCTTAGCCACCAGAGGACCTGTGCTGCTATGTCTGGCCTGGCCTAGGAGCACCCAAGGACACACAACCACCACCCGGATACCACCCCACCAGCCGTAAGTTGTAATGATAGCCACTGTACTCACCCCCTTGTGGCTGCTGTGATGCCCTCAAGCGCCCATCCAGCTCAGGATAGCCATCTGCATCATGCCCACAGTGTACACACATGTTGGCCTGGAGGCCCCTACAGCAGTCCGTACTGGAGTAGGACCCCATCCACCAGTCACTCTAACTCCTCAGAAGTGAAGGCTGGGGCCCTTTCCCTGGTCACATGGGTCATGGTAGGTTCCAGACACAGGTCACAGCAGCACATGTAGTGTGGGTCCTCTCCTATCAAAGGTCAGGAAACAAGTGAGGAATAAGATAGGAAATGGCAGTCACATTCGCAGCAGTGCATACCATCACCGCTGGCCTAGATCACCATAGGCCACTGTACCCCATAAGGCCCAATATTAACCAATGAGGAATTGCACGGTGGTTCACGACTGCCTACCGCCAGGGCGCACGTCAGCGGCATTACCTCACTTCCACCTGTCCCTCCACACAGGACAGGCAGTCGCCATTTCAAGGGGGGTGAACAGGCCTATCGAAAATTGCTGCGTCACAGGATAAATAGGCACATACTTCCCTAATTACACTATCCCATAACATGTTTTTACATTGTGGACTGCTGTTGTGGCTCCACTGTTTAGTTTGTGACAGCCTACTCACTCTTGTGTTCCTTAGACACCTACCGTTGAGGATGAATAGGAGATGGAGACATACCCCAGTGTACAGACCCCTGGTGGACTTGGCTACACTGGAGGACAGGCACATAATACTCACCTATAGACTGGACAGGGCCACAATCGCAGAGCTATTTGCCCAATTGGAACCTGACCTGATATCAGCTATCCATCATGCCACTGGGATCCCCCCTCTTGTGCAAGTGCTATCAGTGCTCCATTTCATGGCAACTGGTTCTTTCCAAGTGACAGTGGGCTTGGCAGCAGGAATATTACAGCCAATGTTCTTAATCGTGCTAACAAGAGTGTTGTCTGCCCTGATAAAAAAACATGTGCAGCTACATTGCTTTTCCCCAGGTTGATGATTTGTCCACTGTGAAGGCCATTTTTTTATGCAATGGGACATATCCCCAATATAATTGGGGCAATTGACGGAATACATATTGCATTTGTACCCCCCCGCCAGAAGGAACAGGTGTTCAGGAATCGTAAGAGTTTCCACTCCTTGAATGTGCAGATGGTGTGCTTGGCGGATCAGTACATCTCTCACGTCAATGCTAGTATCCTGGGTTGGTGCATGATGCCTTTGTCCTGAGGAATAGCAGCATCCCAAATGTGATGTCCCAACTACAGAGGCACAGGGTGTGGCTAATAGATGAACCATGGTTCCTACCCAGTATATGTTGGTGTATGCCTATGGTGTTGGCCATATAGGATAGTGTGCGGCTAAATATTGTCCATCAATATTTGCCGGTGGACTCTGGTTACCCACACCTATCATAGCTGCTGACCCCTGTGAGGGATGCCAGGACAAGGGCAGAAGAACGTTATAATTAGGCACATGGGTGAACTAGAAGGATCATTGAAAGGACCTTTGGCCTCCTGAAGGCCAGGTTCAGGTGCCTCCATCTGACAGGTGGATCCCTGTGCTTCTCATCCAAGAAGGTCTGCCAGATAGTAGTGGCATGCTGCATGTTGCACAACCTGGCCCTCAGACGCCATGTACCTTTTCTGTAGGAGGAGGAGACTAGAGATGCCCCTGGGGCAACAGTGGACCCTGAGGACAGTGAGGATGAGGAGGCACAGGTTGAGGATGTGGACAACAGAACATCAGGGATACATCAGTACTTCCAATGACATACAGGTGAGACAGTGCAACTTCACGTTTCTATGGGTATTGGTGTATTCTGTGTGGCATTGGCATGCTGGCATTACCCACTTCTTTGCCCTACTTACTGTTACCTGTGGATATTCAATTTGCTGATGGTTGTGATATGACAACATTCTCCTGGTGTGATCACATCAGCAAGCAACAGGTCATTAATTCTATTCTCATTCTATGTACAGTTCATTTGCAATGGTTGTAGCTGTTCCAATCAATACAAATTTGCAATACATGAAATACTAGTAGTAGCGTTTTATCCAAGGGTGTTTATTGTAGTGCTTTAAATAAAGAGGGAAAAGTGGAATGGAATGGGGTAAGGATGGAGGAAAGTCCACGGTATTGTTCCAGTCTGTTTGTAGCACAGGTGCATTGTCCATGGGGACATAGGAAGAGGAGCAATAGCAGTTCAAGGTGCACAAGGTGGCTGAGTGGGACACAAGGGGTCAATCAGAAGAGTCTCATTACCTGGGGTGGTTCACCTTCTGCACGGGGAGGTCTGCTGGTGGCCTGTTGGTCTTATGGTAGGGCCTCCTGGCCACTAGCGACAGTGGAAGTGGAGGGCTGTTCAGATGACTGGCTATTTGCAGGGGCTTGCTGGTGTGCTCTTGCCTCGCTCATGATGTTGGCCATGTCTGCCATCACCCCTGCTATGGAGATCAGGGTGTTGTTAATGGCCCGCAAGTCCTCCCTGATCCCCTGATTCTGTCCCTCCTGCAGCCATCTGTTCTCCTGTACGTTGTCTGGGATCTGGCCCATCGTGTCCTGGGAGTGTTGATGGGCTCCCAGGATCTCAGAGAGTGCCTCCTGGAGAGTCGGTTCCCTGGTCCTGTCCTCCCCCTGGTGCACAGCAGTCCTCCCAGGTGCCTCTGTCCTCTGAACGTTGTGCCCACTGCCACTGACCCCAGGTCCCTGATTGTCTTGTGTGCGAGGTGTGGCTCGGGGTCCCTGTACAGGTGGGCACATTGCTGATTGACGTGTCCTAGGGACAGAGGTGTGGGTACGCTGGGTGGGTACTGTGGTGTTGGATCCTGATGGGGGAGGTTCTGTGGTCTGTGACTGGGCTTGGGTGACCGACTGTCCAGTGGTCCCTGATCAGCCAGGTATATCGTCCAGATCCTGAAGTCCAGAGTTACTGTCATCACTGTGGGCCTCTTCTGTTGGGGGACTGGATAGTGGTGGCACCCCCTCTCCACTGACATTGTCTGGGGTACCTGTGGGGATGTAAATGATGTAATATGCTTCAGGTGTCTGACATTTGTACTTCTGTAGCTTCCCCTCTATGGTTGTTGTTCCCCTGCCAGCTTTTGCTTGTGTATGTTGGTGTATAGTGGTTATGATAGTTTCCCTATGCTGTGCATGCTTTGGTGATGAGTGTCCATGCAGGGCTGGGAGGGGTGTCCATGCATTGGTTCAGCATGCAGGGCTTGACATTGGGATTAGTGTGATGTGATGGTGGAGTGTGTGGGATGGAGTGGAGTGATGGGAGTGAGGATGAGGGTGTGTGATGGCATGCAGGTATGGGGGTGATAATTGTTAAAAGTTGACTTACCAGTGTCCAGTCCTCCTCCAGCTCTGGCCAGTCCCCCTGGATACAGGAATGCTAAGACTTGCTCCTCCCATGCTGTGAGTTGTGGGGGAGGAGGTGGGGGTCCACCCCCAGTCCTCTGTTTAGCGAGCTGGTGTCTTGCTGCAATGTAACGTACCTTCCCTGTAGGTCGTTCCACCTCTTCCTGATGTCATCCCTAGTTCTTGGGTGCTGTCCCATGGCGTTGACCCTGTCCACGATTCTCTGTCATAGCTCCATCTTCCTTGCTATTAATATCTGCTGCACCTGTGCTCCAAAGAGCTGTGGCTCTACCGTGACGATTTCCTCCACCATGACCCTTAGCTCCTCCTCAGTGAAACAGGAGTGCCTTTGTGGTGCCGTGGGTGTTCTGTGAGGTGTGTTGGTGAGGGTGTGTTGGGTAATGTGTTGGGGTGTGTGATGTGGAGTGTGTGAGGGGTGTATGGGTATGAGTGTGGTGTGTGCCTAGTTGTCTCTGTGCTCTTCTTCTCAGTCTCATGGTGGTAATAGTTGTTGGTAAAGGGTTGTGGGTAATGTGGGTGTATAAGGGTGTGGGTGTGTGGGTGTGGTGTGTGTATGGGTGTCAGGTGTGTGTTGTTTGAATTGGCCAATGTGGTATTGTTTTGTCTGTGGGTGTCCATTCTAAGCGCGGCAGTATGTACAGCCAATGGTTTACCGCCGTTGAATGTCCGCCATGGTGATTCATGGGTCATAATGTGATGTGCGTTGTTCTGTTGGTGTAAAGGTGTGGGTTTTGGGACCGCCAGTTTATCACTGACCTTTGGTTTGGCAGATTTGTGTATGTGGCTGTATTCTGTCGGATTGGTGTGTGTGTCAAATAATGGTGAACAGATATTCGCCAGCGTGGCCGTAAGTTTGCAGCCGTCAGCAGGGCGGTAAGCGGCATGAGGGCCCATGTTTCTACCTTAAAAAAGTTAGCAATCTCATGTAGATTCGGATGTTTATGTGACAAACTAGTTCATGATCAGATAGTAATGTGTACAAAAAACAAATCTATACAGGAAAGATTGTGGGTGAAAGGAGAGGCTAATCTAAAAGACATTAATTCTATGGTCAAGAAAGCTGAATTATCTGAACAATGTGCTAAAGCTACATTGGCGCAAGAAAAAAGAGTGGTGGAAGTGGTGAATGAGGTGTCTGAAGGGAAGCAGAAAAATGTACAGTCAGGAGCAGGAGGATGATATGCTGACTTAAGAAGGGATAGAAAAAAGTGGACAATACAGAACGAACAAGAAATTCATGCTTTCGGTGTGGTAGTACATCACATTCAGTGAGATATGATAGGTGTCTGGATAAAGCTGCAAAGTGTTTGGAATGTAGAATAGTTGGACATTATGCCAGAGTGTGAAAGAAAAAACTGAGGAAAAAAAGTAGTTACAAGGTTACATGTGTTAAAGGAGTGAAGAAGAGTGGTCATCAGAGGACAGTGAAGAGGTAGAAGAGTATGCTAGGTACATGAGACAAGAAAAAGTAGTCCTGAATATTAAAGGGGAAGGTAGTAACGAACCTGTATGTTGTGTATCTTTTGGAGGAGTCACTTTACAAGTAGTAGCTGAGTTGGGGTCCCCACACACTATCATCGCTGAAAGTATTTGGCAGAAACATTTTGTAAGTAAAAGAGGAGCTCAATTAGAACCTCCAGACATTACTCCAGAAAGTTATACAGGAGATAGAATAGACATGGTGGGGTTTAGACATTTAGGGGGTCATTACGACCCTGGCGGCCGGCGGTAAGGTGGCGGTAACACCACCAACAGGCTGGCGGTGTTCCGCCAGCAATTATGACCGTGGCGGAATTGCCACGGCCATACCGCCGGCCCCTCCAATATCCCGCCAGGATTCCGCCTGGCGGTCATAATCCCCAGGGCAGCAGTGAGTCCCCGACCGCCAGCCTGTCCGTGGCGGTAGACACCGCCATTGAAAGGCTGGCGGTAAGGGGACTTGGGGTGCCCCTGGGGGCCCCTGGACTGCCCATGCACTTGGCATGGGCAGTGCAGGGGCCCCCAGGCATAGCCCGTCGTGCATTTCACTGCCCGAATTTCGGGCAGTGAAATGCGCGACGGGTTCTACTGCACCCGCTGCACATCAGCATTGCCGCCGGCTCTATTACGAGCCGGCAGCAATGTTGATGTGACATTTCCGCTGGGCCAGCGGACGGTAACACTGTTACCGTCCGCTGGCCCAGTGGAAATTTCGTAATAGGGAGCCAGGAATACCGCCAGCAATGGCGGTATTCTGTCTCCCGCGGCCTCGGCGGTCTTTTTACAAGACCGCCGAGGTCGTAATGACCCCCTTAATAATTAGGTTTAAGCATAGGCATGCTATGTGTAAACTGTATGTAGCCCAAGATGGACCATCAATATTAGGCTTGAAGGATCAAAAGAAATTAAATATAGTTTAATATTCCAATAGTATGGAACAGGTTTTAGTCGCATGTGATGAAGATACAAAAAAATGGGAATTACAGGAGTTTTCAGCAGTGTTTCATGGTGAAATTGGTTAACTGAAAGGGTTTACCCATTGCATTTGACTTAAAGAAGGAGCCACCCCTAAGATTCGTAAAGTGCGGACTATTCCTTTCATTGTAAGGGAAGAAGTGCAGAAGGAATTAGAGAAATTACTTGAATCACAAATTATTGAACCTTTTGAGACATCTGAATAGGTTTTATCATTAGAGGTAGCACATAAATGTAATGGCAAGATACGTTTGTGTGTGGATTTAAGAGGGTTGAACACCAATATTGTAGTGGACCAGTTTCCATTACCTCAAATCGATGAAATGTTGTTTTTCAGCAGAAAAGCAAAGTGTTTTTCTATTTTAGACTTGTCTGCAGCATATCATCAAATAGAGTTGGACCACCGCAGTAGACATCTGACCACGTTCTGTACACTGTTCGGCTGTTACCGGTTCAAATGTATACCATTTGGATTGGCATCAGCAGCGGCTATGTTTCAAAGATTAATGACACAACTATTTGGACATCTACCTGATGTTACTTTCTTTCAGGATGATATTTTAGTAATGGGTAGTAATAGAAAAAATCACGATGAAGTTTTGATAAATGTTTTAAGTGTCCTGGAAGAAAAATGTTTGTCAGCCGAAATCAGAAAGTGTAGGTTTGCCCAAAAAAAGGTTACATATTTGGATCATGAAATCAACCAGGAAAGAATAAGGCCTAAATGAAACCAGTTGAAACTATTGTTAGTGCACCTTCACCTAAATTAAAGGATGAGTTAAGATTTTTGGGATTAGCTGAATTTTCTACAAAGTAGGAATCACTATTAGGAAATTCAATTAAGAAATTCCATGTCATTTGCTACAATGGGCCAGTTTTGAAATACCAAAATAGTGATTTCCTTTTAAGAAATCGCTATTTTAGAAATGCAGAACCAAGGATGGCAATGAGCAAAAGGCCCCCTGTGATGCCCCCACAAAATAGTGGTGCACATATAGAGCATACATATGCCCTAGGGACATGTGTGTGCTGTACTGCACTTTAAAAAAACATCGTTGGGTGCTTTTCCAAATTGCACATGGTTACCATCGACTTGGAGTCAATGGTAATTGCATTTCCTAAATGCCCCATTCACATTTAAGGAATGCTTTGTACATCTGAATAGGAATAGTAAATATGTAATCTGTATTTGCAACTATAGGATTGCAATTGCGATTTCTACAGAATAGCAATTTGCCGTTCCTTAAAGGGCTTTGTACCTCTAAAAATCCCAATTAGCAGTTCTTAATGGCCTGAAATAGCAATACACATCCTTAGGTGGGGACTTTTTCTCAGAATATCAGCTGTTTTATTATAAAAACACTTCAATGTCCCATACACGTTAGAGGGAGACTCCAGCCAGATGACCATGACTGCATGCTGATTGCTGACTGCCCTCACTACAGCTGCTTGCTTAGACTACCGGATCCCTGGCCTACATGTGGATGGTGTCTTTCTAGACAACAGGCGTCCTTTCTCAGGCATGGGGGATGATGTTTTCCCAGGGAGGAAACCTGAACAGCGGATTAGGGCTTATCACGCTGTGCTCTTACATAGCTTAAGTAGGAACCACATATATTACCCATAGTGACAGTATGGTGTGGCTAGTCTTGTGTTTCACTCTTCTTGTCACCATTTTGCTTCTAGTGTGTTTTATCATCTTAGTTATTGCAATTCATGCCATATTATCTAATGCAGGTAATTCAATAAATCTTATTGAACCATTCTCTGCCTCTGTTTGTCTTTGCATATGTGAGTCTAATGTAACTAAAAGAAAAGGATGAGGGCTGATCGACCACGATTCCCCTGAGAAGTCATCTCTGTCATACGCCCAGTTGCCACAATCATCCCTGTTCTTGGGCAGAGATTAGGTGCTGCTAGTTAGCCAGAAATCCCAGATTAGGCCAACAGTTATCACATGGTGTGGGATTGGACTCAGTTCTCCACAATTCAGGTGATTCTGCCACCCGAATCCAGTAGTCTCATTAGGATAATGAGAGCCTATGCAACAATCTTTCCATTGCAAACGGGAGTCTTAGCACAAAATTTGAAGAGGTAAAACTTCAGCAGGACTAATCTGGGACTGTATTCAATCCACTCTTTATCGCTGTCAGCCTGACCTTTTGACCTGGTCCAGCATGACCACATACCCGTGATCGGTGCTTTATGCTTTTGGGTAGTATTTTACAGGTTATTCTTTCAAATTTTATAACTGCGGTTCTACTGATTGGATTTTTGGCATTTTGGTCTTGGGATATTTTTGTGTGGTGTTTTCACTGCTTTACAGTTTGAAGCAATGCACCAATACTTTACACATTGCCTCTAAATTTATTCTGACTGCTTTTTGTGCTAAACTACACAGGGTTCAGCACAGGTTAATTCAGTGACTTTTTGTGGTTCACTCTGCAAGGGATTGTGGATGTTGCTTCAATAGGGCTCACACCCAAGTCAACCAACAATCCAGTTTCTAATATGTAGCATGATCTTAACTCTATGAAATGCTATGTTTTTGAAGTATCTTTATTGACTTTTGAAAGTCTACTTTTTAAAAAAAATATCTGTTTTAAGTTTACAACAAAAATTGCTCTTAGGAGGTCCTTTGTAATTGATGAAGTAAAGGCGTAATAAGTGATTAACAATTAGGTACACATTTACACTTTGCTGGAAAATGGCCCTCTCTGAAGGGTCACTCCAAACATTTTGCCTTCCTCCTCTTTTTCCGATCGAATTTTTGTTGGTTTTAGGACTCTGCGCACTTTACCACTGCTGATCAGTGTTCAAGTGCATGTGCTTTTTGCCCTAAACATGGTAACATTGGTTCCTACCCAATTGGCATTTTTAATATACCTCTAAGTTTCTAATAAAGTGCATTACATGTGCCCAGGGCCTGTAAATTAAATGCTACTAATGGGACTGCAGCACTGGTTGTGCCACCCGCTTAAGTAGCCCCTTAACCTTGTCACGGACCTGCCGTTGTAAGGCCTGTTTGTGCAGTTTTACTGCCACTTCAACTTGGCATTTAAAACTACTTGCCAAGTCTTAAACTCCCCTTTTTCTACATATAAGGCATCCCTTAGGTAAGCCCTAGGTAACCCAGAGGGCAGGGTGCTATGTAATAAAAAGCAGGACATGCACATATGTGTTTTACATGTCCTGGTAGTGAAAAACTCAGAAATTTATTTTCCACTATTGGAAGGCCTGCTCCTCTTACTGACTAGCATTCAAACTGCCCTCATATATTTTTAAGTGGTAGATTCTGAACCAGAAGGAGTAGCCCTGTCATGTTCAGTATGGCCAGACTGGTAATAGAAAATCCTGCTTCCAGGTGAAGCTGGAGTTGATACTACTATTTTAGAAATGCCACTTTTAGAAAGTGGGCATTTCTCTGCACTTACTGCCATATGTGCCTTACAGCTTGTCTCCAGTCCACATCTGGTCTGTGGTGGTTGACAGCTCCACTTGTGCATTCCTCCCAGACAGCCATAAACACAGGACACTCAGTCACATCTGCATTCACCTGCATACTGGATGGGTCTCCCTGGGCAGGAAGGGTGGAGAGGCTCTCTCTTACACTTCAAAGGTCAGTGGCCTGCCCTCACCTGAAGGACTGATAACCCCCAACAGGGATCCTGGCAGACAGGACTGGTTGAAAGGGGGACTTATGTACTTCAAAACCACTCTTTGAAGTTTCCCCCACTTCAAAGGCATTTTTGGGTATGTAAACTGGGTTTCTGACCTCACAAATCAGACACTTAGGATCTACTCCTGAACGCTGTCAGAGGAACTGCATGACTGCCCAAAGGACTCACCTGGACTGCTTTGCTGAGCAGGGCTACTGCCCTGCTTGTTGCCCAGCTGCCTGCTGGCCTCTTACTTTGCTGGTAGGACTCTGCCTTCCCCAAGAGTGCTTTCCAAGGGCTTGGATTGAGCTTGCCTCCTGTTCTGAAGTCTCAGGGCCAACAAAGACTTCACCTACTAGCTTCTAACTAGTTCAGAGGCTCCAGAACCGACTTCAGGAACTCCAGCACAGACACCTCTGCCTGACACCACACCACTGCCTGCTCTGGCTCCCTGGTCCTCGCTGCACTCAATGACTGCACCCTGCAATGCAAGTCTGACATTGCCACGGTGCTGCTGATGTCTCTCAGTATGATCCCAACAGTGTGAAGTCAACACATCATGAATTGACCGATTGGATCCATCGACCCCGCCGGGTCACAAGGAACCGACACCTCACCTGCGATGCCGTACCAGCTCCCCCTGCAACTGGACAGAACTGATGCCTTGCCTCCCCTGCCTTGCAGTGCAGATCCAACACCCTGACTTCCCTGTACGCCGTATGGGAATGACGCCGCACTAGCTACAGCGATGCATCACCTCCACAACTCCGTGCAACATCTTTGTTTTTTAATTTTCAAAGGTACTGTGCCTAGGTGTCCGTGCAACTCCATGTCCAGCACCTGTTGCATTGGACTATTGGGAATGACTCTGTCAACAATGCTGAGATAGCCCCAGTTGGAGCTATTGTGATTCTGCCAACTAGAGATCCAATTTCTAACACACTTCATGCAACCTAACAGATTTGTAAGTAACCTGTCATATAAGGGTACAGAAATATTCCTGACAATAATTTCCCAAGGAGCATTAATTGTGGATTCAATGTACCAAATGTTCCAAGTGGTGAGAGTGTAAACATTAAAACCCTTACCTTTTGGCCATGCGCAGAGGTGTAGCGACACCTCTCCTTCCATCATTCTTTCTGCAGCAGCTTATCCTGCTGTTCAGCCATGAAGAGTGACGATTCACTAGTATCCCCACTGGCAACCATGTTGAAATTTATCAGGTCCTGAACTTGTTTTTGCTTGTTTTTTAGCCTCAACCAATATCTAGCGATTATTGTCTAAAGAAATTATTGACTACTCCTTGCAGTAGTCTGCCCAGTTTTCTCCTCAATAATTTTACTGCAGATGTTACATTGACATTATCAATGATGTTATCAAAGGTGTCATTATTGATGTAAGATGTAGGGGAATTAGCAGTGCAATTGTCCCTGTAACATTAGTTTTTTTTGTGTGCATTTCTATGTTTTTTTAAATTTTATTTCCCAACTATAACTTCCCTGTAACCTTTATGTTTTTCAGTGAGTTTCAAAGAGAGGGAGCACACTGTCTGCACTCCAGCAACAAAGTATAACCCCAAAGCATCATAGTAAATGCAGTAAATTCGTTTTCCGTTCAAAAAGTAAAAAGTAAAATGTTTGGCAGCATTCCAGCAACCCCACAGACAAAGCTACTCTCTGATGAAGGGCTTACCCAGAAACACGTGTCCAGAGATATACAGCACTTGCTGCACCTACTAAGGTGAAAAACTTTAGTTTACTTTAAGGATAAAAAACGAACTTGTACTGCATTTACCATGATGCACTGGGGCTGACTGCATGCTGGAGTGTGAGGCAGGGTGCTCCTTTTCTGGTTTTCTGGTTTAAAAAGGCTCCCTCTAGCCAACGAGCTGACGAGCTCTGGTTGAAGCACCTGCGTGCCAGTGAATGGTACAGAAACCTGAGAGGACTTTTGGCAGCATTTCCAGCAACCCCACAGACAAAGCTGCTCTCTGCTGATGAAGGGCTTGCCCAGAGACACGTGTCCAGAGATATACAGCACTTGCTGCACCTACTAAGGTGAAAAACCTTAGTTTACTTTAAGGATAAAAAACGAACTTGTACTGCATTTACCATGATGCACTGGGGCTGACTGCATGCTGGAGTGTGAGGCAGGGTTCTCCCTTTCTGGTTTTCATGTTTTTCAGTGAATTTCTGTGTTCTTATTAACATTAAGTAATTTTAATTACATTATGTTAATCCAAGCAGAGCCGCACAAGGCCTTCAGCAAACCCCCTATGAGCACCAAACCCCGCACCACACATTCCCTTTGGCCCTGCGAGGCGAGGGTTGAGTTGCAGGGCCTGGCCACAGGTCAAGCCTACGTCCTACCCCCTATAATTTTGTCATCTTGCGTGACCTCAACTTTCATTTTGAGGATCTGTCTTGCCATGGACCTAGTGGATGATTTAGCAGCCTGTCATCTGACTCAATTGGTGCGCACTCCAACCCATAATTTGGGTCACTTTTTTGACCCCATTTTTACTAACTCCTCCCTGATACCTATGGTTTGGTCAGATCACAGTGTTCTTCTTTTCCAAAACAAGCTGATTCCCTCCACTTCTCCTTCTTCTAAAGGACATAAATATTCAGCAGAAAAGTGGTCTATAGTCACTGCTGACTCTTTTACATCAGCATTAAATGCCTTGTATCACACCCCTACTGACTGTGTGAGTCCATCCAACTCACTCTTCATTAACTGGATTAGTAAAGCCTTGAATGACCTAGCACCAATAGGGCTACACTCCTCTGCTTGCTCTAAGCCATTGGCGGAGTGGTTCAATGAAAAGCTTAGAATTCAGAAAAAAAGATACAAGTGCCTTCAGCATCAGTGGTAGAGAAATTACAGCAACATGGATAGAGTGATCTACTTTTTTTTTTAAACTAATTTTTATTGTTTTGAAAAAGAAGAGGAGGGGAAGGGAAAACAGTTGGAGAAAGAAAAAACAGCTTGCACAGGTGAAAATGGTGAGCTCCTGATCTGTAGAACATTGATAATAAACCATTCAGTAGGACAGCCATCCAGTTCAATTCCCAGCACAACAGCAGGAGCCAAAGCCCCCCAGAAGACTACGAGGGGACAGCCCCTGGATTCGTAGACCAGTTTTTCTTGGTTTGCGCACCAATCCACCCCATGTCTCCATTTTTGAAAGGACGGGCCCGTAGATGAATTCCAAGCAGCAGCAATGTCTCTCTTAGGACCACAGGACCGTACCCACAAAAGCACGATTTGCTTGTGTGCCCCTAAGTTCCTCCATAACACACAGTAAAACCAGTGTAGCAGATATATGATGTTCCTGTCCCAGCACTGCATTCTACTCACGTGTCACTTTACCCCAATAAGCTTGCAGCACCGGACAAGACCACACCATGTGAAAAAAATCAGCCGGCTCTCCTGCACAGTGAGGGCACTGAACCGTAGAGCAAAGCCCCGCCCAGTAACCCTGTCAGGCATCAGATATGCCCTGTGTAAGTAGTAGACTGCACTGCGTGAAGCCTCGCCGACTCCGCCAGCATCCTGGGTGACATCAGCGCCTCCACCCAGTCAGTCTCCTCAAATGCGCCCACCCATGTCTCCCATTTATTCCTGATTGACTCCAAACTGCCTGGGCATTATTAATTAACAATTTATAAATCTGGGAGACACCCTTCTCTCCTAAACTGCCCATTAGCAACTTAGCCTCAAGTGGACTGAATTCTGGTAACAGGTCCTCTGTAAGGGGAACTCTTCCAGTAGCTGACAGGCATGGTCAGGAACAATCACCAGTGGGTGGCAGGTGAGTGTCCAGGGCATGCCGGAGCTGAAGGTACTTGAAAAACAGCGTCCTGGAAAGCTGAAACTCGTCCTGTAACTCCTGAAATGATTTCAGTGTGTCCCCTTTCCATACATCACCCACTAAGGATATGCCTAGCAGGTCCCATTCAGCGAACCCTTCCAATGCCGCCGATTCACACAACCACCTCCCATGTCATAGTGGGGTTTGTCAGGTGATAACAGCGTTCCATTGGACATGTCGCAATGCCGTGCGCCATGCCAAGAAAACCACCCCTGTCACTGACTCCATAGTCACCATGGTCCGCCCATCCCCCTGTGAACTAATCATGAACCACCAGGAGCAAGTAGGGGCCAGCCATTTCCATTCCCCCGTCGTACACCCCCCTCCAATAGTACTACGCAGCCACCCAATGTCTCGCCCCTTTCCAGAGAGATGAATTGGTGACTTTCTCCAAAGCCCTGAACCAAGAGCGTTGAATCAGGAGAGGGAAGTTCTGAAAGACTTATAGAAGTTGCAGTAATACCATCATTTTATAGAAGGCTACACGGCCCAGCACATTCAGCGGCAATGTCCGCCATCTTTGCAAGTCTGCCATAGTGCGGGCTAGTAGTGGGGCCAGGTTCTTGGCCCACGTGAGTTGAGGAAGAAGGGTTATCCAAATACCAAGACATTTGAAACTGAGCCTACGCGGGGGTATTTTAGACTGCCAATCAAAGCAGTCTTGTGAACTGGCCAGAGGCACCAACACCGATTTGGCCGGGTTAATTTTGAGCCCTGATGCTTCTTCATAACACCGTAAAAGATGGAGGACTCGGGGGCCTGTCACACTGGGTTCCTCCATTTATAACAGGACGTCATCCACTTACAGGGCCACCCTGTCCTCAGAGGAGTGCCCCCATCTCCAGCCGTGGTATAGCGGATCTGTCCTGATCATTTGTGCTAGCGGTTCAATAGCCGGGACAAAAAGAAGGAGAGACAACAGGCAGGACTGTCGTGTACCCCAACAAATAGTGAGGATCGAAGATAGGGTACCGTTGACCTGCACGCGTGCTGTGGGGTTGGTGTACAAAGCCCGGGCTGGGTGACAAAACCTCGGTCCAAAGCCCGCCCGCTGAAGCATTAAAAAGAGAAAACCCCAGTCCACCGTGTCAAAGGCCTTCTCAAAGTCACTAAACAGAAGGGCGAGGTTCCAGGGCAGCTGGCGGCATCCAGCCAAGGCCATGTGCAATCTACGAATGCAGTGTTGCATGCTGCAAGTGGCCAGAAACCCACATTGGTCCGGATGAATCAGCAGCGGCAGCATCTTTTTAAGATGGGTGGCGAGGATCATAGCGTGAATTTTAACTTCACTATCAATTAGAGATATCAGTCTATAGTCAGCACAATATTGCGATGGGGGCTGGGTTTTAGGAAGCACCACAATAGTGGTGACATCCAGCCCTTCTGGGAAAGAGCCCTGGCGATCCACCTCTGAATATAACGTCGAAAGGTGTGGTATTAGCTCTTCCCGTAACACCTTATAGTATTCTGAAGGAAAACTGTCAAGCCCTGGCATCTTACCCTTTCCCAGTGCAGAAATGGCCTCCCCTATCTCCTTCTTGCTAAGGGGTTCATCAAGCTGTAGCACCTCCATCGAGGGTAGCCTCGGTAAGGGGACATCTTCCAGGAGCCAACAGGCATGGTCCGGAACAATCGCTGCAAAGCCCGGTAGAGTGCCCTGTAAAACTGGGCAAATGCATTGGCTATATCTTGGTGCAGAGAGACGCAGACCCCCTGGTCATTGTATATTTCAGGAATGATCCTAGAAGCCTGTTGTTGCTACGTCAGCCAGTATAGCAACTTCCCTGATTTATCCCCCCAGCCATAGACCCTGGCTGTAGATGCCCGCCAGAGGTCTTTTGCTGCTTCCAGAGATTGGTCTCGGATTTCCTCGCGGATCAGTAGGAGTTGCCTAGTTACCCACTCATTTGGCTGTGCACCCTGTTCAGCCTCCGGGCGTGTGGCCCTTGCCTCCAACTGCTGAACATGAAGTATCTGGGAATGCTCCCGAGCTCGGACAAGGCCCCTAGCCCACAAGGCTCCAGGGGAAGTCACCGACCCTTCGTTAAGATCAAAGTATTCCAGAAGAGCCCATTACAACCGCTTAACATAGGCCCGTCCTGAGGGTACCATGCGTTCAGTCGCCACATAGGACAAACTAGTGATTGGGTATATCCCCCTACAAAACGGAGGGGTGCATGGTCGGAGATTCCACATGCTAAGATTTCAATATGGGCAAGGTAGCTACAATCTTTGCTAGGCAGAAGCACAAGATCAATCCTAGATTGTGTGCCGTGGCCTGCCGAGGTATGTGTGAATTGCTGAAGCCGTGGGTGCCACACTCGCCACGCCTCACAGAGTCCAGCAGATGTCATCCACCCAGTGAGCCCCGCTGCCATGGCTTGTCTGTGGGCCGAAGGCGGGCCGGTCGTGCCTGCTACAGGGCTTGGGACCGCGCTGAAGTCCCCTCCCAGTATGGTAAGTTCCTGGGTAAGGTCTAGGAGTAACCTAGTCAGGTCATTGAGAGTTCCACGCACTATAGTTGGCGGGTGTAAACACTAACCACATTGATCTTGATGCCCTCGACCTTCCCAGTGATGGCCACATAACGCCCTTGTCGATCTCTCCATAGCTAGATTATCGTTATGGGAAATGAGCGGTGCAGCAGTATCGCCACCCCCGTGACCCACATGTGAACCCTGCATGATATACTCTATTGAAGCCCTTGCGGGCTAGAAAAGGACACTGGTCTCCCAAGAGGTGTGTCTCCTGCAACAGGAGGATGTCAGGCCGGTGCCTGTGTATGAAGGTAAACACAGCGGTGTGCTTAATTTTGTCTAGGAGACCATTAACATTCCACGAGATAACCTGTCGGGCCTATTAGTGTGAACAGTTTTTTCTACCATGACATGGTTGCTGAACCCCATCCTGGTGCCCTGCGGGTCCCCTCTCTCATCCCCGCATGGTCAGCACCCAGTGGACGGCGGCGCTCTGTCAGTTAGCAGCATGGACCCCACCTTCTGTGCAGCAGCTAATAAGAACACATAAACAATCACATCAGTGAACAATAACAAACATATTAATGCTAGGTTTAAGCTCCCGTACCCCCCAACTCCCTCCCCACCCCATACTTCCCCCAGAAGCATCTGTCACCCTTATATACCATCTCACTCCCAAACACAGTGAGATGGAAACACCGATTGGTTGAGCAGTGGTGGACCCCTCCATATTGTTGGATCAAAGAGTGTTAATAACAAGCAGACTTATTGTGATAAAGTATCTGTCTGTGCGGGCATCACCCGTCCCACTATTTCTTTTTTAACTGGCAGAGTCAGAACGCCGGACTTCGGGACAGATCAGAGTCCTCCAATGTCTCCAAGTGGGCCTGTGCCGATCCCTGCAGGTCTTCCCCATCATCCCTTTGACTTGCCTTCATCCGTTGTCCTGACAGTTCCTCGGATGGGGTTTTCGTAGGGGAGCCTGAGCGAGAGTCCCGGTGCGCTCTACGCCTCCTCAAGCACGTCCGTTGGCGGAGGCCAGATGGCCGTCTATGTTGGTTGTTTGTTGCCGCTCTGTCCTAGACCCGCCATTGCCTCTCACCGGATGAGCCGAGTGGTACCTCCTCTGTTAACCAAGTCCACACCGCAGCTGGCTGCTCAAAGAAGTGAGTCTTGTTACTGTGTACCACTCGGAGTTTTGCAGGGAATAGAAGGCGGTATGATATGTCCATCGCTCTCATTTTCTGTTTCACTTCGAGAAATGAGCAACGTTGCAGTTGTACATCATTCGTATAGTCTGGAAAAAGAAGGACCTTTGCCCTGTTACAGAATAGATCCCCCTTGATGCGCGCCTCTTGCAGTACAGCATCCCTGTCTTTAAAATTGAAGAGACAGAGGATCACCGGTCTGGGCGGCGAGCCCGGTGGAGGCCTGGACAGCCGTGACCTGTGGGGTTGCTCAATCGCAAACCAAGAAGTGAGTCGGTCTCCCGGCATCCAGGAGCGGAGCCAGTCCTCCAGGAAGGATGTCAGGGATGATGTTGCAGTGTTCTCTGGAAGGCCCACGATGTGAAGGTTATTGCGCCTGGAACTATTTTCAGCATCTTCGGCTCTCCGGTACAGTTCTGATGTGCGGGTCAATAATCCCGAAACTTCTGTTTTCAGGGCAGTCAGGTCATCTTCTACTGTGGATATTCTTGATTCTGTCTCCGTAATTCAGGCCGTTGCGTTGCGGAGATCTTGGCGTACCAGGGCCACATCCACTCTTACTTCCCCAATCTTGGCCTCTACAGCCATTTGAGATGCCTGGATAGCTTGAAGGATTGCTGAGAGTGATCTACTTAAATGCCTTGAAAGACTATCACAAACAGATTAGAACCAGCCATAGTCAATTTTTTGCCCAAAAATCAATCTGGCTCAGAACTCTGCACATGAGATCTTCACTATTTTAAAGTGCTTATCATCCTTAGAAAGCAATTCTGCGTTACCAGTGCCCTCGATTGAGAGTTGCAATAATCTCACTCAATTCTTGTTTGACAAAAAAGATAAGATTTATACTTCCTTTCCCCAGGAATTCAGTAAAGCAAGATGTCACAAATTGTGGTTTACTCCTATCGAGCATCAAGAAGGTTTCTCTGAGTTAAAAAAAAGTGTCACTGACCGACCTAGAGCAGGGGATTACCAAGATCAAATCTGGGTCTCCATTTCACCTAGCCCCACCTAGGATTCTGCAATAAGGTATGGAGGCTATCGTCCCGGCTCTCTGTGATCTGATTAACTTATCCCTGAAGTTGGGTCAGGTTCCTCCAGATTGGAAACAAGCTACTGTGGTTTCACTCCTGAAAAACCCTTGCTAGATCCTATGAAACCAGAAAATATTAGACCTATCTCGCTGCTGGCTTTTGTTGCTAAAATAGTTGAGAAATGGATGAATCAGCAGCTGATGCAGGTTATTGAGGTTAATGACCTGTTGCATGAGAGCCATCCAGGTTTCCGCCCTCACCGCAGTACTGAGTCAACTCTATTATTAGCCTCCAAATCACTTAGGCACACTGCTGACGAAGGTGATATTGCTGCGCTGATAATATTAGATCTAAGTATTGCTTTTGACACCATGTCTCATGGCATATTGCTGGAATGGTTAGGGTCCTTGGGCATTAGTGAATCCGCCTTAAGGTGGATAGCCTCCTTTCTTCATAACCGCACATTTCAGGTAATATAACAGTCCTGTTCCTCTGAGACTTTCCAGCTGAAACAATGTGCCCCAGGGCTCTTCCCTGAGCCCTACACTATTCAGTATCCGTATGCATCCTTTGGCAGAGGTGATTGAAAGGCGGGGTGTCAAAATTATGTATTATGCAGGTGACTCCCAAGTGATCCTTACCCTTCCCAGTACCAGGATTCTTCCTCTGAGCTTTTCAGATCATGCCTGGCTAGCCTTGCCAGCTGCATGGAACAGAGTTGCCTCAAATTGAACACTGAAAAACCCCAAAGTGGAGGCAACTCTCAATTTGGTCTTCAACATGGTGGCCTGGGATCAGTGCCGGCCCCCAAGAAAGCAGTGAAAAATCTCTGCATCTGGTTTGATTCCAATCTCAGCTTTGAAAAACAGTTCCCTAGTTTGATGGGCACCTGTTTTGGAATTTTAAGAATGCTTAAAAAAATCTTAGACCTACTTCCGGTAGCTGCCAGGAAAACAATTATACAGGCTTTAATCACCTCAAGGTTGGATTACGGCTATGTACTCTACCTTGGAGCTACCAGGAAAAAACGGCTAAAATTCCAAAGGATGCAAACTGCTGCTGCTTGCCTATTATTCAACTCCCTCAAATTTTCTCCTATGGGAAAGGCCCTCGCCACCCTCCACTGGCTTCCGCTAAAGAAGAGAGTGACTTTCAAGGCTATGTGCTTCTGTAATAAAATACTGCAGGGTCAGAGCCCCTGGTATTTGCATCGCCTGATTTCGGTGTACTGCCTGATTCAAAGTTTTAGATCTTCAACTGCTGCTCTTTTGACAATCCCAAGATTGAAGAGATCACAGATGAGAGGATGTTCCTTTAGATCTCTGGCCCTGAAACTGTGTAATTTACTGCTACTGGATCTTAGGAAAGTCAAGAGTCAGTATTTCAAAGACAGACTTTCTGATGGATACAATTACCTGTGGATTCCTCAACTAATGAATTCTCCCCAATGCGCAGCATTCGACGGAAATCTTCTTTCCAGCTCTGCACGTCACCGAGGACATCACAATTGCCCGACTCCACGAGACTCTGTCTGACGTCATTGTGGCAATAAGAGGTACTCGCCGGCGTGCTGACGTCAGTTTTCTTTTTTCTGTGCCTTCAATAACGGTTATTTCCACCAGCTCTTGTGTCGATCGCTGTTGAAGGGATACTTTGTGCTTATCTGATAATGTCTGTTCCGAAGAGGTCTGGATTCAAGCCTTCCAGAGAATGCAGATGTCGTATGTCAGTCACTGACCCGCATAATGACTACCTCTGGTGTCTGAGTTCAGACCACGACATACAGGAGTGTGGGTCGTGTCAGAAGATGAATCCAAAAGCTCTGAAGGAGCGGGAAGCCAAGTTATTTTTAGCAAATGCTAAAAAGGAGAAGGAAAGGAGTCGGCATAGATCTTCGTCGGGGAAGTTGGTGAAGAGTCATAAGCGGGGTCATCATGATTCCCGGCGATGTTCCAGAAGAAGCCGTTCGAGGTCGAGGTCTCCTTCTACTCGACGCCATAAGTCGTGGGAGGTCAGCCCAACGGTGACTCCCCAACCTCTGACTCCACAGACTTCACCGGCGCCATTGGTCTTTGAAGTGACGGAACCTCTGAGTCCACGCTTCTCTCCGGGGCAGTCGGATGTCCAAGATCAGGCGCCGGCTCCACAAGTGTATCCTGCCTTCACTACTCCGGGATCGGATCCGGCGGCATTCCTTAATGCCATGTTTGCCATATTTCAGAATATGGCACCGTGTGGTGGTGCGCCGGCTGGCCCCACTGGTCCCTTGGCATTTTCTCTGGGCGCTCCGGCTCCTTACAGACCAAAACCATTTATGCCATACTGTCCGGCAGGGGGCACTAGTCCGGCGCCATTGGAAAGACCTTCGACGCCGGTGTATGTCCCGATGGCGGCAGGAGTACCGATGGCGTCACCTCGGAGTCTGACGGCGTCGGTTGGGAAAGATCGGCTATCCACAGCGCCGATGGATCCAATTCCGGCGTCGGATGGTTCCGGAGATCAGATTATGTCACCAACTCCACACTGATCTTCGACGTCGGTCAACTCTTTATCGACTCCGAGGCTGGAGGCCAGATTGCATTCCCGAAGGAACGCCCTAAGGCTATTGGAGGAAAGAGAGTACCGGAAACAGCTTCTGGAGGAAGGGGAAATTGTGGAACCCCTGGGTGACTTTCAGGGGTTAGACTCTGCCAGTGGGCTTGACACTTCCCCGGAATGGGACTTAGCCTCACCGTGGAAGTTTACTGAGGAGGCAGCCTCGTTTCATTCAGTTGTAAGGAAGGCTGCAGATTTCTTGGATCTCCCACTTCCTTCAGCTGAGGTCAAGACCAATATTTTGACAGAGGTGTTACATCCAGCCTCAGCTGTTGCAAAGCCGTTGCTGCCTTTTTATGAAGCTCTCACTGACCCAATTTTGGATGTGTGGAGAAAGCCTGTTTCTTTGCCGGCAGTTAATAGATCTGTTGCCCGGAGGTATAGAGCGGCTCCAGGGGAGCCAGGGTTCCTTGCTAAACATCCGTCTCTAGAGAGTGTAGTAGTGCAGGCGTCATGTTCAGCGAGGTCTGCTCCTGGCTCTTTTCCTGGTGTGCCTTCTCACAGAGAGTCCAAAAGAATGGAGCAGTCGGCAAAGAAGGTGTTTTCATCATGCTGCATCGCTCTCAAGTCAACGAACGCAACCTGCATCCTGGGTATATACATTTATGCTATTATGGACGCGGCTAAGGCTGTGCTGCCTGAAATGCCCCAGGACTTGCAGGGACTTCTCTTGGATGCCCAGGCTGCAGCAACGCTGGTCATACAATCAGGACTGGACACCACAGACTTGGTTGCAAGAGCCATGGGTACCTCCATCTCTACCAGACGACATGCTTGGTTACGATCGTCTGGGTTCTCTACAGATGTCCAAGCTACTTTGTTATATCTGCCCTTTGATGGTGAAAAGCTTTTTAGCACTAAAGCTGATTCTGCGCTGGAGCGCTTCAAGGACTGTAGGGCAACGGCGAAGTCCTTGGGCCTGCAAACTGCTTAAACCCTATTTAGGTTGTTTATACGATTTAGAGGATTTGGACGAGGGGCGTCCTTTCATGGAAGATCTCAGCAAGCAGGCCAGCAGCCCTCAAGTCTGCCTTGCAGATCTTTTAGAGGGCGGGGTAGAGTCCGCACTAGAGGGGCCACCCGACAGCAGCACCCTGACACTTCCTCTTCGTCAGGGGGGGTACAGCATGGGAAGCAACTTTAGTCCTCTCACCATTGCATCCCATGTCTCTCCTGTAGGGGGAAGATTATCTGTTTTTGTTCGCATGTGGGAGTCGATCACATCAGACTCTTGGGTCATCAGTATTGTGAGGAAAGGCTATGCCTTTCCCTTTCGGGAGACCCCCCCTCCCTTCCCTCCCAGTCTTTCTTTTTGTTCAGAAGACCATCTCCTGTTGTTGGAACAGGAGGTTCTATCCCTATTATCAAAAGGTGCAGTGGAGTTGGTTCTGGAGCAGGAAAGGGGTCAGGGATGTTACACAAGATATTTCCTGATCCCCAAAAAGGATGGTCGGTTGAGACCTATCCTGGACCTGAGGATTTTGAATAGGTTCCTCAAACAGGAGAAATTCAAAATGCTGTCTGTACCACAGGTGCTTTTGGCGCTGAACAAGGAGGATTGGATGGTGTCTGTCGACTTGCAGGATGCTTATTTCCATATTCCCATTCTCAAGTCGCACAGGACGTATCTCCGGTTCATGGTGGGGTCGCAACACTACCAGTTTGCTGTCCTGCCTTTTGGTCTTACTTTAGCACCTCAAGTCTTCACGAAGGTGATGGCGGTGGTTGCAGCGGATCTCAGAAGGAGGGAAATAGCAGTTTTCCCTTATCTGGACGATTGGCTGATCAAAGCCAAGTCTCCAGAGCTTGTGCTGCAACACCTACGAATGACAAACCAGTTGTTGTTCGATTTGGGTTTTGTGATAAATGTACCCAAGTCTCACCCAGTGCCCTCTCAGCACCTCCTGTTTATAGGGGCAGTACTGGACACGACATTGGATCGGGCCTTTCCTCCGCTACAGCAGACTCAGGACATTCAGGCGTTGATTCCAATGTTTCAAAGTGGAGCGGTTGTTCCAGTCCTCAAGGTCCTTCGTCTGCTCGGTCTGTTCGCGTCATGCATTCTGTTGGTCACTCATGCATGCTGGCACATGAGGGCTCTTCAGTGGTGTCTCCGCAGGCAGTGGTTTCAGCACAAAGGGGATCTCGAGGAGTCGATAAAGATCTCCAGAGACACTGCAGCGGATCTACAATGGTGGGCTGTGGACAGCAACCTTTACCAAGGAAGGCCGTTTTCACTTCCACCACCAGTGGCCACAGTTATAACGGATGCTTCCACTGTAGGGTGCGGAGCTCATCTGGGGGACCTGGAGATCAAAGGTCATTGGTCTCCAGTGGAGCAGATGTTTCATATCAATCTGCGGGAATTGCGGGCGATATGTTTGGCTCTCAAGGCCTTCCTCCCTTACCTTCGCGGTCAGTCGGTCCAAGTCCTGATGGACAACACTTCCGCAATGTGGTATGTCAACAAGCAGGGAGGAGTAGGGTCGTACCTTCTCTGCAGAGAGGCTATGCGGCTCTGAACCTGGGCTTAAGACCATCGGATTCGCGTAGTAGCAAATCATCTGGCCGGAGTTCTAAACATACGTGTGGACAGTCTCAGTCGGCACTTCTCAGCCGATCACGAGTGGCGTCTCCATCCGGACCTGATCCTTTACATCTTCTGGATGTGGGGGTTTCCTCAGGTAGATCTGTTTGCCACTCGGGAGAATGCACACTGCCCGTCGTTCTGCAGCCTCCAGTATCCGGTGCAAGGAGTGTTGGGTGACGCATTTCAGATGTTCTGGAACGGTCAGTTGCTTTACGCGTTTTCCCCCATACCCTTGATTCCTCAGGTTCTGAGGAAGATTCACCAAGTCATTTTAACAGCTCCGGATTGGCCGCGAAGGGTGTGGTACACAGACCTTCTCCAACTCTCACTGTGCCCACCGCTCCGTCTCCCTCACAGGGCAGACCTCCTATCACAGTTGATTATTTTATATATCTAAGATGAGAATGGAGCACACATTGGCAAAGTACATGAATTGTCAGTTCTATTCATGGATCCTTATATTTGGAGACTTTGAGCAACACATGTAAATGGAACAAACTGTGGCATCCATATAACAAGTAATAGTTGCAAAAAAAAATATTATTTCATTAGCAAATTTAATATCCAAAATATAAATATGCACAATTTCATGAAGTAATATACAAATAGTTGTGATGAGGCTTAAACCCAATTCAGTCCGTAAGGTGTTTTATCTTGTCCCTTTTCATCCAAATAAGAAAATGTATCTTGAAATTCAATCAAATTCAGCCGACCCGTGTTTCGTCCTCTGAAGGACTTTATTAAGGCTTATTTTTTTGGGTTTACTAAAGTCAATTCCAAAATGGGATTTCCAAATTTCTTACAAAACCACAACGAGTCTGTGTTTATTAGTCCTCAATAAAGTGAATAGTTGGACTATTGATAAGTATTAGTAATCATAAAACAAACCTGCGTTGTCAAGAAGTAGTCATAGGTCCGAAATGTATAGTATCTTAGTAATTTTTTATCATCGTTCCATCATATGGTCTAGCCCTGGAGTACCGGTGTCCTATCACAGTTGCAGGGGCAGGTTCTACCCCCCCACCTCCAGAGCCTGCACCTTCATGCCTGGAGATTGAACGGGGAAACCTGAGTTCCTTTTCTCTCCCGCCGGAAGGGGTGGACGCTATTTTTTCAGCCAGGCAACACTCCACCAAATCTATCTATGCTGGCAGATGGGCAAAATGTGTTGCTTGGTGTGGAGAGAAGCAAATTAGCCCTTTAAAAGATCATTTGTCGGACATATTGTTGTTTGCATTGTCTTTGGCACAGCAGGGTTGTGCAGTTGCTACTGTCAAAGGCTATCTATTGGCTCTTTCAGCCTTTTTATGCCTAACTGATAAACCCTCCTTATTCAAATCCCCTTTAGTATTAAGGTTTTTAAAGGGGCTTGCTAGTAGGTTTCCTCTCACTCCATTTCTTATGCCCCAGTGGGATTTAAATTTAGTTGTAACTTTTTTAATGGGTTCACCTTTTGAATTGTCCATTAAGACTATTAGTCTTAAAGACTTTTTCTAATGGCCATCACGTCGGCTAGGCGTGTAAGTGAGCTTCAAGCTCTCTGTGTTCATCCCCCTTTTACGTCCTTTCATGCGGACAAGGTGGTGCTGAGGACCAAGGCAGCTTTCCTCCCCAAAGTAGTCACTCCTTTTCATTTGGGGCAGTCTATCACACTCTCGTCCTTCTATCCTCCTCCACATCCATCTAAAGAGGAGGAGAGACTACACTGGCTGGACCCAAGGAGGGCCTTGAGTTTTTACATAGACCGAACGAGAGAGTTCTGCTTGGACGACCAACTCTTTGTCGGATACGTGGGGAAGAGGATGGGCAAGGGTGTCCACAAAAGAACACTATCCAGGTGGGTCATTCTTTGCATTGAGATATGCTATTCATTGGCAAAGAAGGTTCCTCCTGTTGGAATTAGAGCCCATTCCACCAGGGATAAGTCGGCCACTTCGGCCTTGGCTAGAGGTGTTCTGGTGGCTGACATTTGTAAGGCCACAAATTGGGCTTCCCTCCATACTTTCACAAAGCATTATTGCTTGGACTCTGAAGTTTGGAGGGATGGCCATTTTGCACTGTCTGTGCTGCAGGATTTCTTGGTGTGATCAGTCAGACACCCACCTCCGAGGCGGTACTGCTTTGGAACTCTATTCATTAGGTGAGAAATCAACAGGTAGTTGTATCCATCAGAAGAACAAGTTACTTACCTTTGGTAATTCTTTTTCTGGTGGATACACTAGCTACCTGTGGATTCCTCACAGTCCCACCCGCCTCCCCGTTGTCTGTCTGTTCAGACCAAGATCTCCTTGGGTGTATATATATATATATATGTATATATATATAACCTAAAACACTCCTTCCAATATCAGGAGAACCAGGACACCTCCAATATGAAAATTCAGTTTATTTCAGCACAAAATCCAACGCGTTTCGGCAACAGCCTTACTCATGGACATCACATAAATAAAGTGCTTCACATATATACAGCCCAAGTTGGTCATAGAAATAAAGATAAGAGTGAAAATAAAAATGAAAATAAAAATAAACAACAGACAAATCCTAATACACCCACAGAAGAACACGTATTTGTGGTGGCCATCTTTAAAGTGCACATTCAGTCTTAATACCATGTAATAAATGTTAAATAATTTTTAAATAGTTTTTAAATCACACTGATATCCCTCATAAGATTTACATTATCAAAAGACTTATTAAAAGTTACTTCTCATGATGTTACTCTTCAAACAATTGGTAGAAAATATAATAAATAAATAAATATTTGATACACCATTGCAAATCTATAAAATAATTCAATTTTTAAATATCTCAATTAAATATTACAATTAAATATCAAATACTAAATATTAAATTTTCATTTAAATGACGTTTGAGTAGAAATAACCATATATATTTTATCAAGTTAAAATCCAATATATTTTATAAAATATTTAATATAAATATTTAATACCCAAACCCATGTCTCAATTACTACCATTGTATCATGTACTGCCCAAGTGGGCATATACATTCGCAAGTAACTATCCTGGAGGATAACATATCATTTCTGATGTTGTACATAAACGACCTCGTTCTACTAGTGCATCATGACTTCTTAACCCAAGTGGGTGGACATACAAATTTCATTCATAATAAAAAACTAACACCTCTCCATATCTTAATATACATTGAAATAACACCAACACTACAAAATACTATTGTAATAAAAAATGCTCATTGTACTTCAAATCTCCACATATCTTCAAAATATATTAATTACTCTAGATGGATACTCAGTTCCTCACTCAAATTCAGCCCTACAGGTTCCAATGTCTCAAACTCAATTATGTATTTAGACTCCAAAGTGCGTAACGTCCTAACTCTATTACCGCCCCTTTTGTTGATCTTGACTTGATCAATGACCACAAATTTCAATAAATTCTCATTACCAGAGTGTTGCTTGAAGAAGTGCCTCGCTACCGGATAGTTTTTATCATAATTCTTGATAGCTCGTCTATGTTCCAGAACTCTTTTCTTTGCGCTATGTATCGTGCTCCCCACGTACAATTTGTCACATGGACATATCAGACAATAAACACAATAAGTTGTGTTACAATTAAAGTTCCCCCTAATTGTAAAACTGTCTGACATCCCTGGAACATTTAATGTTCTGCAGTTGTTACTAGTTCTGCAAGCTTTGCATTTCATACAACAAGCAAAACCTGCCAATTTAGTATTCTCCATATGTCCCTTCAGTGTTACATCATTACGACATAAATTGTCTTTCAAAGATCTATTTCTCCTAAAGGTTATTTGAGGATTGTCACCAATCCAATTGTTTATGGTGGAGTCAGTCTGTAGAATGTGCCAGCTTTTGCTAAGAATAGACCGTATTTTATAAGACTGATTGTTGTATGTCGTAATGAATCTGATTGGGTCATTGTCCTTCACCTGACTCTCATTCGTCCTATACAAAACATCATCTCTCTTCAAGGACTCTACTTTCCGTCTAGCTTGATTAATAACTTTAACCCCATAGCCTCTACTTCTAAATCTTTCACACATTACCTCACATTCCTTTTTGAAATCTGCTGTCTCACTACAGTTCCTCCGGGCTCTCAGCAATTCCCCATATGGGATGCTGCGTATCAAGGTCCCTGGGTGTGCACTATGGGCACAGAGCAAGCTGTTACCAGCTGTCGCTTTCCTAAACAATTTGGTCACCAATCTGTTATCTCTTACATAGACTTCCACATCAAGGAACTCAATACAATTTGGATTCACATGTTCAGTAAATCTCAAATTGTAATCATTATTGTTCAAGTCTTGTACAAATTGTCTAGCTCCTTTCTCATCACCCTTCCAGATTACAAAAATGTCGTCAATAAAACGGCACCATAGGACCACATTGACATCAAATTGAGTGATCACTTCAGACACCTGTTCCTCCCACCAGCCCATGAATAGATTGGCATAGCTGGGGGCGAAGCAGGTGCCCATAGCTGTCCCTTGCAACTGTTTGTACAGATGATCATCAAAAATAAATAAATTGTTCTTGAGACAGAACTCAATCATAGTACATAACATTTCTGAGTGAAAAAGGAAAGACAAAGATCTCGCTCTAAGAAAATGTCTAATAGCTTTTACCCCTAAGTCATGATCTATACTTGTATACAAGCTGGTCACATCTAGGGTCAATAATAAAAAGTCATCATCCCATTGAATGTCCTCGATGATTTTTAAAAAGTGTGTAGTGTCTCTCACATAGGAGGGTATTGACTCAACAAAGGGGCGTAGAAAATAATCGATATATTTCGAAGTATTTTCCAAAAGAGAATCCATAGCCGAAACTATAGGTCTCCCCGGTGGACTAACCATATCTTTGTGAATCTTCGGAAGGAGATATAGCACTGGGATCTTTGGATGATCACACTTAAGAAATAGGAACTCGTCCCATTCTATCATACCCTGATCTTTCCAATCTATAAGCATGGCATGATATTTCTCATTCATTAATCTCACATCACCCCAGCTCACTTCCTCATAACATTGGACATTACTGAGCTGTCTCACTCCCTCTGCCACATATTTGCTGGTATCCTGAATAACCACATTTCCCCCCTTGTCAGACTGTCTAATGACAATAGTGAGATCTTTTTTCAATTCTTGGAGAGCTTGCCACTGCTCACCCGATAGATTACTATTTTTCACATTCAATACACCATATTTCAACTTTTTCAGTTGTTTGGTCATTTCTCTTTCAAAAACATCAAGAGCATCACACTGGATGGCAGGAAGAAAGGTCGATTTTGGTTTAAACTTGCTAGGACAAGTTTAAAATGAGCTGGGGTGATGTGAGATTAATGAATGAGAAATATCATGCCATGCTTATAGATTGGAAAGATCAGGGTATGATAGAATGGGACGAGTTCCTATTTCTTAAGTGTGATCATCCAAAGATCCCAGTGCTATATCTCCTTCCGAAGATTCACAAAGATATGGTTAGTCCACCGGGGAGACCTATAGTTTCGGCTATGGATTCTCTTTTGGAAAATACTTCGAAATATATCGATTATTTTCTACGCCCCTTTGTTGAGTCAATACCCTCCTATGTGAGAGACACTACACACTTTTTAAAAATCATCGAGGACATTCAATGGGATGATGACTTTTTATTATTGACCCTAGATGTGACCAGCTTGTATACAAGTATAGATCATGACTTAGGGGTAAAAGCTATTAGACATTTTCTTAGAGCGAGATCTTTGTCTTTCCTTTTTCACTCAGAAATGTTATGTACTATGATTGAGTTCTGTCTCAAGAACAATTTATTTATTTTTGATGATCATCTGTACAAACAGTTGCAAGGGACAGCTATGGGCACCTGCTTCGCCCCCAGCTATGCCAATCTATTCATGGGCTGGTGGGAGGAACAGGTGTCTGAAGTGATCACTCAATTTGATGTCAATGTGGTCCTATGGTGCCGTTTTATTGACGACATTTTTGTAATCTGGAAGGGTGATGAGAAAGGAGCTAGACAATTTGTACAAGACTTGAACAATAATGATTACAATTTGAGATTTACTGAACATGTGAATCCAAATTGTATTGAGTTCCTTGATGTGGAAGTCTATGTAAGAGATAACAGATTGGTGACCAAATTGTTTAGGAAAGCGACAACTGGTAACAGCTTGCTCTGTGCCCATAGTGCACACCCAGGGACCTTGATACGCAGCATCCCATATGGGGAATTGCTGAGAGCCCGGAGGAACTGTAGTGAGACAGCAGATTTCCAAAAGGAATGTGAGGTAATGTGTGAAAGATTTAGAAGTAGAGGCTATGGGGTTAAAGTTATTAATCAAGCTAGACGGAAAGTAGAGTCCTTGAAGAGAGATGATGTTTTGTATAGGACGAATGAGAGTCAGGTGAAGGACAATGACCCAATCAGATTCATTACGACATACAACAATCAGTCTTATAAAATACGGTCTATTCTTAGCAAAAGCTGGCACATTCTACAGACTGACTCCACCATAAACAATTGGATTGGTGACAATCCTCAAATAACCTTTAGGAGAAATAGATCTTTGAAAGACAATTTGTGTCGTAATGATGTAACACTGAAGGGACATATGGAGAATACTAAATTGGCAGGTTTTGCTTGTTGTATGAAATGCAAAGCTTGCAGAACTAGTAACAACTGCAGAACATTAAATGTTCCAGGGATGTCAGACAGTTTTACAATTAGGGGGAACTTTAATTGTAACACAACTTATTGTGTTTATTGTCTGATATGTCCATGTGACAAATTGTACGTGGGGAGCACGATACATAGCGCAAAGAAAAGAGTTCTGGAACATAGACGAGCTATCAAGAATTATGATAAAAACTATCCGGTAGCGAGGCACTTCTTCAAGCAACACTCTGGTAATGAGAATTTATTGAAATTTGTGGTCATTGATCAAGTCAAGATCAACAAAAGGGGCGGTAATAGAGTTAGGACGTTACGCACTTTGGAGTCTAAATACATAATTGAGTTTGAGACATTGGAACCTGTAGGGCTGAATTCGAGTGAGGAACTGAGTATCCATCTAGAGTAATTAATATATTTTGAAGATATGTGGAGATTTGTAGTACAATGAGCATTTTTTATTACAATAGTATTTTGTAGTGTTGGTGTTATTTCAATGTATATTAAGATATGGAGAGGTGTTAGTTTTTTATTATGAATGAAATTTGTATGTCCACCCACTTGGGTTAAGAAGCCATGATGCACTAGTAGAACGAGGTCGTTTATGTACAACATCAGAAATGATATGTTATCCTCCAGGATAGTTACTTGCGAATGTATATGCCCACTTGGGCAGTACATGATACAATGGTAGTAATTGAGACATGGGTTTGGGTATTAAATATTTATATGAAATATTTTATAAAATATATTGGATTTTAACTTGATAAAATATATATGGATATTTCTACTCAAACGTCATGGAAATGAAATATTTAATATTTAGTATTTGATATTTAATTGTAATATTTAATTGAGATATTTAAAAATTGAATTATTTTATAGATTTGCAATGGTGTATCAAATATTTATTTATTTATTATATTTTCTACCAATTGTTTGAAGAGTAACATCATGAGAAGTAACTTTTAATAAGTCTTTTGATAATGTAAATCTTATGAGGGATATCAGTGTGATTTAAAAACTATTTAAAAATTATTTAACATTTATTACATGGTATTAAGACTGAATGTGCACTTTAAAGATGGCCACCACAAATACGTGTTCTTCTGTGGGTGTATTAGAATTTGTCTATGGTTTATTTTTATTTTCATTTTTATTTTCACTCTTATCTTTATTTCTATGACCAACTTGGGCTGTATATATGTGAAGCACTTTATTTATGTGATATCCATGAGTAAGGCTGTTGCCGAAACGCGTTGGATTTTGTGCTGAAATAAACTGAATTTTCATATTGGAGGTGTCCTGGTTCTCCTCATATTGGAAGGAGTGTTTTAGGTTATATTAGGGTCTCTCGGAACCCATCCAGGACCGCTGTGTGGAGCACCTGCATTCCGGGACTTGGTTACGAATATATATATATATATATATATATATATATATATATATATATATATATATATATATATGCATATTTGTATATTTCTGTATGTCTATGGGTATGTATATATATATATATATATATATATATATATATATATATATATGTGTGCATTTTTAAATGTGTATATGCATTGATATTATTTCTTATTTATATTTGAATAACAATTGTATAAAGGTTTTCATTGATGCAATTGTAGTGAATAAGTGATGTTGGTTATCACCTATTAGCCTCAAAGGCACGTAAAAAGTGGTGTAAACTGACGTCAGCACGCCGGCGAGTACCTCCTATTGCCACGATGACATCAGACGGTGTCGCATGGAGTCGGCCAATTGTGACGTCCTCGGCGACGTGCAGAGCTGGAAAGAAGATTTCCGTCGAATGCTGCGCATTGGGGAGAATTCCTTTGGTGAGGAATCCACAGGTAGCTAGTGTATCCAACAGAAAAAGCGTTACCAAAGGTAAGTAACTTGTTCTTTAAAGGCTGGCTCTTTCAGGCCAATGTAGTTTAGAGCTGGAATCTCTTATTATTGGTAACTGTACCCTAGTGTGGGGCCACTCCAGTTGGTGTAACCAGGCACTATATCAATTCTGTTAACGTAACATACCAAATGCACCCAACCCTGCGCCATGCATGGCCTTCGGTGGGGTGTAGCGGGGGTTGGCTGCAGGGCCTGGACTGTGGTCAGGCTCTGTTGCCTACCCCTACAAGCACCCAACACCACGCCCAGCCTTTGGCCGTGTGCAGTAGTGGCGGCCAGGCCCTGCAGCCCTAATCCCATTAAGCAGCTAACCCTGCGCCATGCAGAGCCTTGGACTGAATAGAAAAAGGAGCAGGGTAGGAATAACCTGACACCCTAGCCTTGATGATGGGGTCCACCTGGAGCCCCTCCAGTGCAAAATAGCTTTTTTAAATTTTTTGCAGTGAAATCAAAGCAAATTTATGTGGCAAAATTGTTTTTTAAAAAGCATGGTCTCCCGCCCTAATATACAGAAATGTCCTGGGTGGGCCAGTTCCCAGAGGCAAGAGGGTAACTCTTAAAAAGTTGGAAGGGGGTGTACGGACGCCACTCCTTTGGTCTCATAGAGTACCGGGGACCACAACCTCCCCAGGGCCAAATACCTGATTTCATCTAGGAGGGGGCCGCGCAGCCCCCCTGCTCAGACCAATTTCGACCCTCTGGACACCATCCCCCTTGGCCTGGACACATCCCCTTTTGTGCCCTGCGCACCCAGTATTCAATGATGGCGACCGCAGGAGGAGCATCAGGACCCCTGTGGTCCCAGTTGGCTCCCCACCTCCTGCAGGAGCCGGTATTGTTCCTTCACACAGGAAGCTGCTAAATATACTGATTCCTGCGTGTGGGAGCAATATTTCATCTGTTTCCCTGCCCATATGACATTGGGCAGGAAAACAGATGTAGACTCCACTCCCAGGAAGCGGGGGCAGTTTTCATGCTCCTGCTTTCTGGGAGTGGAGTGAGTTTGCTCTCGCTTGGCAGGAGCTGTCATAGCTCCCACCAAGCAAAAGCAAATAGCTATCTCCTGAGGATGGGCAGCTGAGGAGGTAGCAGGAGCCAGCTCTGGGGGGTGACAGTACCGAGGGCCATTAATGCCTCCAGCAGGGGTGGCGCGCGGTCACACTACTTTCTTTTGCACAGGCTAGTCCTGGGGAGGTGTTGGTCCCAAGGGCCGTATATGGCCTGAGAGAGAGGCCACACTGCCTCCTTCCCAGTTGTTATGACACGTTTGGCCCCAGGAAGGTGGTGATCCCCGGGGGCTCCACGCAGCCCTCCTGAAAATTTTTATATTTAGCCCCAGAGAGGTGGTGGTCCCTGGGGCATAGAAAAGCCAGAGGACAGGGTCCGTGCGGCCCCCCTCCACAATTTCAGAAGGGTCCCAGGGAGGTGGTGGTCCCCTGGGTTTGAAAGAACCACAGGAGGGGGGACCGTACACCACCCTCCTTGTTTTTTTTAGCCCTCATGCCCCCGGGACTCGGCAGACCTGGGGGCTACATTTTGAACAAGTGCAGGAGACCGCGCTTGTGTTTTTAAAAAATATTCTGCAGATTCTCATATCCTCTCCGAATTTTGCTGTTTTTTTTTTTTTTTAAAAGGCTTTTTTCTTCAAAAGGGTCCAGCTCTAAGGATAGGTGGTCAGGGTATTACTATCCCCCTTTTCCTTTTTTCTTTTTAGACTTTTATTTTGGGACACAGATCCAGCTCCAGCCAAGTACCAAAATGGCTGCCAACACTTCCTGGTTAAAGTGTTGACTGCCAATTAGATATCAGCATGGAGACAGTTGTATCCGTAGAGGATCTGCGTCCCTAGATATCTATATTTCTTTTTCCTTTAATATCTCAAAAACTACAGAACAGATTTACACCAAATCACAAAAAGCACACTTTCTGGACCAAGGGCTGGCTTTCTGCAAAATTTGGTGTTATAACATTAAGCGGTTGGGGCTGTAGTCATTTTCAAAATCGGTATGGGAAAATGAATGGGGAAAATCAGTTTTGTGATACCCCTTTTTCTCATTCCTGCTTGACAGTTCACCCCGAAACTATCAAGACAGCAGCTAAACTGACTGTCATATTAGTTTTGAAAGTTTTGTGAAGATTTGTGAAACTGCACCATAGATATTGGTAAAAAAATGCTTTTCCTATGGAAACTATGTCCTAACTATAACTACCTGCTGGTATATGTATAAATATATACATACTTAATTCTGTTCAATGGCTGACACCTTTTGGAATATGCCATATCCTGCTGTGCACTATTTAAGGAATGGCTATTGTAAGTCTGGTTGAAGTGCAATTCTTGTCAAACTTCCTCTACGCAATCTGGCACTGCCTCTGACGACTAAAAGCCCTTTCTTTGAATCAAGAAGATGCACCATACATCAGCCAGAAGGCCTGCGCTTTGCTGGTAATGGCGCGTATGCCTTCCAGAATATGATCCAGTTCAAGAAGTGCCTCTAATTCAAGACCTTTTAACAGCTGTTAACAACGTAACTCTGCACGTCCAAAACCTGATTGCAAAAAAATGCTTCCCTTCTCTAGACTTGTCATCATACAGCAGGGCACCCTGGATCCTCTTTTGGCTGAACTAACAAAGCTGAATATTGATGGCAATTTCAGGAGGTTAAAGGCTTTCTTATACACTTGCCAAGTCCATTTCACTTGCAAGCCTCATATTTATACTTTCAACAGATCAAAGAGGGACTTTGTTATTAGCAACATCACTGGTAGCTCCCTGGCCTTGACTGTGATGTTATTCTCAGCTTCTGCCAGCTGCTAGACAACTTTACAGCATTTCTCAATGAATTCATGAAAATGTTTGATCACCAAGATCACAAATATTCCTCTCAAGAGGAAATTCTGTAAATTTGCCCTGGTTTAATGGATCTTCATACCTACATTTCAGAATTTTAGCCCTGGTAAGTGAAGTAGACTAGACCGATTCCACTCTATTTACTCTTTTTTGTAAAGGTTTAAAGGAAGAAATTAAAGATGGACTTGTAAGGGTCTCCTGTCCATCACCCCTTCCAGATAACCATACAGATAGATAGCTGTCTTCAGGAAAGACGTTTGGAGCACCAGAAACAATCCTCCACAAAGTCTTTTTATAAACCTGTATTTAAAACTACAACTAAATATTCAAAATCCTGGTGACCCTAAGCACTCAGAACCACCCCTCACACCCACTGATCATGCACACAACCCTCACTTTCAATGAACCCCAAAATCAATGTCTTCTCATCCTCCTGTTTCCACATGCTCTGTCTGCTCTGAAAGATTTTCAAATGGATCCCCATTGAGTCCAGCAAAAACAGTCACCCAGGCGCTTGTAAGCAGAAAGTTAAACTATGGCAACAAACTCTATGCCAGCACCACCCAAAAGAAACTGCAGAGAATCCAGAACACCACTGCCAGACTGGATATCCCTTGGTGCAGCCACATCACCGCTCACCTGAGAGCTGGCTCCTAGTCAACAAAAGAATCACCTTCAAGCTCCTTACGCACGCCTACAAGGCCTTCCACAACATCAGACCTGCATACCTAAACCATCGTCTGTCCTTCTACATACCCACCAGATGTCTCTGCTCTGCCCAATTAACCCTCACCACAACCCCAAGGTTGGGCAAGGGACAATTGGGCAGAGGGCAAGAACTCAGCTGGAAGAAGATCCTTCTCTTACCTTCAGACTAGGAACGCTCTTCCGCTACACCTCAGACAATCATCCTCACTGCCACAATTCAAGAACTCAAGACCTGGCTCTTCAACAGAACTGCAACTGCCCTTCCCTTAGTGCCTTGAGACCCTTAGAGGTGATTAGCCACGTTCTAGAAGAACCTGATTGATTGATTGAGAGTCTGAAGATAAACCCATGCAAGTAGGCATCACCAAAGGACCTTTAACTGAGGAAGAAAGGCAAGAAGAAGAAAATTTGGTTTGTGCCTATACTGTGCTGAAACAGCCCATTTGCTAAGATCCCGCTCATTTCATCCTGTTCTTGATGAACCTACAAGCCCTATATATCACCACAACCAGAAGAGTACAGCAGACGTAATGGTATATTGCTTTCAAAAGTTGGCCATAGCTGGAACAAGTTATAGAAGAAAACATGGACAGAAATGGCGCTTTTTTTCACCTCAATTTCATTATTTTTTTATTTTAGCTGTTACTTTTTGTTGGAAAACCCTAAAGGATCTACACAAATGACCCCTTGCTGAATTCAGAATTTTGTCTACTTTTCAGAAATGTTTAGCTGTCCAGAATCCAGCATTGGTTTAAACACACATTTCTGTCACTAACTGGAAGGATGATGAAAGCACAAAAAATAGTAAAAATGGAGTATGTCCCAGTAAAATGCCAAAATTGTGTTGAAAAGTGTGGTTTTGTGATTCAAGTCTGCCTGTTCCTGAAAGCTGGGAAGATGATGATTTGAGCACCAGGAACCCTTTGTTGGTGCTATTTTCAGGGGGAAAAACACATGCTTTCTTCTGCAGCCCTTTTTTCCAATCTGTCTGAAAAAATGAAATGTAGGTGTATTTTGGCAAATTTTTTGGTCTCCTTTTTGGGAACCCACAAACTCTGGGTACGTTTAGAATCCCTAGGATGTTGGGAAAAAAGGAAGCAAATTTGGCATGGGTAGCTTATGTGAACAAAAAGGTTATGAGGGCCTAAGCGCAAACTGCCCCAAATAGCCAAAAAAGGCTCTGCACAATAGTGGAAAAGGCTTGGCAGCGAAGGGTTTAAAAAAAGAAGCCAAGCAAGAGGACAGAATTGCTCATCTTCCTACGCACAAGCATTGAGATCACTTTATATCCCATCATCCCTCTGCACAGGAAGTGACATCACTCGTTTCCCACCAAAACTGCCTTTAAAAGAATAACCCAAGCAAGAAGGCTTAATTTTCAGTCAGCCATCAGCACACGGGCCACTGCCACCTGCACTCTTTTCCTTTACCAGGACCTAAGGATGCCAGTTGCTACATGGACTACATGGATGCACCGTTGGCGTGCCAAAAGCACCCTAACAGCAATCCCATCTGTGCCTGGACAGTGCCTAGTGCCGAGAACCTTCATCTTCCCCACAGCTATACTGCAGCACACTTCTGTGCTGTCAGTCCCCTCCACCACTCATCATTCTCCTGCCATACTGCACCACAGATGCGTGTTCTCATGCACTCTTCCACAATCTACACCCACTGCTCCCACACTGACAGCATCGATCAGCCCACTCAGTCACCCTCGCACAAACCAGTCACCGGCTCACACATGTATGCACACTCCTTAACACCCACTCGCTCATCAAACACTCCATTGAGATGTGGAACCTACTGCATGACTCTGGACCTGTTCTTCCCCAAGAAAACATTGCTAAACCAAACCTCAGCACACAACACCACAACAGTCATTCTTGCGGGCTTCAGCATTGCCAGACAGGAACATCAACACAAACCCAGAGGCGGAGTCACTGTCATATTCAAAGACACCGTTAGCTGCACCATGTACAGGAACACCTGCACCAGCTACATGCAATACCACATGCTCAAGATACACACCACAGCTAACTTATCCAGGACAGAAACATAATATACAGACCACACACCAATTTCACCAGAGATATCACTGACTTTGTCACACTCCTCATCATCAACACCACCTTCATCCTCCTTTGGGATATTAACTTTCACATAGAAAACTACACTTACCTAAACTCTATGCCACATGTGGAAAACCTCAGAAACCCCAACCTCACCCAGTATGTTACCAGATCCATTCACACCACTAGACAGCTATTTGGACCCAATTTTCTCCTCAATCAGCAACATCACAGCTCAAAAAGGCAACAGCTGTGGCCTGGACAGACCACGCCCTTGCCAGTTTCAGCCTACTCATCATGCAACACCAAAGACCTACCACCTCCGGACCCACTCACTGCAGCGGTAAAATAATCGTTGAAGAGCATTTGGCTTCTGCCCCCTCCACACACCACCCTCAGCACACCTGCAACTTACCAAAAGCCACAATGAACCTCAGCAGATATGTCGTCACCATGGCTCTACTCAAGCGCAACCCAACAGCAAGAGGCTGACTACGGCCTAGTTGGTACTCAGAGGATGTAACACCGCACCTTTAATGCAAGCACACAGGCCTGGCAGAAACAAAAGAAAGGAGAACAAATATTTCAGTGACATCCCTAAATAAAACAAGTCACACTGAATAATCTTAGATCAGTCTTTCTTGCTCCTTTGTACAATTAAGTTAGAGTGTTCTGGCCCCTTTAGAAAGAAATGAAAATGACTCATCTCTCACCTTTCTTTCTTTGAATTACATTTTAGTTTGTGGTTGTGCAGGTGTTAATTAGTGTTCATTGGTCCCTTCTAGGGGAGGTTTATCAGTTATTACAGGATTAAACCTAAAACAGGATAGTTTAGTTATGATTGATAATTGATCCATTATTTGCAATATTTTGCATTTTTTTGTGTTTGCTTTTTTACAGTGATAAACCTCTAAAGCAAGAGTTTGCTTTTGGCAAATGTAATTTTAATGACTCTGAAGTGCTGAGGATTTTCTCTCAATATGTGCACCACATTGATCGTTTTGTCCTGTCCAGCAACATACCAAGCTCTGCATAGTGGTCATAGACATGAAATATTCTGGTGACATGCAATTCCTCTCCTGATGTCAGGTGAGCCAGAAGTCTAGCATTGTGAGATGATGTTTTTAACTGGGGAGCTGGCCAAGCCCTGCTTCAGAAATGCAGCTCTTCACCTATCTCTAAATCAGAGGGGAATGATAGGTAGGCTGAAAAAGCATCTGCCAAATTGCTGCTGACACCCTTTTTTCACTTCTTTGAACAGAGAAAATGTCTTCCCCTGTCAGTTAAGCCCTGACTGTCTTTGAATTTCAGAGATCTGTCTTCGTAATACTGTCCTGCTGTATGATGGAAGGACAGTTAACATTTTCTGAGCTGAGAAAATAGTTATCCTTGGAATGTGTCCTCTTTTTTAACTATATGGATATCTGAGTATGTGAGATCTTAACAATGAGAATTTCTCATTTCAAGATGAAATTATGTGAGTAGTTCAGTTTCATGTAAGTTATTTCAAATTATGATGTTCCATGTCTGGGTTCTTTCTATGAATATCTAAATCTGGATAAAGAAAAAGTAAATCTCTGGCTGTGGGATTTAGACACTAAGGGCCTTATTACGAACCTGGTGGTATTTGCCTGCCAGGTTTCCGGTAGCAGTCAGGCCACCACCAAAGCGACGGCCTGACTGCCACATTATGACCGCAGCAGTCGTGCAGCAGTCGGACCACCAACACTGCCAGGTTTCTGCATCCTGACGTGCTGGTGGTCCTGGCGGTCGTAATTCACCATGGCAGCACTGCAAGCAGCGCTGCCCTGGGGATTACAATCCTATTCTCCGCTAGCAATTTCATGGCGGTTGCACTACCATGAAAAGGCTGGCGAGAGAATAAGGAGAAATGAAGAAGAGAGAAAAAAGAAATTTCTTGCTTTAGGTACGATAACACCCATGCTAATGTGAAGAATTGAACATACATTTTTTGTATCACTCCATAAAATCTTCATTTCTGCGAGCTTTGTATCATCAACATTTTTGGTAAGCAACTATGGAATTGGTTAAAAAGAGTAGATACATGTAATCAAGTGCTTTGGATTCCTGTTTTAGATGTCAAATAGGCCCGACTTATATGTTGGTGGTATACATATTCTGTCACAATGGCGATGAAGCATACATACACCCAACATGAATGTCTGCCCGCCTTATTCAATACTCTGTCACCCCTATAGCCAAACCTTTCTGATGGCTCGACGGAGTAAGGGCTATAAGATAGTGCTTAATTGGTGCTTGGTGTTTCTGGTGTGGAGTGATGGCATTTATTTTTGAGGGCCGGCGCTTATTCTTCTGCCTCCAGCATTTGCTGTGAGCAAAAGATACGTATGGGAAAGACGTAGAAAGAGAAAAACTAAAAAGCGTCACAATGGAAAAAAGCAAAAAGCTGCAAATGTGAGCTCCAGGGGCAGGAAGTGGCTTTAAATGGAGTGAAGAGGCCCAAGATGGCTTCAGGATTCCGTGTTCCCACATTTAATTGCAGCAGCCACATATTTCAGAGGAGGGCTTTGGGCACCGGGATGTTTTTATTTACAAATTAAGCACTGCTATAAGAGAAATGGTTATATGTCTGGCTGCCCAATCAGGATGGGCAGACATATAGCCATTTTATTTTTACTGTCTACGACTGCCAGGCAAACCCTGGCAATGAGGAACGGTAAGATTCAAATAATACTCCTCTGCAATGGGAGATGCCTCCCATTGAGAGAGGAGCATTACTTTTTTAGTTTGAAAAAGAAAACTCAGTTTGGGATTTTTTTTTTTTAAATAAAAAAGAATACTGATTGGAGCAGGGTTGCATCTTGCTGATGCAGCCCGCACCAAACAGAAAGATGCACTGACCGGAACCACTGTGATGGCAGTTCCTACCAATGCTTTATAAATGACTACCTGTTTGACGGTCATTTATAAAATTGGCAAGTGATCCCTCTGTCATGAGGAGGGAGTAATTCATTCTATCCAATATAAATGAGTCCCTTTATCTTTTGTAATTGCATCTTGTAAATTATTAATCCTATGTCTGTACATATACATGTTAATACATTTTTCAGTTGGCTATAAGGCATGTTTAGATGGCGTGAAGATGTTAACTTTCTTGATTAGGTTTTCAGGTCTCAGTGACCTCAGAACAGGTTATATCGTTTACGGGATGCACATTATCTTCTGACTTTCTGAAATCTGTGCATAAATATAAATTCAAATATTGACCTAAAGATGCTTGAAGTCAGTATGGACATCAAGGACGCATATGTGAATGGCAGCACTTTGTATTCTGAGAAGGTGGAAGGATAGATAGCTACCTCATTTATGAATTGGTGGCAATAGATGATTCATTTAGAAACCACTGAGAAGTTAAAATTTTGGCTTTTATTATCTAAAAGTTGTGGGAAATTTTTTGAATCAATTTCAAGATGCATAGATACCAAACATTATACTTTTAAAATTCAACTTTCAGGTGCTGCAGTTTGTTTGTGGGTAATGCAGATGATATTTTTTCATCTGATATGGGTATGAATGCATGGTTCTGAGCCCTCCACATGTGGTGAAAATACTACGGTGGATATATAGAAAACATTCCTATGCAGTCTGGTCATAATCATTGATCCAATCATGGTTACCTTTTAGTGGTGGATCAGTAGAGGTTGATACATTTTTGCGAACCTTGTCTGAATGATATGGTGTCTGTTGACCAACATGTTGATCTGTGTTTTCAGTGACAGGTCTTGATCAAAATAGATCTCAAGGTTTTTCAACATCAGGATAATAGCGATGAAGCACCAAGAACATCAGACCATGTGAAAAAGAGTGGAGATGTAATTGCTACACCTTTCATGACTACCTTACTTCCTTAAGAGCTGTATAGCCTTATTAATGGTGCTGGCATTCCAACCCACTTCTGTAATAATGAGGGAATATTGATGCACAGTGATAAAAAAAATCCTGAAACTTTGGAGCACAAGGCCAAGTATAAAGACATTGGGGGTCATTCTGACCCTGGCGGTCATGGACCGCCAGGGCCAACGACCGCGGGAGCACCGCCAACAGGCTGGCAGTGCTCCCATGGGCATTCTGACCGCAGCGGTACAGCTGTGTAGAAAAAGGGGATTTGAAGGCTTGGCAGGTACGTTTAAATGCCAAATTGAAGTGACAGTGAAACTGCACACACTGGCCTTGCAATGGCAGGCCTGAGACATGGTTAAGGGGCTACTTATGTGGGTGGCACAATCAGTGCTGCAGGCCCACTAGTAGCATTTGATTTACTGGCCCTGGGCACATGTAGTGCACTTTACTAGGGACTTACAAGTAAATTAAATATGTCAAATGGGTATGAGCCAGTGTTAACATGTTTTTTGGGAGAGAGCACATGCACTTTAGCTCTGGTTAGCAGCTGTAAAGTGTCCAGAGTCCTAAAGCCAACAAAAATGAAGCCAAAGAGAAAAGAGGAGGATAATGGCAAAATGGCAAAATGTTTGGGGTGACCCTTTGGAGAGGGCCATTTTCCAACAAGTACGTTGATTCTTTTACTGAAGCAAACTCCATCTTTGCCAAGCGGGGCTGAAAATACATCGTGCCAGCAATTACATGCATACACATAAGTCTTTAGGATTTTATTATAGGGGGCTGCTCTCTATCAGAGAAGCAGAGGCCAGAACCTCCACTGACTTGATGGGCTTGTAGGCTGACCACCAAAGTGTAGGTGGCCCCCATAGTCTAGAAATCCATACTTTCAGGTCCTGGGAGGTAGTGAACACTATTTTGGGCTGTGGGGAAAATTTAAGTGCAAGGGGATATGTGAGGAGCGGGGCACATAGAGTACTCTGCAGTCTGCTAAAGGCGAAATGGTCCAGGTGTGTAGCTGATGCAAAATGCTCATCTTCTGTTCTAAAGAAGATGTGTCCTTCTGGAAACAGGTCACTTATGGTATTTAGTGACATGGCAGTTAACGTTGGCTTCACCAACTTTTCACTGGTAAGTGAGATCCAAGAATTATCAGTTAGAGGCTCTGCAGGTGAATATAAATTCCTGAGAACGAATATAAGAGGTGGCCAAAATAGGAGAGATTTATATGGTCCTGTGCATCAGTATCACTTAGCACATAAGAACCAATATAATGCACAGTTCCAAGCAAAGGGGCTCCATCGTGTACTAGGAACAAGGGCCCTCACTCACCATCCGGTGACATGCTTTATCGCTGGGCCAAGCTCCTCGTCAAGCCGACACTGCCATGCCTGATGGGCCCCTCAAGGGGGCTTGCGAAGACGAGTATGAGAATGTGGGATTGGAACACAAGAAAGTGTTAAAATTGACCAAGGGAGTTCAAAGAACATTTATTTATTGTAACCTGGCACCATTGTCAACATTAAAAACAAAAGCAAAAGATGTGGGAAGCTAGGTACAATGATCTTGTTCCCCTCTAACCACGTCTAATGTTCGTCTTGCATCTCTATAGGTGTTTGCAAAAACAGAGGGGTCGTGTGTGGGTAATTTTTACACTACCTACTGTAAAAAACTGGTCAACATGTTTCTTGCTTTAATAGTCTAAAGATCTGGTGACGATTCGTCAGGACCTAAAAAAATCCAAATTTTCACTAAGAGAGTAACAGTACTCACTGTCAAATAGACACATACCACAATCCTTAATATAGTACTTACAACACAAGCAGGGACCACCTAGATTCAGGAAATTGGGCCCCTTGGGGATAGTATGGGTGCTGATTGTTCAAAAACTATATTATTTTTGGTGCAAATGCAGCCGTCGTATACACCTGCCCCTACTCCATGCTCCCTTAGTCAAGTTTAACACTTTTTTTTAATCCAATCCCACATTCTTGCATTCATCTCTGGCAAATATATTGAAAAGATCTCCGGCAAAAAGCCCCCTCTGGCCATCAGGCATTACAGTGCCAGCTCGATGAGGAGCATGGCCCATGATGAAGCATGTCACCAGATGGTGAGTGAGGGCCCTTGTTCCTAGTACATAGTGCTCGCAGAGACCTAGCAACTCGTTCCCAAGTTGGTAGTATGGAGCCCCTTTGCTTGGAACTGCGCATTCGATTGGTTCTTATGTGAATATAGATTCCACCCATTGAGCATCCGGGCCAATCTACGCCATGCCCAGCATGTGGTGGAGACCATCTGTATATCAGTGGGATCTGTTGAGTGTCCCTGTGGGAGCAGCGTGCACAGCGGTTAGGGATGTACAAGACATCTCTCTGATATATTGTATTGAAGGCATGCATCCAGATGGTCCCAGTGAAATGAAAAGCAGCATTGTGCTACTAGGTAGTATAAATGGAAATTAGGTAATCCAAAACTGCCTTTTTCATAGGGAAGAATCAGTACCTCCCATCGTATCCTCACACTTTTATCTGCCCATATCAGTTGAGTCAGTAGTAGACGGAGATCTGTAAATAAGGAGTTGGTCAAGGGCATGGAAATGTTCATAAAAAGATATAAAAAAACATGGGTGTACCACCATTTTGATTAAGGCTGATGGGTCCTGCTAGTGAAAGCGGTAATCTGATCCAGCGCTCGACTTGAGTGACAAGTTTCTCCATTGCTCGTCCATAATTAAGATGGAGTACTTGTTCTTTGTCGCAGTGGACATATATGTCCACATTTTTAATGGCATCCTCGCACCATTTCAGTGGATACTGCGAATGAAATTGGACCACCGCCGTTGTAATTGGAAACAGTTCTGATTTTGTCCCGTCAACCTGCAGCCTGATAGGGCACCAAAGCAGATAATTTTGTGAAAGACGGGATCCATATTTATTTCGGGATGGCGGATGAACAACACAATATCATCCGCATATAATGAAATAAGTAGTGGGCTGCTCTTGAACTGCAGCCCCCTCGGAATATGATTTTTTTGCAGTTGCCTGACTAGGTGGGCAATTGCTATTATGAAAAGCAATGGGGATAGTGGGCAACCCTGCCGGGTTTCTCTGTGTATGTGGAACGAAGGGAAAATGGTGCCGCTCACTCTGGTTTTAGGAGTGTATAGTAATTTGATCAGAGCAGTGAAGCGTTGAGGGATACCCAATTTATGCAAGGTGGCAAATAGAAAGGACCTTTCGAGGGAGTCAAATGCCGTTTTGGCATCCAGTAAGACTACCGCTGCAGGGTAGAGGTAGATATTCTATGCAGTACCAAAAACAACCTGCTGAGATTGATATTCGTAGAAAGATGTGAGACGAAACCCGACTGCATCGGGGATTTTATACCGTCAATCAGTAGGGAGAGGCAGGTAGCCAAAATTTGACCAGAATCTTATTGTCAAAGGGTAACAGTGGTAGTGGACGATATGAGCCACAGTAGTGAAGATTTTTATCGGGTTTAGGCAAAAGGGTGGTTATTTATTCCTGCAACATATGGGGTAAAATACTCTGCCTGAGGTCTTCATTGTACAGTTCTAGTAAATGAGGGGCAAGGATCTGTTTATAGGCTTTATAAAATTCCCCGGTAAAACCATCAAGCCCAGGGGCTTGGGAAGCACCCCGGACATCAATCATCAATATTATTTCAGCATGTGAATGGTTCGCTGAGGAACTGCTGTTGTGCAGTAGTAAGCCAGACCATGGCCTCCTCTTCCAGACATTGTGCTAACAGTGGTTCGTATACCTGATGCCGACTGTCATACAGAGCAGTGTAATAAGATAGAAGCTTCGATTGCACCTCCGCAGTACCCACCCTACACGCCCCCTCTGCAGAGGAGGAGAGAGAATAGACAATATTAGTTCAGTTTTGAAAGTAGGATGTAATCCAGTCGAGAACAACCCCTTCTATGCTGGCTTTGTGGGGTCTTTGAATTAGGGTGTCATGGTCAACAGAATCAAAGGCAGCTGAGAGGCCAAAGAAAAGTAGGGCAGCAACTCCATTGCGGATGACTGTGTTTTAAGATCATCCCAGATTTCTATTAGTGCAGATTCAGTGCCTCTTCCTGGGCAGAATTCAGTTTGGTGGTCTGACAGTATGGAGTTGTCTTCAATGAATTGTAACATATAGGCAAATGCTGCTCTCTCTATCAATTTGCCCAGGAAAGGCCCATTTGTAATTGGTCTGTAGTTGTTGGGGTCATGCGGGTCCAGGATTGTTTCCTTTAATAACGAGCGTATGCATGCCTTTTTCAGATCTTCAGGAAAAGTTTTCATAGTTCAAGATTTATTGATGATTCTTCTTACAGGTGTGGCAACAGAAGTAGATAAAAGAATGTTCTTGAAGATGTGTGGTGGACAAGGTTCAGAAGAGCAGCCAGAAGGCCTGCTTGCTTTGACCACATCCATAAATTCACTTTCCGATATTTGTTTGAAAGAGTGCAAAGTCTGGGTTGGTTTACTCACGGAGGGGATATTAGGAAATACGTTTTCTGCTGATGGTTTTCTTTTGTTTCCAATGAATTATGTAATGAATTGCCAGTTTTTTAATTTAATCTTGAGTAGTGGAATTACTTCCTTTCATGCATTTAGGTTTTTGAAATTCATTGAGAATGTTATAAAATTCTTTAGTTGCAGATTTAGCATTTTGAATTCTGTGTGAGTAGTACCTTTTTTTAGCTTTTTTGATTGATGATTTGTATATTCTGTTAACTTTGTGTAGCTGAAGTCTGTCTTGAATGTTGTTTGTTTTGTGTAAGGCTCATTGCAGCCTTCAGATTTTTTGCTTTATCTTTTTAAGTTGTGTGTTTCTCCAAGGTGTTGGTTTTCTTTTGTCCTGTTTAGTTTTTCCGAGTGGTATTTGGATATCGAAAGTTTCCTGTAGCCACTCATAAAGTTTTTTAACCAAATTTATTGTGTCCAGAGGCTGTTAGTTGTGTTTCTATGTCTTCAAAATTGAGTTTGTTCCATGGTTGATAAATGGATGGAAGTAAGGTGCTATTGGGTGTGTTGATTTGTAGTGTTTTATGTTAGAAAATTACCAAATGGTGATCTGACCATGTGATTGCGGTGATCCTTTGAATGGTAACTAGTTCAGGGTTTGCAAAAGTGACATCTAGGATGTGTACAGCAATGTGTGTGGGATTGTGTACAATCTGATGTAGGTTCAATGTGGTTAGGCCAGTGGTGATAGCTTTTGGATGGGACATATTGGCTTTGTCAAACCAAATGTTTAGGTCCCCAAGAATGCATAGGTTGAAATATAATGTTATAAGGTTTGAGACTGTGTCTAGAGAAGTTTCAGGGAATGTTGAATTGTTAGGTGGATGTCTTTAAAGGAGGAGAAATTTACAGGAGGAAGTTGGTTTAGTGTTGCATCTGGTGAGGAGGGCCTCACAACCTTTTATGGAAATGTTCTCTGTTTTACTGAGATTTATTGCTTGCTTGTTTGAATATAATAGCTAGTCCACCTCCTCTTTTGCCTATATAATTTTGTGTGATGATTTCATAGTCTGGAGGAATGGCTTCATGCAACACTAGGGCCATGTCATTTTTTAGAGTGATTGAGCATTTATGAGCAGGCAGTTTAGAAAATGTGTGTTTGTGGTGGTGATACCTATTTGAGGGCCACAATAGTCCTGTTTTTCTATAAAGTGTTCCTCATCCAGCAGGCTTAGGAGGCATTTTGTTGGGTCTGTGTGTATTGGGGTGGACTTGGTGGATGAGAGTGACATGATGAGTGTAGTTCTTTTTGTAGAGTAGCCTTATTGTGTAGTAGACAAGGGGACGCAACGTTGTTAAAAGTGGCATGTTGTTTATTTTGTTTGCATCTGTTTAGTGTGGAAGTAGTATGGGTTAGGGGTGGTGGAGGAGCATGTGGATCATAATGTAAGGCTCTAAATTGTGCAATAGATGAGAGGCGGGTGAATGAATGTTGCTGTGTTGGGGTGCTTGTGGTAGATGTTTATGAATAGTGAGTATTTAGGAGTAAAGATTGGTGAGGATTTGTATTATTTGTGTAGTCATGAGGGTGGGAGTGGGTGTGACGGAAAGTAATATAAAGTTTGTGTTATTTTGATGTTCTCGTGTGAGGTTTGTTTTGTTTTTGTGAAGTAGTGAAAGGAGATATTGATGTAGTGGTTTTATTGAAGGATTTGGATGTTAGTGCTTGTGAGTGGTATTAGATTATTACAGGGGGTGTTGACGTGTTTTGGAGAAGAGTGAATGAGGTGTGTAAGATGGGATCAATGAGCGTTAGGGGTGTTTGTGTTAGATTTGATCACTGGAACAGGTAATATGTGTGGTGGAGCGGAATGTAAGGATTGTATGGTTGTACGTAATTGGTAAACGGAGGGTGTTTGTGGATGGTGTGATGGAAGGCTAGTTTAGGTATTGTCATGATAAAAAAGGGGTGTGCCTGGAGCAAATATAGGATAGTGCTGTTGGTTTGTATGAACAGGGAGTGTGTGTCTGGATGTCTGAAAGTAATGTGTAATGTGATTTTGTGTTGTGCGGGCAATGGCAGGATGTGTTAGTGGTAATGGACAGAGTTGTGTTTGGTGTGAGAATGAAGGTGTCCTAATGTTGTGGTTGTGGTGAATATGTGTATAGGTGTGGTATGTGGAGTTTTGTGCTGTTTGATGAGACATTACAATCTGTATGAGGTCTGTTTGTGGTGCATGAGTTGGGTGCCTTTGCGGATATTGTGTTTGGATGTTGGAGGATGTGCAAGGAATAAGGTCCTTTCTGGTAAATGGAAATTTGGACAGCATTTCTGGCTCTAGGCCCAACTAGTCCCGAACAAGCCCAAACAGGCAACTGCCCTTGTCTTCTCCGCCCTTGGCCTCGACGCCCAGGCTGAGATGCCCTGAGCCCTAGGCTTAAATAGCCCTACTGCCCAATAGAAACCTAGTCCTAACTCCAAGCCCTGGGCCTAGCGCCCTGAACCTTAGGCTTAAATAGCCCTACTGGCCAATAGAAAACCATTCCTAACCCTAAATAATCAAATGCATAACCCTAAACCCTAGAGCCAATGGCCTAGCCCTATTAACCAGTCACACTCCTAGTCCTGACTACCAATCACAACAGTAACCCTAAAACCTCAGTCCAATAGGAACCCTAGCCCTAGTACAATCACAATAGAAACCCTAAAACCACGGTCCAGTAGGAATACTAGCCCTAGTACCAATCAAATTAGAAACCCTAAAACCACAGTCCAATAGGAACCCTAGCCCTAGTACCAATCACAAAAGAAATCCTAAAACCACGGACCAATAGGAATCCAAGCCCTAGTACCAATCACAATAGAAACCCTAAAACCACGGTCCAATAAAAACCAAGCCCTAGGACCAATCACAATAGAAACCCTAAATCCATGATCCATTAAGAATCAAAGCCCTATTACCAATCACAATAGAATCCCTAAACCACAGTCCATTAGGAACCTGATTCCTAGTACCAATCAGAACACAAACCCTAATCCTTAAGGCAATAGAAATACTAGTCCCATCAACCAATCACTATAACATATGCAATAACCAATAGAAACGTATATAAGGGCCAAGTTAACTCAAACCCAAGCCCCTGTGGAAGGGACGAGGGAGGTGCTTCTCTACTCAGTATCTCCTTGGGTACAGACAGGCAGAATCCACGCTTCCAAGCTAGCAGAGTCTACTTTCCAGTTAAGGGACAGATTGAAAACCATTGAAATACTGCTTGTCTTGCACTCAGATATTTAGCTTTTTCAAGGCAAAAACAAGTGGTGCATACACTTTCTAAACACAAAACTGGGGAGGGGGATCTTTATGCAATCTTTTGTCACAAACTAGGAGGGAAATTTCAATCAGTCACAGGTAAAACACAGCAGTTTAAAAACATGAAGCTGTCTGAAGCACAGGGAAAATACTGTAAACAGGCACGGGTAGCAGTACAAAACACTTTGTAACAAGAACACCCAGAAGGTCTGGGGCTCTTACCAGTCTCCTAGGATTTCTTGATCACTGGGCTGTATTAGGGTGCAGGGAAAGCTAGGATCACAAAATGGAGGTGGCTGTCTTCGGGTTCCCTCCACAAACGCAAAGGCCCAGTGCATGTGTTAAAGGAGGGCACAGGTTCCTGGGAGCTAGAGAGCCAATCACCAAGCCCAAGCCCCTGTGGAAGGGAGGAGGGAGGTGCTCCTCTATTCAGAATCTCCTTGGATACAGAAAAGCAGAATCCACACTTTCAAGCTGGCAGAGTCTACTTTCTAGGCAAAGGACAGAATGAAAACTACTGAAATACTGCTTGTCGTACACTCAGATATTTTGCTCTTTCAAGGCAAAAACAAGTGGTGTGTATACTTTCTAAAGACACTTTAAATCACAGAGCAGATCAAGCAGTCTCCTAAACACACCCTGGTTAGCCACTGAGGTGTATTGTATGTAGCCTTTTTTTAAAAAAAATTGGGAGTGGCTTAATGCAGGGGCTTTATGCAGTCTGTGCTCTCACCAGTCTCCTAGGATCTCTTGATCACTGAGCTGTACTAGGGCACAGCGAAAGCTCAGCTCAAAAAATGATTCACAACATGATGCAGTCTGTTTTAGCGTGAGTAGGTTGGGCATGTAATGCGTGGAAAAAGTCATGGTCGTCTATATTTGGAGCATATATGCTAGCAAGCAGGATCTTATACCCCACTAGTGTTCCTTCCACCAACACACATCTACCATCTTTGTCAGCTACAGTGGAAACTAGAAGGAAGGGGTCCTTCTTCTGAATTATTATGCAAACTCAGGAGGCATACGAGCTATAACTAGAAAAAAAAGTGCTGGGGTCCCTAGAGGGTGAAAATTTATACATGGATAAGCCGGTAAGATGTGTCTCCTGTAGGAAGGCGATCGTGGCTCTGTGCCTATTTAAATACTGCAATACCTGTTTTCCCTTGCGGGGATTATTTAGTTCCATAATATTCCAAGATATAAACGTGTGGATTGTGCGGGAGAAATCCTGTGTGTAGTGTGCATCATTTGAGCATCAGTGGGTCAATGCTGGGGAGAAGTGCAATAGACCAGCTTGGGTCAAAAGAACAAATACCAAACCATAAATCAAACATATCAACACAATCATAATTCTGTCCCCCCTCCTACATTCAGCAAAATGCGCTGGGTGAAGCCACAGAAGAACAACAACATACATAAAAAGTCCCATCTTCAGATTTGGTATAAACCATGGTATTGGGCTCCATATGAGCAAAGTGGATCTCACAAGGAACTGAAGAAGAGTTGTTAGAATCTTGGTAACAGAGAGGCTAATGACGCCGAATGGCTGCACCGGGGCATATGGTACTCTAAGTCATTGGCACTGCAAGGTGTTGTGCGGGTGGGAAAGATCCATGCTATTGGCAAGTTGCATGTCGGGCGGGGAGAGGTCCAGAGAGCCCCGAGCTGCTGTTTCATGTTCTTTTGCATATTTCTTGCAGAAATCCAAGGCATCAGTTGGATTATCAAAAATAGGAGGTCGGCCATCCACATCAACTTTGAGTGGTACCGGGTATAACATGCTGTAACGCAACCCCAGTTTGTGCAGCACCGTCTTAGTGTCTTCAAAATTGTGGCGGGCCTCCTACTCCGCCATAGTATAATCCAGGAATATCGCCATTCCCTGATGTTGCAATGGGCCTTCTTCTCTCGCTAGGCTCAGTGCCATGTCACGGTCCCTGAAGTTCCATAGCAAGAAGGGGATGCGGCAGTGCACCTGGGACCGGCCGCGGTGCAAGGGAGCAATGAGCACGTTCCACAACAAATGTGTTGATGAAGTTTGTTTTCTCCAATAATTCACACAGCAGGTACTCCACAAATGCATCCAATTGACCAGTGTCTGAGGATTCCGCGAGCCCTGAAATACGAAAATTGTTATGACGGCCATGCGCCTCATGGTCTTCATTATTAATAGCGACGGTGCGCAGCCTTGTTTCCTATTTGTTTAGCCGTTTGTATGACTGGGCGCTGGAATCCTCCAATGCTGAGAAGCGGTCCTCAGCTCACTGAAGCCGGGCATCCTGACCATCTAGACACACCCCCATTTTGTCCAGGCGAGTTACAATAGTATCGAACCTCTCATCAATGCCCTTAAAACCCGAGCGCAGCTCCAATATTATGGATCGCAGTTCCATTTGTTGGTCTGGGGCCTGGCTTCCGGATGTGCACTCTGCCTTATAGGGAGCTCCCTGGTACAGGGATGGTAGCTTGTAGTAGGTGCACATTATGAAAAAGACAGTATAAGGACGTATCAAGGCGACGTGTGTTCTTAGTAATAAAGGCCTCACCGGGCGATCAGGCAGTCAGCACTCCAATGCTCTGTAGTACTGTTTTATAAGGGGCCCAGCTGCAGCAGCTCGGGGGAGAACAAGTACGCAGGAGGGCCGCTCACTGCATGGAATGGTGGGGCCCATGTTCTGGTCCATTTCAGCACCTTGGCGGGTGGAAACACGAACCACACATCACAAATCACCCGGAAAGCACTGGGAGGGTGTTGTTGTCCTTGGACCAACAGTTCACAGCACCGGGCCGATCCACACCTCGTTCTCAAGTTATGGGCTCGGTGCGTAGCATCCAATAAAACCCCACCAGGTCAACAATTATCGTAGGGGGCATCAGGGGGCAGCACAGGCAGCACACTATACCTCAGTCATGGCGCGTCAGGAGAGTTACATTTCTAGGCCCAGCAGTTCACAGCACCTGGCCGATCTGCGTCACACCGCCACGCTGTAGGCCCAGTGTGCAGCTTGATCCCACCTGGGCAGGAATCCGCATCAGGGCTGTCAGGAGCATAAGTGAGTTCAGCAGACCGTCCCACGTGGCCCTCTATACAAGAGCTTCAGGCTCTCCCATGGCCCCTGTCGCTGCAGGGCCTCCGAGGCCTGTGTCGGGACAGGGAGCCCCTGTGATAAATCAGGGCATCTCCACTCCCTCCAGCCGCTGTGTCTCTGTGCTGGCCCCTGTGCTGTCCCCACTCACCGAGGATGGGTTCTCCCCTGCAGGAGGGTCTGCTATAACACTCTTCCTACATTTTTTAGGAGCCCCTCTGCCGGAGCTTCAAAGCCACGCTGCCATGTTAGTCGACGGCTTGCCTCCGTCCCTATGGAAGGGAGATTTAGTAGAACTGCGTGGACCCCACATTTAGAATGCCCAGATCCGTGTCAGATTTCTGAGATACTCACTGATACTATAAAGTATTCACCCTGAACATAATATGGAAATCTATTTTATGTAATCATTCTAAAATTCTAACATTCATCTGACCCTTCTCAACCTCCTAGACACCTCAGAGCACATTTGCTATCATATGACATCCATAGCTGCTGCGCTGCTTTGCATGAAAGGGAGACAGCAACATAGCTCCATATTCGTTAAGATTCAGAGCAGATGCGCTTTTCCCAAAACACTGGCGCACAAACAGGATGAGAAACACTAAGGGCCTGATTTATGAAAAGTTAGTGCCGCCTTTATGTCATTTTTTGACGCAAAAGCGGCACAAACTTACAAAATATAATTATATTTTGTAAGTGACGCACCGCTTTTGCATCAAAAAATTATGTAAAGGCGGCGCTAACTTTTCATAAATCAAGCCATAATTGTTTTGGTGCAAAGCTGTGACTGCCCATCGGCAGACTGGGCTTTGCATCAGAAACCACAAACGGAATGACAAATTAGCATACTTTGCACGAAGTGATCGTACCAAGGGTGGGATCTGCCCACTTAACGCAAAGTATGCTACTTAGCATTGCTTTTAGGCAGCTTTCCAGTGCAAAACAATATTACACAAGGAAGTAAATCAACACTTTGCGCTGGTCTGTGTCATCTTTCGTGGCTTTGCACTGGCGCAACCTATGGATAAATATGGCCCCTCTTGTATAGACAATGTTAGGTGTATAGAGACTTCAAAAGCTGCTCCACTTATAACTTTGCAAAGGTCTGTGCAGTTTGAAGTGAAAGCTATTCGCCCAGGCACATCACTCCAGGATTTGTACTAGGATGTGCTCGTGTGGCATCAGGAAACTAAAATGAATTAAATAAAATGCAAATTAGTCTGATTAAAATGTTTGCTCATTAAACAGCTTTATCACCAGGCGAATAACCGCCGTCGCCAAATGCTTCAAATCCGCATGCAGCGTCGCGGGCATTAGCTAGATTAAACAGCCATCATTTAACGCTGAGCAAACACAAACCCGGCTATCAAGATTTAATGTTACTAATGCGATAAACCACTGTGTGTACCGGGGAAACATAAGATTGGTCAAACCAATATTTTTCGAACATCATACCAGCTTATTGACTCTAAGGGAATTTCCTTCCTTCTATATGTATTATAAAAATCCTAATTTCGGTTCCATGGAAGGTACTTTAGTGAGCAGTGCCACATATCCTGGGACATTTAGAGCCGTGTGGTAGTTCTGGGGACCAAAAAAATACTCCCTGGCACAGATATCACAATGTGTTACTGCTCCTGAATAGGAGTTTAATGGTAAAATACGGAGTAATGTGTGCTGATGTGTTTTGCATCCTTTTGATCGTGGTGTTATTATTCTGTTTGCAAAATGCCAGTAGCTGCCAGTTTACCACCAGATCAACCCTGGTGGCTGATAACTATCAATATTAGGAACAGTGTAAATTGCGCCTGACTCCGAGGGGCTCATTATGTGGTTTCTTGTCATTTCGATTCTGCTGGTCACTGCAGTCACTGGCCCCACTGAAATTACGAGATCTGTGGGAACAACGCACTATGGATCTGTTTAACCTGAAGATGTCAACAAAATGGAGAATTACTGGGTAAACCAACGCTGCTAATTCCTCATTTCTAAGTGAAAACTAAGGGGCAGAGTTATGGAAAGTGGTGCTGCACCGAGTGAAGAGCCACTTTCCCTGCACCCCTTAGCACCCCCCACCACCACCATGTGTGCACCGTATTTAAAATATGGCACACCATGGTGCAAGGTAGGGGGCAATAGTGTCATTTTTCATGATGCTATTTATGTACTCTGCAGGAGTAGCACCAAAATAGTGGCGCTACTCCTGCAGAGTACATAGGGCCCCATTCTAAAGAATGGAATTCCCATTTTTACGAATGCTCTTGAGCAGGTGTTAAAAGTACCGTAAAAAATGGCACAAGGAAATCTCATAGATTTCCTTACGCCATTTTTCCGGCTCCCCTAACGGGCACAGGCATAATGTTGCGCAAAGGGTTACAGAGTGGTGCAATGCATGTATTGTGCCACTCTGTAAATAAGGCACAGGGATTTTGGCCTTGTTGGACCACATTAACGTAAAAAACAATGACGTTAATGTGGCGCAAGGTGGTGCTAGGGCATTATAAATATGCCCCTGAGATTCCCGCTTCTAATCCCCTACTAAAACACTGCCCCCCCATAGTTACCACTACCCCTGCTATCAGTCACTCGATGGGACCGAATTACCTAGCAGATTCCCTCATACTGAGGGCAGTGCTAAATTTGTAAATAAAAATGTGCCGGGACCAAAGCTCTCTTCTGACTATCCAAGGGGCATGGTGACAGAGCTCTTTTCACAGGTACCTGTCACTACCTTTTGCAATGGATTTTTAAAGTTTGGGGTGTTTGGCACGTGACCTACCATCAAGCATTGTTAGAAAATGGGGTTGATCTATCAAAGGGTTTTACCTATTCTGTTTCTGTGGCTAAATGTGATAGTAGAGATTGACTGAAATTCTTATAAGTCAGCCATTTCACCAATAAATAAAATAATTAACTGCTACTAAAAGACTAAGGCCCTCATTACAACCCTGGGGGACGGCGGTAAAATGGAGAAAAGTACTGCCAACAGGCTGGAGGTACTTTTCCCCATAATATGACATTGGCGGTTCGGCTAAAGCCAAACCGCCAATAGCACTCCGTCCGCTAGAGCAGTAACAGCTGTCACTAGCCCACGGGATTATGACCCCGCCTACCGCCATGGTTTTCGTGGCTCCCCTTACTGCCACGAAAACCCTGGCGGTAGGCACTATCAGTAACAGGGAATCCCTTTCCTGTCACTGATAGGGGTCTTCCCCACCCCCTCCCCAGGTTTCTTTCCCACCCCCCTCCAACTCCATCCCCCCACAACATACACGCACCTTCACGCACCATCGAACACACGCATATACACACTCATACCCACATTCATCCACGCACGCATGCATACATCCATTCACACACACATCCACACACGCTGACATACATACATGCACACACGCATGCACACAACATACACGCACACTCGCATCCAACATGCAACATACACCTGCATCCACACACACACAAACATTCACACACACCCCCACACACACACACACAACACCCCCACCTACCTCCACTGTCAGAGCACCCTACTTACCTGATTTCAGGGGGTCCTCCGGCAGAAGATGGGACGGGGCGCTGCTGCCAGCAGCAGTGTCCACCAGCAGAACACCGCCAGGCTGTATAATGTGTCATGATACGGTCTGCGGTGGTCTACTGGCGTGGCACTGCTGGTGGCAGCAGCGCCACCTTACCACCATCCACTGCCATGGCCGCAGCTGGAATTCCGCCATCCTTCTGGCAGTATTCTGGCTACGGTCATAATTTGGCGGACAACTGGTAGCCGCGGCAATGGTCTTCTGGCGTCCGTCACTGAGGTGGTAGGCGTTTTTTACCGCCAATGATATAATGAGGTCCTAAATATGATTTTAATATTTCCATATTCTATATAGTGGATATAATAATTAGATCAGACCTAAAAGATGCTTCTAAACCCTGCACTTTAATCCAAGCATACATGCCTGGTGGAAACAAAAGAAAGGATAAACAATATTTCAGTAACCCCCTAAAAAAAATAAGTCAAGCCGAATAATCTTAGGTCAGTCTTTCTTGCCACTATCTTGTATCACAAAGTTACAGTGTGCTGGCCCCTTCGGAAAGAAATGGAAATGACTGATCTCTCACTGTCCTTCCTTTGAATAGCATTTAAGTTTGTGGTTGTGCAGGATTTAATCAGTGTTCAAAGGTTCACTGATGAGGGCTGTGTCCCTTCCAGTGGGGTTTTATCAGTTATTATAGGAAAGTACCCTCTTTCTTGGTATGGTTACCCCCATTTCCTGCCTGATGTCAGTGTGCTTGACTGTATCTACTGGGATCCTGCTAATCAGGACCCCAGTAGTTATGCTCTCCTAGTATATGGTACCTAGGTACCCAGGGCATTGGAGTTCCAGGGGATCCCTATAGGCTGCATCATATATTTTGCCACCCATAGGGAGCCCATGCAAAGGCCTCTGCCGGACTGCTATTACAGCCTGTGTGAAAAGGTGCAAACACTCTTTCACTGCTATTTACACTGCACCAAGTCACTTATAAGTCACCCCTAGAGCAGGCCTTCCAGCCCTGAGGGCAGGGTGCAAAGTACCTGTGTGTGAGGGCACCCCTGCACTAGCAGAGATGCCCCCACGATGTCCAGGACCATTTTTCTTGACTTCGTGAGTGCAGGGACGCCACTTTACCTGTGCACTGGACATAGATCACTGCCTATGTCTAGCTACATAATGGTAACTCTGAACATAGGCATGTTAGGTATCACACATGTTGGAATCATACTCCAAGGCTTTTGCAATCATTTGTTGTATGACTCCATACACTTTGGGGGCTTCTTAGAGGACCCCCAGTATTTCCATTTCAGCCTTCCGAGGCTTTCCAGGCAGCCCCAGCTGCTGCCACCTCACAGACAGGTTTCTGTTCTCCTGTTGCTTGAAAAGCTTGAGCCCAGGAAGGCAGAACAAAGGATTTCCTTTGGGAGAGGGGTGTTGTACCCTCTCCCTTTGGAAATAGGAGTTACAGGCTTGGGAGGGGTAGCCTCCCCAAGCCACTGGAAATGCTTTGAAGAGCACATTTGGTGCCCTCCTTGCATAATCCAGTCTATACTGGTTCAGGGACCCCCAGTCCCTGCTCTGGCGTGAAACTGGACAAAGGAAAGGGAAGTGACCACTCCCCTGCCTGTCCATCACCACCCCGGGGTGGTGCTCAGAGCTCCTCCAGAGGGTCCCTGAGTTTTGCCATCTTGAATTCAAGGTTGGCAGGGAACTCTGGGAGCATCTGAGTGGCTAGTGCCAGCAGGTGGCGTCAGAGCCCTCCCTTGATAGATGCTTACCTGATTAGGTGACCAATCCCCCTTTCAGGGCTATTTAGGGTCTATCCTTTGGGTTGGTCCTCAGATTCAGATTGCAAGAGTCCAGCAGGAATCCTCTACATTCTCTACTTTGCCTTCTCATCGAATAAACTGGATCTGGACCCTCCAGGAACTCTACATACTGCAACAAAGAAGCAAAACGCCTTCTGCAACATTGTATCTTCAGCTCCTGCCAGCAACTGTTTCCCGGTTGTGCATCCTCAGAGGACAGTCCATCTTAAGCGTGCACCAGAAGAGGGAAGGAATTTCCCTTGGGGAGCAGGAGCCATTCCCTGCTTCTGCCAGCACCAACTGCAGTGATGCCCAGCTGAGTGGATCCCCTCTCCTTCGAAGCTGCGTGGATCCGGCATCACGGGTGGTGAACTGAAGTGGTCTCGGCGGACTTTGGTGGAAGTGCTTGCCTCCCCACACAAGACAGTACCCCCTTGTACCGCATGTTTTGCAGGTGCCAAGGCGTGTTGGCATCCTTCCTCCAAGTTCCTCATGCATCTTGTAGCTCCGGCCCCCAGTGCACTATCCTGCGACTCACAGCTTCCTGAGTGGTTCTCCAGCGGCGTGGAAGCCTTTGTCGTTGTGCTGCGTGGGCCTCTTCTGCACCTTCTTTGTCCCTGTGCAGGGGACTCCTGTGTACGCTGCCTGGTCTTCTGAGGGCTCTCTGAGTTGCTGAGAGCCCCCTCTGGCTCTCCCTCCTGGGTAGAGTCCACCTGGCCCTTCCTGGTCCCAGGCAGCGCCATTTTCTGCTCACCGCAACCTTTGCGTGTGCCAAGGCTTTTTGACTCCAGCGACACAAACCAGACTGCAATCCTCTATCTGGCGTGGGACATCACTTGCACCAACCGGTAACCCGACTCCATCTTCTTGGGTGCAGTACTGACTATCTTCTTCACCGATCCCCTTCTCCCACAGGTCCTCTGGTCCAGGAATCCACTGTTGCTGTCTTGTAGTCTCTTCTGGTTCTTGCATAATTCTTCTCATTTCAGTGTGTGTTCGGGGAAAGTTACTGTGATTTACTCCTGCTTTCCTGGTAACTGGGGTGGGCTCTAGTACTTACCTTTGGGGTTTTCTAGTACTCCCAGATCCCCTCTACACACTACACTTGCCTAGGTGGGAGACCGACTTTCACATTCCACTGTCTTAGTATATGGTTTGTGCTCCCCCAGGCCCATTTCTAACTATTGTGATTTTCACTAATTGCACTGTTTTCTAACAGTTTTTATGCCTATTTCTGCATACTAGTGTATATAATTTGTGTATTACTTACCTCCTAAGAGAGTATAGTCTCTATGGTAGTGTTGTTATTTGTGTCACCAAAATAAAGTACCTTTATTTTTGTATCACTGAGTATTTTATTTCATGTGTGTGAGTACTGTGTGACTACAGTGGTACTGCATGAGCTTTGCATGTCTTCTAGATAAGCCTTGGCTGCTCATCCACAGCTACCTCTTGAGAGCTTGACTTCTAGACACTCTACATTTCACTAATAAGGGATAACTGGACCTGTTGTAAGATATACTGGGAAACTCCTGTTGTAAGATGTACCTTAGGTACCCACTACAAATCAGGCCACCCTCCTACAGTTATTATAGGGCTAAACCTAACACAGGACAGCTTAGTTATGGAGTAGAAAATAAAAGACTCCTTGAGGAATAATTAATTTATTATTTGCATGTATTGCATTTTTATTTTGCCGTTTTACTTTTTCCACTGAAAGCCCTCTGAAGCAGAAGTTTGCTTGTGGCAAATGTAATTTCAATGTCCCTGAAGTGCTGAGGATTTTCTCTCAATGAGTGTGCAACTTTAATCACTTTGTCCTGCCAAGCAACATACCAGGTTATGCATAGTGGCCATAGACATAAAACACTCTGTTGATAGGCAGTTCCTCTCCTGTCCTCAGGTCAGCCAGCAGATCAGCGTTGTGAGATAATGTTTTCAACAGTGGAGATGGCCAAGGCTCAGCACTCAAAAATGAGGCTCTTCACCTACCTCAAATGATGGGAGAGCAGTAGGCTGACAAAGCATCTGCCAAATTGTGGCTAACACCCTTTTTTCACTTCTATGAATAAAGAAAATGTCAGCCCCTATAGGTTAAGCCCTGAATGTCTCTGAATTTAACAGAAATTAGTCTTCTTTACCAATACTCTCCTGCTGTATAGGGAAGAGGTAGCTCACCTTTTCTAAGCTGAGAAAGTATTTATCATGGGAATGTGTCTTCTTTGTGAGCTATAACAATATCTGAGTGAGTGAGGACTCAAGGAAAATAATTTCATGTTTCAAAGTGAAATTTTCTGAGTCATTCAGTTTGATGTGAAATGATTCAAATGATGATGTTCCATGTCTGGTTCTTTCCATGAATATCTAACTCTATCTGAAGAAGAGGTAAATCTGTGGCAGTGGGATTGCTGGTGCAAATGCTGCATTGGCGCCCAGAAATGGGCCCAGTCTGTGGTGTACCGGCTGCAGATAAATTACAGGTCATTCACTCAATGATTTAAACACTGAACCTGCGGAGAGGAGATGATAAGGAGGAATTAAGAAGAGAGAGAAAGGAGATTAAAAAAAAGGAAACAATGAAAATAGATTGGAGTGAAAAATTACAGAAATGGAAAAGACGTTCTTGCTTTAGGGACCATGACATCCGTGCTATGACACTTGAATTTGGATAATCGGACTGACAATGTTTGTATTGTAATACTCCAGAAAATCTTAATTTCTGTGCACTTTCAATCATTAACTTTTTGGGGGAGCAACTATGCTATTGGACAAAAAGAGTACATACAAATAATCAAGAGTTTTTTGACTGATGTTTTAGATGCTAGAAAGAAGACACTTTTGGCTCGATTTATATGCTGGCTTGATGTGCACTCCATCACAATGGTGGCAAAGTGTACATACAGCCAACATTAAAGTCTACCTGCCTAGCTTAAATGTGGTGATGTGTGTGATTTGGCTACGGCGGTGACTACTCTGTCACTCTTATAGCCAACCCTTTCCGATGGCTCAACAGAGTAAGGCCCATAGAAATGGATATATGTTTGCCATCCAATCAGCATGGGCAGACATGTTGCCATCTTTATACTGTCCACAACAGCAGGCAAACCCTGGCAGTGAGGAACAGTAAAGTACAAATAAGGCTTCCAACGCCATGTGAGATGACTCCTACGGCAAGGGGGGGCATTCCATTTTATAGTTTCAAAAAGAAAATCCAAATTTACACTGTTTGATGAAGGGTTGTGTCATGCTGGTGCAGCCATGCACTAAATATCGAGATGCATGGGCAGGAACTACTGTGATGGCGAGCAATCTCTCCCTGATGAGGATGTAGTAATTCACTCCATCCAATATAAATCATGCCCTTTGTCCTTTGTAATTGCATCGTGTACACTAATAATCCTGTGTTTGTACATATACTTCTTAATAGATATTTCTTTTGGCTATAGGGCATGTTTAGATGACCAAGTGCTGAAATATGTTAACTTTCTTGATTAAGTCTTCAGGTTTCAGTGACCTCTGAACAAGTAATACCTTTCACAGGATGCACGTCTGCTCTTGCAGCAAAATGTGGAAATATTATAGGGATCACATTATCGTTGGACACTGCGTGGTTGGCATTTTGACTATTTTATCTAAGAGTTATGGGATTTAAAAAAAATCTATTTCAGGATGCATAGATGCTAAACGTAATACTTTTAAAATTCAACTTTCACATACTACAGTTTGTGGGAAATGAAGATGATCTTTTTTTTCAAATTAGATGATTTGTGGACGGACGGTTCTGAACCCTCTGCAACTGATAAAACTACTGGGGCAAATGTATAGAAAACATTCATATGCAGACTGGTCATTATCGTTGAAGCTATCAGGGTTACCTTTCAGTGGTGGACCAGTGAAGGATGACACATTTTTGGTAACCTTGTTTGAAAGATACGATGTGCCCTGGCCAACATGTTGATCAGTGTCTTCAGCGACAAGCGACAGGTCTCACTTAAAACAGATCTCGAGGTTTTTCAACATCAGGATAATAGCGGCGAAGCACCCAGAACCTCAGACCATGTGAAAGGGAGTGGAGATGGAATTGCTACACCTAGCATGGCTACCTAACGTCCTAAAGCTGACCTGCCTCGTTCTTGGTGCTGGCAGAATACATTTCACATTCCAACACACTTCTGTAATAATGAGGACATATTTATGCACAGTGATAACAAATCCTGAACATTCGCCACAGTAATGGGAGCACAAGGCCGAATGTAAAGACATTGTGAGGATTCTCTAACAGTAATGATATATTCTAACATAAATATGGTGCAGCGATGGAAGAGTATGGCAAAATGGCTGATTACCTTTCTACAGTTTATGTTAAGGATAAGGACAATAAAACAACAACATTTATTTCACTAACATCCTCATTTTGTACCCTGATGCACATCCCTCCAATTAAATTTACCCACGCAGGAGGATGTCCTCTTAGATATTTGGGCATCATGTTTTAGAGCACATTTCCTATACATATCCATTTCATTCCCTTCCTAAAGACGAATGGAAACATTATTCCTATGTTGTTATTTAATCAATTCTATTCCTTTTCAATGAAGTGCACACCTCGACATGCGGAACCAACCTGCCTCTCCTCAGTGCTTGAAGCTCATCTACATTTCTCCCAGACTAGCCACTTTGAGGGCCTAGGAATGTTGGTGCTGCACAAAAGTGTGTAAAGGTAGGTCAAATACAGGGTGCACATTTATGCATCAAGGCACTTTCCCGACGCTTGGGCAGCATAATCTGGAACACATTTCCTATGCATATCCACTGTATTCATGTTTTCTCCTCCTAAAGAGGAATGTGAACGTTGTTGTGTTGGCTTTTGAGTTGTTATTTAATCAATTGCATTCCTTTTGACTGAAGTGCACCCCCCCCCACATGTGGAACCAACCTGCCCCACAGCAGTGCTTGAGGCCCCTGTCCCCCAGGAATTCTACATTTCTCTCTAAGGCTTTGACTGTCTAGGAATGTTGGTGTTGCACAACAGTGTGTGAAGGTAGGTCAAACAGTTAAATGCATAAGGTGCACAGGTTTTAACAGTTTTGCATCAAGACACCTCTCTGATCCTAACAGAGTAATTTAGGAGGTGGCTCATATTTGCTTGGACTCTTGGATGAGGAGGCCGACGTCTCTCTGCCAGTGAAAGCACGTGTTATTCCAAAGACTGGGCTGACGTTTTGAGAGCCTCTTGACCTCGTGGAAGAATCGAAGGTACAATGAAGGAAGGGAACCAGAGAAGGATCACAGAAGAGAGAGAGCGTGAGAAGGCAGGTACCGAGATGGCAAGGTATAAAGAGTAGGGAGGAGAAAGCGAGTGACGAAAAAGAAGTGGTAATGGGAAGAGGTAGAAGAAAAGGTGCGTCGTGGAGAAAGAAAGGCTAAAGTCAAATGATGTGAGGGGCAGAGGAGGATGATGGAAACGGATGAACATGAGAGAGGCAGCAAGAGTAGGGAGCAGGTTATGTGTCTCAAGGCAGGGGAAAGAAGATGGTTTTCGGAACCAGGCTGTTGGACCTGGCTTTTTGACAGGGACATCCCCAAACTTTTTGCCTCCTTCCTCCTATTTTTTCTGACCTGTTGTTGTTGGCTTTTGACCTCTGAGCACTTTACCACTGCTAACCAGTGCTAAAGTGCATATGCTCTCTGTGTAAATTGTACTATTGATTGGTTTATCCATGATTGACTATTTAATTTACCTGTAAGTCCCTATTAGAGTGCACTACATGTGCCTAGGGCATGTAGATTAAATGCTACTAGTGGGCCTGCAGCACTGGTTGTGCCACCCACCTCAGTAGCCCCTTAACCTTGTCTCAGGCCTGCCATTGCAAGGCCTGTGTGTGCAGTTTCACTGCCACTTCGACTTGGCATTTAAAAGTACTTGCCAAGCCTAGAACTCCCCTTTTTCTACATATAAGTCATCCCTAATGTGTGCCCTAGGTAACCCCTAGAGCAGGGTGCTGTGTAGGTAAAAGGCAGGACATGTACCTGTGTAGTTATATGTCCTGGTAGTGTAAAACTCCTAAATTCGTTTTTACACTACTGTGAGGCCTGCTCCCTTCATAGGCTAACATTGGGGCTGCCCTCATACACTGTTGAAGTGGCAGCTGCTGATCTGAAAGGAGCAGGAAGGTCATATTTAGTATGGCCAGAATGGTAATACAAAATCCTGCTGACTGGTGAAGTCGGATTTAATATTACTATTCTAGAAATGCCACTTTTAGAAAGTGAGCATTTCTTTGCACTAAAATCTTGTGCCCTTCAATCCACGTCTGGCTAGGTTTAGTTGACAGCTCCTTGTGCATTCACTCAGACACACCCAAACACAGGGTACTCAGCCTCACTTGCATACATCTGCATTTTGAATGGGTCTTCCTGGGCTGGGAGGGTGGAGGGCCTGCCCTCACACAAAGGACTGCCACACCCCCTACTGGGACTCTGGCAGACAGGATTGAGCTGAAAGGGAACTTGGTGCATTTCTTAGAGACTCTTTGAAGTCACCCCCACTTCAAAGGCACAACTTAGTATAAAACAGGGCCTCTGCCCTACCTCATCAGACACTTGCTGGAGAAGAAACCTGAACCAGAAACTACATCCTGCCAAGAAGAACTGCCTGGCTGCTCAAAGGACTCACCTGTCTGCTTTCTACAAAGGACTGCTGTCTTGCTGTTGCCCTGCTGCCTTGCTGAACTCTTGTCCGGCTGTGAAAGTGCTCTCCAAGGGCTTGGATAGAGCTTGCCTCCTGTTCCTTGAAGTCTCAGGACCAAAAAGACTTCTTCCTTTCACTTGGACGCTCCGTGCGCCGAAAATTTCGACGCACAGCTTGTTTCGCGGCGAGAAAAACGCCGCACACCGACGCTGATCGACGCGACGCCCTCGGGACGATCGAGACTTCGACGCACAACCTCGCAAGGACAAAGCCGCCCGACTTTCCAGGAGAAATCGACGCGACGCCTACCGTGAGTGCGAAACTTTGACGCACGGCCTCGCAAGGACAACGCCGCCTGACTTCCAAGGAGAAATCGACGCGACGCCTACCGTGAGATCGAAACTTCGACGCGCAGCCCCGCAGAACGACGCGCAGCCGGAAAATAAGCAGGAGAATCCACGCACAGACCCGGGACATCTGGTAATCCCCGTGATCCACAAAAAGAGACTGTCTGCGTGCCGGAAAACGACGCCCGACTTCCCCGCGTGGAAAAGAACGACGCAAGTCTGTGTGTGCTGAGGAGAAATCGACGCACACACCCCTTTTTCCACGCATCTCTTCTCCTGTGGCCCTCTGAGGAGATTTCCCACCAGAAACCAGGTACTCTGTGCTTGAAAGACACTTTATTGCTTTTTAAAGACTTAAAGACACTTAATATCACTTTTCAGTGATATCTTTACAAATTCGTATTGCAACTTTGATCGTTTTGACCTACAATTACCCAGATAAATATTCTATATTTTTCTAAACACTGTGTGGTGTATTTTTGTGGTGTTATACTATGGTGTTGTATGATTTATTGCACAAATGCTTTACACATTGCCTTCTAAGTTAAGCCTGACTGCTCGTGCCAAGCTACCGGAGGGTGAGCACAGGCTGATTTTGGATTGTGTGTGACTTACCCTGACTAGAGTGAGGGTTCTTGCTTGGACAGAGGGCAACCTGACTGCCAACCAAAAACCCCATTTCTAACACAGGCGCGTAGCTATCAGTGGTGCAGCCAGTGCAGGAGCACCAGAACCCGTAAGTGGGATGGAGCCCAGGCTGCCCTGCACCAGCCAAAGTTATTTTATTGGCTTCATGCTCAAATTTGTTGAGCTCTTGTCTAATCTTTGAAGAAGGTGGCGCAGTAGAGGTGGAGTGGGAACATAAGAAGAAATAGAGAGCGAAAAGGGAGGGAAGCAGGAGAAGGGAACGGAGAGCAGAGAAAAAACTGGCAGAATAGGAAAAGGGTATACTAGGGAGAGAGAAATAAGGATGAGCAAGAGACAGAAAAGTAGAACAGAGAGACAGCTGATAGAGAAGAAAGAGTGTAAGTGAGAACGGTGACGAGAAAGGTGACAAGAGGAAGAGAGAAACACAGAAATAATGACGAAGTTGGAGCACCATAAACAGCGTCGCAGCTATCATTAATGCAGCAGGTGCAGTTACACCAGGTTGTGGCTGTTTGAGAGATCTACTGTACTCCACGTGTGTGACTGAATAGCACCCTTCGAGGCAAGAGATAATTTGCTTACTTGCAACAGGGCCCATTTCACCAGTGCTTAATTTGTAAAAAAAAAACGTGCCGGTGTCCTCTGAAACATGTGACTGCTGCAATTAAATGTTAGAGCACAGAATACTGAGGAAGCATAATCCTGAGCCCTCTCAGGCCTCTTTAATCCATTACAGCCACTCCTTGCCCTTCCAGCTCACTCTTGCTGCCTTTTGGTTTCTCTTATTGTGACGCTTTTCCATCCTTCTTTTCCTCCTTTTTTTCCCATATGGGTCTTTTGCTGACAGTAAATACTTGCTGCAAAAAAGTAAGTGCTGACCCCCAAAAATAAGTGTCGGTGCCCCCACTGCATCAATTTAAGCACTGCATTTAACACAGGCTACGACCACTACTTAGAAAACCATTTCAGCAAAATAAGCTTGAGATTTTATCCAGCAGTCATGGCAGGTTAGGATGTATGTTCTAAAAATAGTTGGTACAGAAGTGGAGAATAGTGTACAGGCAGTAGAGGGAGTTATTTGTTTGTGACTTATCTCTGATTCATCATAGTTCTTAAAGTTGAGATAGCTTCTGGGGAAAAGGCTTTTCCATTCATACGGACTAGTATGTGAGACCGAGCCTGTCCTCTGCTGAAATGCTAGACCAGCATCGCCACCCTCCACCGCTCCCCCCTGCCAGAAGCTGCAAACCTTTCACAAGGAAATTATAATAAACTATGTTTATTATCCTTTCGTTGTGGAAGGGGCGGGCCATGTGGGATTACGGGGATGAGGGAGTGCACTGTGCACTCCTCTCAAAGCGCATGTATATTTGGCCGAACATCTCGGGCCGGCCAAACACACATGCACACTGTGCTCTCTCCGGGCTGGAGAGAGCAGGCACAGGCTTCCAGCCTGTGCTGCCTGCAGTGACGAGGGAAAGAGGAGGTAATTTTTTATTTTTTTTATTTTTTTTAATTAAATGTCCTCCTTTACCCCCTACATGCTGCACCCGCCCCACCCCTTCAGAGCGCAGAAAGCTGCGACTGTGCCAATCCTAATGCTGCTCTGAGCAGTGTCAGGATTGGCAGCAGGGCAGGCTCGGAGCCTGTGCCTGCCTGCAGTGACGAGGGAAAGAGGAAGACATTTTTTTTTTAATTAAATGTCCCCCTTTGCCCCCTATGTGCTGTACCCGCACCACCTCTTCAGATCGCAGAGAGCCGCAACTGTGCTAGATATGTATAATGAGACAAAACAGAGAATGTTTAAGGATAACAAACATATTTCTTGCATTCTCAAGGTATTCCCTCCACCAGCCAGCATTTAGCAGATGCTTGCTGGAAAAGAATTGAACATTTTTTTGTGAATGTTCTATTTATGCTTGAACTTTATTTGTAGTTAGGTTATCACCTTTCAAAGGATGGTGCAGAGCCATTGGAGAGTTTGCCAAAGACTGTCAAAGATGCTCCAATGCCGCCAAGCAAAGACCGGCAGAGGTCCTTCTATTTCTGTACTTCGCCACCTCTTCTAGATAGCAGAACAATATATTTCTAGTATAGAGGAATGCACTCTTCCCAGTCCAATTTCATAGATGTGCTTTATCCTTTGGAAATTGAATGCGGACAACAGCACTTTATTCATGAAGAAATTGGCATACATTACACACAATTCTAACTTGTGCACTCCTGAACATCTGGCATTCTACTGTACCTGGCTGTTTTACTGACTTTAGTCTTGATACTTTATTATTGCAGGGCCCATAAGTAGCCCCATACATGCTCTGCCACTTTATTGTGTAATCCCCTATTGGCTACTGCTTCCCAATTCTATATTTTCCTTCCAAGGCTCCCTTCCGATCTCCATTATTGTAGCCCTGTTGCAATGCCTAGTCTGCCAGTGTCTCTTGAACTCCTTATAAATGTGTTGCTTCACTAAGTCTTATTATTGGATTATTAGCTGGGCTAATGGATGCAGTACTCAAGTAATAAACATAAACCTTCTCAGCATGAACCACAAAAGGTATTAAATAACCCTGTCTTTAACCCTCTGGTACCCTGGCACAAAGCAGTCATGCTTAACTCAGAGGCAATGGGGCATATTTAAGAGCCTCTAGCGCCTCCTTGCACCACATTTGTGTAATTTTTTTTAATGCAAATGTGGCCTGATGAGGCCAAAAACGCAGCATCATATTTACAAAGTGGCGCAATGCTTGCATTGCGCCACTTTGTAACCCCTTGCACCACATTAAGCCTGTACCAGGCGCAATGTATGCAAGGGGGTGTTCTGGCACTAGGGGGGCTGTAAAAATGGTGCAATGGCTCAAAGGAATCTGGGAGGTTCCTTTGCACCATTTTTATCAGCATTTTTTAATGCCTGCTAAGTGCAACCTTTAAAAAGAGGCTCCCATTGACTACAATTGGCCTCTGGGAGTTTTGCAGGATTAGCGTAATTATTTTTTATGCTAATCCTGCAAAGCACCAGACTAGCATATAAAAGTATGACTCTTGTCACCCTAAGTACCACCATGGTGTGCCGTATTTTAAATACGGTGCTACCATGGTAGCTTGAGGGGGTGGTAAGGGGCGCAGGAAAAGTGGTGCTGCGCTATGTGCAGCGCCACTTTTCATAAATCTGCCTCAATATGTATATTATTTATGCAGGACTCAATTAGTAATTAAAGTGTAAACTAGGCCTGAGCAAAAAACTTTGCTCCATTGGTGGAGTTTTGTGGAATTCGACAAAACTGCATTCCGTGGAGAGCGCCGGCGTTTATGATAGATGCCGCACTCCACAACAGAGGTGAGTTTTTTCCGTATTGTCGCGCACTTGATGTCATTTCGCAAGCGTGGGAAGCAAGACGAGAGACTTCCGGTCATTTCGAGCACAAACAAGATTTTTTTACCCACCCCTGTGATTTAGCACTGCGCCAACAACTTCCAATGCAGCTTTTGTGATGTAGGTGAGTGCAAATGAGAGTGATCGACGGCGCCTGCAACCTGGCGAAGCTCAAGCAGCTAAAAATCTTCTCAAAAATACAACTTTGACATAAAAATCTTCTCTAATGGACCTTTTAGGTTGATTTTGTTGTGCAAGGAGTACTTTTAAAATTTTTATTTTTCTCAGCAACAGGAAGTGCCCCAGAGACTCCAACTTCTTGCTATTGTCCAGCAGGCTCTTCCCACTGCTTTGTTTATCTCCTGGTCACTTTTCACTTGGATTTCGAGCTGGAAGGATCACTTTTTTTGTCTCCTGGATGTATCATTAGACTACAAGGCCGATGAATACTGAGAATGAAACATGCCACGTAGTATAATAAAATCAATCATGCAGACATCCTGTCTGCCATAAGTAGAAAGTGTAAAAAGTGATGTACTGCAGTACAGGGAAAAGATTAAGGAATAGGATGTATATCAAGATTTTATTTGGCATGTTCGTCACAGACTATCCCATTCAGGAAAAACAAGGCACCTACTTAGCACCACTTTACTCACTGCCACCCTCCTCCGCCACACTTTGTAATAATTGAAGTGCCGATTCTGCCGAATTGAACCATGCAGCTGTTATGTCAACATGGGTGACACTGCTGAAAGGCCATAACGAGGGAGGGAGGTGATGGTTAATGGATGCTGGGATACATATTACCTGCCTCGCTTAAAAAATCGATGAGTCAAGGGAATAGTGAGAAATGCCACCCAACCCGTTGAATCAAACCTTTAATAAAAACCATTCCAAGCAAGTAAAATAGGTGAGAAGAAAGCCCCTATACAGAAGAGCTCATTTGTTTCTTCATTCAAATTTTGTATCTATTCATCATTTCAAATTTGTTCTTCTCTTCGCCCTTGGCTTTGATACAAACTATTTAAGCTTTACATTCTCTCATCCAGTCCTTCACCATTTAAAACTGTTAGACCTGACGGCCTTAGGGTAGTCACCCCGAACTTTTTGCCTGCCTCCTTCCACTTTTTGGACACTGTTTTTGCTGGTTTTTAGACTCTGCGCACTTTACCACTGCTAACCAGTGCTAAAGTGCATATGCTCTCTCCCTTAAAACATGGTAACCTTGGATCATACCTGATTGGACTATTAATTTACTTATAAGTCCCTAGTAAGGTGCACTTTATGTGCATAGGGCTGGTAAATTAAATGCTACTAGTGGGCCAGCAGCACTGGTTGTGCCACCCACTTAAGTAGCCCCTTTTCCTTGTCTCAGGCCTGCCATTGCAAGGCCTGTGTGTGCAGTTTCACTGCCACCTCGACTTGGCATTTAAAAGTACTTGCCAACCCTAGAACTCCCCTTTTTCTACATATAAGTCACCCTTAATGTGTGCCCTAGGTAACCCGTAGAGCAGGGTGCTGTGTAGGTAAAAGGCATGACATGTACCTGTGTAGTTATATGTCCTGGTAGTGTAAAACTCCTAAATTCGTTTTTACACTACTGTGAGGCCTGCTCCCTTCATAGGCTAACATTGGGGCTGCCCTCATACACTGTTGAAGTGGCAGCTGCTGATCTGAAAGGAGCAGGAAGGTTATATTTAGTATGGCCAGAATGGTAATACAAAGTCCTGCTGACTGGTGAAGTCGGATTTAATATTACTATTCTAGAAATTCCACTTTTAGAAAGTGAGCATTTCTTTGCACTTAAATCCTTCTGTGCCTTACAATCCACGTCTGGCTGGGCTTGGTTGACAGCTCCTTGTGCATTCACTCAGACACACCCCAAACACAGGGTACTCAGCCTCACTTGCATACATCTGCATTTTGAATGGGTCTTCCCGGGCTGGGAGGGTGGAGGGCCTGCTCTCACACAAAGGACTGCCACACCCCCTACTGGGACCCTGGCAGACAGGATTGAACTGAAAGGGGACCTGGTGCACTTCTTAGCCACTCTTTGAAGTCTCCCCCACTTCAAAGGCACCTTTGGGTATAAAACAGAGCCTCTGCCCTACCTCATCAGACACTTGCTGGAGAAGAAACCTGAACCAGAAACTACATCCTGCCAAGAAGAACTGCCTGGCTGCTTAAAGGACTCACCTGTCTGCTTTCTACAAAGGACTGCTGCCTTGCTGTTGGCCTGCTGCCTTGTTGAACTCTTGTCTGGCTGTGAAAGTGCTCTCCAAGGGCTTGGATAGAGCTTGCCTCCTGTTCCCTGAAGTCTCAGGACCAAAAAGACTTTTCTCTTTCACTTGGACGCTCCGTGCGCCGAAAATTTCGACGCACAGCTTGTTCCGCGGCGAGAAAAACGCTGCACACCGACGCTGATTGACGCAACGCTCTTGGGACGACCGGAAATCCGACGCACGGCTTCGCAAGGACAACGCCGCCCGACCTCTAGAGGAGAAATCGACGCGACGCCTGCCGTGAGATCGTAATTTCGACGCGCATCCCCGCAGAACGACGCGCAGCCGGAGAACAAGCAGGAAAATCCACGCACAGACACGGGACATCTGGTAATCCCCGCGATCCACGAAAAGAGACTGTCCGCGCGCCGGAAAACGACGCACGACTTCCCTGCGTGGAAAATAACGACGCAAGTCCGTGTGTGCTGGGGAGAAATCGACGCACACACCTCTTCTTTTGTGGCCCTCTGAGGAGATTTTTCCACTCCAAACCAGGTACTTGTGCTTGAAAGAGACTTTGTTTATATTCTAAAGACTTAAGACACTGTATATCACTTTTCAGTGATATCCCTACAATTTCCCATTGCATACTTTATTCTTTTTGACCTACAATTATCCAGATAAATATTATATATTTTTCTAAACACTGGGTGGTGTATTTTTGTGGTGCTATATGGTGGTATTGTATGATTTATTGCACAAATACTTTACACATTGCCTTCTAAGTTAAGCCTGACTGCTCGTGCCAAGCTACCAGAGGGTGGGCACAGGATAATCTTGGATTGTGTGTGACTTACCCTGACTAGAGTGAGGGCTTTTGCTTGGACAGGGGGTAACCTGACTGCCAACCAAAAACCCCATTTCTAACAAAAAACATCCAAATTCTAAACATGGCTCTCAACTAACCTTTCACCAACATCCATTTACCTAATACACACCCATGTATCCTTTCGCCCATTCACCCATCCAAGAGATCTAACGCACCCGAGGATTCCGTTCACCCTTCCAAGCATGGAATCTTTTCACCCATACCCTTTCACCCACCTAGGCATGCATTCTTTTACCCGTATGCTCTTTCATCCATCCTTCACCCTCCCACGCATGCTATCATCATCACCCACCTATATTACACCTGATTATTATGCACCCTTTTGCCAACACATCCTTTCACTCATATTATATTTCACCCATCCTTTTTCCTTCCATCCTTCTTTCAATTTTCCAAAACACATTATATTAAAATTCAAGTTCATTTTATGAACCCTAGTCTGCTGAGTGGCCGATAAAAGAGGCCATTAATACTTAACTTCCACTGTATCTGCTAAAGCAGGGTGTTGACAAGTGAGCCAACAACACTACTACACCCCTGTAGTGACTATGGCCCTCATTACAACCCTGGCGGTCGGTGATGAAGAGGCGGTAACACCGCCAACAGGCCGGCGATACAAAAAATGGAATAATGACCACGGTGGAAACCACCAACACATACAGCCACTTTAACACACTGACCGCCATGGCGGTAGCAACAAACACTGCAGCGGTAACCGCCAACAGCCAGGCGGAAGACAATGTACCGCCAACAGCATTACAACAGGCCTGTTTGATAGCTTTTCCGGGGCGGTACTAACGCCATCAAAACACAGAACACTGAAGGGAAATGACTCACCTCTCGACACACAAGAAAGAACCACAACTCCATAGAGCCCTCCACTTTTTTCCATTGCACCAGGAACACGAACGCCAATGAAGACGACCACGGTGAGTACTGCACCTAGCACACAAGGGAGGGGGGGAGGAAAAATAGAGTGACACACACACGCAACACACAACACCCCCACCACCACCCCCACCCCCAACACCATACACACAAACAGATGCAACAACATTACATATACACCCCGTAACCCTCAGGAATAAAGCCAGGACAAAAGGAATGGAGTAAAATGAGTGTAATAGTACAGTTTTAGATATATACTTCCTTAAACAATAAACAGTAGGTACAATATATACAAAAGGAGGGACAATGCCCACTCCAAAATGTCCATGGCCCACGGGGCAATAACACATAGGCCAAGGCCACACTTGGTTCCTGCCTCAATAGGGAGAGAACACTGCCAGGGCATCAGGTCGAAAAAACACAGACACCTTAGGGGGATGGGGAATGGAGGGGGCACCTCAGCTGGAAGATGGTACAACTGGCTGGAGTGGTTTCCATGCCCACTGCTTGGTCCTGGGGAGTGCAAAGCCACAGTCTCTCAAGTGGGAGGTTTTCCCACTGTTTGGTCCTGGGGAGTGCAAAGCCACAGTCTCTCAAGTGGGTGGTTTGCCCACTGCTTGGTCCTGGGGAGTGCAAAGCCACAGTCTCTCAAATGGGTGGTTTGCCCACTGTTTGGTCCTGGGGAGTGCCACAGTCTCTCAAGTGGGTGGTTTGCCCACTGCTTGCTCCTGGGGAGTGCAAAGCCACAGTCTCACAAGTGGATGGCTTCTTCCACTGGTTCTGGGGGGGGCCTTGTGCCCAGTGTGCTTCATCCTGGCAAGGATGGGCTGAGTGGATGCCTTCTTCCACTGGTGCTGGAGGGGGCCTTGTGCCCAGTGTACTTCATCCTGGCAAGGAGGGGCTGAGTGGATGCCTTCTTCCACTGGTTCTGGAGGGGGCCTTGTGCCCAGTGTGCTTCATCCTGGCAAGGAGGGGCTGAGTGGATGCCTTCTTCCACTGGTTCTAGAGGAGGCCTTGTGCCCAGTGTGCTTTATCCTGACAAGAAGGGGCTGAGTGGATGCCTTCTTCACTGGTGCTGGAGGGGGCCTTGTGCCCAGTGTGCTTCATCCTGGATGGGGCAATGTCACAGTCTTTCACCTGGGTGTCACACCGACAAGTGTTGCAGGGGCCAGGACGCACTGCAGCCCATGTAGTCACCACTACACACTGCTCGCTGGCGGTGACGGCTGCTCAGTGGATGCCAGTTGCGCTGCAGGTGGCGGTGCTGTCAGTGGTGGTGGTAGCCTCCAAGCCTTCACCTGCAGCCTCGGACGGCTGCCCACTGGGGCTGCTGCTGCTGGCAGTGGTGGTGCTGGCAGCGGGGCAGGTGGCGGTGCTGGCCGAGGTGCAGGTGGCGGTTCTGCCAGCGGTGGTGGTAGCCTCCAGGCTTTCACCTGCAGCCTCGGATGGCTACCCACTGGGGCTGCTGCTGCTGACAGTGGTGCTGCTGGTGGCGGGGCGGGTGACGGTGCTGGCCGCGGTGCAGGTGACGGTACTGGCCGTGGTTGTGGTAGCTCCAGGCCTTCACCTGCATCGTCGGATGGCTACCCACTGGGGCTGCTGGCGGCAGGGCAGTGGCAGTGCTTGCCGAGGTGCAGGTGGTGGTGCTGGCCGTGGTGGTGGTAGCCTCCAGGCCTTCACCTGCAGCCTCAGATGGCTAAAATGCCATGGCTGGTGTTCTGTGCCCCTTCCTGCCCTTGGCAGATGGTGGTGCCTCCTTGCTTCTGTCCGCTGGTGTCTTTTTCGTGCCCTTGCTGGCTGGTGGTGCCTCCTTCGCCTTGCTGGCTGGTGGTGCCTCCTTCCCCTTGCTGGCTGGTGTCCACTTCTTGCCCTTCCTAGGTGGCAGACCCTTCTTGGCATTGGCAGGTGGTGCTGACAAACTGGCTGGGCTGACGGGTGCCTCCTTGGAGCCCTCTCACACCTGCAGTAGCTGCAGAACCACAGTGGCCGTTGACTGGGTGGCTGAGATGCTGGGCTGGGTTCTGGACACCCTGGCCCGAAGTGGGCAGGGAACAGGTCAATGTTGGTGAGGAAAGGCTTCTTAGGGACACTGAGTTTGGAAGAGGGTGAAGGTTTGGGTGTGGAGGAAGAGGGAGTGGTTGTAGGAGGTGTCAGTCTGCTGTGTTTGGGTGCAGTTGCATGGGCTGGATGCTGTTGTGAGGTGGATGGCTGTTGTGTGTCTGAGTACTTGCGTTTGTGTACTTTGGGAGGAGGGTCACACACACAGTGGGAGAGGACACAGGGGACGTGTGCAGGGATGTGGGGGTGGTGACTACCAGTGAGGGGCGTGTAGTGATAGGCATGCTGGTGATGGAGGTAGTGGATGAGGATGTAGTGCATGCAGGTATGTGTGGAGACGCTACTGGGAGGGAGGTGGATGAGGAGGAGGAGGGGGACACAGTGGAGGCATTGGATGTTGGGGTGTCTGCATGTGGATGGTGCTTGTGTGAGTGCCTGGGAGATGAAGTGTGGTGCTTGTGTTTACCTGAGCCACTTCTGTGTGTTTATTTGGGTGATTGCTGGTCTGAAGGTGTGCTTGGGATAGGCTGGGGTTGAGGGGATTGGGACTGGGTAGAGGAAGGTGGAGGGTGGAGGCTGGAGACAGGGAAAATGGCTGCCATCAGTGAGTTGGCCAGAGCCTGGAATGCTCTCTGTTGGGCCACCACGCCAGACTGAATGACCTCCAGGTATGCATTTGTTTGTTGCAAATGCCCTGCTAGGCCCTGGATGGCGTTCAGTATGTTTGACTGCCCAACAGATAGGGATCTCAGGAGGTCAATAGCCTCCTCACTGAGGACAGCAAGGCTGACTGGGGCAATGCCTGAGGTGCCTGGGGTGAAGGAGATGCCCACCCTCCTGGGAGAGTGGGCGCAGGAAACATGCTGAGGGGCTGCTGGGAGGGGGGTGCTGGTACGGGGGTGGCAGCTGTACCTGTAGTTGGGGTGGGCACAGAGATGTCCGCCGCTGCCAGAGAGCTTCCATCAGAGGAGGAGTCGCGGTCGGTACTGTCCCCTCCTGTCTCCGTCGTGGTGCTCCTCTCGCCATCTGTCCCACTGGTACCATCACCTCCAGGCCCATGTGGGATGCAGCTCCCTCCGTGGCCAGTGCCTCTGCTCCTCCGCCAGATGATGCTGATGCACACAAGCACAGAATGACAAAACAAAAAGGGGGGGAGACAGAGGATACACTTGGTCAATGCCAGCAACAACACTACCGTTGGCATACACAACTCAAAGGGATAAGCCCTATGCACTAGGCCATGCATTACAAGTTACAATGCTAGTCACCAGCCCATGGGGTACAATGCCTAATGCCATTAGCTGCACACCTGAAACCCACAGGACCCTGCCCAGTAGTAGATGCTCACTAACGTTAATGGGGTTGGAGTGCATCTGAGCTTGCCCATCATTGAACATACCCTGCCATGTTCGCCCTGGCCTAGGGGCACCCACAGCCCACATCCCCCACCCAGGTAATACCTTAACACGCGGAAAGACATGATTCTGAATCTGTACTCACCCCCTTGTGGCTGCTGTGATGCCTTCAGGCGCCCATCCAACTCCAGATAGGCCACTGCCAGGATGCGGAACATCAGGGGTGTCAGTTTACAACAGGCATGCCTTCCTTGTTGGGAGGCCAGCCCCAGCTGGGCCTCCGCCGTCTTCCTCGCCCAGCAGCACACGTACTCCCACCGTTTGCAGCAGTGTGTGCTCCGCCCGTCAAAGACCCTCAGGGTCCGCACCTCCTTGGCGATGGCACGACAAATACCCTTTTTCTGATGGGTGCTGACCTGCATAAAAAATACAGCAGAAAAAGTATTAGTCATACCGTCTGGACTGTTTTACTCATGGCCCACCATATCCCCCCATCCACTTACGCATATACATTGACCACCATACATGCAGCACTCTGCCAGGACCCCTCAGACTCTGCCCACATGAGGCTTACACACACAGCAATCCATACATTCATGCCCCATGCATCATGCTCACAGTGTACTCACCTGTTTGTCTGGAGGACCATAGAGTAAAGGGTAGTATGGTAGGACCCCATCCACCAGTCTCTCCAACTCCTCCGAAGTGAAGGCAGGGGCCCTTTCCCCAGACACTCGAGCCATTGTCACTTCCAGACACAGTTCGCAGAAGCACTTGCAGTGTAGGTCCTCTCCTGTTGAAGTTCAGATAGCAAGTGAGTGAACAGATAGAAAATAGCAGTCACTTCCACGGCGGTGGCTACCGTCACCGTCGGCGTACATCGCCATTGGCTCTTGGAACCCATAGGCCCCAATGATAACCAATGCGGTGTTGCATGCCGGTCATGGACCGCCGACCGCACAACACCAGTGGAATTACCTCATCTCCACTTGTCCCTCCTCACAGGTCAGGCAGCCACCATTTCAGGGGGGCACAGGCAGTGGCACCTAACTGCGTCACAACAGACATTGGCACATCAACTGACTTACGAGTTCACATACTGTTTCTGTAAAGCAAAAATTGCATATTATTGTGAAAATATGTTTGGATATGACCTTCTGCTCATCATGTTTCACCCTAGAGTTCAACCACTGAGGATAAATAGGAGATGGAGACATCCCCTGTGTGCAGACCCTGGTGGACCTGGCGACAATGGAGGAGAGGGCACATTATCCTAACCTACAGACTTGATAGGGCCACAATCCAAGAACTCTGTGCCCAATAGGAGCCAGACCTGATATCAGCTATCCGCCACCCCACAGGTATCCCCCCTCTAGTGCAGGTCCTGACAGTGCTCCATTTCCTGGCAAGTGGTTCCTTCCAAGCGACAGTGGTCATGGCATCAGGGATGTCACAGCCTATGTTCTCAAACGTGCTGACCAGAGTGTTGTCTGCCATGATGAAACACATGCACAGCTACATCGTTTTGCCCCAGGTGGAGGATTTGGCCACAGTGAAGGCTGACTTCTATGCACTGGGACATATCCCCAACATAATTGGTGCCATTGATGGTGCACATATTACATTTGTCCCCCCCTCCGGAGAAATCAACAAGTGTTCAGAAATAGAAAAATCTTTCACTCTCTGAATGTGCAGATGGTGTATTTGGCGGAACAGTACATCTCCCATGTCAATGCAAAGTATCCTGGCTCTGTGCATGATGCCTTTATCTTGAGGAATAGCAGCATCCCATATGTGATGTCTCAACTCCAGAGGCACAGGGTGTGGCTAATAGGTGAGAACATGGTCCCCACCCAGTTGATGTAGGTATATGGGTGTGGGTTTGGCCCTAAGGGTGAGTGTGTGGCTAACAGGTATCCCTTGATTTTGCAGGTGACTCTGGTTACCCCAACCTCTCATGGCTACTGACCCCAGTGAGGAATACCAGGACAAGGGCAGAGGAATGTTACAATGCAGCACATCGGAGAACAAGGAGGATCATTGAGCGAACCTTTGACCTCCTGAAGGCCAGATTCTGGTGCCTCCATCTGACAGGTGGATCCCTGTACTACTCACTCAAGAAGTGTGCCATGTTGCATGTTGCATGTTGCACAACCTGGCCTTGAGACGCCAGGTGCTTTTTCTGCAGGAGGATGAGCCTGAGGACGGTTGTGTGGCAGCGGTGGAGCTTGTGGACAGTGACGAAGAGGAGGCAGAGGAAGAGTATGTGGACAACAGAACTACACTAATTCAACAGTACTTCCAGTGACACACAGGTAAGACACTTTAGGCCTGATTCTAACTTTGGAGGACGGTGTTAAACCGTCCCAAAAGTGGCGGATATACCACCTACCGTATTACGAGTTCCATAGGATATAATGGACTCGTAATACGGTAGGTGGTATATCCGCCACTTTTGGGACGGTTTAACACCGTCCTCCAAAGTTAGAATCAGGCCCTGTAACTTCACCTTCCATTGCAGTTTTGTGTTGGACATTGAACATGGCAGACTGATTTCCCTATTTCTATGGCCACTTACTGTAGCCTTTGGAATCTCTATTTTCAGATCTCTGTGCCCCACTCTGGCTCCTGATATGTTTAATGCTGCACACTGCAGGTCATACCTATGTAAATATTACAGTACATTTGAATTGCAATGTTTACAGTTTGTTATACTAATACATATGTCAAACAGTTGACAGACTCCATACTTGTAATAGTTCTAAGGGTATCTATTTCAGTGCTGAAAAGAGTAAATGTGTATGTGCAATGGGCTGGGTTGATGATGGAGGAAAGTCCAGGATAGAGTTCAGTCTATTTGTATCACAGGTGCATTGTCCAAGGGGGCATAGGAAGTGGAGCAATGTCAGTTCAACGTGGACAGGGTGACAGAGTGGGACAGAAGGGTGACAATCAGGAGAGTCTTATTTCTTGACAGGGGCTTGCCAATGTTCTCTGGCTTCTGCCTGGATCGCAGGGACCGTTTGCAGGGTGGTTCTCCTTCTGCAGGGGGTGGGGTGCTGGTGGCCTGTTGTTCCTGTGGCGGGGCATCCTGTCCACTAGGGTTGGCGGAGGTGGAGGACTGTTCTTTGGTGTGGCTAGTGTCAGGGGCCCGTTGGTGTGCCACTGCCTCCCTCATGGTGTTGGCCATGTCTGCCAGCACCCCTGCAATGGGGACTAGGGTGGTGTGGATGTCCCTCAGGTCCTCCCTGATCTCCAGGTACTGTCCCTCCCGCAGCCGCTGGGTCTCTTGCAGCTTGGCCAGTATTTGGCCTATGGTCTCTTGGGAATGGTGGTATGCTCCCAGGATGTTGGTGAGTGCCTCGTGGAGAGTCAGTTCCCTTGGCCTGTCCTCCCCGTCACACAGTAGTCCTCCCAGCTTCCCTGTTGTCCTGTGCCTTTGTCCCCTGAACCGTGTGCCCACTGCCACTGACCCCAGGTCCCTGATCGTCTTGTGTTTGTGGGATTGCCTGGGTTCCCTGTAGTGGTGGACACACTGCTGATTGACGTGTCCTGGGGACAGAAGGATGGTCCCGCTGGGTGGGTGCTGTGTTGGTGTTTCCTGAGGGGGGAGGCTCTGTGGTGGGTTGGGACTGTTCCTGGGTAACCGACTGTCCAGAGGTCCCTGATGGGCCAGGTTGGTCATCGTGATCCAGGCGTGCAGAGCTGCTGTCATCACTGTGGGCCACTTCTGTGGGAGACCTGGATGTTGCTGGCACCTCCTCTCCGGTGACATTGAGTGGGGGTCCTGTGGGGATGTAAATGCCCTGTTATTTTTTCTGCGTGTGCCATCTTGTGCTTGGGTATGTTTCCCTCTATGGTTGTTATTTACAAGGCAGCTCTGGATTGTGTGAGTTGTGATTTGTTTGGCTAAGTGATTGTCACTAGTGTGCATGCTGTGGTGATGGGTGTCCATGCAGGTCTGTGATGGGTGTCCATGCATTGCTGTTGCATGCAGGGCTTGGTATTGGGATGGGTGGGTTGTGATGGTGGGGTATATGTGAGATGGTGGGGTGATGGGGGTGAGGGTAGGGGTTGCTGTTTGTGATGGCATGCAGGTAGGGTGGGGGATAAAGTAGTAAAGATTTGACTAACCAGAGTCCAGTCCTCTTGCTACTCCTGCCAGGCCCTCAGGATGCATGATCGCCAAGACTTGCTTCTCCCATGTTGTTAGTTGTGAGGGAAGAGGTGGGGATCCAACGCCAGTCCTCTGTACAGCTATCTGGTGTCTTGCAACCAAAGAACGTACCTTGCTCCGTAGGGCATTCCCCCTCTTCCTGACGTCATCCCTTGTTCTTGGGTGCTGTCCCATGGCGTTGACCCTGTCCACGACTCTCCGCCATAGCTCCATCTTCCTTGCAATAGATGTCTGCTGCACCTGTGATCTGAATAGCTGTGGCTCCACCCGGATGATTTCCTCCACCATGACCCTTAGCTCCTCCTCTGAGAACCTGGGGTGTCTTTGTGGTGCCAATGGTTTAGTGTGAGTGGTGTGTGTGAGGGTGTGTGGGGTGATGTGTTGGGGTGTGTGCTGTGAGGTGCGTGGATGGTGTATGGGTGATGGTGTTTTGTGGCTCAGATTCAGTGGGTGCTCCTGGCCTGTCTCTCTCTCTCAGTTGTCAAAATCTTTGGGTCGTAAAGGGTTGTGGGTAGTGTGGGTGTGTGTTTTATATTGTTGTGGGTGTGTGGGTGTGGTGTGTGTATGTGTGTCAGGTGTGTGTATTTTGAATTGTCTAATGTGGTATAGTTTTGTATGTGTGTGTGCATTTTGAGCTTGGCAGTCTGTACACCCAATGGTTTACCGCAGTTGAATGACCGCTGTGGTGATTCGTTTGTCATGATGCTGTGGGCGTTTTTCTGTTGGCGTAACAGTGTGGGTTTTGGTACTGGAAGTTTATCACTGACCTTTGGGCTGGCGTACTTGTGTATGTGTCTGTATAGTGGCGGATTTCTATGTGTGGGTCATAATACAGGTAGAGGTATACCGCCGCAGTCGCGGTATGTTGGCGGCAGTCAGCATGGCGGTAAGCGGCACTTACCGCAAATGTTGTAATGAGGGCCTATATTACTAATTGTCAATAAGCAAGAAATATGACTTACTACCGCCCGGCATTGCTGGCGCGAGACTCCCCCTTCATCTGCTCCCACAGCCGCATCTGTACTGGCACTGTCGCGGCTGGCCCCGGCACTGGTGGTCAGTAAAGATAGAAAAAAAATTACACAGTTTAGACAGCAGATACTCCTCCCTCTATTGTTTGTTTTCTAGCAAAATACAACCACAATACATCACTATATTGCGGTTACAGACTTATCTTCTTGCAAAATATCAAGTGGGCATTTTTTTGGTTGGCAATTTTTTAAAAGCCAGGTAATCAAGTAAAAAAATACTTTTGTTACCAGAGGGGTGGAACTAGCTATTGATGAATCTGAGTTTTTCAAGAGAAATAAAACGGTGCAAGAATCGGTCAATGAAAGAAATTAGTCTTGGTTGGCTAATGCAATTGGGCCATCCTCCTCATAATTCCAACCATGGTGCACGGTCATCAAATGCTAGTATACTATAATAATACATACACCACATTGGAGGGTACAAACAATTACATGATCATGTTTAAAAAAACTTTTGTTCCTTTTTTTAATGTTTGAGTTGGAGCAAGAGAAAGAAAACCTTCTCACGAAATATGCATAGAATACCGTACATGAGCATGCAGTCTTCAGTAAATGGGTTCTCTGAGCCTTACCAACACTCCACAAGATATATAAAGGGAGAGGGGAAACGCAGAAGAAAGGAAGCTACAGATAGACTACTACAGCCATACAGTTGGAAGTAAAGAAACTTGAAATATAGAAAATAGGTAAATAGGATAATGCAGGGAGAAGAAGATTTTACTAAACAGATAAATTGATGTGCAGTTGGAAAATAATTAGGTGACAGGCACAGTAAAAAGGTAGAAAATAATTCTGAATGTGGAGCGGTAAAAGTTAGGGAAAATAAATATTTAATTAACAACAACAGGATGACTTACCGGGGCCAGCAGAGCCATCTGCCCGGTACTTCTGAAGAGGGCACCTACAGCTCCCTCACCCACCTCAACAGTCCTCTTCCTGCCCCTAGATGCTGGGTGATGTAAGAAAAAAAACAGAAAAGATTAGTGGTATTGTTAATAAATAATCTCTCCAAGAATATATATTTTTTTAAACGAAAAGGCAAATGCAGCATCATTTCTACATCAGAGGTTCAGAGCACCAGTATAATAATATTACTATCATGGAGCATCGTATTCCAAATTTCCCAACCATATTCCAAATTTTCTAAACTACATTTTGAAATTACTAATAAATTGCAATGAATGATTTCTACAGTTCTCATCTCACTCTCAGTCGCTCAGTACATAGATGTATGCATGCATGCAAAACTAGTACACATCACTAGAAAATTGCTTGGCAGTTGGCCCAAAGTAGTGAGAGGACATGCTAACTCACTAATACTAATATGCAAGATCAAGATCTTAGACAAGACAGGGCACAACAGGAGTCTCTGCATTACTTCTTACTCAGCCCAAACAAGCGCCAAAAACAAGTACAATTAGGTAGCGCCGAGCACCTGTCTAGATGAAAAGACAATCACATAATATTATATTTGTAACATAAAGTTAACTTACCTGCGTGTGAGCAGAATTCTTGCTATTTGGGAAGAAACTTCAAACTATTAGCATAGAACACAACTAATTATTAATTATTACTCATGAGCCCCGCAACCTCTACACCTAGCAGGTCTGTTTCATGGTCCAGGATATTGTCCAACGGTCCAGGATATTGGCCAACCCGTGTGTTAGCTATTGCTGGGTGTGCCGGACCCCTGAGCTGCAGTGCACAGCCTGGCACACCCTCTCCCAGAGTTGGTGGTGGTCTCGGAGTCCGTACCGAGACCTGCTCCCTGCTGCCAACATGGAGGGAGGTGGCAATGAACAGTAAACACCAATGCAGTCACCTCCACCTCCGAAAAAATGGTGCGGGCTGCTCTACTTGGGGAGAAATGATAAGAAAGGAAAAAAAGGATTGAAGGAAAAAAAGAAAGTAAAGCAAAATTAGGAAAACAGCCAAAATATAAAAAAACAAAAAGAAGAGGTAATGTAATAAAAATTAGGGATTTTTTTTTTTTAAAGTGTGGGATGGGACAGATAGAAGAGGGCTAAACTAAGCCCCAGCACCATAACAAAGCAAAAACAAGATGGCCGCGCCCATGCGAACTTCCTGGTGCCATTCACACAAGACTTCCAATGCGAGGACGTACTCCGCATTGCCATTGACATTAAACGTCATGCAAACGAGTGCAGCAAGAAACTCCGTCCACTAGCGGCACTCCACAGACAGCGACAGAGTTTTTTAACAACTTTGTGCAGTTCTGCATAACTCAGCTACGCAAACTCTGCCCAAGCCTAGTGAAAACGCAACACAAGAAAACTCTAAAATCTATTTAGAAAAACAGAGTACACTTTTATAATTGAAATTACACTAACAGGACAAAAATCAAATCAGTAGAACCAGAGTTATGAACTTATAAAGTTTCAAGTAAAAATAACACCAAGCAGCACAAAGTGCCTCTCGTGTTAATATGGTTGCGATGGACCGGGCCAAAGTCACAAGTTCAGGGTGACAGTGATGACGTGAGGGTTGGATACACAGACCAGGTTTGTCCTGGTGAAGAGTTTACCTTCTTAACACCTTAGGTACGTGGGTCCACCAGTGGCTGGCACACACTCACCATCCCTAGTGTGGGCCATGTCCATTTGCTGACACCAGGACGGGCTTTAAAAAATCCTCCATGTTTTCATTTGTTTTTACAAAAAGCCCTAAGGAGACACCAGGGGGGTCATTCTGACCTCGGCGGTAAAAGGCGCCTACCGCCGGTCAGAAATCCTCCATAATCCCGCCGCGGTCGCGGAAACCCGCCACGGTCATTCTGACCCGCAGAAGGCAAACCTCCGAAAATCCGACCGCCACAACAGACCGCCAGACCAGCGGTCGGCGGAAAGGTGGAGGTGACCAAACCTCCACCGCCACGCCAACAGAAATACGCCCATCCCATTACGACCCACGAATCCACGCGGCGGTCATTCAAACGCGGTATTCCATTGGCGGGACACACCGGCGCGGTCAGAATACCCACCAACGAACAAAACTCACCCACATTGGACGATTTGAATCCCACACACCTGATACACATACACACACCACTCCCACACACACAATACAATATAAAACACCCACCCACATCACCCACAAACCCCTACGCTTACAAAATCGTAAAGAAGGCAAGAGAGAGACACCAGCATCCAAAACATAACAGCCACAGCCACTCAACACCATCACCCACACACTATCCACACACAAAACAACACACACCACCACACTCAACTCACTTAAATACACATACTCCACCCCACACATCATACACACCACCCCATGGCACCCCAAAGACAACCCCGCTTCACAGACGAAGAACTCAGGGTCATGGTGGAGGAAATCGTTCGGGTAGAGCCCCAGCTGTTCGGCACACAGGTCCAATACACCAGCATTGCCCGGAGGACGGAGCTATGGCAGAGGATTGTCGACAGGGTGAACGCAGTGGGACAGCACCCCAGAAATCGGGAAGACATCAGGAAGCGATGGAACGACCTACGGGGGAAGGTGCGTTCCATGGTATCCAGGCACAACATCGCCGTGCAGAAGACTGGCGGAGGACCCCCACCTCAACCCCCACAATTCACATCATGGGAGGAGGAAGTCTTGAACATCCTGCATCCTGACGGCCTCGCAGGAGTCGGCGGAGGAATGGATACTGGTAAGTTGAAGCTTCAATACTGCTTCCCCCCCACCTGCATGCCAAATCAGACCCCAACCCTCACCCCCATCCTCGAACCCCACCCTCACCCCCACCCCCATCCTCACCCCCACCCTCACCCCCACCACCATCCTCACCCCCACCCTCACCCCCACCACCATCCTCACCCCCACCACCATCCTCACCCCCACCCCCAGCACACCTATTCCCCGCCAATGTCTCACCATCACAACCCACACATCCCAAAACCTAGGCCTGCATGCGTCCACTAAGCATGGACACCCATCACCAAAGCATGCCCAATGCATATACACATCCCCCCCACAAGCCACCCTCACCAAAGCCCCCACACACGAATGCCAGCACTTGGGGACACGGGAACCCACAGATACACCCATATGCCACACATTGAAACTATAACCATACCTCTATACCCCTGCAGGACCCGACCGTCAACACACCGCGGCGGAGGGGCCAGAATTATCCACACCCCCCACCCAAGAGGCCGTCAGCGATGACAGCAGCTCTGTCGATCTGGACACCGATGACCAGCCCGGACCATCGGGGACCTCTGGACAGTCGGTTCCCCTCACACAGGCACAGGCCACTATAGACCCTAACCCCTCTGGGAACACCAGCACAGCTCCCACCCAGCGGGCCCATGCCTCTGTCTCCAGGGCGCGTCAATCTGCGGTGTGTCTACCACTACAGGGCACCCAGGATAACCCACCACCCCAACAACAACAGGGACCTGGGGGCAGTGGTAGTGGGCACACCGGCCAGGGGGCAGAGGCCCAGGGAAACAGGGCAACTCGGCGGGCAGCTGTGCGACAGGGGGGGGAGGAGAGGCCCAGGGAACCCACTCTCCACGAGGTCCTCACCACCATCATGGGAGCATACAACCGCTCCCAGGAGACGATGGCGACGGTACTGGCCCGGTTCCAGGAGATCCAGGTGCTGCAGGAGGAACACTATCGGGGGTACAGGGAGGACATCCGAGCCATCAACACCACCCTGGTTACCATGGTAGGGCTGCTGCAGGACCTCGTAAACAGCAGGGCGGACACTGAACAACACCCAAGGGCCCCTGCCACTAGCCGGGACCAAGAACAGCCATCCACCTCCGCCGGCGCTAGTGGACAGGAGGCCCCCGCACAGCAGCAGCCCACCAGACCCCCACCTCCTGCAGGAGAAGAACCACCCCGCAAGAGGGCCCTGAGATCTCGCAAGACAGAGTAGGATGTCAAGACCCCCGCCAGCAATGGATACCACCTGATGTCATCCCACTGTCCCACATTGTCACCCTGTCCATCCTCGAACTGCCCATGCTCCATCTCTCCACAGGCCTCTGGACAATGCACCTGTGTGACTGTTACTCTGGACTCTGCCATGGACATTCCTTCACCATAGCCCCCACCCACTTGAAACCACCCATCCCATTTTGAGCACTTCAATAAACACCTATTTTGCACCAAAATATCAGGAGTCTGGCTGTGATTTCAATAGATTGTAATTGACATGACAGTGCAAATATGTCCTTGTACATGGTGAAGTCAACAAACAGCTGCCACAAAGCTGTAGTCCATGGGGAAACGAAGCACAGGACTCGTAGTGGGGACCCCAGATCTGAAATAGGGAGGGAAAAGCCAAAACTCAGTCATCATACACTGGGGCAAATAGACAGGCAGCAGAGATGCTGCAGAGTAGTTAACTTTTACTAAATTATCTTTGAAATGTTACCTGTGTCCTATTGGAAGTACTGTTCAATGATTCTGTCCCTGTTGTCTGTTTCAGCCCCGTCGTCTTCCTCCTCGTCACTCTCCTCAGGTTCCACCGCTGCCACAACACCACCGTCTCGACCATCCTCCTGCAGGAAAGGCACCTGGCGGCGCAAAGCCAGGTTGTGAAGCATGCAGCAGGCCACGATGATGTGACACACCTTCTTAGGTGAGTACATTAGGGATCCACCGGTCATATGCAGGCAGCGAAACCTGGCCTTTAGGAGGCCAAAGGTGCGTTCGATCACCCTCCTAGTACGCCCATGGGCCTCATTGTACCGTTCCTCTGCCCTGGTCCGGGGATTCCTTACTGGGGTCAGTAGCCACGACAGGTTGGGGTACCCAGAGTCCCCCACTAGCCATACACGGTGTCTCTGTAGCTGTTCCATCACGTAAGGGATGCTGCTATTCCGCATGATGTAGGCGTCATGCACTGACCCTGGGAATTTGGCATTTACATGCGAGATGTACTGGTCAGCCAAACACACCACCTGGATGTTCATTGAATGGTAACTTTTTCTGTTCCTGTACACCTGCTCCCTGTCTCTTGGGGGAACCAAAGCCACATGGGTCCCATCAATGGCACCAATTACGTTGGGAATATGTCCAAGGGCGTAGAAATCACCCTTCACTGTAGCCAGTTCGCCCACCTCAGGGAAAATGATGTAGTTCCTCACGGATTTCATCAGGGCAGACAACACTCTGGATAACACCTTTGAAAACATGGGCTGAGACATCCCAGAAGCAATTCCCACGGTTGTCTGAAATGACCCACTTGCCAAGAAATGGAGTACTGACATGACCTGCACCAGAGGGGGAATCCCTGTGGGTTGGCGGATGGGGGACATCAGGTCGGGCTCCAGCCGGGCACACAGTTCATGGATAGTGGCACGGTTAAGACGGTAGGTCAGGATAATGTGGCGTTCTTCCATTGTCGACAGGTCCACCAGCGGTCGGTACACGGGAGGATTCATCCGTCTCCTCGCCCAACCCAGCGGACGGTGCCTAGGAAGGACAACATGGAGCACACAGTCAGGCAACCCACAGGTACGTACTCACAGCTAGCACAGTATACGATTCTCTATGCAGTGAATGGCGTGTATGAGTGGCTATGCAAGGCCTAGGCCTGTGTGACGCAGTTGAAATTGAGCCATGTGGGCCCTGGAAATGGCGGCTGCCTGACCTGTGAAGTGTGACAATGGGATGTGAGGTCAATGCGCTGGCGTGGCACACCGCGGCGGGCGGCGGGCCAAGACCGCGGCGCGAAGCCGCATTGGTTAACATTGAAGCCTATGGGTTTCAGGAGCCAATGGCGAAGGGCGCCGGCGGTGGCGGGACGCACCGCCGCGGTACGCACCGCCGCGGACGTGACCGCCATTTTCTATCTACTTATCCACTTGCGACTTGAACTTTCACAGGAGAGGACCTATACTGCAAGTGTTGCTGTGACCTCGGTCTGGAAGGGACAATGGCTGCTGCGACTGGGGAAAGGGCCCCTGCCTTCACTGGAGAGGAGTTGGAGAAACTTGTGGATGGGGTCCTCCCCCAGTATGCGCAACTCTACGGTCCTCCAGACCAACAAGTGAGTTTAATTCTATCTGGATTTGGGGCCACTGGCTGGCTTGGGGGCCTGGCGGGGATGGGGTGCATGTTGGGGCTGGCGGGGGGCCTGGCGGGGATGGGGGGCATGTTGGGCATGGCGGGGGGCCTGGTGGGGGGCCTGGCGGGGATGGGGGGCATGTTGGGCATGGCGGGGGGCCTGGCGGGGGGCCTGGCGGGGATGGGGGGCATGTTGGGGCTGGCGGGGGGCCTGGCGGGGATGGGGTGCATGTTGGGCATGGCGGGGGGCCTGGCGGGGATGGGGTGCATGTTGGGGCTGGCGGGGGGCCTGGCGGGGGGCCTGGCGGGGATGGGGGGCATGTTGGGCATGGCGGGGGGCCTGGCGGGGGGCCTGGCGGGGATGGGGGGCATGTTGGGCATGGCGGGGGGCCTGGCGGGGGGCCTGGCGGGGATGGGGGGCATGTTGGGGCTGGCGGGGGGCCTGGCGGGGATGGGGGGCATGTTGGGCATGGCGGGGGGGCCTGGCGGGGGGCCTGGCGGGGATGGGGGGCATGTTGGGCCTGGCGGGGGGGCCTGGCGGGGATGGGGGGCATGTTGGGCATGGCGGGGGGCCTGGCGGGGGGCCTGGCGGGGATGGGGGGCATGTTGGGCATGGCGGGGGGCCTGGCGGGGATGGGGGGCATGTTGGGCCTGGCGGGGGGCCTGGCGGGGATGGGGGGCGTTGGGCCACTGGAAAGGAAAATGCTGAGTAACTTGAACGTGGTATTTCTCCCTCCCTGTACGTGTCACATAGGTCCGCGCCCATGAGAAGATTGGGATTTGGCGTGCCATCGCCAAGGAAGTCCGGGGCCTGGGGGTCCACCATCGACGGGGCACCCACTGCCGCAAGAGGTGGGAGGACATCCGCCGCGGGACCAAGAAGACCGCCGAGTCTCTGCTGGGGATGGCCTCCCAACGTAGGCGGGGTGCCTGCCGTCAACTGAGCCCCCTGATGTTCCGGATCCTGGCGGTGGCCTACCCTGATTTGGATGGGCGCGTGAGGGCAGCACAGCAGACACAAGGGGGTGAGTAGAAGCATCATCTACTCTGTTGTCGTGCAGTGGAGGTGTCTGGGTGGGGGAGGAGGGCTGTGGGTCCCCCTAGGCCAGGGCGATATCTGTAGGCTGGGCACCCCCGTAAGCCCCTGTGTCCCCAGCCACCACCCTCAGTAGTGTGTCAGTACAGCCATCCCTGGGCCGTGTCATCCATGGGTGCAGTTGACAACTCTAGGCGTGTAGGGCATGTTCCACGGAATGCGTAGCGGACCCCAAGTGCGCAACTTAGTGCAGGGGGCATCTGTGTCTGTCATGTCCGCTAACTGTACCGGAGATCCATGTACTCAATATCCCTTTATTTCTCTCTCCCCCCCCCTTTTTGTTTGTCTTTCTGTGCTTGTGTGCATCAGCATCATCAGGCGGAGGAGAAGTGGCATCGGGGCAGGAGGGAGCTGCATCTCACATGGCCCAGGAGGGCCATGCCACAGAGTCAGACTGGACCAGTGAGACGGAGGGCGAGGGGAGCTCCACGACGGGGACGACTGGAGCCTGCAGCGACACGGACACGTCCTCGGAAGGGGGCTCCCTTGCGGGGGTGGCACCATCCGTGCCCCCCGCCATTACAGGTACAGCCGCCACCCAGCGCACCATCTCCGCCCTCCCAGCAGCCCCTCCGCGTTCGCCCCGTGCCCGCTCTGCCAGGAAGCCGGGCATCTCCTTCGCCCCAGGCACCTCAGGCCCTGCCCCTGTTACCCCCGCTGCCCTCAGTGAGGAGGTCATTGACCTCCTCCGAACGCTCATTGTTGGGCAGACTACCCTTTTGAATGCCATCCAGGGGGTGGAGAGGGAGGTTCATCGCAGCAATGCGTACCTGGAGGGCATTCATTCGGGTCAGGCTGCCCATCAGCGATCGTTCCAGGCTCTGGCCTCAGCACTGACGGCAGCCATTGTCCCTGTCTCCTGCCTGCCTCTACTAACTCCCTCCTCCCAGTCTCCTGTTCCTCTGCCTGTCCCACCCACACCATCAGACCAGCCTGCACACACCTCAACACCCAAGAGAAGCTCATCCAAACATAAGCACCACAGATCACCCAGACATTCACACACGCAACATTCCGATGCAGACATGCCAACAGTCACTACCACCTCTGTGACCCCCACCTCCTCGTCTCCCTCCTCCCTCCCTGTGACGTCTACACTCACACCTCCATTCAACTCACCATCAGCCAGTGTTTCCATCACCAGCACACCCTCCACTCCAGTCCGCACACGTGCAGTCACCACCCCCACTGCCATTTACACGTCCCCTGTGTCCTCTCCCACTGTGTCTGTCACCCCCTCTTCCACACCACACAAACGCAGCCACCCACCCACCCAACAGCCATCCACCTCACGACAGCCTATCCCTCCTGCACCTGCACCCAAAGACAGCAAACGTGACTCACCTACAACCACATCCTCTCCCTCCACTCCCATTCCCACTGTACCTACCACTCTCCATTGTCCCAAGAAGCTCTTCCTCGCCACTACTAACTTCTTTCCTGACCCTGAGCCCCCCCCTCCTTCTCGTCGGGGTAAGAAGAGCACCTCAGCCACTACCAGCCCTGCAGCCCCCTTGACAAGGGTGCAGGGGTATTGGAGCCCGCCAGCCCGCATGTCTGGATCTTCACCCAGCAGCAAGGGGACAGCCAGCCCACCCCCTGGGAAGAGGAGCAGAAGGCGGAAGGGGCGCCGCAGGAGCCCGCCTTCTACATCCCCCCCGGACACCACCCAGAGACAGTCACCAGCCACAGCTCCAAAGGGAGGCAAGGGCCACAGGCCGACGACTAAGGAGGGCAAGGGCAGCAAGTTGGAGAGGTCAGGCAGCAGGCCTGCTGCCCAGGAGGAGACCACAACCCCCATAGCCGCTGCCCCGGGAGAGCCCACCACCCCCATAGCCGCTGCCCAGGGAGGACCCAGCCCAGCTGGCCAGGAGGGCCCCACCACCCACAGCCCAGGTGGGCAGTGAAGGAGCACCATCCCCGCTGCCCAGGAGGGCACCACCATGCAATTAGCAGTTGGCCATAGACCGTCCGCCGTCTCAAGAACCGCTGAACTGGGCCCCGCCGTCTCAAGAACCGCTGAACTGGGCCCCGCCGTCTCAAGAACCGCTGAACTGGGCCCCGCCGTCTCAAGAACCGCTGAACTGGGCCCCGCCGTCTCAAGAACCGCTGAACTGGGCCCTTCAAGGCAAGAACCGCTGAACTGGGCCCCGCCGTCTCAAGAACCGCTGGACTGGGCCCTTCAAGGCAAGAACCGCTGAACTGGGCCCCGCCGTCTCAAGAACCGCTGAACTGGGCCCCGCCGTCTCAAGAACCGCTGAACTGGGCCCCGCCGTCTCAAGAACCGCTGGACTGGGCCCTTCAAGGCAAGAACCGCTGAACTGGGCCCCGCCGTCTCAAGAACCGCTGAACTGGGCCCCGCCGTCTCAAGAACCGCTGAACTGGGCCCCGCCGTCTCAAGAACCGCTGAACTGGGCCCTTCAAGGCAAGAACCGCTGAACTGGGCCCCGCCGTCTCAAGAACCGCTGAACTGGGCCCCGCCGTCTCAAGAACCGCTGAACTGGGCCCTTCAAGGCAAGAACCGCTGAACTGGGCCCTTCAAGGCAAGAACCGCTGGCCCTTTGGCAGACGTGGCAGGGCAGGATCTATCTCGGGCAGGGCTGCAGGATGTCCTCTGGCCAACTTGCCTCCTCCAGTGGCAGTGGGGTCTGTTATGGACTGTTTGGACTGTGGCTTTGCTCTCCCCAGGATGGCCCAGTGGGCAGGCCACCCACTGTATAGACTGTATGGACTGTGGCTTTGCTCTCCCCAGGATGGCCCAGTGGGCAGGCCACCCACTGTATGGACTGTATGGACTGTGGCTTTGCTCTCCCCAGGATGGCCCAGTGGTCATGGAGTCCCCTCGTGGATCTGGCGTCGTGTACTCAAGTGGCTGAGGTGCCCCCCCTTCCCTTCCCCCTGAGGTGCCTGTCCTATTTTCTTTCTGATGCCCCTGCAGTGTTCTCTCCGTGGAGTTCTTGTCGTGGGACTGGGCCTTGCCCCTTTGCACAGGACCCCTGTGATCCACGGACAGTGGTTGGACTACATTTAGTAGCTGTATATATTTTGTACATAGTTTATTTCAATATATCTGGCCGTTTATGATCTCTTCTTTTGGTCTTTGCATTATTTCGGAGGGGGGTGGTTTGTGGGTTGTGACAGTGATCTGTGGGAATGCATTGATGTGTGTGTTGTAGTGGGTGTGGGTGGGTGGGTGTGTGCCGGTAATCTTTTCCCTCCCCTGTGTCGTAGGTGCAGTACTCACCGATGTCTTCCGCGCCGCCGGGCGTGCTCCTGGTATATGAGGAGGAATAGGAGTGCGGGGATGACCTGCAACTCTGGCTCCATACTGCCGGAATCTCCCGTGGAGTGCGTAGAGGTGAGCGTTTTCCCGTTCGTAGTCTGTTTCCGCCGTGTTCTTATCGGCGGTGCTCCCGCCCCGGAAAAGGTGGCAGATTGGTGGGTCGTAATAGGGTGGGCGGTACTTTGTCTGCCGCCGGGCTGTTGGCGGGAACCGCCGCGCTGTTTGTTTGTACCGCTGTGGCGGTCGGAGTGTTAAGTTGGCGGGCTGTGTTGGCGGTTCCCGCCAGGGTCAGAATGCCATTTTTAATACCGCCGGTCTGTTCGCGGTCCGACCGCCGCCTCTCCGCCGACCGCCAGGGTCAGAATGAGGGCCCAGGTCTCCCCCTGCACCCTCACTCATCCATGACTCACTGATGTCACTGTTGTTTTCCCCACCAGAGCATGAAGCAGCAGGTAAGGCAGCTTTCTACTCTGGGAGGGAAAAACAAGCCAAAAAGGTCTCCCTAGCTTTCAGGGAGGCCCATTTAAAAGGGGAGACTTTCCCCTTGCAAACGAGGCCTTCCTGGAAGGGTTTTCCGGTTTTGGATTGTGGCCGCGCTGCGATCCACGTCCAGGAAACACCACTATACCCTAGGGATGTCATCTGGGGGGGTTATCCTGGGGGAAATGCTCCCCCCCAGAGCTATTGTTTTTCTTTAAATGTTTGTTTGCTCCTGAGTTGGCACGATCGCGCCCAGGGGTTAAAAAAATAAATAAATAAAAATTCCCTGGGGGCCGCACCCGAGAGCAGGGCTGACCACCTGTGGAGGCAAAGTCTTTTCTAGATGTGGTGTGGTTTCCCTGGGTGCCATGATCGACCCCCCCCACCCCTCCCCGGGAAACAACACATCTATAAAAAAATAAAATTATATACATATATATATATATATTCACACCTCTATATGTATATATTTAATATATACGTGTGTATAGGTGTGTGTGCATATATAGACAGCTATAAAAATTTCAACATAACTCTTGTGATTATGTTCCTGCTAGAGAAAGAGATCATACTTTTATCTAGTGGCAGTTTTGACGCCATAAAGTAGCGCAGAAGGTTTATATGCCTGTTGCAAAGAATCGATCTGAATAGCTGAGTGGATTAGTAAAGAGAACCTGCTAATTGAGGAAAGAAGTGAAGGTAAGGTGACCCCAGCAATTTTGTGACCATAACTGTCTTCTAGGAAGGGTAGTGTTTTAGAGGGACAGTTTAGCCAGTAGCAGAGATGGCATCTAGTTGGATGACTGCTGCTCAGGCCCTAACTTGGGTTACGGAGGACAGCATGAGGGAGGATCAGACACTGAGACATCAGATACTGAAACAGTATCTGAGGGAGAGGACAATAGAGTAGAATCTGGGGGTGATTTTTCAGTCAACCGAGTCCCTTCCGACGACTCCTCTTCCAGTGATTTTGAGGGAGATGATGAGAACAGGTTGGCTGTCTCTTTGCAAGCTCAGTCTGTGCAGCGGGACAACAGCGGGTTAATCTAACCCAGAGAGCAGGTGCATGCGGTTGCAAGCGCAGACATAGTGCTTTCTTGGCTGCCCCCCAATTTAGTTGAGCCCCAAATTCCACCTTTTACTGGTGATGCTGGATGTAAAAATGACACAGACAACTTTTTGCCAATTGGCTACGTCCATCTCTTTTTGGATGTTGATTTCCTTCAGCAAATCGTGCAGCAAACAAATTTGCATGTGGGAGCATGGAGGCACTCTAGGGCCCTGTACTAGGGCACGCAGTGGACTGCCGCTCGCTGGCGGAGTTGAAGATATTTTTGCGACTTGCGCTCAAAATGGGGTTAGGGCAGAAACCCACCTTACAGTCCTACTGGACGATACACATGGTTTGGGTAAGCCCCATCTTCACACAAGGCTGTGACAGGGAGGGCCCAAATCGTATTGTGGTGACATCAAAATTATCTATCACAAAATAACCTGTTTTTGTAAGGTGGGCACCTGCATTTTTGGTCATGGGTTAAGCGGCCATATAGGAAACCCACCAAACCCAAACATTTCTGAAAACTAGATACCGAAGGGAGTCCACAGAGGTGTGACTGGTGTGGATTCCCCAGGGGTTCCTTACCCAGAATACACTGCAAAGGTGAAACGCTGAACAAAATCTCTATTTTCCCTTGCATTTCTGTCACACAAACTACAGGAATGTACAGGGATCCACAAAATTCCCACCACTCAGTGTTTCCCCACTTGTCCTGATAAAAATGCTACCCCAGGTGTGCCTTTGCCTAGTGCCTGTGTCAAGAATGTATCACCCCAGGGGCAACAGTGGATCTCTGCATATTCCTGTAGTTTACGTCACAGAAATGCAAGGAAAAATAGTGCTTTTATCCAACTTTTTACCTTTGCAGGGCATTCAGGGGAAACAAACTTGGGGAGTTCTCACAAGTGATACCTCCCTGAACTCCCCTTGATGTCTACATTTCACAAAATTCTAGGTTTGATAGGTTTCCCTGAATGATTCCAGATCTCAGGATTAATTAGTACACTCACCTTAGTTATAATTATCGCCACAATATGTTTCGGGACCTTCTCTGTCGTGGGCACTTGGCCTACCCACACAAATGAGGTAACATTTTTATTGGGGGACCTAAAGGAATGGTGGATGGAAGGAAGTTTGTGGCTCCCCTCAGATTCCAAAACTTTTCATCATAGAAAAGTGCGGAAAAGGTGTTTTTGCAAAGAATTCTGGGTGACAGAACCTGGTGAGAGCCCCAGAAGTTACACCATCCTGGATTCCCCTAAGTATCTAGTTTTAAATAATGTACTGGTTTGCTAGGTTTCTCTAGGTGCCAGCTGAAGTAGAGCCAAAAATCCACAGCTAGGCGCTTTGCAAAATCTCGTCCATTTTCAGTGTAAAAATGTGATGTGTCCACATTGCGTTTTGGGGCGTTTCCTGTTGCGGGCACTAGGTCTAACAACACAAGTGACGTACCACTTTAATCAGGAGACAAGGGGGAATGCTAGATGGAAGTAAATTTGTGGCTCCCTTCAGATTCTATAACTTTACAGCACCGAAATGTGAGGCAGTGTTTTTGTTAGACTAAATTTGAAGAATGCAAAGGATTCTGTGCGGCAGAGCTTGGTGAGAGTCCCACAAGTCACCCCATCCTGGAGTATCTATTTTAAAAAATGTACAAGTTTTCTAGTTTCACTTGGTGCCAGCTGAGCTAGAGGGTAAGATCCGCAGCTAGACACTTTGCAAAAAACACATCAGTTTTCAGTGAAAAAATGTGATGTGTCCACGTTAGGTTTCGAGTCGTTTCCTGTTGCGGATACTAGGCCTATCCACACAAGTTAGGTACCATTTTTATCAGGAGACTTGGAGGGACACAGAATAGAAGAACAGGTGTTATTATCAAGTGTCCTTCTTTGCATTTTTGCCTTCCATATCTAAGACACTATGCGAGAAAGAAGTCATTTTGAGAAATACCCTGTAATACCCTTAAAATCAGAGATGTGCAAATAAACACTGCTTCAAAACTCCATATCCTGTGCCCATTTTGGAAATGTAAAGGTTTCCTTGATACCTATTTTTCCTTCTTTATATTTTAGCAGATTATTTGCTGTATACTCGATACACAATGAAAAGCGATTGCAAGGTCAAGCTCTTTTATTGGCTCTTGGTACCTTAGCATCCCTATATATCCCCACAACCAGAAGTGTCCCTAGGGCATAACGGTATATCGCTTTTGAAAATCTGCCATAGCTAGAAACGTTACCACTGAAAACCTAGACAGCAAGGGCTGTTTTTTAAACTCAATTTCAATATTTTATTTATTTAAACTGTTACTTTCTATAGGAAACCCTTAAAGGATCTACTCAAATAACCCCTTTCTGATTTCAAAATTGTATCTACTTTTTAGAAATGTATAGCTGTCTGGGATTCACCACTGGTTTCACACCCATTTCTGCCACAAACTTGAGGGAGGCTGAAAGCACAATAAATAGTAAAACGGGGTATGTCCCGGTAAAATGCCAAAACTGTGTTGAAAAATTTATTTTTCTTATTCTAGTCTCCCTGTTCCTGAAAGCTAGTTAGATGGTGATTTTAGCACCATGAACCCTTTGAAGAATCAGTTTGCAGGGAAACACAGATGCTTTATTCTGGAGCTCTTTTTTCCCATCTCCCCCCAAAACCCCAGATTTTAGCTGTATTTTAGATTTCTCAGTCCCCACCAGGGGAATCCACAAACCCTGGGTACCTTTAGATTTCCCAGCATGTTGGGAAAAAGGACGCATATTTGGAATGGATAGCTTATGTGGAAAAACAGTTTTGGAGCCTTAAGCGCAAACTACTCCAAATAGCCAAAAACAGGGCTCAGCACTGGGGGGGAGGGGGTTGGGAGGCCCAGCAACTAAGGGGTTGATGTCCAAGTTTAGGCAAAGGATCTCAGCTGGAATGTTCAATTGGCAGGGGGCCACAAGGAGGTCAATGTCAACGCAAAGAGTAGTCATCGCTGGGGTGTCACATTTGTAGTTGATGCAGGTAGTCGTTGTTTAGCATGAAGAGCAGGTCACTGTCCACATTTCACATTGGCGAGGGACGCAAGGACCATTGCTGAAGAAAGGACCACTCTTGCGGTCATGATGAGACCCACACTTCTGGATTTTCATCTGAAGTGGAGATTTCTGTAAACTTGGGGTAGGAGGAGTTCAGTCCAATGCCAGCCAAGGTTCCAGTACCTGAGCGGTAGCTCTTGGGGATGAGGAATCACTCTAGCAGAGGCCAGCATCAGGACTAAGGCATTTCCAGTTGGTGCTGGTTAGCTGGACAGTTGAAATGAAGATCTCTGAAAGCTTGTTGTGTCCCTATACCTCAAACAGGAGGTCAGCCAAGTGACCCTTGGAGTCACTTTTGAAAACCCTGGGTTTAAGGCAAGCAGGTCTAGTCTTCTTTCTTCAAATAGTAGGATAGTCCTTCTTCTGAATCTTTCACAGGTCCAGAAGTGTTCTGATGAGAGTTCTGAATGTATTACTAGTGCCAGCGTTTGTTTGGGGGCAATTGCTGGCCTATTCCCAAACTGGTTCTGGACAGTTCTTTCCCTTCCCTAGAGTTTGACTCTAAACAGTCTAGGGTGACAATGGAAATGACAGGCCTGGTATCAGATTCATTTGTGTGTGAGGTTATTTGAAGTATAATTATGGCACAACACAATGCCTATTCAGCATTCATGTAAGGAAGACTCACTCTCCCCACACGTAGGCCTCTTTTGCCTCCAAGTGTAGAATAAATATGCAAAACACCACATGAGAGCCATTCACAGTCATGTGACCCTGGACACTTGTAGAAAGGAATATTTGGTTTAGGCAGAAAAAATGTGAACTTTCTAAAAGTGGCATTTTCAGAATAGTAAGGTTAAATCCAAGTTAACCATTAAAGAGATGTTTAGAATAACAATTCAACTGTATGAAAGAAGCATTTCTCTATCTGTTCTCAAATTTAAGTTATCGCTTATTAAGTGTATTAAGGTCTTAATAACGTAGTTCAGTCTTAGACTATGAGAGAGGTAGCCCATAATACAATGGAAAATGACTTTAGGAGTTTTCCACTGCCTAGACATGTAGATACTAAGGACGTCCTAATTTTCAAATACCATGCACCTGGCTCTAAGAGCATTTAGGGCATACCTTTAAGTTGACTTAAAAGCATTGAACAGGAAGGTTTAGGTGTAGCAAAATGTTTATTTGCCAGTTTGAACTGCCAGTTTAAAACCACACTACAGGCTGCAGTGACCGGTCTGAGATGTATTTGACAGTGATACTTTACTTGGTGGCACAATGAGTGCTGCAGATCACTAGTATCATTTAATTTACAGGCCCTGAGTAAATGTAGTACAATTTACTAGGAACTTATCAGTCAATTAACTATTTCAATTAGATGTATACCATGTTTACCATGTTTAAGGGAAAGAGTACACATGCCTTGCTACTGGTTAGCAGGGGTAGTGTGCACAGAGTCCTAAAACCAACAAAAACAAGTTCAGTAAAAACAGATGTGAAGGCAAAAAGTCTGGAGGAACTAACATGCCTATTTTAATAAAATACTTTACCATGAAGTAACCTATTTGCCCTAAACTGTAAAATCCAGTTTTTTACTGTACCTTTTCGTAATCTCTTTCTCTGGCCTGCTTTCCCACTCAAAAATGTCCATGCGTTGGAATGCAATACTGAATGGTGAATGATTTGTTTTGTATTGATAGACTCAACTCCCCACTCCCATTGGAAGTCTGCAAGGTGTCCAACCACATCTAAGGAAATTAAGGATGAAGTACAAAAGCTCAAGAGTGCCATTTCCCAGCAACCAACCTCTGAGAGGCACAACATAGGTCCTCACAGGAAAGGTATCTGACATGATTTTCAGATATCTTGTTGTCTGCACACTTCCCCTTTTTAGCTTATTTTACGCAACTGTTTCCCATGATGGTGTTTTGCCCAATTCAATAGTGTATTCATGCAACCATTTCTCTGATGTCGGATGTTTCACCCATTCATTCAACAACCGGTAACTTTTTGCCATTTGTACATTTTCTAACACCGAATACAATAGAAAAGGTAAAGACTTATTTTACAATTGTTTTAGCAAAAATATTGTCTGACTGAAATACCATATCATAAATAGTGTTTACAAAAATATCACCCCATTGAATTAATCTATTCTATTATTTATTCTAGTGAGGTGATACTTTTGTAAACAATATTTAGGACACAATATTTCTGTTAGGCAAAACTTTAGTTGGATTATATTTTGGTACCATACTAATTTAATATAGATGAATTAGTTAAGGTTCTGTGTGGTGAAGGCCGAATTTTGAGGACTTCGCAGAAAGTCAATTGTTTTTAATAGATCTGATGTGGTTTGGAAAAAATGGTCCATAATTGTTTAATCTCTACAGATAATATCCAACCTATTTTAAGGTTGGTAAAGCCAGATCCTCTTAATAAGTTCTCTAACCAGGATCTTACACAGCGCTTGGTTGGATATCTGGAAACTTTTGATTGCAGGAACTCCAGACCTCTTTTGAGGCCGCTTCTGAGAATTGTTCTGTGGGTTATTCACATACCGCTTTGTTTAAAGTTTGGTAGAGCAATCACCTGAATTCAGATCAGACGGCCATCTGTTACTCCAAACACACTTTTCCCTGACCCATTTACCGGTGTGGAAATCAGCATATTTCCTGCGATGGAGCCTCAGTTTTCATTCTGCAATCTGAACCCTTTGAACTGGTGATCCATCCATCACAAATCGATCACTGTGCAGTAGTAATTGCCCCATCATATTTAGAGCTGGCGACCGTCACAGAACTGTCTTCTTTAGGGCTACTGTGCAAGGTAGGTGTAGTAGTTCTAGGGCCAGGACAAAAATAATGAGTGTGTCTCATCAGGAGAAAACTCCCTGCATGTCAGGGACGTTCGTTGTTTTTTTACTTAAGCAAACTCCACTTTTACAAGTTTGTTTCAGTAAAATAATATTTTTTACCAAGCGAGGATATGGTGCCAACTTTGCCATGCCTGCACATGTGTCTTTAGGCTTTAATGATGAAGGGTTTTTGTCCACCAGGTAAGTAGTGGCTGGAGCCTCTACGGACTTGACGGGTTTGTAGGCTGAACACCAAAGTGTAGGTGACCTCCATAGTCTAGAAATACATACTCTAAGGGCCTGGGAGACATTGAACATTATTTAGTGCTGCTGTGATGTTTTTATAGGATTTCATAATCTAAGCAATAATATAATTTTACTCTAAAGAGGCTGCATTTCATTATTGTGACATAATCGGAATGCTGCACATTTAACACATTTTTTGGGACACTCCAAAGGCCAACAAGGGCTTTCCTGTATCTCTGAAAAAGAAGGAAGAGAGATTTAGTAGAACTGTCTTGACCCCACATCAAGAAAGGTCAGAACCGTGTCAGATTTTTAAGATGTACACTGATAGTATGAAGTATTTACACTGAGTTTCACACTATGGAAAACTTTTTTTTATGTGAACGTTCCTAAAATCTAACATTCATCTGGCCCTTCTCAACCTCCGTTAGGCACATTGGAGAAAATTTACTATTATATCATGCAACTAAAGCTGCTGCACTGCTTTGTGTGAAAGGGAAGGGCAGCACAGCTCAATTTCTGTAAAGAAACAGAGCAGGTGTCCTTTTCCCGAGTTCTGGTGCACAATCAGGATGACAAACACTAAGGGGCTTATTCACAATATTTTGGCACAGGGCAGCACCACAATGCTTCTTGCTGCGCTGCACTGTGTGAAAAGAAAAGCGCAGGAATGCACCATAGCTATAAGATATGGTGCATTCCTGTTCTCTTCCACTGCACTGGTGCACAGTTGGCTGTCATGCGCCAATGCAGACCCCCTTGTACCATGGTGCAAGAGTGTCTTTGTTGTAGGAATGATCTTTTTGTGCAGGAAGAGACACCGTCCTGCACAGAATGCAGCACACATGGCAAGAGAAAAAAAAACTAGGAACAATAAAGTTGTTTCTACTTGTTGTGCCTCCCCTGGGGAGGTGCAGGCGTTTGATGCATTCCCAGGTTTAAAAATCCTTGTAAATTTGGGAACGCGTCAAAATCCATAGATGTTGCTTGGGAATACCCACCGCAGCACCCATGGAATACCTCTTTGTTGCAGATGTAAGGCAATGCAGTGGCTTGCGCTGCATTGCCTTACTCCAGATCTAGAAGGCCATGTAAAGTATTGTAAAGTGGCTTTGTCTGACCTTGTAGATATGGGTCTGCACTCTGCACCACCGTTATGTCCATATAAGTGACACACCAGCGGCGCAAGCCACTTGTAAATATGCCCCTAATGTTCTTGGTGCAAAGCCCAGACAGCCACTCAGATTTATGAGATCTGCTTGAGTAGATAGGGCTTTGAATAGTTAGAACAACAAAGTAACATAATTTGCGTGAAGTGGGCGCCTCATTGTTGGTTCCATGAGACGCCCACTTAAAAACTAAGGGCCAGATGTATGAAGATTTTGCTTTGCGAGTCCCTAATAGCAAATTTTAAGAAATCGCTATTTCTGGCACGCAAAATGTGATGTAACAAAATTGCGAGTCGGAAATAGCGATTTCTTAAAAATCGCTAATGCAATTTGCGACATCCAAATACCGAATCGCAAACAGAATTGCAATTCGGTATTTGAAAATCGCAAATTGCGAAAATGGTTACCTGGCACAGCCTGATGACATCACAAGCAGGAAGTGAGTCAGCCCATGCTGTTTCCAGGTACCACGCCCACAGGAGTAGTCAGAGAGTCACAGACCAGCCCCAGGGAGCAAGTGTGTGAGCAAGCCAGGACCTAACACCAACATGGCCAATGCTGGCAATGGGAAGGAGAATGGAGAGAGGAAGAGGAAGCTGAAATTCAGTGAGCAAGAATTGGAGGTGCTCACTGAGGAGGTGGTCAGGAGCCATGACCGGCTCTTTGGGAAGAGCTCACTCCAGGTACCAGAGAGTGAGAAGTGGAAACTTTGGGCTGACATCCAAACCAAAATCTGTGCAGTGGGGGTTGCACAGCACTCGGTGGAAGAGATACGCAAGAGGTGGTACGACCTGCGTTCCCGTGCCAAGGAGAGGGTGGCCAGCAGGCTAAAGGAGGCAAGGAGCACAGGAGGCGGACCATCCACCCAGACACCCTCCACCCCCATGGAAGACCTGGTGGACTCCACACTGCTTCCAGAAGCTGTCAGTGGGGACACTGACAATTACACTTCCGGCACACCCAGCACCAGCAAAGGTAAGTCCAATAATGATGTGCATCCCCATATGTGCATGTAGAAATACCCCTTAAGAAATAGCAATTAGTGCAAAGCATTGTGATAAGTAGTCCATTCCACATCTCACATGCGGCACAACAATGCCTTATGGGAGTGGTAGTCCACAACCCTGAGCTGAAAATAGCACATAGATAGTAATTAAGTATACCGACACACAGAGGAACAAAACACCCAGTTCATAGTGATACGATGTAAGTGTACATTTATTACCATTGTGTCACATTTGGTGATACATACATAAATGACATGCTGCACATTGTCGTTGCAGATGGCTCAGGCCCAGCAGCAGCAGATTGTGCCAATGTGGGGGATGCAGAAACACAGCCTCTGTCCGACTGAAACACCAGCGAGTCATTGTGTATAGCACCAATCAGACGCAGGGCCAGGGTGTTACCTCTCCGCGAGTTGAACTTGGACTCCGATGAAATGCCGGATGAAGGCCACACACAACCCCCAGAAGCTAGATCCACAGGAAGGCAGCAGACCCTGCCCCAGCGTCACTCAACTCCCCGCAGGAGGCCTCACGATGCAGGCACACAGATGAAGGTGAGGGCCCATCATTCTTTGGTGGCCTCGAAGCGTTCATGCTCAAAGTGCAGCACCTGCAATGCAAAAACATGAGGGCAATGCACAGGCAGTTGCAGTCACGCAATGCCAATATGGGGGGACTGCACAATCAGTTGGATTCTCTGAATGCAAACATCTGCAAGCTGCATGAGGGACAGCAAATAGCAGCAGATAACACCAAGGAACTGGCAAATGCCATCAAGGAACCCTGTACTGAGATCAGGCATGAGCGTGTTAGCCACCACAGGCGCGAACAGCAATTCATGGGAATGTTCAATGGCTTTTGCAGATCTGTAAATTGTCTTGCTACATCAACTGCCCTGATATCACGGCGTGCTGTGGCCGCACAGGTGGAGGCAGCACATAGCAGTCGGGACGTTGCCCAGGGATTGGTGCAAATAACCAACGTTCTGGATGCTATGCTGACAGCACGCAGTGCTACACCCAGCGAACTGGGTGTTGGGGATGCTGAGGAGTCATCTAGCCTCAGCAGTCTTGCAGTCCCCGTGATGGATCCTAGGCATCGCAGTGCCAGGCACAGTACTGCCTGTGAGCCTGATACAAGAGGTGCCGGCGAGGCCACTGCGCACTCAAGTGGAATGCGTGGTCGTAAGAAGTGACATTGAGGGCTACAGGGGACTACCTTCACATGTTGCAATACAGTAAAACTATGATGATAATAGTGTGACACTGTCAATGGCTCATGTCTGCCTCGTGTATTGCTTTGTCCTAGTGACACTAATGTTACCTGAAGTCAAGCTAATAAAGGTGCTAACTACCGGAATACATGTCAGTGAGGTGGTGTTGTCATTACCTACATCTGAAATGGTTGTGCGTGATGTCAGCACGCCTTTGCCTGCCCTCTGCTGCACTGGTCCTGTCTGCTGGCTGTAGGGGTGGTATGGGATCATCATCCTCATCTGAGTCTGGCTCCGATATTTCCACAGGTATGCCCCTGGTGGTAGCTATATTGTGCAAGATCACACATGTGGCCACTATTCTACAGGTCGTGTCCGGGCTGTACTGTAGTGCCCCTCCACTTTTGTAGATGCACCGGAAGCGACTCTTCAGCAGGCCAAAGGTGCGCTGCACCACATTGCGGGTTGTCCTGTGTGCTGAATTGTATCTCCGCTCTGCTGGTGTTGCTGGATTTAGGTAGGGCATCATCATGTAGGTGCGCACTGCATAGGCAATGTCTCCTGGAAGGAACAGAGGGTATAATGAGTAGCTGTGCCATCTGACGTCACACTGCCATCAATGCAACATTGTAAAGTTGGAAATTACCTAGTAGATATCCTTCACCAAATTCCCCAGCTAGAGTCTTTTGTGAATCCCGCTGTGGCGAAAGATGTACGAATCATGTGTGCTCCCTGGGTACCTGGCCACAAGATCAGTTATGATGTAGGAGGCATTGTATATCATCTGTATGTTCATCGAATGTTGGTATTTACGGTTGCAGTACACATACTCTGTGGTCGATGGTGGACAGATTGCAACATGTGTCCCATCTATGGCACCTAGGACATGGGGGAACTGTGCTATCTGGTAGAAATAGATTTTTGTCTGCTGTATTTCCTGTGAGGTGTGGGGGAATCTGATGTACTGGTGTATCCTGCTCAGCATGGCATTTAGAAATGCATTAAAAAATCTAGAGACGGCACTCTGTGATACCCCTCCAGCTGCTGCTATGACCCCTTGATAGCTCCCTGAGGCAAGTAGGTGCAGGGAGCATAATACCTGCACATGGGTGGGTATGCTATTGGTCCTGTGTGTTGTGCGCTGCAGTATGGGTTGTAGCTCAGCTATCAGGTCAAGTATCATGGCTGAGCTCAAACTGTACTTATCAAAAATGTCCTTCTCAGTCTGGTCAAAAAGGGTAATGCGCACTCTGAAAATGCGCTCCTGTCTCCTCCTCCTTCTCCTCAAACCTGCCAAGATCCTCATTCTCCTTGCCATGACGTAGAGTGCAGCCATTGTGGAAAAGAGGCTGAGGCATTCTGGGCCTCTTTATATAGGTTGCACCTCGTTACCACCTGGTTTCAATCCATGGTAAATTGCATGTGCAAAAGGCCATTCTGCGAATATTCACAATTTGCGATTTTTTGATGCATCGAATTGCGACATGGTTTTGGGTGTTGAATTCTACGTATCGCAATTTGTGACCAAAAATACCGATTCTGTATTTACGAGTCGCTATTCGGGCTCGCAATTTGCGGGATGCAAATAGCGATTCGGTTTTTTCATGTTGCAAATTTCCTTTGGCCTGCGAATGACTTTCATACATCGCAAAACAAGCTTTTGAATTCACAAATGGCCGATTTCTGCGATTCGCACCGTTTGCGAATGCAAAAACGTTTGATACATCTGGCCCTATGCTACTTCGCATGACTTCTAGGCAGCTTTCCAGTGCAAAACAATATTACAATGGTAAGAAAATCAACACTTTGTTCAGGTTTAGCGTTGCACTAGTGCTAAGTATGGATAAATCTGGCCCTCATGATGTTGTGCAGGTGCCTTGAGGCTTCAAAGGCTGCTATGGTCATAACTTTGCTGAGGTCCGTGCAGTTTGTTCTGAAAGTATTTGCCCAGGCACATCGCTCCAGGATTTGTACTAGGATGTGCTTGTGTGGCATCAGGAAACTAAAATGAATTAAATAAAGTGCAAATGAGTCTGATTAAAATGTTCCTTCATTGAACAGCTTTATCACCAGGCGAATAACTGCCGTCACCAGATTAAACAGCCATCATTTAACGCTGAGCAAACACAGACTCGGCTATCATGATTTAATGTTACTGATGCGATAAACCACTGTGTGCACTGAGGAAACATAAGATTGGTCAAACTTAGATTTTTCGAACATCATACCAGCTTATTGACTCAGAGGAAGAGTTCTTCCTTCTAGATGTGTTATAAAAATCCTAATTTCGGTTCCATGGAAGGCACTTTAGTGAGCAGTGTCACATGTGCTGGGACATTGAGAGCCGTCTGGTAGTTCTGGGGACCAAGAAAGTACAATCTGGCACAGATATCACAATGTGTTACTTCTCCTGAATAGGAGTTTAGTGGTAAAATACGGAGAGTACTGTGTGCTGATGTGTTTTGCATCCTTTTGATCGTGGTGTTATTATTCTGTTTGCAAAGTGCCAGTAGCTGCCTGTTTACCACCAGATCAACCCTGGTGGCTGATAACTATCAATATTAGGAATAGTGTAAATTGCGCCCGACTCCTAGGGGCTCATTATGTGGTTTCTTGTCATTTCGATGTTGCTGGGCACTGCAGTCACTGGCCCCACTGAAATTACGAGATCTGTGGGAACAACGCACTCTGGACTTGTTTCACCTGAAGATGTCAACAAATTGGAGAATTACTGGGTAAACCAACGCTGAGAATTCCTCAATTCTAAGTGAAAACTAAGAGTCCCACTTGAAATCCCTCACTAAAACACTGTCCCCATAGTTACCACTACCTTGCTATCAGTAGCTCGGTGGAGCCGAATTACCTGGAGAATTACCTCATAATGAGGGCCTGAATAAGCCCTAGTGATAAAATGCAAACAAAGGGCCTGATTTAAAAGGCCCTAGCGGCACCTTAGCACCATCGTAGCATCATTTGTTTACGCAAAGGTGGCGCTAAAGTGGCTTTTTACACACGCCATATTTACAGAGTGGCGATATGCACGCAATGCACCACTTTTTAAACACTTGCGCCACATTATGTCTGCGTGAGGCATGATGTAGGCAAGGGGGGCGTTCCCCCATTAGGGGGTCGAAAAAATGGCACAAGAAAATATAAGAGATTTCCTTGCGCTATTTTTTAAAGCACTTTTAACGCCTGCTCAAAGCAGGCGTTAAAAGGAGGCATACCATTGAATACACTGGGCCCCTATGTACTCTGCAAGAGTAGCGCCAACATTTTGGTGCTACTCCTGCAGAGTACATCAAAAACGTCAGGAATTCTTACACTATTGCCCCCCTACCCTGCGCCATGGTGCACCCTATTTTAAATACGGTGCACACATGGTGGTCTAAATAAAACTGTGGTGCATGGAAAGCGATTGTTACCTTCTGAGGGGTCCATGAAAATGGAGTGAACATGTTTAGCCATTTGGCTGCATCAGTATGATTGAAGATACAGTAGAAAAGTAGACTTGACTCATTTCTTGCATCGGGATATGTGAAGAAAAAAAAGACCCATCTGGCCCCTAACCATTTTGGAAACAACCACAACCAGCATTGACAAAGCCAATAAGTCTGGCTTTGATCAAAGGTAAAAGTGCATTTTCATTGAATGGAGTGTTTCGCTGTGAGAATGGGTGAGTTGGTGAATGTAAGCAAATGTAATGATGAATACATTAATTAGGAAGTGCAAGTGTGAATGTCTAAGTTACTGAGTGTATTCTGTACAGAAGGATATTGTGGTGGGCACTGGGTTTGCTAGCCTCACACCAAATGCTGCCTGGTAACATGCCAGAGTTGATGTTTGATTACCAGAACAGCACTCATCAACTCTTGCTCAGACTCTGGCATTCTCTCAGAACCATGTGACAAGCAGAAATGGGAACAGGGTTCACAGTCGAGCGTATAGATAGAGGCTGTGAGGTGTGGTAAGAAGGAAACCCTCAACCGGAGCCAAGTGGTGTGTCGTGGGACATCACGGAAACCATCAAACCCATGTCTTAAACAGTAACAGGTGATAATGAAACAGGTGATAATGAGATAGCAACAAGATACAGCATTAGACTTGTAGGCAGTGAATTATCAGACCAGAGTCACAGTTATTATTGGACCGGCATCAGATAGTATATCAGGCCTCTACTTGTCATAGGATTAGGTGTGGTACCAGGAAAGGACCGCAAGTACTTTGTTTATTATGCTATGGAAGTTGGAAATTCAAAGCAGTTTCTGCTGCATTTTCTGCAAAGTTTTGTTTTGGTCTCTGTGAATGAGTACTGCACTTAGACAAAGTGAGATATTCAAATGAAGGGTTTTATTTCTGATGGTGCGAATGTGCCGATAGTCAGTTGGCAAAAAGATAGTTCTTGTGTGCTCCACTTTGTGCCACCCAGCATCAGAAGCTGCTTGGCAACCAATCTAATAGAGCCTGACACCTGTGGTAGCATGGTCAAGCGGCCAACAAGCTGAAAATAAGAGAAGTATTATGTGGAAGCGGTGAAGGTGATGAAAGGGAAAATAGTTTTCACATGTGCAATGGACCATGTTAGAAATGGGGTCTTTGGTTGGCACAGGTTATCCCCTGTCCAACAAAGGACCCTCACTCTAGTCAGGGTAAGGAGAATCATCCTCAGTTAACCTCCTCTCACCCCCTTGGTAGCTTGGCACAAGCAGGCAGGCTTAACTTCAGAAGCAATGTGTAAAGTATTTGTACCAACACACACAGTAACTCAGTGAAGACACTACAAAATGACACAACACAGGTTTAGAAAAAACAGGTAATATTTATCTAAACAAAACAAGACCAAAGGACAAGAATCCAACATACACAAGTCAAGTTATGAATTTTTAAAGAATATGAGTCTTAAATCGTTTAGAAAACAGTAAGAACACTGTTAGGGTGAAAAAGTACCTGGGTTGCGTCAAAATACCACCGCACGGCGAGTGTGCATCTGAAAAGGCCAGCGATGCGTTAATTTCTGACTCGCAAGTGAGACCGTGCATAATTCCTCCTCCGGTCAGGTTGGCCTGCGTCATTTTTCCTCTCCGCAAGACAGCAATGCGTTGATCTAGACAGTCACCTTGGATCCGGGCAGCCTTTGCGTTGATTTGTTGCGCCCAACGATGTTGCTTCGAAATCCAGTCACACGGTGTCAAGAAACCACACTGCGTGGAGCTTGCGTCGTTAACAGCAGCCACTGCGGGTGTTGCACATCGTTCCCCAGCCACGTTGTGTCGATCTCCCAGCCACGATGCAGGTGGAGTGTCGATTTTAGCCGTGAGCCTGGTGGTGCGTCGTTTTTCATCCACGAAGCAGGTGGTGCGTCTAAAGTTTCCCCTGCACCGCGGTCTTTGCATGGATTTCTGTCCTTTTCTACCAGCTGCACCTTTCAAGGGCCCAGAGGCAGGTTAGGGCACCACATGACAGGCATGACTCTCAGCAGAAAGCCAAAGTGCTGTCAGAGAGAAGTCTTTGTTGTCCCTGAGACTTCAACAACAGGAGGCAAGCTCAATTCAAGCCCTTGGAGATTCCTCACCAGTGTCCTCTCTCTGGTAGAAGCAGCTACTGCAGGCCAACCCAGCAAAGCACAGTCACAGGCATAGGGGCAGTACTCCTCCTCCAGCTTCTCCAGCTCTTCTCCTTGGCAGAGGTTCCTCTTGGTTTCAGAAGTAATCTGATTTTCAGGGGGTTTCGTTGCTCTTCTTATACCCCTTCCTGCCTTTGAAGTAGGCCTACTTCAAAGAGAAGTGTCTGTTGTTTTCAAGATCCTGCCTTGCCCAGGCCAGGCCATAGACACACACCAGGGGGTTTGAGACTGTATTGTGTGAGGGCAGGCACAGTCCTTTCAGGTGTAAGTGACAACTCCTCCCCTCAGCCCAGATGGCCCATCAGGATATGCAAGCTACACCCCAGCTCCCTTTGTGTCACTGTCTAGAGGAGAGGTGCAAACAGCCCAACTGTCAAACTGACCCAGACAGGAAAACCATAAACAAGCAGAGTCACAGAATGGTTTAAGCAAGAAAATGCCTACTTTCTAAAAGTGACATTTTCAAACACACAATCTAAAAACCAACTTCACTAAAAGTTGTATTTTTAAATTGTCAGTTCAGAGACCCCAAACTCCAACTGTCTATCTGCTCCCAAAGGGGATCTGCATTTTAAGAATATTTAAAGACAACCACCATGTTAACCTATGAGAGAGATAGGCTTTGCAACAGTGAAAACCAAATTTGGCAGTATTTTACTGTCAGAACATCTAAAACACATTAGTATATGTCCTACCTTAAACATACACTGCATCCTGCCCATGGGGCTACCTAGGGCCTACCTTAGGGGTGTTTTACATGTAAGAAATAGGAAGGTTTAGGCCTGGCAAGTGGGTACACTTGCCAAGTCGAATTGGCAGTTTAAAACTGTCCTCACAGACACTGCAGTGGCAGGTCTGAGCCATGTTTAAGGGGCTTAATAGGGTTGGTGGCACAACCAGTGCAACAGGCCCACTAGTAGCATTTGATTTACAGGCCCTGGGCACTTCTAGTGCACTTTACTAGGGCATTACTAGTAAATCAAATATGGCAATCATGGATAAGCCAATGTACACATATAATATATACAGGGAACATTTACACTTTAGCACTGGTCAGCAGTGGTAAAGTGTCCAGAGCAAACAAAACAGCAAAAACAGAGTCCAACACACAGAACCAACCTGGGAAGTAGAGGAAAAAAGTTAGGGGAGACCATGCCAGTGATGCCAAGTCTAACAGACCATAAATGTATTGGTAACACCAAAGAATAAGGGACTGCTTTGTAAACTTTTAGCACATTTTCAGTGAATGTTAGTGACAGTAATACTGGAATAAGTTTGTATGTTTATGATTATGGTGGTGGCAGTATAGTTGAGGAATAGTGTGAGAGAGGTTGTGGTGATGGTGGTAAATGAGAGTGTGGATGGTGATGGTGAGGGCATGCTTGTGTTGGTCTTGTTGATCGTGATGTTAGTGTTGTGTTGAGGTGGCCGTGATGGATGCTTGGGACCGTGGATGAGGCCAAGGGCCGTAGTCAGGCCTATTGTGTGGTCGGGCAGTGTCGCGGGGAAGGGCCACGCTCATTCTCTGTCCTCCCAGTCCATGTTCTGGGTGTGCATGCAGGCGTTAGTTGTGGTGGATTGCGACAGAGGAGGGGAGGGAGTGGGCAAAGCGTCGGTGCCGTGGTAGCTCTTCCAAAGGTCCGGCTCTCCGACTACTGACCGTTCACACCCCGTAGGCTGAGAAGGGGCGGGTATGCGTGTGGTACGCAAATATTGGTGCCACTGCACCCTGCTCTCTAGGCTTCGCTCTCTTGTGGGAGGCAGTAAAGCAGGATCCACTGTCCTAGTGCTCCCCACACAGCATCATTCTGCTGTCAGGAGGTTCTGGACAACTCCGGTTGCTGTTGTGCGGCCCCCCATCACTCTCAGGTGCCGCTCTTCGCCATTCGGGCCCGCCGTTGTGCAGAACTCCCAATTCAAGCAGCCATCTTGAGCCGCTGCAATGTGGGAGTAGGATTGGTGGACTTGTGAATAATAGGTGTCCTCTCTTGTATCAGATGCAAATATCACCATGCATTGACCAGGCTGGCGTCAACAAACTTCCATTGGAACTGTCTGGATATGGTCCGGGCACTCTGATATTGGGACTTGGTCCTGTCTAATTCGGGGCCCCAAACTAGGTTAAAGCCCACCCAATACAAGATCGCCCCTGGCGGAACCCAGGTAGTCTTGAAGTGCACCTCATAAATTTTTTATCTTTTGCTTGATTCGTGGCAGACAGATTGAGGAGAGCGAAGACAGATCCCCCCGCTCAACCGTCAGAGTTCAGAAAAGCCCTCCTGGGTCCCTTAAAGTCTTAATGAACTTGGAGTAGAAACCTTTCCTAGAGAGGATAGCAACTCCTGCTGTTTTAGAAGTGGCATGTGCCCAGTGTTGGCATGGATAGGGGATGTGAGCCAGGCAATGGCAGTCCTTCTTGAACAGGCATGTTTCTTGTTAAACAAATGACATCAGGGTCCTGCTGTAGGAGGTAGCACCAGACTTGTTTAAATTTACTGGGAGAATTGAGCCCTCTGACACTTAGGGATAGTAATTTAACATTGGTTAGGGATCCCATGGCCTACATGAGGTGGGTGTCACAACCTGAAAGAGATGTGGGTCCATGTGGATCCTGGCTGGAATGGAGCAGGGCACTTGCTTCCCCTGTAGGCCCCAGGAAGTGCATAGTTAGGAGGAGAGAGAAGGAAAGGACTAAAACAGGGTAGAACAAGCTCACCAACAGGGACCAACGTGATGGACATCTCCATCTGTAGACTGCTGCCAAAACTCATCCGTCCTTTTAGAGGTGTCACCCTCGACTGAGCAAAGTCTGGTAGGGGTGGGGGAAGTGACAAAAGGGACAGTGAGGCAGCTGCTAACCCCTGTAGAACAAGGTGTTTTGGCACAGGACAACAGCTGATAGTAACACTGAATATCACAATGTAAACAAAAGTACATAAAGGTACTGATAGCAAACAAAACAATGCAGGGAACAGAGTCCGGCCCTGGTTCTGTGGGCCCTGCTAAAGAAGAGAAAATGTGAGTATATCACTGTGCACCCAAATTGACATAACACAAAGGTAAACAATACTCAGAGATGGTTAAGGTGGTGCAGTAGAGGACTGGGAGGTTTCCTGCTTCATGTTCTGCAAGTGTAACATTATGTCCTCTTTTGCTGCGTAGCAAGCTTGTGACTTGTTACTGCAGTAGCGACCCCAGCCTCCAGCTGAGCTCCAAACTGGGCGCCAGAGGGGGAGGTGAGGGACCCCGATCAGGGTCCACCTGTAAAGCCCCAGCATATGTTTAGCTTCTACCAGGGACCAGACCAAGTGCTGTTTGCTGTTCCACTGATAGAGGAGCCCAAAAGGATGAGTCCATTGATACTTGAGTCCTTGCTCGTGCAGTTTTTCTGTGACTACCCAGAAGCTAAGTTGTCCTAAGTGAGGCAAAGCATAGTTTTCTTGTCATGTGTGCACAACATTTTCAAAACCACGTTCACAACAGCAAGGACACGGAGGAGCCAGTGAAGAGCTGACAACACTGCAGTGATCAACCGTTGGCTCAAGGAGGAATGAGGGAGTATATGGTGAGTGAGGGAGAGCAGTGCTGGATGACAAAACAAGCCATATGGGAGTACCAGAGATTGGCAATTGCAATAGGCTCAGGACCAGGACATTGATCAATAATACTGGGTAGGCTCAGTACTGGGACAGTAGTGACCATCTTTGGGTGGAGCAAGTGAGACTTAAGAAGTAAAGTAAATATAGATAGACATCTACTTTTCTACTAACTCTATATACTATACATTCCCTGTGACCACAAAGAGTGTTGTTGGATTTTTTACTTACCTAATAGAATTTCTTATTGCATAGATACGTATTACAGATCCACCAGTACTAGGAAAGATGTCCGCCGGGGTCAGAATGACCCCCTATATGTGCCCAGGGCTTGTAGATTAAATGCTACTAGTGGGCCTGCAGCACTGATTGTGCCACCCACTTAAGTAGCACCTTAACCTTGTCTCAGGCCTGCCATTGCAAGGCCTGTGTGTGCAGTTTCACTGCCAATTCGACTTGGCATTTAAAAGTACTTGCCAAGCCTAAAACTCCCCTTTTTCTACATATAAGTCACCCTAAGGTGTGCCCTGGGTAACCCCTAGGGCAGGGTGCTGTGTGAGTAAAAGGCAGGGCATGTACCTGTGTAGTTTATATGTCCTGGTAGTGTAATACTCCTAAATTCGTTTTTACACTACTGTGAGGCCTGCTCCCTTCATAGGCTAACATTGGGGGGGCTGCCCTCATACATTGTTGGAGTGGTAACTGCTGATCTGAAAGGAGTAGGAAGGTCATATTTAGTATGGCCAGAATGGTAATACAAAATCCTGCTGACTGGTGAAGTTGGATTTAATATTACTATTTTAGAAATGCCACTTTTAGAAAGTGAGCATTTCTCTGAACTTAAATCTTTCTGTGCCTTACAATCCATGTCTGGCTGGGTTTAGTTGACAGCTCATTGTACATTCACTCAGACACACCCCAAACACAGGATACTCAGCCTCACTTGCATACATCTGCATTTTGAATGGGTCTTCCTGGGCTGGGAGGGTGGAGGGCCTTCTTTCACACAAAGGACTGCCACACACCCTACTGGGACCCTGGCAGACAGGATTGAACTGAAAGGGGACCTGGTGCACTTATTGTATGACTTATTGCACAAATACTTTACACATTGCCTTCTAAGTTAAGCCTGACTGCTCAGTGCCAAGCTACCAGAGGGTGGGCACAGGATAATTTGGATTGTGTGTGACTTACCCTGACTAGAGTGAGGGTCCTTGCTTAGACAGGGGGTAACCTGACTGCCAACCAAAGACCCCATTTCTAACAAGCAGTGTCAAATACTATGCTGAAAGTACAACCTTTGAGGAAGGGTATCACATCATACCAACGCCACTCGAAAAAAGCTGAGAAATGGGTATAGGAAGTGGAGCAAATACCAGAAAACCAGCCTGAATGTGGATGAGCTATATGAAAACTGCATAAGAAGAAAATTGATTGGAACATCGAGGTTGGTGAGACAATTTGAAAATCTCGGGCCCCTGAGAAACTCGAGAAAGACAATATGATACATTTCTTGAGCATATTTCCGAAACCATCAGGTCTGCTACCAGATCTGTCAGCACACTCTACCATATCAAATTTATTCACCCTTGAGCACCAACTACCAGACCGGGAGTGGTGTAGTACCTATATGAGCTATATGGAAATTGCATAAGAAGTGCCATCCTTGCCTTGTTGTAAAATGACAAAAGCCTTTCACCACACTAGGCACAGTATTACAACTTTGGACTGGTAAAATACCATCCAAGCCAACCTGGAATGAGCAAAGGAAACCTCTGACACAAGTTTCAGTGTCGTTACATCTCTTCAGAGAGGTTTAGCTTTGTCCAGACATAAGGGAGCACCCAGTGTAAGTCAAAACAACACCCTTTCAGGGTTAGAGTGGCACATTCCAGGTTGACTTGAAGTGTATTTTACCAGTTCAAAGCTGTAATACTGGGCCAATCCTATGCTTAAAGCTTTTGCTGTGCTTAAAAACTTTGCTAGAAAAACAGACATTTGAGTTGAGCAAATCTAGAGGGTCGCTGGTGTTGCAGGTTGCAGGGTGCGCCTTACTGGAGGGAAAGAAATGCTTTACAGAGGACTGGTAAGATTTATTGTCCACTCGTGACAAATACATCAGAGAAGGCAGATTAAAGTTTTTCTACTTTAAATGTTTAATTGATTGGCATTAGTTCCCTTGTGCACGTTCTCAGCCACTGTACTACCACCCAGGTTTAATGGACAGATAAGTGGCACCAGTTAGACACCATGCTAAAGTCCCATATTCCACCTTCAATAAATCTACCAGTCCTACATGACATGATGGATGTCATAAGCGTGAACAACCACCGCAACAGGTGGCTAGCGACAGCACTCGCAGCAAATAAGATATGTTTCGTAAGATGCTGGTGGGCTGAGTGTGTACCAAGATGAACGGGTGAAAGAAATGTGTGGATACTAGCTATGTGCAAGAGGGTTGTATATAGGTTCTGACAAAATGGACACATTTGAATCAGTATGGGCCCCATTTTTGGACTTTGATCAGAAAGATGTGTGATAATATGGGTGACTCATTACCCTCGATATAGTGATGTGGTAACTGGACAATATAAGCCATGAGAGGCAAATAATTGCTATCCCAATAACATGTTATACCATTACCACTGTTTGAGTAGATTCAAATGAGATTACAAATTGTGAAAGGTCATGGTGAAGCGGCCAACAAGGGAACCCATGTTCAGAATCTAACTTGATATGAATATTGGATGATGATTTATTGAAATTGAGGGGAACAGAAGACTTCTGGGCATATTTGCCAAGCGGGGGTGTGAGGACATGTTAATTGCTAAATAGGGAGAAGCAATAAGCTATATGATGTCTGTTTGAAATGGGGGTTCTGGTTGGCTAGGGTATGCACCTAAGCCAGGAAGAACCCACCCACTCTAGTCAGGGCGAGGGAGTTACACACCCAAGACAACCCCTGCTCACCCCCTTGGTAGCTTGGCACGAGCAGTCAGGCCTATCCCAGAGGCAATGTATAAACTGTTTACACAACACACATAACACATGTGACGCACTATCCCCAGAACAAAGGAAACACAGCACCAAGTTATATAAAAATAAACTGTATTGTACACAACATCATTAGACCAAACACAGCATCTCAGTAATACCCTGCTACCTAAGCAGTTGTCAGAACATTACACAGTACTATTACTCTGCAGAAATCAGCAGTAGTCACATATAACACAGTTTACTCATTATTCTGAAACATAAGCAGTCGTCAGGAAAAATTTTACTACAATAATGTACATATCATAACATCCTCATAAATGCCCATACCAGGAACATTGGGAAACACATGGCAAGTCATAAACACAGATTAGCATAAATGCCCACAACAGGAACATTAGATAGTACATGGTGCATCAGCAAACCCCATTATCATCATTGCCCATAACAGGAGCACCATAAAAATATAAGGTGGAAGTTATATAAGATGCACATCAGCATATATGTCATAATGAACACTGGTCACAGTGAACACACTCTTCATAGGGCACTTGCCCCAGGGAACATAGCCCCTTGGATGCCGCCAGCAAGTTTCAATTTCACTGTATTTCAGGTGGTGGTTCCAGAGTCCTTTGGGGCACACCGGAGTTCCTCTGCTGCTAGGGCTGGAAGGAGCTGATTGGCCTTTGGCAGTACGGAGCCTCCATTGAGGCCTCCACTCAGCAAGCGGTAAGGGGCTCCCTACAGCCAGGTACCCCCCCTTGCGATCCTCAACTGGTGTTTGGGGAGAGGGAAAGCACCACAAAACACGCCCGCCCCTCTCGGATAACTGGGGAGTCTCCTTCGGCGGCCACCCGCATCCTCACGGCACGGCTGTGGAATCCTGGAGACCCTTTCCGGCGGGTCGAGCACTGGAAACCCTCCAGGGCCTTCTACCTTGCCACTCCTCAATGGGGTGGGCGAGCCCCAGCAGGTATCCCACCTTGATCAGGGAGCCGGTTTCCTGCTCCTCTACGGCGCTGCTGCACTGGACCCAGGGTCCCTGAACGGATGCCTGTTTGTGCCTTGGCGCCACCTCTAGGTGGCCTTCTGTGCCCCAGGGGCACCACCAGGAGCGCTCCTGCTCCCACCTTCCTCTTCCTCGTGCCCCAGGGGCATGTTGGACAGTGTGCTTTTTACATGCTCATCGTTTTCCCAACACCCAGGTCACGGCGGTGAATCTCCTCCAGCAGCAATCACGGACAAGGCACTCTCAAGGTGTTACAATCAACAGGACAGAGCGCTCCCCGGCACTCTAGGGAATGCAGACAAGGCGCTCACAAGGCGCTAAGGATAAAGCAAGAACAGCGCTCTTCATGCTCTGTGAGCAAGCAGTTGCAGGGGCTTTGCACCTAAGCCAGGCAGAACCCACCCACTCTAGTCAGGGCGAGGGAGTTACACTCCCAAGATAACACCTGCTCACTCCCTTGGTAGCTTGGCATGAGCAGTCAGGCCTATCCCAGAGGCAGTGTGTAAAGAGTATGCATAACACAAGCAATGCACTATCCCCACCACAAAGGAAACACAGCACCAAGTTATATAAAAATAAACTGTATTGTACACAACATCATTAGACCAAACACAACATGCTAGTAATACCCTGCTACCTAAGCAGTTGTCAGAAAATTACACAGTACTGGTATTCTGCAGATTTCAGCAGTAGTCACATATAACACACAGGTTACTCATTCTTCTGCAACATAAGCAGTAGTCAGAAACATTATTATAATATTGCACGTCTTAACATCATCATAAATGGCCATACCAGGAACATAGGGAAACATGTGGCAAGTCATAAACACAGATTAGCACAAATGCCCACAACAGGAACATTAGACAGTACATGGTGCATCAGCAAAACGCATTATCATCATTGCCCATAACAGGAGCATCATAAAGATATAGAGTGGAAGTTATATAAGAAACACATCTGCATATATTTCATAATGAACACTGGTCACAGTGAACACACTATTCATAGGGCACTTGCCCCAGGAAACCTACCTTCCTGGATGCCGCCAACAAGTGTCAGTTTTGCTGTACTTCTACTCATGTGGCGGTTCCAGAGTTCTGTGTGGCACACCGGAGCACCTCTGCTCCTAGGGCTGAAAGGCACTGATTGGCCTTCAGTGGGATAGAACCTCCGTTGAGACCTCTGGCCATCAAGCAGCATGGGGCTTCCAACAGCCAGGCCCCCGCGATCCTCAACAGGTGTTGGGGAGAGTGAAAGCACCACAAAACACGTCCGCCCCTTTCAGATAACCGGGGAGTAAATCAGCGGAAACCCTCCAAGGCCTCCTACCTTGCCCGCCTCCTTGGTGGTGTGGCTGAGCCCTGGAATGTATCCCGCCTTGATACGGGGAGCCGGCTTCCTGCTCCTCTCTGGCATGGCCACACTGGACCTAGGCTCCCTGAACGGATGCCTGTTTGTGCACCGGGGCACCTCTTGACGGCCTCCGTGCCCAAGGGGCACCATCAGGAGTACTCATACTCCCACCTTTCTCTTCCTCGTGCCCCAGGGGCACATTGGACAGCATGCTTTCAATGCGTTTGTCATTTTCCCAACACCCGGGTCGCGGTGGTGAATCTCTTCCAGTGGCAATCACAGACAAGGCGCTCTCAAGGCTCTACAATCAACAGGACAGAGCACTCCCCGGCGCTCTAGGCACTCTTAAGGTGCTAATGACAAGGCAAGAACAGCGCTTTTCATGTGCTGTGAGGAAGCAGTTGCCGGGGTCAGGGGACACAGCACCGAGGACCTGGGGACACCAAAGTGGAGGACAGGGCCCAGCAACAGGCCAGCACAGAGGGGATGCAGACAGTGGCTGTTCCTCTAAGTGACCCAGCAGGTCACAAGTCAGCACAGCAGCAGCAGTCCAAGGCGGTTCCTGGCGAGTCCCTCCATCAGCATTCTGTTTTCAGTTCCAAGTAGGTTACAAGTGATTCAGCGTCTCTCTTTTTATGGGGAAAACCCCCTGTACTTATACTCAGTTTTGCAAAGGTTTAACAAAGAAGGGGAGAGGAGGTTCCAACTAGTTACAACTCATTCTGGGAGTGTCCCCTCTGTCCTCCAGCACAGGCTCCAGACATCAGTTTGGGGTAAACGAGCCCTTTGTGTGAGGCTAGGGCACAGCCTTTACAGATGCATGTGTGCCCCGCCCACTCCTTCTCTCAGCCCAGGAAGACCATTCAAAATGCAGATGCACCTCTTTGATACCTCCACCCTCCCTGTGTACAGACTGAAAAGTGTGCACCAATCCCAACTGTTACTCTGCCAAGATGTGGATTGGAGTCAAGCTGCAAAATAAGCACAGAGAAATGCTCTTTGGCATTTTTATAATGGTAATAGAAAATCCACCTACACCAGTAAGCAGTATTTCCCACTACCGTTGCAAGCATACCAAACATGCCTATGCTACCCCTATTGATCAGACAATACCCCATAGACATAAGGGAGCCCATTTCCAATGCAACCCTATGAGAAGGCAGCACTCACAGCAGTGAGAAACTAAATAGGCAGCTTGTCACTACCAGGACAGGCCACACAAATAGGCATATGTCCTGCCTTCTACATACATAGCACCCTGTCCACATGGCTAGATAGGGCCTACCTTAGGTGTGACCTACATGTAGTTAAAGGGGAGTTCTAGGCCTGGCAAGTACATTTAGATGCCAGATCCCAGTGGCAGTGAACTGCACATGTAGGCCCTGCGCTAGCAGGTCTGAGACAGGTTTGAAAGGCTACTTCTGTGGGTGGCGCAAACAGCACTGAAGGCCCACTAGTAGCATCTAATTTACAGTCCCTGGGCATAGAGATACCACAGTACAAGGGACTTAAAGGTAAATTAAATATGCCAATTAGGTGTAAGCCAATCATACCAACTTTAGGAGGGAGAGCACCTTCACTTTAGCACTGACCAGCAGTGATAAAGTGCTCAGAGTACTAGAGCCAATAGCAAGAGGTCAGAAAAAATAGGAGGAAGGAGGCAAAAAGTCTGGGGATGAACCTGCAAAAAGGGGCAGGTCCAACAATGCCCATGTTTCTTGTGTGATAAATGTTTGCTCCTTCTTTGGTAGCATCGTATACCGATTACAATATGGCTTCATGAATTAGTATATGATTGAGAGGGACCTTGCCAAACAGTACTTAATTGATTATTGCCATCAGATACAGTACAAAGTTTATTGTAATTAGTTTTGTTTTAACTCCATATCTTTTCTTTTGTCATCTTGTTGTGGAGAGATCACATTACCATGAAATTTTATAGTGATGACCAAAATGTTCAATAAAGAATTATTGCAAATAAAAAGGAAACTTATTTACAGATATTACAGTACGGTTATTCCATAAATACAGCCTGCCCAACTTTACAAAGGAAAAGTAAACATAAGAGAACCGTGAAAAGTGGATAGTCTTGGGTCCTGAAGTATTTCTGAAACGCTACTCTATATGATTTATGAATGGATGAACTTCACAATTTGAGCCACTTGATCAGTAACCAATTTTTGTCTCAACAAGTATTATCTCAAATCCTAAATCCACATAGCTCATCAATAGTCGTACACGCTTGGGTTAACTAAAGACCCATATTCGGTATGATATCTCAGTGAAAGTCAGTCATTGCTCTCCCTAAATAACCTCAAGATAACGGTTGGAAGGCACCACCTGTATGAGACATTCATGCCTGCCAAGTGACACACATTAAGGGTTACATTAACACAGTGGTTCCCAACCTTTTGACTTCTGTGGACCCCCATTTTATCACTGCTGGAACTTGGGGAGTCCCACTGAATCATTATTGGAATTCAGGGACGTGTAACTGAGTCATTACTGAAAGCTGAGGACCTAATCTGTTAATATTATTTAATTTTGCAAGCAGTCACGGACCCCTGGAGGTGGCTTTGGGACCCCCAAGGGTCCCTGGACCACAAGTTGGGAACCACTGCATTAACACATTTAACTGCTTGTCCCATATTCCAGCACTTAGAGCTCCTCTTGCCTCTCAGATAATAGCAGGAAATCACAGCAGCGTTATTGTGGTACTGAAAAAAATAAAAGGAGTAGAAATTTGCAACCTGCTGCTTGGTGCCCAGGCAGAGGCTGGAGGTGATGAACGATGATGTTGCTATGGATACGGCATTCATGTTTGCTTAGCTGCAGAGCTAAACAAGCATTTGCAATTCAATGCATCTCGCGTTTGCTTGAGTTAGAGCTATTACCGTTGTAAATTCCTAATTAGACTTTTCTTGCCACATAAATTGAAAATCAAAAGTAAAACAGTTCGCATAAGTGAGCCGAGTCAAAGCGCCATGGCCGGCATGAGTGCGAAGGAGATACACAAAAGGAAAAAGAAGTTTGCTCACATTCAAACATATCGGCAAACGTGGAGTTATCTATGTAACAGGGTCGATGGTCAAGGCGGTAAAAAAACTGCCCCAATGAGAGACAAACATAAAGCTTTTATCAATGACAACAAAGGATTTTTGAAAGGCAAGTCCAGGAACGAGTGATAGTGAAGGGCATGGTTAAAAACCCACAAACACATTAGAACACGTCACAGCGCTTGTGCGCTCAACCTAAAAATGTGGGGGCTCTTAACTTCTAGGTGAACAGGAAGTGTGCTGAGGGGGAGGAAACAAATGATAAGTCATAAGGTAAGCCAGGTGTCTGAGGGGTCATGGCTGTCGGACACTAGGGGGCATATTTATACTTTTTTGTGCCAAATTTGTGTCATTTTGTGGTGCAAATTTGGTGCAAAACTAACTCAATATTTATACTTTGGTGCTAGACCCGTCTAGCGCCAAATTTAAGGAGTTAATGTCATTTTTTTGGACGTGGAAACCGACTTTGCGTCAATGAGATGCAAAGTAGGCGTTCCTGTGCAAAAAATTACTCTATGGCCTTAGCGCCATATTTATCCCCTGTGCTAAAATCACGCATGGGGGAGCAGGGGTCAAATAATGGTGCAAAGCCTGCTTTTCACCATTATTTAATGCCAGGGTCAGGGCAGGCAGTGGGGGACATGTGGGTCTATTTCCTTGGTGGAACACCATGGAATACTCCCACAGGTGCCCTCCCAGGACCCAGGGACAGCCCCCTCCACACCAGAGGGAAAGTGGAGGATGGGGGACCCCATCCCAGGTAAGTATAGGTAAGTACAAGTAAGTTCTAAAGTGCCTTTGGGGGCCCTGAAATACGCCCCCCTACATGGCAATAGGTGCAATGGCCATGCCCAGACAGGAGTGATGTGGTATGGAAGTTTTGTGTCAGAAAATGATGCTAGGCTGGTTAGAGTCATTTTCTTTACTGTAACCTGCCTAATGTCATTTTTTGGTGCAAAACCCCCTTCTTCCATACCGCCAGCCCTACCCTGCTAACGTCATTTATTTTATTCTAGCCTACCCTTTGCCCCGGCTTGCACCATTCCATAAATATGGTGCCCATCTGGTGCTCAGAAGTGGTGCAAGCCTGTGCTAAACGTTTTGGTGCAAAACTGTGTTAGTGCAGTTTTGCACCAAAACGTATAAATCAGGGCCTAAGGCTGCACCATGACTCCCTCAGTCCCCAAGGCACCAGCTTTCAGACTAGTCTGGCCAGGCCTATGAATGATCATTGCACTCTCAAACACCCCAGCCAACTGAGAGGAGTCCCTTAAGCACATCTGGAAAGCATTTTCTTTACATTGATTGTTACATCCTATTTTAAATATAGATTTATAGGAACCAGATTATAATGAAAAATGCAATACTGGAAACATTTATAGCAACTTGACTGCTCACTGCTAAAGGGGAACATCTCAGACTGCCATTGAAAGACTCTCTTTGGAGCTGTAAGCAGGTGGTGTTATGAATGTAGCTCGAGAGCCTGCTGAGCACAGTAGTTGTCTTTCTCTTTTTCTATCCATGTCTGACAGCCATAGCAGCGAACAGCACAGGAGAAGGTGGACTGGTGACAATCTCTCATTGGTTGGCACTCAGGTTATGTTGTAAAATGTTGAAGTGCCATGAGTAATCTATTTACCCCATACTGATTTGAACTACCCTTTTATATTTCCTTTGTTTTACAATGAAAACTTTGTCAGGTCTGTGCATGATTTGCTGCTGAGGTCCATATTTTTTTTCTTTGGATGCTGGAACTTGTTGTCCTGGCTTTATAACTGAATAATCATGACTGCAAATCCCAGAATTCAAAGAAAAAAAGCTAATGTAGAGCAGCTATTTACAAGAGGACCTGGGAAACTTCACAGGGCTGATGCCAGACGTGCTGAGGAGTCCACAGAGGCATATGCAGTACTAACAAAAGGGCCTTAGATAGTCATGCACTGTAATACTGACACAGTCACATTCTTATCACTTGTGTCTAACTGTCCCAATTGTGTACATTGCCTGCACAGACTGGACCGATGCTCTGCTCTGTTTGAGTACTGGATTTGATTTAATAACCTAATCTTGATATGTGAACATTGCTACTTGATTCTACCTATCATTATGAAGTGCCAGTCAAAGTGTCACGCCTAAGTCATTGAGATGTCACAATTAAGGGCACTGCAAACATGAGAATGTCACATATAAGCAAACTGAAAACTTGGCAGCTACGGACAGCATGATTATACATGTAATCGAGTGATTGGACCACGTCATATCATCCCTGAATCAGAACCCAGATACTCAAGTTCTGAGTAACGTTCTAAAAGAACCTGATCAAGGGATATATTTTGTCTAAAGGTAGGTGTGAATGTTGTGCCACTTATTTTGCTTTGGCTTTAATGATTATCATATCGAAAAAAAGGCTGGTGACCAGTTGTCGCACAATGAGCAGTGCATCTGCCTATCTGATGACAGATTAGCGAGGAGGTCGTTTGCATGTAGGTGAAATGAAGACAATGCAAGGGCACAATCCTGCATTACCCTTTGAGAAGAGCAAAGATGCAGAGACACAGCCCTGCCTTACCCCGCTGAAAAGAGCCAATGTGCTTTGACACAATCCTGCCTTACCCCGATGAGAAGAGCAACATCTTTAGTCCTTTTACTGTTTAGTCCTCATCTAAACTGGGCAACGTTGCGTACACTGGTCAACATGCTCTCATAAGGTATAAAGTGACTACCAAATCTTCCAATACAGACATAAGTTTTGTTCTGAGGATAAATAAACATTTGAGATCATATGTGTAATTTATAAGGACGTTTTTCTGAGCGTATTATTGAAATATTTTTAATTTAGCTGCAACTCTCTAGGATGCTAAAAGTCAGCTGGGTACCTGCATGAAACTGGAACATAGCATTGTAAAAGCTATAACCAGCCCAGAAGTTGCTCGCCATGAATGGTCTTTATTGTGTCAAGCAGGTAGGCAGTTATAGCTCACAGTTGTGTACGCTTCTATTTTTATAAAATGCTTTGCACAAGTGCATGTTTTTCCCACTGGTGACACTGGTTTTCGATAGTTCCTCAAGTTATTTGGATATCTCAATTGTAGACCTCTCTTGGCCACTGATTTGTAGCTATTGACCTCCCACCTTTTGAAACAGGGGACCACATTGCTCATCATTTAACTAAAACACCTGAGTTTTAGCATATACCAATGCTGTATTGTTTTGTATCTGAATTATTTTAGCAGAGTATTTAGTTAATTTTGTTTTACCCAAATTCACTTATGGTATAGTCTATTCTGTCCCACTGCCCCTCTTTCCCCGGCCATCTTCCAGTTTGTTCTTTCTTCGAAAATGTGTTGTAGATGGCAGTCACAATTCCATTGCCTGCCAGTCGGGCCTGAGGGAGGATATTGCCAGCGTGTTGGTGTTGCTGTTCCAAGAATAAAACCTATCTAGGCTCCACTTTCTCACTTTAGTTCCCGGTGGGCAGGATCTCAGCTTGCACTTAACTGAGAGACAAAGCAGGGTACAACAACACATGGTGTGAAGAAGAGAGCGGGATAGCCTCCCGGGTTGTTACCTCTTTTCATCGCCTCATCCACAGCTATGAAACACACTCTTCTCGAAACCTCAGACAACACATATCAGTAGACTGGAACTTTGTCAATAAACCCAATGATTTTTATCCATTGTTTTAAACACAGCGGTTTCTGTGAATGTGATTAGGCTGACATGTGGCTTAGTCAGACAAGGCTCTTCCGTGAGAAAATCCTGGAGTGGCAGGGAGATGATGCAATGGCACAGCTTGAAAAGCATGGAGGGAACAGCCTCAAAAAATCAACATTTATAAATACACAAACATTCCTGCCGCTATCACATTAATAAGAGCACTTCATTTTATATTAAGTTATTTTAGGAAATCAAACGTACAGATAGAAATTCAAACCTTAAACCATTGAACCAACGAAGGACACAATGGTGGCACAATATTATTGGGTTCATTGCAAAATACCTAATATGGAAATAAAAACTGAGTTCCATTTTATGACTACGGTACAACCATAGTCTAGGCCTGCCAAAGGTTTCTGTGGAGCAAACAGGCAACTCTGAAAATTAAATTTCAAAACAACCATCTTTGCTGCCTAAAAAGAGAATACAAAAGTGGCCCTGAGGATATTAAGACAATAAATCTCAACTCAATCTTGAGCATGCTGAGACTTCAGTTTCCCTATTTTTGCAGAATCATTGACATGTCTGCCTTTGACACAGCTGTTGTCCGTCCTTATCTTTCAAAGAACCTGTGAAAGTATCAAGTCACTCAATGACACAGTTAAGACACCTGATGAACAGCACAAGGATATTGATAAGACAACTGATGCAGAATCAGTCTGGGACAAGTGCCTTATTATCTCTATTATCTCTATTTTAATGTCAGACAAGAAAATGTACATAAAGAGTGTAGTCTGAATTTACGTGTTTGTAACCTATTTGTTTAAAAGAATGCATCATAGTCTAACATCTTGATACACATAAGTTATGTCAGACATTCCTAAAGTTATGTTTGAACTTTCCATCTTAGTATACAATGCCTGACAACTCTTCAGGACATGTCCTTCCCCACAGATTATTGCGCAAGATCCTGCCAGAGATGACCTTGACTGCCAATGCCATCGAACTCTCCTAAAAGTTGATATCAAGCCAAGTGCGGGAGGAGAGGAGCTGATACAACATGTTTTTCTTTTGCAGAGAACATGGCCTCCCTGACTTTCACAACAATAGGGCTTTGATGTAAGCAGGTATTGATCGTGTTGATTCTCACTAAGAAATGCTAAATGCAAGTTATCCTGCTCCATGCTGTCTAGTGTAGTGCATAGAAGTAGGTTTTAGGGTGTTAGGTTTTTAGATGACATTTTAACTATGGTAGAAATTCTTATTTTATTCTCCTTCTTCGCAACATTTATTTGTGCTGTTATGATATTGTATGGTTATATTTTTAGATGTGCTAAGCAACAGTTTAAGACTGTTGAAACAAAACACTTTTTAGTTAAAGTGTCTTTTTCTTAGTGCAGTTTGTGTGTGTAATACTGATGAGAACAAAATCGTTTTTTTCCAGTCAGTATGGCGTCCTTGGATCGCTGGTTAGGGACTATTACGGTCAGCTCAGGTGCAGTGTTGAAGTTTCGTGGTGATTCATTAAGCAGGGCTAAGATAAAAGGGGGTCCCAAAATGCATTTTCCCCTAGGGTCTTTAGACGTTACTTCAGCCTGAACCGTTGAACATATTGACACCAAATTTGGCAGGAAGCTAGATCTTGGTTAGCAGATCGTGCTTTTTATTTTTTTGGTGTAAATCCATTCAGTAGTTTTGAAGATGTTAAAGGGTAAAAAATGTAAATATCTGGTGGAGCCTAAGCACAGATTTCATGGTGAAATCTGATTGGCTGCAAGGACTTCCACCAGGAAGTGCTGGCAGCCATCCTGGGACCAATATACATAATAGCCCCCCATTGAAATCCATTGTAGTGAAGGGCAGGTTTTGAGAGTCACAAAAAGTATAATGTATAAAGGGCGATAACGGATTTTATTTAATATATAAATCATTTGTTGATGGTACCATACTAATTTTAGACATTGTGGTGTATTCTAAGGTGATTTTACCGTGTGAAAAGCCTTCTGCTGGGATTTCATAAATCATGTTTAATAGAAAACTGTTTTCTCATGATTTTCCCATAGAGGTTATGGAAAATACTCCTCAAGCTGAAATGAGAGCGTATTGTCTGTAAATTCACCATATCTTCCTCAGCATTCTATGTCAGGACCAGAGTGGAGGATTATGCATTTCTTTCTTAACTTTTTATTAAACAGCTGCTTCAAAGTACAAAGAAAAAACAATCACTACATTTCCGTTGAGTACAGTAGTGTGAACAACCATGACAACCATTAACCAATCATAATACAGTCCGCAGTGTATATATATATATATATATATATATATATATATATATATATATATATATATATAAAAATATACTTATATATAAATGAAGTTGTTTCCCCTTCCTCTTTCTTCACTGCTAGAGTTAGTTAAGGTCCTGCTTTCCTTGACTCTCTCTGGGGGTTTAGTGGGGATGAAGAAAGTGCCTTATCTTGTGCATGTTTTACACAGAGAGAGAGAGACAGGTGAGGTTCTAGTCCCCATACTACCTCCCTAACTCAAAAGCCATATACACAAAGAATATGGGGAATCTAGCGAACAAGCCAACGAGGCCTGTTCATCTGGTCATGAGATCACTCTTTTTCGTGATCTAATTAAAGTTGGAGTGTGGTTGTGATGACCTTGTTTTGGGGATCTATTGGGGGATTCCTTCTCACGGAATAGGTGGTCTCACACACATTATAGTGTCATGCTTCATCATTTGACCCCCTATCCCCACCCAGGTAGTATAATACCACCTGGGCGGGCTCAACCTCGTCATTAAATAAACTCGGAGGGAGTACTGAAATGATATGTTTCTGGATAATGTGGGGATCCAGTTGTGTGAGAAATAAATAAAATTACCTAACAGATCACCAGTGTATCTTACACATTTAATGATGGTGTCTGTAGGTAAGATTTAAAACACAGTTGGGACACTATTGGATATAATAACTCATAGTGTCACCCTAATCCTACTGGCCAACATGTTTCTGCCTGCTCGTCTAGCCAGTACTGGTCTGGGGCATTCGTCAGGGCCTGGGATCCCCCCTAAATTTATTGTGGAGTGAGTGCCTCTCCTAAATAAAAGGTGAAAGGCTCACACATCATACACCCTGGGCCTACCTGAGAATTAGCTCAGATAAGGGAGGCCCTACAAGGTAAGGGCAGGTAGCCCCTGGTCTGGGGGAGGGGGAGATGCCCCTGATAGTCACACATTCATCAAAGGGAGCAATCTGTGTATCACCTATCGGGATCCCTACCCAGCCGCTTGTGATCTTGTGCATACATTATTATCACTATTACTTGTGACTGGTATCATTGCCTGTTTCATTGGCATCGCGCAGTAGGCTCTGGCCCGAACACGTTTCTTTGTACACAGCTTGCCAACTAGGTGGCACTCTTTTGCGCTGCTATCAGATCTCATCAGGCAACCCGCATCCTCAGAGAGCAGCATTTCTTGAGCTCCTCAGCTCGGCAGCACATGTTAGGGTGATGACTATGGAAGCTGCCAGAGGGAGGTCTTCTCCTGCTCTAATGCCCTCCAACACTTGCCTACACCGCAATCAGGGTCTGTTTCACTGTGGCTGCCCTAGCTGCTCTATACACCTTAAAGCGGTCTGAATCATCTATCCTGGCCACTCTATCTGTTATCACAGGGAACAAGCCAGCTTACTCAGAAGTGCTATAGAATCTCACAGCACCTGCGAGGGGGCTGCCCACATATTAATGTTTTTTTCTGTACAATATGTGGGGAGTTTGCTTAGGTGCTCACACCCTCCTAACCATGGATTCCTTTAGGGACCATGAGTACACACCTGATTTGGCATCTGAAAAAGAGTGGCCTCCCCAATGCCGATTTCCTACAAAGGTAGATAAGCTGCTCTTCTTGGCTATATCTAGGGCGCTTGGACCTCTGCAGGTAAGCGTGGATAGGTTAATGTTACAGATTTATGGGAAGCCGGGGTCACAACACGATAAAGAGGTGGGTTCCAGTGGTGATTTGCACTGGTCCTCTGCACTACAAAGCACTACAACAACTGAAGGTGTCCCTATTATGGAAGATCCTTACAGACTCAGAATTGATTCCCTTGACACCAGAAGCCAAGGCGGAACTGTAGTGATGGATAGACCACATGGAAGTGTGGAACGGCAGAGCAATCTTCAGATCAGCCCCGGACCTGGTCATAGAATCAGACCCCAGCTGTCATGGCTTGGGGGCCAGCTGAGGAGACATCTCCATGGGGGGAAAATGGACTGAAGAGGAACACAACCTACACATGAACTGTCTGGAGCACCTGGTGGCATCCTTTGCCATTTGTTCCCTTACAGGCCCTCGTGTTGTATCCTCATCCTCCTCAGTATGTACACCATTTCGGTGGTCCAATACATCAATCAGCTGGGGGGCACGAGATAGAGATCTCTTGTAAAACTGGCAAAGGATTTCGGGTATTAATGCCTTCAGCGCTAATTACCACTGACATCGGAATATCTGCTGGAAGTGCAAAACACGATTGTGGAACGGACTTCCCGGTACAGCAAGGACTCTAGTGACTGGCAACGTTTTCCATCTGTAGCATTGGCTCTGATGGACAAGTGGGGCCCGTGCAGTGTGGATCTATGTGCATCCAGGATGAATGCTCAGCTTCCCCTTTTTGTCAGTTGGTGGCTCTACCCAGGAGCCATGGCTGTGGATGCGTTCCTCTGAGATTGGATGAGGGGACAACTGTACACCTTTCCTCCTTTCTTTCTTATTCCCAGAGTTACAGCTTTAGACCGACGACAGAGGGAATCAATAATATTGATAACCCCAATATGGAGCTCACAAGCCTGTTTCCCCTCACTACTGGAAATGTCCTGGGCAGCACCAATAGACATGCTAGAAATGCTGTGGGATCCTAGCGGCCATCAACACCCTTTAGTTCTAAAGGGACATCTCAGGCTCATGGCTTGGAGAATTACAGGTGAAGTTGGCAAAGCAGAAAACCTTTGAACAACGCTGAACACTTCATCCAACTGGCCTGAATTCCAGTAGGACCAAAAGATATTAATCGGTTTCGACACATTGGATGCATTGGTGTGTGGAGAGGTATCTGGATCCCATGGGGACAGAAGTTACTAATGTCCTAAATTTTCTGGTATAACTGGCACAATCAGGCTTAGCTTATCGCATAGTGAATTGTGTAAATTCATGAAAGATATCAGAATGTCTAAACCTCCTGAACCCAGGTTTACTGGACTATGGAATGTCAATCTAGTCTTGAGGCTCGTTTCAAGCTGCAGGATAATCAATATCTCTTTTGAAAAGAGATTTCAGTGAAACTGTCCATTCTCCTTTGTTTGATAGCTTGCAAAAGAGTATCCAATGTCAGGGCTTTGTATATATTGGTCAGAGTTTTCACACTGGAGGGGGCAACCTTTGTGGTTTCTAGGAGGACCAAAACTAATATCAGGTCAGTATCTTACCCAGCTTTCCAAGATTCTCCAGTGTGCGTAGTACGGTGCATGCAAACATACAAGGAGATGACTGAGGATGTCAGACCATCGAGGGAGAGATAGCCACTTATCACTCTCAAGAAACCTTTTAAAGTGGTTTACTCCCTTTCCATAGCCAGGTGGATAAGGTGGATTATAGCAGAGGCTGGCATTAATGTCCATCAATTTGGAGCTCACTCGACCAGGGGAGCTAAAGACTCCAAAGCCTTACAGGTAGGTGGCAGACTTGGAGATATCATGAATGCAGATGATTGGTCATCCAAGTCCAAGTTTAAGTGATTTTATTTCAAATCTATATATGATTCTGCATCTCTGTTGGTCTAAGTAAGCTTTGAACTTGCATAATCCTCACCTCTCGTGCTGACATAGAATGAAAACTTTACTAGATAACGAGAAGGAAAATTCCAATTCTATTAAGGACACATAGGCAAAGATCATCCAACCCAAGATATATTCCAAGATCTATAACTCTATAACTCTGCCTGCCTGAGAGTAAGAGTGGCAGGTAATATTTCATGTTTGGTATACTGAGTTGATCTGATATGCATTATTGAGCTGTGTTATTGTAATCTGTTTTTTTGACAAATTGTTTGCTCTGATATGCAACATCACAGCTGTTTTATGTTGTATAACATGGCTGTTGTTAAGGGAGTACCAATATTCAGTAGGTTTACTCTTCTAATTTTTTTTTTCTGGTTCAGAGTTATATTGACACAATGATTATGATTTTTCATTAAATGGAAAAACTGATTCAACAAACTTAATTTTCTCTCGTAGGCACAGACACAAAGAATGACTAATTAAGCATGAACCTTAACTTCCTTCAGTGAAGAAGAGGAAGGGGAAACAAAGTCATTTATATATATATATATACACATATACACTGTGGACTGTATTAGAATTAGGCCTGGGTGAAGTTTATGTAGCAGCACTACACAGAGCTATTCGGAGTAAAAAAAAAAAACTCAGTTGTGCTACACGGAGTTCCGCAAGTGGGCAGAGTTTCTTGCCGCACCCGTTTGCATGACGTTTAACGTCACTGGCAATGCGTAGTTGTATCTTGCATTGGAATGCTCGAGTAAACTGCACCACGCAGTTCGCATGGGTGCAGCCATCTTGTTTTTTTGTTTGTTTATGGTGCTGGAGCCTACTTTTATGATCCTCTCTATATCTCTTCCATCCCCCACTTTTAAAACCTTTTTTCAACTAGTCTCTCTTTATTATATTACCTTTTCTGTTTCTCTTTTATATTTGAACTTTTCCCCCTATTTTTTGTGTTTTTTTGTGACTTTTTAACTTTTTCTTTTTTTTCTTTACTTTTTTTCCTTCCTTTTTCCTAATTCCTCTTCCCTTATCCCTCCTCCCTCATGTCCCCAGCACCATGGCACAGCACAGGAGTGCTAGGCCCCTCTCTGCCAGCTGCCTTCCTTGCAGAAGGTGGCGACAGTAAGGGGTTCAGCTCCATGGCATATGTTCAAGGGTGGAGGTGGCTGTCTTGGTCTATTATATCCAGCACCAACCCCCGCTGCCTTGGCAGCAGGCGGCAGGCCCATTTCTAGGTATTGCCTCTGGGAGCACCAGCAGAGCTGGGAGAGGGTGCGCTGGGCTGTACGCCACAGCTCTAAGGATCCGGCACACCCAGCAACAAATGGCGACATCCTGGATTGGGAGCCGGACCTGCTCGACCTGCTAGGTGTCGAGGTTCCGGGCTCGGTAAGTAAAAATCAATTATTATTAGTTGCTCTCTATGCTAACCATTTATCTTCTCAAATAGCAAGCATGCTGCTCAATAACACACAGGTAAGTTAACTTTATGTTACAAATATAATATTGTGTGATCGTCATCTAGACAGATGCTCAGCGCTACCTAATTGTACTTCTTTTTGGCGTTTGCGTGGGCTGATCAAGAAGTAATGCAGTGACTCCTCCTAAATCCTGAGTCCTGTGTCCTGTCAAAGATAGTCATTGTTCATATATTAATATTAGTGATTTTGGATATTCTCTCACTTCTCTGTGCCTTTCTTTTTTGTAGCTCGTACAGTGAGAATTGGCAAGCAATTTCCCAGTGATCTGTAGTAGTTTTGCATGCATCCAATCTAATGCAGAGATTGATAATGAGATGAGAATTGTTGAAAGCATTCATTGCAAGTTATTAGGAACTCCAAACTGTAGTTTAGAAAATTAGAAATAGGGTTAGAAAATTTGAATAGGAGGATTGTCCTTGATATTATTATTAATATATTATCCTGGCCCCCTGAACCTCTGATGTAGAAATGTTATTGCGTTTACCTTTTCCTTTAAAAAAAGTAACAGTCTTGGAGAGATTATTTATTAACAGTACCACTAATCTTTTTACATTTTTTTCTTATATTATCCAGCGGCAGGAGGAGGGCTGTTGAGGAGGGTAAGGCAGCTGAAGGCCCCTCTACAAGTGCCCAGGCAGACGGGTCTGCTGGCCCCAGTAAGTCCTCCTGTTGTTTTTAATATTAATATTTATTTCCCTGACTTTTTCCGCTCAACACTTAGAATTATTTTCTACCTTTTACTGTGCCTGTGTCCTATTTCCTTTCCAAATCCACTTAAATTTATCTGTTTTGTAAAATCTTTTTATCCCTGCTTTACTTATTTTCAATACTTCAAGTTTCTTTACTTCAAACTGTCTGGCTATGATAGTCTGTCAGTTGCTTCCTTCTTCTGCTTCCCTCTCCCCTTATGTATCCTATCATGTGGAGTGGTGATAAGGCTCAGAGAACACATGCACTGTAGATTGCATGCCCATGTAAGGTATTCTGCACATGTTTTGTGAAAACGTAAGCCTGGGCATAGTAAATGGAGTCTGGCTTAGCAGAATTTGTGGTTTTGAAAAAAAAAACTCTTTGATTCTGCAAAGCTGGAGTTCTGTGCTCCACAGAGTTCTCCTGAAAGCGCCCATCTCGGAAGTGCTAAGCAGGGTCAGGTCTGGTCATCCAGGCCCGACCCTGCTTAGCGCTTCGGAGATGGGTGCATTCAGGCTAGGGCTGTAGGCAGTAAAAGCTGCCGTTTCAGGCCTCTTGTGCACCAGCCTATTGTCAATTGATTCCTCATTGACAATTAGTAATATACAGTCACTACAAGGGTGTACGAGTGTTTTTGGATCACTTATCAACACTGCTTTTGTAGATGCTGCTGGAGTTAAGTAAGTATTGGGCTCTTCTATCTGCAACTCAGCAGACTAAAGTTGATAAAATGAACTTGAGCTCTGTGTTTTGGAAAATTGAAAAAAGGGTGGAAGTAGAATGGATGGGTAAAATATAAAATAAGTGAAAAGATTTGTGTGTGGATGTGGATGAAAGGGTGCATAATAATAATCATATAGGTGAGTGATGAGGAGTATGATAGGAAGCATGTGTGGGTGAGGGATGGATGAAAGGGTATACAGGTGACCGATGCCAGGCCAGGTGGGTGAAAGGGTATGGGCGAGAGGATTCTATGCCTGGATGGGTGAACAGACTCCTTGTGTCTGTTAGATCTCTTGGATGGGTGAATGGGTGAAAGGATGAATGGGTGGTTATTGGCTAAATGTATGTTGGTGAAAGGTTAGTATAGAGCCATGTATGGAATTTGGAAAATGGCTAAGGACTGGATGAGAGAATGTAAAGCTTAGCTGAAATGGTGGGTATCTAAGCCAAGGGTAAAGAAGAGTAAGTGTGCTAGAAGAAGACATTTGCAATGATGATGAATAGATAAATGCTTAGAAGGAAGAAACAAGGGTGCTCTTCTAGATAGGGGCATTCTAGTCACCCACTTTTCTTGCTGGGAATGGTTTTTATCAAAGGTTTGATGCAAAGGTGTGGATGGTATTTCAGAATATGACTCACCGTATTTTCCAAGCGAGGCAGTTGATAATATGTATTTCAGCATTCATTAACCACTGCCTCTCTCCCTCGCTATGGCCTTTCACCAATGCCACCCATGATGACCTAACAGCTGCATGGATAAATTCGGCAGAATCAACACTGCAATGTGGATGTGCAATGTGTGCGTCTGTCACCTTAAGTTAATGTGTTAAACACTTTTTAATTTTAATGCATGACAATGCTAAAAAAAAGGTGTGTCTCCCGGTTTCCTCCAAGTGCCCACTGTGTCAGTCACTTCCTAGTACTTCACTCCAGTAATCTGTCTTAAGTTCTGTCCCAGACTTCAGAATAATATAGATAAATCAATTTTTGGTTGTGCCACATTTTTTAAGCGGAGTGATAAATATTCATCATTATGGCTTCCATAATGGATTTACTTCTGTTCAAATTTTTCTCTTTCAACATTTGCCAACCACAGTGATTGATTGATCTGTACAGGGGGACTCTACCTACCCATCCTAATGAACTCTACCTTACACTGCATTTGAGTATGTTAAGAAGATTCCTTTCCTTACTGCAAAGCAAATGTATTTAGTTTTGAAAAAAAGTAGGGGGGCCTGAGTACAGTGAATAAAGTGGTCCATACGTAAGTGCCTTGATTTTCCTGAATGGGATAGTCTGTGGCGATGTGAATGCACTACAGACAATCTAAATCCCATTCCTTAATCCTTTCACTCCACTGCAGTGCATCCCTTCTCCCACCGCCTACTTATGGCAGACAGGATAGCTGCTTGATTGATTATATTATGTGTCGTGTTTCGTTCTTAGTATTCAAACAAGGAAATTGGAATAAAATAATTTTCTAGTACAGTTGCCCCCGCTACAGACAGTAACAAGTATGACTCTGGCTCCAGCTGAGCTGGCAATGCCACCATTAATTCAGCACAGTAGAGAGAAAAATACTTGTACTTCATAGTGCATATTATGGCTGTAACAGTTATCACCTTAAAATTGAATGGCCTGAGGTGACCACCAAATGTACTGCTACTGTGCCACTACAATATATGATTTCAAACAAGTGCTTTGATCAGAGCATTGTTTACAATTTCTCTTGTTTCTTTATTGATATAGCTATTCCTGCTGGCCCACCATCACGGCAGGAAACAGCAGGCTGGCTGCTGTGGATGAAGCTGGAGGCCATTCGGTCCAAGTAACAGTGGCTGGTGGGCCTCCAGGAAGAGGAGGAGGAAGCTGCTGCCGGTGCTCAGGGCACCAGTTAAGCCCCAGTGCCTCCAGCCCAGCAACACATATGCCGCAGTGCCAGGGCAGCTGCCCGCTGTCCCATCATCCCTGCTGCCCCCTGTGAGACCGTCTTCCAATGCTGCGTCCTGTGGAGGCTGGTGCAGCTAGAGGCCTGACAGGCATGAATGGAGGGGCTCCTCAGGAAACTCCTGGCCCGCCGGTAGTGCCCTCCTCTGCCCCTTTTTTAACCTTTTATTTTGGTGGTTGGGACTTGTGGGTGGAGAGGGTGGAGAGGGTGGGAATGTGTTTTTGTGGGATTTTTTTTGCCATGGACAATTGGACATATTATTTCTGCTTTGGACATTCTTTGGGGAAAGGGACAAATGTTTGTGAATAGGGGTGGGCAAGTTGTGGGTGGAAGGGGTGGGTATTTATTTATTATTATTTTTGTTAGGGACGGGGTTCAAATAAATAGTTATGTACAGTTCTTTCTGCCTAAAATCTATTTTGGGATGTTTTACTTTGCACTTCAGCCTTTATTCAGTGTGTTTTATAAATCTACTGAAAGTGTATTCCTTTTAGCGCAGCATATTTTACAAATCTGCTGATAGTATATAAGAATTATTTATGCAGTTATGTAAGCTTGTCCTATTACTCTTCTAGTCTGTGTAGTGCAGCCTTCAAAATTTGACCCACAAGAGTGGGATGGAGAGATTTTCCATTGCCAATTATATTGCCTAAACTAAAGGTACAACAATGCTCCATAATATTTTACCTGAATGGATGAAGCGAAGGATGCATGTTTTCTCAAGGTACTATGGTGGTAAAGCAGTAGTATGCTAGCGCACTAACAGTGAAGGCATCCGAAGCGAGGTCCCAGTCTACCTAGGTGAACTGCAATGAAGATCCTGCACATTGACTTGAGGTTGCTTCTAGCACATCCTCCCCGCCAAGTGTGAAATTAATCAATGGTGTAAATGATGAAGTAACACCTCAATCAATCACACAGCCTGGAGGAAGAGGATTAGGGATTTGATGAATGGATGGGGAAGGGATGTTGGGAAAGGTGTGACAAAAAAACAAACAGAACGCAAACACAGTATTCACCTGGGAAATTATTATCAGCCTGTTAGCAATAGAAAAAGGAAAATGTGAATATGTATGACACAGATAACTTAACATTCTGCCAGCTCCAGTGAAACCCAAGTTGTATATATCTAAAAATGTTCGGTCAGCTACATTTACAAGATAGTACATAATATAATAATTAATCTCGGGTGAAGGTAAGACACACACAGTTCTAAAAAATGAATATTGAAAGAAAAATGATGTAAGTCTGTATTGCCAAATTGGATGGTGCTTCTGCAATCTTCTGGGTTTGCCCCCTCAATCTTCTTGGGTGCCTGCCTGAAGTGGTACAATAAGGTAAGCATGAGTGTTATGGTGCAGGAGAAGAGAAGGCCTGTGGATTGTAAAACAGAAATGATTGTCATCATGGTATTTTTGAATAAAGAAGTGTGGAGTGGAAGGTAAGCTACATGAGGAGTAGTGTATCAAGAAGACTAGGAGGTGGCAGAGCAAGAAAAAAGACCTTTGCAATCATCCAGCAACAATCACAGACAGCTGTCAACAGCGTGTATCGGGACAGTCGAACTCGTAACTGTAATGCTCTTCATAACATTAAGCATACAGCACTGCATAATGTGACATTATTATCATCCATCACATGTCTGTCTCCTCCAGTTTCCTACAACAGGCCCTCCACCCAAATACATAGTTTCAAGTTTGAGGCAGCCAGCTGACACACACAGTAGCATTGCATTTCGCAATTTAAGTAATTGAAGTGCCTCTCACCACCAGTCCACAGACTGGAGTAGGCCTCTTAGACTCCTCCTCACATCACCCCTGTTGATTTCCATGAAGTTAATAAATTCCATCTTCTGACAGTTGTTTACGTTGTCAAATCACGCTCTGATTCCTTCCATCATACTCAAGTCCAGACTCTGCTTAAAGATTATTTTATGTCTAATTCCAGCCCATACCAACTGCTGCTATTGAGAGTCACAGTCTCAGTGAGGACCCGATTGAGATAGAGCTACCTGTAAATGTTTGACAACAAGAGAAACATTGATTTTTTATTATTTTTTTGGACTAGAATTTTGTTAGCTAAATGGACTGGTTGGATCTTCTTTAACAAATGTGAATCTGAAAGCAGAGTACCAGAAAAAAAAGAAGTGCAAAAACGCTGTCAAACAAAACTTGGTAAGTGTGACAAGGGGAAGGAGAATAAAATCACCTTTAGGAAAAAAAATATCACCAATTAAGCTACCAACATTGTAAATCGATCACGATATTAACACAAGCCAGCATAATATACTTAAACAAAACACCCACTTTCGCTATCTGCCACCACTAGACATGATGAGTCACACCAACCATCTCAATTCACAACATTGAAACACATATCCCTAATATCAATCTTCGAGGCATATATAGCATTACTTACCTGATCCAATCAAGCATAGTAGCACATTGCTGATCCACTTCGATTCAGGTAACGAACACACACATTGTACAGTAAGTTGTAAATCAAATATCTGAGGCAGTCCCGCAGGGGACAAAAGAAAGGCTAGGCACAGAATGGAGGCAGGTATTGTCTTTCAAATCTCCTTGAAGTGATTTTGGCGGGTTTGGAGGCTTCTTCAATGCACACTGGTCCAACTACAATTCAGCCATTCATGCGCCTAAAACAGTTGTGGTTCATTAGTCATTTAGACAGAAACAAACAACATACACTAATAAGGTTCCCACAGCTAACTATTTTTTTCTCATAGCTGTTCAAAATAGAAAGTAGAAAACTCCATGGTGCCCCAGGTCTGGTCAGGGAAGTAGAGTTTGTCCTCAAACTCAGGTGTTTTACCCAGAAGTTGGTCAGCTTGCACACTAACATGATCTGAGTCCTACCAATCATCACCCTTATCCACCTCCTGTTGTACTTCAGGTATGCTGTCATTTGGTGGTATAAAGTGTTGATTGATTTTGATCATGATCAATCTCTTGACGTTTTGGGGTGAGAGACTGGTCCTTGTCACTTTCACAACTGTACCAGCTGCTCAGCAGACATACTGGCTACTGGGCAAGCCAGATACTTTATTGCCAGCCAGCTGAGCACTGTCCATTGGTGCCTCTTCCCGTACCAAGCTTACCTTGACGAACACTTGCTTGGCAAATGGAGCATGTGGCAATGTTTGGCTCCTTTTCACTAACCGTAAGGAAGTCCCAAACTGGGGAGATCAACTTTCTAACACTGGTGCCAATGTCTGAAGAAGTGGCGGTAGGTGGATATTGTTTTGATGATGTTTGCCTATCTGCATCTGCAGTGACTTCTTGTACTGAGGTGGGTGTAGATGTAGGTCGCATCCGGGGTCTCTAAAGATGGAAGCTGGTGGAGGTGGTGGTATCGCTGGCACATCTCTCAGAGCAGGTTGAGAAGAATAGGTAATGTTTGACTCCACTGGGGCTAGGCTAACTTCCATGATGACTGGCTCATCATCAGACTTGTCATACTCATCTTCTTCATCCATAACTCTAAGGATTTCAGGAACATTCCTTTTCACTCCTTGCCTCTCCTGGCATGTCTCAGACTGAGGTGACATCCAAGTGGAGTCTTGATTATCAGAAGGTGGGCTTGAGGAAGAAGATGGTGGAGATCTGGAAGACAGTGGGTCTTGTGAAAGAGGGGCTTCTTTGGCTTCCTCTGCATGAAGCTCAACATCCTGATGTGCTCCTACTTCGGGAGGAACTGCTATTGCTGGCTGTGGCTGTTGCTCACTGGCCTGAGTTTCTGGCAATGATTGGGTACTACTTTCAGAAAGAGATAAGTCTAATTCTAGATCACTGCTCGTCTGCATTCCTGTGATTAGAGAGGCTGCCTCTGTGCCAGATATGGGTTTGGGCCTACTTTGGAATGGGGCTGCTTATGTGGGAGTGGTGCTCCCAGCTTATTTCCCAGAGGCTGGTGTGGCAGGCACACGTCTTGGCCTAAAAAAGGTTTGGGGTGACATATCAGTGGTTAGAAACTCCTTCTTATAACTGGCTGCTTTCTTGGCAGCAGCTTTCTTTGGGGCCATCTTGAAGCTGTCAGTTGGCAGTAGCACTTAGCTTCAGCAGCTGAAGAGATGTCCGTGCGGTCGTGTGAGTGTGATCGCGCGTCACATCGAGCACAGGCCTTCTATCTGGCAGTCCTCTTTCTCTTTGTGCATCTAAAAGCAAACATGCAAGAAGGATCAGTGAAATGTGGCATTGTTGTTGCAGTTGCTTTAGTAGTAGAAACAAACAATATAATAGAATGGTTACTTAAATGTATAAATAATTATGAAATACAGTGTATCAATTTATAAAAAGAACACACCAACATTAACTTTCATTAGCATGTAAGTCTTGAAGGATAAGAAAGAGCAACAACTACAACTCACAGAAAGTAACTTTTAGCTTTATCTTTCTGCATCAAGTTGGCATGTGGCACTCAAGGAGGTCTGGTGACAAATGGAATAATAATAATCCTTGAACAATGTAATGTTATGAAATGTTGTAGTGTAACTGTATGCTTATGGCAGACATGGGGCTAATGGGAAAAAATTGATTTTTTTTTTAAATTGATGTAAAAAGAAATTGAAAAGCAAAAACAAATGTATAGAAAAAAATGTTATTATTATTACTATTAAACCGATATATTATAAAATTTAATAAAATATATGTTGTGAAAAAAATAGAAGAAACGGGTGAACATTTTTTTAAATAGTTTGCAATTGCTGATGTACTAGGGGCAGGGACTAGCATGAAAAACCACAGGGGTTTGGAAGGCAAGAAGTGGTGGAGGTAAAAAATGCAAAAAATAGTATATGAATATAAAAAACTGTGCGTACACTACATTTAGTAATAAGCATCATTGACCTACTAGGCCTGAATAAACAACACACAAAATGGTAAAAAAGAACCAGCAAGGAGGCATGGCCACCAACACATGCAGGCTTAAAGCACACAGGCTGCCTATGCAAAATGTTCACCAGCCACATGGTCAAACAACAAACAGCAAGGAGGCATGGCCACCACAACAAAGGAGAACACATGCAGGCCTAAAGCAAACTGGCTGCCTACACAACATGGTTGCCAGCCACATGGTCAAAAAACCACCAGCAAGGAGGCTTGGCCACCACAACAAAGAAGAAACAAATGTAGGCTTAAAGCAAACTGGCTGCCTACGCAAAATGGCCGCCAGCCACTTGGTCAAACAACAACCAGCAAGGAGGCATGGCCACCACAACAAAGAAGAAGCACATGCAGGCCTAAAGCACACTGGCTGCCTACACATAATGGCCACCAATCACATGGCCAAACAACAATCAGCAAGGAGGCATGGTCACTGCAACAAAAAAGAAACACATGCTGGCCTAATGCACACTGGCTGCCTACATAAAATGGTTGCCAAAAATTACAAGTAAATAAAATAACTAGCCAACAAATGCAGGTCACCCACCAACATAAGTTAAAAAAAACAATTAAAAGTACAGATTAATCCTGGGGCATGCTTCCTATCAAACAAACAAGTTGTACTCCACCATTATGCAAGTGTTTTTTAAACTTACTTGTGAAAACTCAAATACAACTGTCCTTAAATCCAATGATACATATCCAGGAGACAAAAAAGTGATCTTTTCCAGCCTGCTGGGCAGGAACAGGAAGTTGGAGTCTCTGGGGCACTTCCTGTTCTTGGTAAAAAAATAAATAAATAAATTGTTCTCCTTGCATAACATATTAATTCGAACGGTCAATTGGAGAAGATTTTTCACTCAAAGTTGTAGATTTTAGCTGCTTCAGCATCGCCAGGTTGCAGCAGCAGTCACTTGCGCTCACTCGCCTACATCAAAAAAGACACGCTGGAAGTCACTCGCATGGCACTAACTCTCACGAGAGGGTAAAAAATCTTGTTTGCGATCGCAAGAGAGCGGAAGTCTTGCACATGTGAAATAACAGATAGCGCACGCCAATGGGGGAAAAATCTGAAAAAACTCTGCTCTTCTGTGGAGTTGCTGAATTCCACAAACTTTCGTCCAGCTCTAATTATGGTGTGAGCTACACTGCTAGGTAATTTTATTCATATAACTGGATCCCTGCATTATTCAGAAAAATATAGGCCCATATTTATACTTTTTGACGCTAAACTGCGCTAACGCAGTTTAGCGTCAAAAAATTTAGCGCCGTCTAACGCCATTCTGAAGCGCCATGCGGGCGCCGTATTTATGGAATGGCGTTAGCCGGCGCTAGCAGACCGGCGCTGCCTGGTGTGCGTGGAAAAAAACCACGTAGACCAGGCAGCGCCGGCGTAGGGGGAAAATGGCGTTAGGGCGTCTTAAAATGGGGCAAGTCAGGTTGAGGCAAAAAAATCGCCTCAACCCGATTTGCGCCATTATTTTCGCCGCCCAGACGCCATTTAAATGACTCCTGTCTTAGTAAAGACAGGAGTCATGCCCCCTTGCCCAATGGCCATGCCCAGGGGACTTATGTCCCCTGGGCATGGTCATTGGGCATAGTGGCATGTAGGGGGGCACAAATAAGGCCCCCCTATGCCACCCAAAAAAAATTAAAAAATATAAAAAATTATACTTACCTGAACTTACCTGAATGTCCCTGGGGTGGGTCCCTCCATCCTTGGGTGTCCTCCTGGGGTGGGCAGGGGTGGCAGGGGGGGTCCCTGGGGGCAGGGGAGGGCACCTGCCCCCAGGGCTCATTTTGAGCCCACAGGCCCCTTAACGCCTACCCTGACCCAGGCGTTAAATAGTGGCGCAAATGCGGGGTTTTTTGACCCGCCACCTCCCGGGCGTGACTTTTGCCCGGGAGTATAAATACGAGGCATTTGCGTCGCCGTCATTTTTTTAGACGGGAACGCCTTCCTTGCATCTCATTAACGCAAGGAAGGCGTTCACGCAAAAAAATTCGCTATTTGCCCATACTTTGGCGCTAGACGCGTCTAACGCGAAAGTATAAATATGGCGTTAGTTTTGCGCCGAATTTGCGTCGAAAAAAACGACGCTAATTCGGCGCAAACGGAGTATAAATACGGGCCATAATTTTAGCACTCCTTCAGGGTTCATTTAACCACAAGGTTGAGTCCGTCCAGGTGGTATCATCCTACCTGGGTTGGGATAGGTGGTCAAATGATGAAGCATGACACTATAATGTATGTGAGACCACCTATTCTGTAAGGAGGAACCCCTCTAATAGGTCCCCAAGACATGGCTATCACAATCATACTTCATCTTTAACTAGATCACGGAATAGAGTAATCTTATTACAGGTTGAACAGGGCCTGTTGGTTCGTTCACTAGATCCCCCATACCTTTTGTGTATATGGCTGTTCTGATTCTGGGAGGTAGTATAGTGGCTAGAACATTCCTTGTCTCTCTCTATGTGTAAAACGGGGGGCAAAAAAGCCCACTAGACCACCAGGCAATGTATTTTGAGGGGGAAGTGGCCCTCCTGGAAATGTTCTAATGGACCTCCCAAAATTCCAAAAGTGTCTCTCCCCCGGGGGCAGATTGGAGGTTGTTACCTCAAATCTGCTCCAAGGGGGACAGAAAACCAACTAGACACCAAGGATTGTTTTTTGTGACAAAATGAGAGGGGGCTGGCCTCCCAGGCATCAAGTCTATCCCCTACCCACCCAGATAATCTCCAGAAGTCTTTCTGCCCTCAACATGGGGTGATGAGAAGTGTTTTCCTCTAATCCGTAACCTGGTAGGGGGCAGAAATCTCACTAGACCACTAGGCAGTTTATTTGGAGGGAGGACAAGCTCCCAGGCAATGGCTTAATGTCCCCCTCCCCCAAAGCCCAAAAGTCTTTTTGTTCCCCAGGAATCGGTTAATGTCCCCCTCCCCCCGGGCCCACCCTACTTCTATGCCGAATGGCTGCACTTTTTGGGCCTTGGTCAGCTCCCTCCTGGGGAAACCTCCTAAAGCCAGGCATTCCTGAAAACTCAGGACCTCATTTAGGAGGTTTTGGAGCAGGGCAGCAGTGCCAAGATTTGTACTGCACTGCCCTGCATCAAAAGAAAAGGGCACGAATGGGCCATATCTAGGAGATACAGCGCATTCCTGTCCTTTTCTCCTGTGCTGGCCCCAATGGGCTGCCAAGCACCAACACAGGCACCCTTGCACCAAGATGCAAGGGTGTCTGCATTGGAGGGATGATTGTTTTTGTGCAGGGAGGGATGCCTTCCTGCACAAAAACAATCACGAGAGATGTTTCCTCTTTCCATGTGTGCTGCAGATTGGAGCACACATAGAAAAAGGAAAAAAATGAGGAGAAATAAGGTCTTTCTCCACACTGTGCCTCACTTACACATAGGCTTTTTCCGCATTTCCAGGTTTACGAATTCTCGTAAATCTGGGAATGTGATAAATGGCAATTGTGTTATATGGGAACACCCACTGTAACTCTCATGGCACGCTTCCCTATCTCAGGGTGAGGCAACGCAGTGACTTGCGCTGCATTGCCTCAGCCAATATCTACAAGGCCAATAAAAGCCAAGCAGGATGGTTTTACATGGCCTTGTAGATATGGCCCTGCATTGTGTGCCACAGATGTGTCATAGATGTTTCACAAAAGTGACACTCTTGTGGCGCACTGGGACTTGTAAATAAGCCCCTTAATACCTGGGGCACTCCAAGATGCTGTTTCTCATGTGGATCTCATGACATTTTCTTACATAGTGCCCTGCAGTCCTCAACATTTTACTAAAATTGTACATACAGAGAGTGTTCATAGTTGACATATGTACGTTGTCTGCATATTTGATGGACCAGCAATTGGTGACTTGTCTGAGGCACTTGATAATAATTGTGGCTCATCTTCAGGGACTCGAAAGATAACAACAAATCAAGCCACTCATCAATAGCTGTGTAAAAAAGTGGCACCACTGATATGCTCTGTCATAGGTAGCATCCCGTAGAATGGACATGCATTGGTCAGCATTGTTTCTGGTGCTCATATAGAGGTTGAATAATCATTTCCATATCCAAGATAAGCCATCAGGGCTGTACCAGGTGTAAGTCAAGGTGATTTTATGAAATATGAGCATCCAGTACTCACTGAGTTCAGTTAGCCAAGCATGACTCGTGTAGTGTGCTGGAATCGATCGTTAGCTTTATTCACCTGGATATGTGTACTCCATATTTTTGATTTCCTTTCCAGAACGTGAGAAAGATAATGATACCACAGCTGATTAATAGTATGATGATTGGAAATCCTCCAAAAAGGCTGGAGAACAGAGAAGGAACAAATTACGGAATCATTCCAAATTCTGCCTTAACTCCAGTCACCAGACCATACTCAATGTTCTTTAAAAGATTCACAATGCCAGTCCTCACAGACAAATTAAATATTGTTGGTATAATATCAACAAAATGTGTTGAGTTTTGCATGTGTAACAGCCTCTGATATTATGAAGCAGTTCTGCCTGCAGATTCAACTGCTGAAGTCTAAGTGATTTTTGTTTTGCAACAGAGCAGAGAATAATTTGTTTAATTAATCACAATGCATAGATTTCATACTTATGCTAGGGAAAGGCATGTTCCTAATGTTATTTTGAGGTGGAGGATACAAGGTTCATCCTGAGCACTGTATTGTTCCTTAAACTGTTCTTAGGTATGGCTCGCTGACATTGAACCACAGGAAGTAGCATTTGTTAAAAATAAATGAGATCTGTTATTCAGAAGTTCAAGTGTGGGAATGGATGCAATGGAGGAAACAGATAAAATACAGCTTTACCCTGGCATTAAATCACTGCACATTTTGTGCAATTATATGGTGTCACACAGAAAGGAATGTCTTAAGGGATTTATACAATTTGCTGTACTTTTATTTACAGGGTTATCTCCTTTTTCATTTAAACAGATGTGGGAAAAATGAAACGTCCATGAATGGAACAAATGTGAATTGTGCATCGATCAATTCCTGACAATAGTTTTATATTTTTGACAGTCGTGAAAATGACATGTTAGAATGGGCAATCAAATAATACTGTGTATTAGCCAAGTAATAGGTATAATGTCACTGACTGTAAAAGGTACATCTTCAACTTGTTCTCTACTGAATAGTATGTATGTAGATTCTTTTTTAGCCTTTGTTTTCTGCATAAGCATCAAATTATATAGTTTGAACAGGGCCATTTCAGTGAGAAGTTGCCAAGGCACGAAACCTGATCTTATTGTTTGTAGTGCCCAAATTAGTTGTATAATTGCTCTTAATCAAGAGTGCCAGTGTTGTCATAAATTCAGGTCTCCTTTCAAGGGCCTAAGGCTCAGGACAAAATGTGAATTTATGAGTACACTTTTTAGAAAGTGTGCATTCCATTGTCAATATCATTAAAAACTGATTGCATGTTATCTTGATCTATTTGCCTAATTCTTTCTGCAGCTTCTTTCTCTGCATATATTCCTGTGGCAGGGAATATTTTTATTTCTTTCAGGATATGGTCCCAGAAGATTGTCAGAAAAATCCATATTTTTGCTAATTGACAAAAAGTGTTCTTTCACAGTGGAAAGATTCAAATATTCCTACCATTGTTGGCATAGCTTACCTTCACTATATTTGGTAAATACTACAGGTGTTTGTGTGGTGTAACATAGATCAGGCTGATTCATTTTAGGTCCAGGAGAGTTGGAAAGGAAACGCTGCATGCAGGTATCACAATTATAAGGCCATAAGGCCAAACCTTCAACAGGAAATAATTGAACATAGTCAAATAGACATTTTTGGACTAGAAGGTTTTTTTAAGTCCTGCAACGTTCCTAATACCAAACAAATAGTCTGCTGGGTAGTTTTGTTTCGAAATATCAATTCTCACGGGATTCTACAGGCCATAAGTAAGGCTTCTTTGCCTCGAATCTGCCAAAATCTGGTTCCCCAAATGTAATCAACATTTGCTTTCCAATACTTGTATCTTTGAATAGCCAAGTTATGACTATACCCAGGATAGTAAATCAGCATGTTGGTTTTGATTAGAATTTTTGGAAGCTGCTGTTACTTCTGTATTTGGTCCCGGGGGATGGGGTCTCCAAAGCCCATTATGGCTTGAGGAGGGGAGGTGCACATCCCCTCCACTGATTAATTATTTTGGGACTTGGGGATGGGACCTCCTGGGCCTTCTCAGCTTTGGGGAAACAGGGGGCCAAGTGCTCCCCACTTTTATTGAATCTGGCCCGAGCCAATTAAGGCTTGGGAGGGATGCACACCTCTCCCACTCCCCTTAATATATATGTTTTGGCCCCAGGGAATAGGACCCCTGGCCAAGGCCAACCCTGCCCTGCGAATGCCAAAGACTGTGCACAGTATGTGGCTGGCAGCCTGCTGGGGGGTGCAGGGCTTAGCAGCAGACCAAGCCATGTGACTAACCCCTGCTACACATGACCTAAAGCCATGCGCAGCATGGGACTGGTTGCCTTGGGGGAAGTTAGAAGCAGGGCCTGGCTGCAAGCTAATCTCTGCAGCCAAACCCAGTCCATGCACAATCAAAGGCCATGCACAGCGTGGAGTTGACTGACTGTGGGGAGTTGAATGCAAGGCCCGGCCGCAAGCCAGGCCCTGCAGCCGTCCTCATGCCACGCACAACAAAAGGCATGTGCAGCATGGGATTGGCTGTCTATTGGGTGGTTTGGTAACAGAGTCCAGCTGCAGTCAAGGCCCTGTTGTCAGGCCCCAGATGTGCATAGCCAAAGGCTGTGTTCAGCATGAGATTGGCAGCCTGCGTGGGTTTGGCCTCAGAGCACATTCGCAGGCCAGGCCCTGTGGTTAACCCCTGCCATGCATTGCTGAACATCATGCCCGGTATGGGGGGTGTTGACTTTACGTTTGCCAATACAATATTACTTTAGAAATTTACTGAAAAACCCAAAGATTAAAGTAATGTTATGATTAGATGTGATAAGAAGATCTTCTTTAGTTTTTTGTTTTTTTTTACTTAGAAATTCACTGATACAAACAAGGGTTCAAGTGACATTATACTTAGGTGAATACATCAGTGACAATACTAATGTTTTGAACTAAAAAAAAACAGAAATTCACCAGTTATGTTTAGCAGAGCAAAATATAACTTATGCCCCTCCGTGCACTGCTTTGACCTCATACATTACATCACTCCTAACATGTTTTTAACATCATTTGACTATATTTTAATATGAGATTTTTGGGCAAATGCTGATTTTGATATCATAGCAATTCTCATCTTGGTAATTAAGGACCGCTAATCAAAGTTCTTTTCTCACACCCTTTGAAAGAGAAAGTAGGTCCAAAAATAAAGAAAATATCACCTCTAGATGAAGCAGGTTTGTCTTATGCAATAAGATAGAGACTCCATCTTTCACCTTTGCCCCCAAAAGAATGGCAAAACAGGGCATGTTCAAATCATGCTAGTAAAAGTTAGCATTCTCACCTTCACACGTAGAGAAAGCTTTTGAGGACAAACTATATATTGTATGATGTCTGACAGAAGTCAGGCAGGTGTGAGCATCTGTCATGGAGATAGTTGAGTTGTACAAGCTTAAACCATGCGTTGAGGGACACCTTTACATGGTTGACTACTACAGGTGCTTTTTTCAGACTAAAGTCATATAGTCTGACTGCTAGGCTCTGAGATGACCCGGTTAACAGCACTTCATCATAACCATTGTGTTTTATAAGAGCATGATAGCCTATATGTGACTGACTCGAGTGTACCACTGTCCCATGTCAAGTGGACTGTACATGTCAGGTGCTCAGGAGCTCACCAACTGGGAAGTTGAATTCCTGCTTAAACTCAGCAAAGGTGTATAGCATGGCCAAACCATATGCCACATGTTTCTGTAACAGACTGGATCCATGAAGATATGTTTGACTGTCATGCAATCCTAGAAAATTGAGGCAGACCATAAATGGGAATCACACCTGTTTCTGCCAAAACCACCTTCATCCTTTTGAGGGACGTCTTGCAACAGCAATGAGCCAGTGTTTTCCAATTAAGGTGGTAATCCAGAAACAGCACATTCAAAGACTTTTCCTCAAGTAACCACCTCGTACAAACTTCAGTACATCTATATGCATTCTTCCATTGAAAGGTTGAGGATGTCGACAGATACTCTCATCCTACTACCATTCCATATTAAGTCAATATAGAAGAGATTCAATTACTTGGGGAAGGTCCATTTGGAGTATTACTAGTACATTTTGAAAGTAGTAAATAAGATGAGGTAGGACCACCATTTTAGTGAGAACCAATAAAGTACATCTTCTGAAACAATATGGAGCTAAGTATGGGAATTAATACCTTAGTGGTACTCCATTGATGAGGCCATTATTGGAGTTGTTCATCTGCACACATATATCTGAAGAAGGTTGAGGGTAGGCCTGGGTGGAGTTTGCTTTGTTGTGCTAGGTGGAACTAGGCGAAGTTGCAAAATACTCTGTCGTGCTATGCAGAGTTCTGTTAGCTGGTGGATTTTCTTGCTGCACCTGTTTGTGTGACGTTTAACATCACTGGCAAGGCATCTCACGTTGGAATTCTAGGGTATATGTCACCACGCGGTTCGCATGGGTGCAGACATCTTGTTTTTTGCTTTGTTATAGTGTTGGGGCCTAGATTTATCACTTTTCAATCTGTCCCATTCCACACTTTTAAAACCTATTTTTCCCTATTTTTGTTTCTTATTTTACCTTTTCTCTTTGTGTTTTTATATTTTGACTTTTTCCAAATAATTTGTGTTTTTACGTGACTATTTTACTTTTTAAGTGTTTTGCTTTGCTTTCTTTTTCTCCTTCCTTCCTTTTCTTCCTTTATTATCTCTTCTCCCAAGTCCCCAGTGCCATGTCAGAGCAGGGAAATAGCAGTACCAGGCCCCCAACCACCACTGCCAGCCACTTTCCTTGTGGGTGGCACCGCTGTGAAGGGGTGCACCCCAGTGCAATTATTTCCATGGTGAGGTGGCTGAATTGGTCTTTTTTGTTCAGCCCCACCTCCCCTCCACCTTGGCAGCAGGCAACAGACCCAGGAGTGGGTACGGCCTCCAGGAGCATTGGCAACGCTGGATGAGGGTGCGCTGGGTTGTCAATGCAGCTCTGGGGTCTGGCCACCCAGCAACAACTAACGCACCGGTGGGCTTATATCCTGGACCATGAAACAGACCTGCTGGATGTAGAGGTTGCAGGACTCTGTGAGGAATAATTAATTATTAGTTGTGTTCTATGCTAATAGTTTCTTCCCAAATAGCAATCATGCTGCTCACACACACGTAAGTTAACTTTATGTTACATATATATTATTATGTGATCGTCTCATCATCTAGACAGGTGCTTGGTACTACCCAATTGTACTTGTTGTTCATGCTTGCGTAGTCTGATTAAGAAATAATGAAGAGACTCCTCTTGTGCCCTGTCCTGTCTTAGATAGTGATGGTTAATAAAGTATCAATGAACTAGCATGTTCTCTCACTTCTCAGTGCCTTTATTTTTTGTAGCTCTTACAGTGCCAACTGCAAAGCAATTTCCCAGCGAAGTGTAGTTATGCTTGTATGCATCCATCTATGCATTGAGAGATTGAGAATAAAATAAAAACTACAGAAATCATTTATTGCAATGTATTAGTAATTCCAAAATGTAGTTTAGGAAGTTTGGAATAGGGTTACGAAATTTGGAATAGGTTGGTCCACGATACTAGTGTTATTATACAGGTGCTATGATGCAGAAATGTTACTGCCTTTACCTTTTCCTCTAAAACAATTAATATTCTTAGGAGATTATTTTACTTGCCAACTGCATCAGTAATCTTTAAAAAAAAAAAATTCTTACATCATCAGGCAACCAGGGGAAAGAACAGGGCTGGTCAGGCAGGTGAGGGAGCTGAAGCTGCCCCCTACAAAAGTGCCAGAGCAGATAGCTCTACTCGCCCGAGTAAGTCCTCCTGTTGTTGTTTCTATTTATTTTCCTAATTTTTACCACTCCACATTTAGAATTATATTTTACTTTTTTATTGTGCTTGTCTCCTAATTCTTTTCTAACTCCTCTTTGATTTATCTGTTTCGTAAATTCTTGTCATCCCTGCATTATCCTATTGACTTATTTTCAATATTTCAAGTTTCTTTCCTTCAAACTGTCTGGCTGTACTAGTCAGTCTGTAACTTCCTTTCTTCTGCTTTGTCAGTGAGCTTTCTCTCTTCCCTTAAATACCTTGTGAATTGGTTGAAAGTCTCAGAGAACCCATGTACTGAAGACTGCATGTCCATGGAAGGTATTCTACACATGTTTCTTGACTAGCCTTTCTTTTTCTTGTTCAGGCTCAATCAATATAAAAAGAAAAAAAGTGTTTTTGAACCTGGTCATGTACATTTTTCTTTTTCAACATTTGCCAGCCACAGTGACGATGATGATGATGATGATGATGCATTGAACTGTAAAGCGTGTACTCTACTTACTTAGTCCATTTCCCTTAACCTTACCCCACAGTCGCATAAGTTAAGATTCCTTTCCTTACTGTAAAGCAAATGTATTTTGGGGAAAAAAGTAATGATTACAGAGTGTGGCTGAGGAGGGTGATGAGAACGATGAGTAAAGTGGGACTAAGTGAGTGCCTTTACTTTTGTGAATTGGATAGTTTATAAAGAACATGCAAGTTTATAAAGAACATGCCAAATACAATACAACACATTTATATATATATATGTACATATATATATATACATACATCCCATTCCTGCCGGTATAATTTAAAGGCATTTATTTAGGAGAAGAGCAGGGCCAATGGAATAAGATTATTTTGTATTATAGCTGCCCCAGCTGCAGACAGTAGCAAGTACGACTAGAGAGCCAGCTGAGCTAGCATGCCTCCATTAATTTAGCACAACAGGAGAGAGAACAATAGTTGTACTCCATAGTACATAATGTCTGTGACTCTAATCATCTTGAAATCGAATGGCCTGAAGTGACCAGCAAATGTACTACTACTGTGGCACTACATGATTTCAATCAAGTGTTTTGCTCATAGCATTGTTCACAATTTATATTTTTTCTTTCTTGATCTAGCTATTCTTGCTAGTCCACAATCACGGCAGGAAATAGCAGCTTGGCTGTCGCAGCAAAATCTGGAGGCCATCAGGGCAGAATATTGGTGGCTGGTGGTCCTTGAGGAAGATAAGGCAGCAGCAGTTGCTGCCAATGTTGAGGGACCCAGCAAGTGCTGCCAGCCTACACTCAACATCAGTGCCACAGTTCCAGGGCAGCCACCCACTGCCATACAATCTCTGCTGCCCCCCTCAGACATTGCTTTCCAAAACTGCATCCTTAGAAGGCTGGCGCAAATACAAACCAGTTAGGCACGCATGAAGGGGCTCCTCAAACAACTCCTGGCCCGCCACTAGTGCCCTCTATTGCCCCTTTTTAACCTTTTATTTTGGTGGCTGGGACTTGTTGCGGGTGGAGAGGGGGGTAATGGGTTTTTGGGACCATGACTTTTGAGCTTTGTTTTCTTTTATTCATGGACAATTGGACATACAGTTTTTTTGGACAGTGGTTGGAGAAAGGAAGATTTGTTTTGGATGGGGTGGGACAGTTGTGGGTGGAAGGGGTGGGTTTCTATCCTTGTTGTTAGGGATGGGGTTAATAAATATTTATTTGTTTTTATTTATGGCTAAGCTTTTTTGGGGTGTTTTACTTTGCACTGCTGCCTTTTTTAACGCAACATGTTTTTAAAATCTTCTGATAGTATATTCCTTTTAGCGCAGTGTATAATTAATTATGCGGTTAGATACCCTTGTCCTACTACTCTCCTAGTCTCTGTACTGCATTCTGCAACTATATTTGACCGAAAAGGAGTGCAGAGAAGAGATTTGCCATTGCCTATTATATTGCCTAAACAAAACATACACCAATGCTCCATAGTTCTCTTATCTGAATAGATGAAGTGAGGGCTGCATGGTTCCTCATTGTGCCATGGTGGTATAGTAATAGCATGCTAGCGCACTAACAGTGAAAGCATCAGCAACGAGGTCCCATTCCACCTAGGTGAACTCAAATTAAGATCCTGCACCCTGAGTTGACAGAAGAATAGAAAAGAGAAGAGAAGAGAAGAGAAGAGAAGAGAAGAGAAGAGAAGAGAAGAGAAGAGAAGAGAAGAGAAGACCTGCGGATTGTAAAACAGAAATGATTATCGTGATATTTTAGAATGAAGAAGAATAGAGTGGAACGTTTGCTTCATGTGGAGTAGTGTGCCAAGAAAACTCAGAGGTGGCAGAGCAAGAGCAAAGTCCTTTGCAATCATTTATTTTTTGACTGGTGTGCGATCAATTAAGTGAGAACAATTACAACAACCAACAATCACAGACAAGAAGCTGCATGTATCGAGATGATCAAACTCGCTACTGTAATGATCATCATAACATTTCACCTACAGCATGTGCATAATGTGACATCATCCATCACATGTCTGTCTCCTCGAATTACCTACAAAAACAGGCCCCCCCACCCAACCAGATAGTTTCACATTTGAGCCAGCCAGCACACACAAACGCAGCAGCATTGCATTTCCCAAATCAAGTAATCAACACACCTCTCACCACCAGCCCACAGATTGGATTAGGCCTCTTAGAATTTATCATCATCCAATCTGATTTCCATTAAGTTGATATACTTCCTTCTTCTGGCAGTTGCTTAAGTTGTTAATTCACACTCTGAGTCCTTCCATCATCCTCCAGACTCGGATTAAAGATTGTGTTCAACTCCATGCCAGCTGCTCCCACAAGTCACAGTCTCCAGACCCACTTGAGACAGAGCAACCTGTAGCACATAGCTGTGTTTAAGAACAAGAGAAACATTGAGTAGTTTTTTGTATAGACTAGATTTGTGTTTGTTAGCTAGATGGACAGGTCGGGTCTTCGGGTCTTCGATGAATGTGAACCAGAAAACAAAGCACAAGAAAACAAAGTAGAGTAAAACCACCTGCAAGCAAATCTCACTAAGTGTCAGAGGGGAAGGAAAAAAAAATCACCTTCAGGAAAAAAATGGTCACCCAATATGAGGCCACCAACATTGTAAATCAATCATGACACAAACACAATCAAGTGTAATAATTATAGTTAAACAATAAACACCAACTATCACTATCTGCCACCACAAGACATGAACCATCTCAACACTGAAACAAAAATCCCTATATCACTCATTGGGGGGTATAGTATTACTTACCTTTTCCAATCAAGTATGGTGGTACATTGCTGATCCTCTTTGATTCACAAAACAAAACACACATTAGCCCGTAAGTTGTAAATCAAATATCTGGGGCAGTCCTGCTAGGGGATACAAGGAAGGATAGGCACAGGATGGAGGCAAGCCTTGTCTCTCAAATCTCATTGAAGTGATTTTGGGGGTTGGGGGACTTCTTCACTACATACTGGTCCAACTCCAACCCGGCCATACATGTGCCTAAAGTGGCTGCGGTTCATTAGTCATGGAGACAGACAGAAACAAACAATATAAAATAATAATGTTCCCCCAGCTAGCTATATCCTTTTTTTCTCAAAGCAGTTAGTCAATAGAATAAAGAAGAAAGTTCTATGGTGGCCCAGGTCTACTCAGTTGTAAGGGAAGTAGAGTTTGTCCTCAAGCTCAGATGGTTTGCCCAGAAGTTGGTCAGCTAAATAACTACCATGACCTGAGTCTGACCGATCATCCTCATCCACCTTCTGTTGTACTTCAGGTATGCTGTAATTCAGGGGTATAAAGTGCTGATTCACTTTGATCATGGTCAATCTCTTGATGTTATGGGGCAAGAGATTGGTCCTTGTCACTGTGACAACTGCACCAGCTGCACTGAATACACGCTCAGCAGTCCCACTGGCTACAGGGCAAGCAAGATACTTTATTGCTATCCTTCTGAGCACTGGCCATTGCCGTCTCTTTGCATACCAATACACCAATTGGTTTTGATCCAGATAGACCTACACTGAGTCATCCAGGTAGGTTTAGACCATCCTCTCAATTGTCATTGGTACTCCATCTTGCTTGACCTCTTTTGCCTTCACCTCTGCTGTGGACTGAAGTCCTGCATTTAGAAACCAATCAAATGCAGACTTTGGGGCTGCGGCGTCTGTTCCTGTTGTTGTTGCTGGTGTTGGTTGTGGTTGCTGTGAGACAACAACACTGTCCGCAGGTTCTGTGGGAGTTGTAGGCTGCACCCCAAAACGTTTGCCCATGAGTGGACCTCTAATTCCCAGCCTTTCTTTTTCTAGGTTGCTGGTTTCCTCAGCAATCTACCTCTTGTAGGTTGAAACATCCTTGTCTGAAAAAGGAATTAAAGTGGCCAGTAATTTTTTGTACCATGGTTCAAGAATGGTGGAACAGATGTAATGTTTGGTTGACACAATAGGCCTCATTATGAGTTTGGCGGTCCTATGACTGCCATGTTTGCAGTGGCAGTCAGACCACCAACAGGCTGGTGGAGAAGACCACCAAATTATGGGCCTCATTACGACCCTGGCAGCCGGTGGTAAGCTGGCGGTAACACCGCCAACATGCTGGCGGTGTTCCGGCAGCTAATATGACCATGGCGCTATAGCCACGGCCATACCGCCGGCCCCTCCACCATAGATGGCACCCATGTAGTCTTGATTCCCCCAAATGCCAATGAACAGGTGTATAGGAACAGGAAAAACGTCCACTCCATCAACGTCCAAGTGGTCTGTTTGGCTGACCTCTACAATTCTCAAGTTTGTGCAAGGTACCCAGGGTCAGTCCATGATTCCTTCATCATGCGGAACAGCAATATCCCACTGCTGATGGCACAACAATACACAGAGAGGGCCTGGCTGGTTGGTGCGTCACATATATCATGTCCAAGATTTAAGTTTAGCTTGTTGTAACTATTCCTTACAAGGGACTCTGGCTACCCAAACCATCCTTGGTTGTTGACACCAGTGAGGTACCCAACTTTGGCAGGGGAGGTCCGCTTCAATGAGGCTCACAGAAGGACAAGGCGTGCTGTGGAGTGGACGTTGGAGCTCCTGAAGGCAAAACTTTGCTGCATCGATAACTCTTGAGGATCCCTCCTCTACTCACCCAACAAAGTATGCCAAATTATTGTTGCCTGCTGCATGCTCCACAACCTCACCCTGAGATGTCAGATACCATTCATACCAGATGAGGGGGAGCCAGTAGTTCCTGTGGGTGAAAATGCAGATTTGCCAAGTGAGGATGAGCATGATGAGGATGAAGCTGGAAACATCAGGGCTGATCTCATCAATCAGTACTTAACCTGACTTGAGGTATGTGATGTGATTAAGGTGATTCAGTGGAGAATTGTGGAAAATAGGAATGTCTGATAAGGTTCTTAGTATGAAGATCAGAGAGGCCATAGGTGGCTCCGAAGCCCATGACTCAGATATGCACGCAGATTGTTACAAGGAGTAGTGTACAGACATTTAATCAAAATAGTTTAACTTTAACTTTTCACATGCACAATTAGATTTACATTTGTATATATGAATTGGCTGTGAAATGTTTATGTATCAATGTGGCCTATTCTTTATGTTTGTCACTTACAGATTGCAGATTGGCATCCTCATTTGGCAATATAAGACAGTATCACAGGCAGATGGGATTTGCATAGGGCATTCGAGATGGTCATGGATTGAACCAGGTACTGTCAGGCATGAGATTTGTGGTGTGTGAGTTTTATGCCAAGACTGTCAGGACAGCGAGATGGTAGTGTCCTATTCCACACTAAAGACCTGTTTGGCATTGGATGTGGGTCCTCCAATTTGTGAGCCCAGCATTTTCGCTGTGCCCTAATACAGCCCAGTGATGAAGGATTCCTAAGAGACCTAGGTAAGGAGCCTCAGACGTTTCTGGGAAATTTTAGTATTTGTTTAAAAGTGTTTTAATGCTATCTGTAGACTCACTGTGTTTCAGGCAGCTTGGCCTTTTAAAGTGCTGTTTTATTTAGCTGTGACTGTTTGACATTTCCATCCTAGTTTGGGGCATAAGACTGCATAAAGCACCCCTCTCTTTTCTGAGTAAAATGACTACATACATATTCCAGAGTGTGTTTAGGAGACTGCTTATTCTGTTTCTGTGATTTAACTTCTTTTTAGAAACTGTCTGAATTCCCTGTTTTTGGCTTAAGAAAGCCACATTTCAGAGTGTGCGATAAGCAATGTTTCAGTGTTTCTTACAATCTCTCCCTTACCTGGAAAGTAGAATCTGCTAGCTTGGAAGTGTGGATTCAGCCTGTCTGTATCCAATGAGATTCTGAATAGAGCAGCAGCTCCCTCCTCCCTTCCCACAGGGGCTGGGCCTAGCTGATTGACTCTCTGAGTCCCAGGCAACCTGATCCCTCCTCCCATACCTGCTCTGGCCCCTTAAGTTTGTGGAGGGGAACCCCAAGACAGCCACCTCCATTTTGTGAGCCCAGCATTTTCCCTGTGCCCTAATACAGCCCAGTGACCAAGGATTCCTAAAAGACCTATGGAAGGAGACCAAGACTTTTCTGGGAAATCTTATTACTTGTTTAAAAGTAGTTTTTACTGCTACCCATGCCTGTTTACTGTAGACTCTCTATGTTTCAGGCAGGTTGGCCTTTTAAAGTGCTATTCTTTTAGCAGTGACTGTTTGAAATTTCCCTCCTAGTTTGTGGCAAAAGACTGCTTAAAGCCTCCCCACTCTCTTCTCAGTGAAAAGGCTATATACATCTTCCAGAGTGTGTTTAGGAGACTGCTTAATCTGCTTCTGTGATTTAAATTGTGCTTAGAAACTGTGTGCATCCCCTGTTTTTGGCTTTAATAAGCCACATTTCAGAGTGCGCAACAAGCAGTATTTCCGTGTTCTTCACAATCTTTCCCTTCCCTGAAAAGTAGACTCTGCTTGCTTGGAAGAGTGGATTCAGCCTGTCTATATCTAAGGAGATTCTGAATAGAGCAGCAGCTCCCTCCTCCCTTCCCACAGGAGCTGAGCCTAGCTGATTGCCTCTCTGAGTGCCAGGCAACCGGAGCCCACCTCCCACACCTGCTCTGGCCCCTTAAGTTTGTGGAGGGAGCCCTAAGACAGCCACCTCCATTTTGTGAGCCCATCATTTTCTCTGTGCCCTAATACAGCCCAGTGATCATGGATTCCTAAGAGACCTAGGTAAGGAGCCCCAGACTTTTTCTGGGAAATCTTATCATTTGTTTAAAAGAGTTTTTTACTGCTACCCTGCCTGTTTACTGTGGACCCTCTTTGTTTCAGGCAGCTGGCCTTCTATAGTGACTGTTTCAAATTTCCATCCTAGTTTGTGGCACAAGAATGCATACAGTTCCCCACCCCCTCTTTTCTAAGTAAAAAGGCTACATACATCTTCCAGAGTGTGTTTAGGAGACTGCTTAATCTGTTCCTGTGATTTAAATTGTGTTTAGAAACTGTCTGCATCCCTTGTTTTTGCCCTAAAAAAGCCATATTTCAGAGTGCCTTACAAGCTGCATTTCAGTGTTTTTTACAGTCTCTCCCTTACCTGGAAGGAAGCCTCTGGTAGCTTAGAAGTGTGGATTCAGCCTGTCTGTATTTAGGAGATTCTGAAGAGAGCAGCAGCACCATTCTCCCTCCGACAGGGGCTGGGCCTAGCTGATTGGCTTTCTGAGTCCCAGGCAACCTGAGCCCTCCTCCCACACCTGCTTTGGCCACTTAAGTTTGTGGCAGGAACTCCAAGACAGCCACCTCCATTTTCTGAACCCAGCATTTTCCCTGTGCCCTAATACAGCCCAGTGATCAAGGATACCTAAGAGACCTAGGTAAGGAGCCCCAGACTTTTCTTGGAAATATTATTTGATTACAAGTGTTTTTACTGCTACCCGTGCCTGTGTACTGTAGAGTCTCTGTGTTTCAGACAGCGTGGTAATTCAATTGCTGTTTTCTTAGCCATGACTGTTAAAAATTCCCTCCTAGTTTGTGGCACAATACTGCATTAAGCCCCACGTCTTTTCTAAGTAAAAAGGCCACATACATGTTCCAGAGTGTGTTTAGGAGACTGCCTAATCAGTTTCTGTGATTTAACTTGTGTTTAGAAACTGTCTGCACCCCGTTTTTGCCTTGAAAAAGCCACATTTCAGAGAGTGCAACAAGCAGTAGTTCAGTGCTTTTTACAGTCTCTCCTTTACCTGAAAAGTAGACTCTGATAGCTTGGAAGTGTGGATTCAGCCTGTCTGTATCCAAGGAGATTCTGAATAGAGCAGCAGCTACCTCCACCCTTCCCAAAGGGGCTGGGCCTAGCTGATTGGCTCTCTGAGTCCCAGGCAACCTGAGCCCTCCTCCCACACCTGCTCTGGAACCCTAAAGTTTGTGGAGGGAATGCAAAGGCAGCCACCTCCATTTTGTAAGCCCAGCATTTTCCCTGTGCCTTAATACAGCCCAGTTATCAAGGATTCCTAAGAGACCTGTGTAAGGAGCCACAGACTTTTTCTGGGAAATGTTATTATTTCTTTAAAAGTGTTTTAATTGCTACTATAACTGTTTACTGTAGACTCTCTGTGTTTCAGGCAGCTTGGACTTTTAAAGTGATGTTTTTTAGCCGTCACTGTTTGAAATTTCCCTCCTAGTTTGTGCCACAAGACTGCATAAAGCCTCCTAACTCTCTTCTCAGTGAAAAGGTTATATACATCTTCCAGAGCGTGTTTAGGAGTCTGCTTTATCTGTGATTTAAATTGTGTTTAGAAACTGTGCATTTCCTGTTTTTGCCTTTAATAAGCCACATTTCAGAGTGCGCGACAAGGAGTATTTCTGTGTTCTTTATAATCTTTCCCTTCCCTGGAAAGTAGACTCTGCTAGCTTGGAAGTGTGGATTCAGCCTGTCTGTAGCCAAGAAGATTCTGAATAGAGCAGCAGCTCCCTCCTCCCTTCGCACAGGGGCTAGGCCTAGCTGATTGGCTCTCTGTGTCCTAGGCAACCTGAGCCCACCTCTCACACCTGCTCTGGCCCCTTAACTTTGTGGAGGGAACCCTAACACAGCCACTTCCATTTTGTGAGCCCAGCATTTTCCCTGTGCCCTAATACAGTCCAGTGATCAAGGATTCCTAAGAGACCGAGGTAAGGAGCCCAAGACTTTTTCTTTGAAATCTAAATATTTGTTTAAAAGTGTTTTTTTACTGCTACCCGTGCCTGTTTACTGTGGACTCTCTGTGTTTCAGGCAGCTTGGCCTTTTGAAGTGCTGTATTTTTAGCTGGGACTGTTTAAAATGTCCCTCGTAGTTTGTGGCAGAAGACTGCATACAGCCCCCCACCTCTTTTCTAAGTAAAAAGGCTACATACATCTTTCAGAGTGTGTTTAGGAGACTGCTTACTCTGTTTCTGTGATTTAAATTGTGTTTAGAAAATGTCTGCGTCCCTTGTTTTTGTCCTAAAAAAGCAACATTTCAGGGTGCGCGACAAGCAGCATTTCAGTGTTTTTTACAATCTCTCCCTTACCTGAAAAGTAGACTCTGCTAGCTTGGAAGCGTGGATTTAGACTGTCTGCAGCCAAGGAGATTCTGAATAGAGCAGAAGCTCCCTCCTCCTTTCCCACAGGGGCTGGGCCTAGATGATTGGCTCTCTGAGTCCCAGGCAACCTGAGCCCTCCTCTCACACCTGTTCTGGCCCCTTAAGTTTGTGGAGGGAACCCCAAGACAGCAACCTCCATTTTCCGATCCCATCATTTTCCCTGTGCACTAAAACAGCCCAGTGATCAATGATTCCTAAGAGACCTAGGTAAGGAGACCAAGACTTTTCTGGGAAATCTTATTATTTGTTCAAAAGTGTTTTTTTCGGCTACCGTGCCTGTTTACTGTAGAGTCTCTATGTTTCAGGCAGGTTGGCCTTTTAAAGTGCTATTCTTTTAGCAGTGACTGTTTGAAATTTCCCTCCTAGTTTGTGGCAAAAGACTGCTTAAAGCCTCCCCACTCTCTTCTCAGTGAAAAGGCTATATACATCTTCCAGAGTGTGTTTAGGAGACTGCTTAATCTGCTTCTGTGATTTAATTTGTGCTTAGAAACTGTGTGCATCCCCTGTTTTTGGCTTTAATAAGCCACATTTCAGAGTGCGCAACAAGCAGTATTTCCGTGTTCTACACAATCTTTCCCTTCCCTGAAAAGTAGACTCTGCTTGCTTGGAAGAGTGCATTCAGCCTGTCTATATCTAAGGAGATTCTGAATAGAGCAGCAGCTCCCTCCTCCCTTCCCACAGGAGCTGAGCCTAGCTGATTGCCTCTCTGAGTGCCAGGCAACCGGAGCCCACCTCCCACACCTGCTCTGGCCCCTTAAGTTTGTGGAGGGAGCCCTAAGACAGCCACCTCCATTTTGTGAGCCCATCATTTTCTCTGTGCCCTAATACAGCCCAGTGATCATGGATTCCTAAGAGACCTAGGTAAGGAGCCCCAGACTTTTTCTGGGAAATCTTATCATTTGTTTAAAAGAGTTTTTTACTGCTACCCTGCCTGTTTACTGTGGACCCTCTTTGTTTCAGGCAGCTGGCCTTCTATAGTGACTGTTTCAAATTTCCATCCTAGTTTGTGGCACAAGAATGCATACAGTTCTCCACCCCCTCCTTTCGAAGTAAAAAGGCTACATACATCTTCCAGAGTGTGTTTAGGAGACTGCTTAATCTGTTCCTGTGATTTAAATTGTGTTTAGAAACTGTCTGCATCCCTTGTTTTTGCCCTAAAAAAGCCATATTTCAGAGTGCCTTACAAGCTGCATTTCAGTGTTTTTTACAGTCTCTCCCTTACCTGGAAGGAAGCCTCTGGTAGCTTAGAAGTGTGGATTCAGCCTGTCTGTATTTAGGAGATTCTGAAGAGAGCAGCAGCACCATTCTCCCTCCGACAGGGGCTGGGCCTAGCTGATTGGCTTTCTGAGTCCCAGGCAACCTGAGCCCTCCTCCCACACCTGCTTTGGCTACTTAAGTTTGTGGCAGGAACTCCAAGACAGCCACCTCCATTTTCTGAACCCAGCATTTTCCCTTTGCCCTAATACAGCCCAGTGATCAAGGATACCTAAGAGACCTAGGTAAGGAGCCCCAGACTTTTCTGGGAAATATTATTTGATTACAAGTGTTTTTACTGCTACCCGTGCCTGTGTACTGTAGAGTCTCTGTGTTTCAGACAGCGTGGTAATTCAATTGCTGTTTTCTTAGCCATGACTGTTAAAAATTCCCTCCTAGTTTGTGGCACAATACTGCATTAAGCCCCATGTCTTTTCTAAGTAAAAAGGCCACATACATGTTCCAGAGTGTGTTTAGGAGACTGCCTAATCAGTTTCTGTGATTTAACTTGTGTTTAGAAACTGTCTGCACCCCGTTTTTGCCTTGAAAAAGCCACATTTCAGAGAGTGCAACAAGCAGTAGTTTAGTGCTTTTTACAGTCTCTCCTTTACCTGAAAAGTAGACTCTAATAGCTTGGAAGTGTGGATTCAGCCTGTCTGTATCCAAGGAGATTCTGAATAGAGCAGCAGCTACCTCCACCATTCCCAAAGGGGCTGGGCCTAGCTGATTGGCTCTCTGAGTCCCAGCAACCTGAGCCCTCCTCCCACACCTGCTCTGGAACCCTAAAGTTTGTGGAGGGAATGCAAAGGCAGCCACCTCCATTTTGTAAGCCCAGCATTTTCCCTGTGCCTTAATACAGCCCAGTTATCAAGGATTCCTAAGAGACCTGTGTAAGGAGCCACAGACTTTTTCTGGGAAATGTTATTATTTCTTTAAAAGTGTTTTAATTGCTACTATAACTGTTTACTGTAGACTCTCTGTGTTTCAGGCAGCTTGGACTTTTAAAGTGATGTTTTTTAGCCGTCACTGTTTGAAATTTCCCTCCTAGTTTGTGCCACAAGACTGCATAAAGCCTCCTAACTCTCTTCTCAGTGAAAAGGTTATATACATCTTCCAGAGCGTGTTTAGGAGTCTGCTTAATCTGTGATTTAAATTGTGTTTAGAAACTGTGCATTTCCTGTTTTTGCCTTTAATAAGCCACATTTCAGAGTGCGCGACAAGCAGTATTTCTGTGTTCTTTATAATCTTTCCCTTCCCTGGAAAGTAGACTCTGCTAGCTTGGAAGTGTGGATTCAGCCTGTCTGTAGCCAAGAAGATTCTGAATAGAGCAGCAGCTCCCTCCTCCCTTCGCACAGGGGCTAGGCCTAGCTGATTGGCTCTCTGTGTCCTAGGCAACCTGAGCCCACCTCTCACACCTGCTCTGGCCCCTTAAGTTTGTGGAGGGAACCCTAACACAGCCACTTCCATTTTGTGAGCCCAGCATTTTCCCTGTGCCCTAATACAGTCCAGTGATCAAGGATTCCTAAGAGACCGAGGTAAGGAGCCCAAGACTTTTTCTGGGAAATCTAAATATTTGTTTAAAAGTGTTTTTTTACTGCTACCCGTGCCTGTTTACTGTGGACTCTCTGTGTTTCAGGCAGCTTGGCCTTTTGAAGTGCTGTATTTTTAGCTGGGACTGTTTAAAATGTCCCTCGTAGTTTGTGGCACAAGACTGCATACAGCCCCCCACCTCTTTTCTAAGTAAAAAGGCTACATACATCTTTCAGAGTGTGTTTAGGAGACTGCTTACTCTGTTTCTGTGATTTAAATTGTGTTTAGAAAATGTCTGCATCCCTTGTTTTTGTCCTAAAAAGCAACATTTCAGGGTGCGCGACAAGCAGCATTTCAGTGTTTTTTACAATCTCTCCCTTACCTGAAAAGTAGACTCTGCTAGCTTGGAAGCGTGGATTTAGACTGTCTGCAGCCAAGGAGATTCTGAATAGAGCAGAAGCTCCCTCCTCCTTTCCCACAGGGGCTGGGCCTAGATGATTGGCTCTCTGAGTCCCAGGCAACCTGAGCCCTCCTCTCACACCTGTTCTGGCCCCTTAAGTTTGTGGAGGGAACCCCAAGACAGCAACCTCCATTTTCCGATCCCATCATTTTCCCTGTGCACTAAAACAGCCCAGTGATCAATGATTCCTAAGAGACCTAGGTAAGGAGACCAAGACTTTTCTGGGAAATCTTATTATTTGTTCAAAAGTGTTTTTTTCGGCTACCGTGCCTGTTTACTGTAGAGTCTCTATGTTTCAGGCAGGTTGGCCTTTTAAAGTGCTATTCTTTTAGCAGTGACTGTTTGAAATTTCCCTCCTAGTTTGTGGCAAAAGACTGCTTAAAGCCTCCCCACTCTCTTCTCAGTGAAAAGGCTATATACATCTTCCAGAGTGTGTTTAGGAGACTGCTTAATCTGCTTCTGTGATTTAATTTGTGCTTAGAAACTGTGTGCATCCCCTGTTTTTGGCTTTAATAAGCCACATTTCAGAGTGCGCAACAAGCAGTATTTCCGTGTTCTTCACAATCTTTCCCTTCCCTGAAAAGTAGACTCTGCTTGCTTGGAAGAGTGCATTCAGCCTGTCTATATCTAAGGAGATTCTGAATAGAGCAGCAGCTCCCTCCTCCCTTCCCACAGGAGCTGAGCCTAGCTGATTGCCTCTCTGAGTGCCAGGCAACCGGAGCCCACCTCCCACACCTGCTCTGGCCCCTTAAGTTTGTGGAGGGAGCCCTAAGACAGCCACCTCCATTTTGTGAGCCCATCATTTTCTCTGTGCCCTAATACAGCCCAGTGATCATGGATTCCTAAGAGACCTAGGTAAGGAGCCCCAGACTTTTTCTGGGAAATCTTATCATTTGTTTAAAAGAGTTTTTTACTGCTACCCTGCCTGTTTACTGTGGACCCTCTTTGTTTCAGGCACCTGGCCTTCTATAGTGACTGTTTCAAATTTCCATCCTAGTTTGTGGCACAAGAATGCATACAGTTCCCCACCCCCTCTTTTCGAAGTAAAAAGGCTACATACATCTTCCAGAGTGTGTTTAGGAGACTGCTTAATCTGTTCCTGTGATTTAAATTGTGTTTAGAAACTGTCTGCATCCCTTGTTTTTGCCCTAAAAAAGCCATATTTCAGAGTGCCTTACAAGCTGCATTTCAGTGTTTTTTACAGTCTCTCCCTTACCTGGAAGGAAGCCTCTGGTAGCTTAGAAGTGTGGATTCAGCCTGTCTGTATTTAGGAGATTCTGAAGAGAGCAGCAGCACCATTCTCCCTCCGACAGGGGCTGGGCCTAGCTGATTGGCTTTCTGAGTCCCAGCTAACCTGAGCCCTCCTCCCACACCTGCTTTGGCCACTTAAGTTTGTGGCAGGAACTCCAAGACAGCCACCTCCATTTTCTGAACCCAGCATTTTCCCTTTGCCCTAATACAGCCCAGTGATCAAGGATACCTAAGAGACCTAGGTAAGGAGCCCCAGACTTTTCTGGGAAATATTATTTGATTACAAGTGTTTTTACTGCTACCCGTGCCTGTGTACTGTAGAGTCTCTGTGTTTCAGACAGCGTGGTAATTCAATTGCTGTTTTCTTAGCCATGACTGTTAAAAATTCCCTCCTAGTTTGTGGCACAATACTGCATTAAGCCCCATGTCTTTTCTAAGTAAAAAGGCCACATACATGTTCCAGAGTGTGTTTAGGAGACTGCCTAATCAGTTTCTGTGATTTAACTTGTGTTTAGAAACTGTCTGCACCCCGTTTTTGCCTTGAAAAAGCCACATTTCAGAGAGTGCAACAAGCAGTAGTTTAGTGCTTTTTACAGTCTCTCCTTTACCTGAAAAGTAGACTCTGATAGCTTGGAAGTGTGGATTCAGCCTGTCTGTATCCAAGGAGATTCTGAATAGAGCAGCAGCTACCTCCACCCTTCCCAAAGGGGCTGGGCCTAGCTGATTGGCTCTCTGAGTCCCAGCAACCTGAGCCCTCCTCCCACACCTGCTCTGGAACCCTAAAGTTTGTGGAGGGAATGCAAAGGCAGCCACCTCCATTTTGTAAGCCCAGCATTTTCCCTGTGCCTTAATACAGCCCAGTTATCAAGGATTCCTAAGAGACCTGTGTAAGGAGCCACAGACTTTTTCTGGGAAATGTTATTATTTCTTTAAAAGTGTTTTAATTGCTACTATAACTGTTTACTGTAGACTCTCTGTGTTTCAGGCAGCTTGGACTTTTAAAGTGATGTTTTTTAGCCGTCACTGTTTGAAATTTCCCTCCTAGTTTGTGCCACAAGACTGCATAAAGCCTCCTAACTCTCTTCTCAGTGAAAAGGTTATATACATCTTCCAGAGCGTGTTTAGGAGTCTGCTTAATCTGTGATTTAAATTGTGTTTAGAAACTGTGCATTTCCTGTTTTTGCCTTTAATAAGCCACATTTCAGAGTGCGCGACAAGCAGTATTTCTGTGTTCTTTATAATCTTTCCCTTCCCTGGAAAGTAGACTCTGCTAGCTTGGAAGTGTGGATTCAGCCTGTCTGTAGCCAAGAAGATTCTGAATAGAGCAGCAGCTCCCTCCTCCCTTCGCACAGGGGCTAGGCCTAGCTGATTGGCTCTCTGTGTCCTAGGCAACCTGAGCCCACCTCTCACACCTGCTCTGGCCCCTTAAGTTTGTGGAGGGAACCCTAACACAGCCACTTCCATTTTGTGAGCCCAGCATTTTCCCTGTGCCCTAATACAGTCCAGTGATCAAGGATTCCTAAGAGACCGAGGTAAGGAGCCCAAGACTTTTTCTGGGAAATCTAAATATTTGTTTAAAAGTGTTTTTTTACTGCTACCCGTGCCTGTTTACTGTGGACTCTCTGTGTTTCAGGCAGCTTGGCCTTTTGAAGTGCTGTATTTTTAGCTGGGACTGTTTAAAATGTCCCTCGTAGTTTGTGGCACAAGACTGCATACAGCCCCCCACCTCTTTTCTAAGTAAAAAGGCTACATACATCTTTCAGAGTGTGTTTAGGAGACTGCTTACTCTGTTTCTGTGATTTAAATTGTGTTTAGAAAATGTCTGCGTCCCTTGTTTTTGTCCTAAAAAAGCAACATTTCAGGGTGCGCGACAAGCAGCATTTCAGTGTTTTTTACAATCTCTCCCTTACCTGAAAAGTAGACTCTGCTAGCTTGGAAGCGTGGATTTAGACTGTCTGCAGCCAAGGAGATTCTGAATAGAGCAGAAGCTCCCTCCTCCTTTCCCACAGGGGCTGGGCCTAGATGATTGGCTCTCTGAGTCCCAGGCAACCTGAGCCCTCCTCTCACACCTGTTCTGGCCCCTTAAGTTTGTGGAGGGAACCCCAAGACAGCAACCTCCATTTTCCGATCCCATCATTTTCCCTGTGCACTAAAACAGCCCAGTGATCAATGATTCCTAAGAGACCTAGGTAAGGAGACCAAGACTTTTCTGGGAAATCTTATTATTTGTTCAAAAGTGTTTTTTTCGGCTACCGTGCCTGTTTACTGTAGAGTCTCTATGTTTCAGGCAGGTTGGCCTTTTAAAGTGCTATTCTTTTAGCAGTGACTGTTTGAAATTTCCCTCCTAGTTTGTGGCAAAAGACTGCTTAAAGCCTCCCCACTCTCTTCTCAGTGAAAAGGCTATATACATCTTCCAGAGTGTGTTTAGGAGACTGCTTAATCTGCTTCTGTGATTTAATTTGTGCTTAGAAACTGTGTGCATCCCCTGTTTTTGGCTTTAATAAGCCACATTTCAGAGTGCGCAACAAGCAGTATTTCCGTGTTCTTCACAATCTTTCCCTTCCCTGAAAAGTAGACTCTGCTTGCTTGGAAGAGTGCATTCAGCCTGTCTATATCTAAGGAGATTCTGAATAGAGCAGCAGCTCCCTCCTCCCTTCCCACAGGAGCTGAGCCTAGCTGATTGCCTCTCTGAGTGCCAGGCAACCGGAGCCCACCTCCCACACCTGCTCTGGCCCCTTAAGTTTGTGGAGGGAGCCCTAAGACAGCCACCTCCATTTTGTGAGCCCATCATTTTCTCTGTGCCCTAATACAGCCCAGTGATCATGGATTCCTAAGAGACCTAGGTAAGGAGCCCCAGACTTTTTCTGGGAAATCTTATCATTTGTTTAAAAGAGTTTTTTACTGCTACCCTGCCTGTTTACTGTGGACCCTCTTTGTTTCAGGCAGCTGGCCTTCTATAGTGACTGTTTCAAATTTCCATCCTAGTTTGTGGCACAAGAATGCATACAGTTCCCCACCCCCTCTTTTCGAAGTAAAAAGGCTACATACATCTTCCAGAGTGTGTTTAGGAGACTGCTTAATCTGTTCCTGTGATTTAAATTGTGTTTAGAAACTGTCTGCATCCCTTGTTTTTGCCCTAAAAAAGCCATATTTCAGAGTGCCTTACAAGCTGCATTTCAGTGTTTTTTACAGTCTCTCCCTTACCTGGAAGGAAGCCTCTGGTAGCTTAGAAGTGTGGATTCAGCCTGTCTGTATTTAGGAGATTCTGAAGAGAGCAGCAGCACCATTCTCCCTCCGACAGGGGCTGGGCCTAGCTGATTGGCTTTCTGAGTCCCAGGCAACCTGAGCCCTCCTCCCACACCTGCTTTGGCCACTTAAGTTTGTGGCAGGAACTCCAATACAGCCACCTCCATTTTCTGAACCCAGCATTTTCCCTTTGCCCTAATACAGCCCAGTGATCAAGGATACCTAAGAGACCTAGGTAAGGAGCCCCAGACTTTTCTGGGAAATATTATTTGATTACAAGTGTTTTTACTGCTACCCGTGCCTGTGTACTGTAGAGTCTCTGTGTTTCAGACAGCGTGGTAATTCAATTGCTGTTTTCTTAGCCATGACTGTTAAAAATTCCCTCCTAGTTTGTGGCACAATACTGCATTAAGCCCCATGTCTTTTCTAAGTAAAAAGGCCACATACATGTTCCAGAGTGTGTTTAGGAGACTGCCTAATCAGTTTCTGTGATTTAACTTGTGTTTAGAAACTGTCTGCACCCCGTTTTTGCCTTGAAAAAGCCACATTTCAGAGAGTGCAACAAGCAGTAGTTTAGTGCTTTTTACAGTCTCTCCTTTACCTGAAAAGTAGACTCTGATAGCTTGGAAGTGTGGATTCAGCCTGTCTGTATCCAAGGAGATTCTGAATAGAGCAGCAGCTACCTCCACCCTTCCCAAAGGGGCTGGGCCTAGCTGATTGGCTCTCTGAGTCCCAGCAACCTGAGCCCTCCTCCCACACCTGCTCTGGAACCCTAAAGTTTGTGGAGGGAATGCAAAGGCAGCCACCTCCATTTTGTAAGCCCAGCATTTTCCCTGTGCCTTAATACAGCCCAGTTATCAAGGATTCCTAAGAGACCTGTGTAAGGAGCCACAGACTTTTTCTGGGAAATGTTATTATTTCTTTAAAGGTGTTTTAATTGCTACTATAACTGTTTACTGTAGACTCTCTGTGTTTCAGGCAGCTTGGACTTTTAAAGTGATGTTTTTTAGCCGTCACTGTTTGAAATTTCCCTCCTAGTTTGTGCCACAAGACTGCATAAAGCCTCCTAACTCTCTTCTCAGTGAAAAGGTTATATACATCTTCCAGAGCGTGTTTAGGAGTCTGCTTAATCTGTGATTTAAATTGTGTTTAGAAACTGTGCATTTCCTGTTTTTGCCTTTAATAAGCCACATTTCAGAGTGCGCGACAAGCAGTATTTCTGTGTTCTTTATAATCTTTCCCTTCCCTGGAAAGTAGACTCTGCTAGCTTGGAAGTGTGGATTCAGCCTGTCTGTAGCCAAGAAGATTCTGAATAGAGCAGCAGCTCCCTCCTCCCTTCGCACAGGGGCTAGGCCTAGCTGATTGGCTCTCTGTGTCCTAGGCAACCTGAGCCCACCTCTCACACCTGCTCTGGCCCCTTAAGTTTGTGGAGGGAACCCTAACACAGCCACTTCCATTTTGTGAGCCCAGCATTTTCCCTGTGCCCTAATACAGTCCAGTGATCAAGGATTCCTAAGAGACCAAGGTAAGGAGCCCAAGACTTTTTCTGGGAAATCTAAATATTTGTTTAAAAGTGTTTTTTTACTGCTACCCGTGCCTGTTTACTGTGGACTCTCTGTGTTTCAGGCAGCTTGGCCTTTTGAAGTGCTGTATTTTTAGCTGGGACTGTTTAAAATGTCCCTCGTAGTTTGTGGCACAAGACTGCATACAGCCCCCCACCTCTTTTCTAAGTAAAAAGGCTACATACATCTTTCAGAGTGTGTTTAGGAGACTGCTTACTCTGTTTCTGTGATTTAAATTGTGTTTAGAAAATGTCTGCGTCCCTTGTTTTTGTCCTAAAAAAGCAACATTTCAGGGTGCGCGACAAGCAGCATTTCAGTGTTTTTTACAATCTCTCCCTTACCTGAAAAGTAGACTCTGCTAGCTTGGAAGCGTGGATTTAGACTGTCTGCAGCCAAGGAGATTCTGAATAGAGCAGAAGCTCCCTCCTCCTTTCCCACAGGGGCTGGGCCTAGATGATTGGCTCTCTGAGTCCCAGGCAACCTGAGCCCTCCTCTCACACCTGTTCTGGCCCCTTAAGTTTGTGGAGGGAACCCCAAGACAGCAACCTCCATTTTCCGATCCCATCATTTTCCCTGTGCACTAAAACAGCCCAGTGATCAATGATTCCTAAGAGACCTAGGTAAGGAGCCCCAGACATTTCTGGGAAATCTTATTATTTGTTCAAAAGTGTTTTTTTCGGCTACCGTGCCTGTTTACTGTAGAGTCTCTGTGTTTCAGACGGCGTGGCCTTTTAAAGTGCTGTTTATTTAGCCATGACTGTTTGAAATTTCCCTCCTGGTTTGAGGCACAACACTGCATAAACCCCCGCTCTTTTCTAAGTAAAAAGGCCACATACATCTTCCAGAGTGTGTTTGGGAGACTGCTTAATCTGTTTCTGTGATTTCAATTGTGTTGAGAAACTGTCTGAATCCTCTGTTTTTGCCTTAAAAAATCCACATTTCAGAGTGCGCGACAAGCAGTATTTTAGTGTTTTTTAAAGTCTCTCCCTTACCTGGAAAGTAGACTCTGCTAGCTTGGAAGTGTGGATTCAGCCTGTCTCTATCCAAGGAGATTCTGAATAGAGCAGCAGCACCCTCCACCCTTCCCACATGGGCTGGCCCTAGCTGATTTGCTCTCTGAGTCCCAGGCAACCTGAGCCCTCCTACCACACCTGCTCTGGCCCCTTAATTTTGTGCAGGGAACCCCCAAGACAACCACCTCCATTTTGTGATCCAAGCATTTTCCCTGTGTCCTAATACAGCCCAGTGATCAAGGATTCCTAAGAGACCTATGTAAGGAGCCCCAGACGTTTTCTGGGAAATGTAATTATTTGTTTAAAAGTGTTTTTTACTGCTACCCATGCCTGTTTACTGTAGACTCTCTATGTTTCAGGCAGCTTGGCCTTTTAAAGTGTTATTTTCTTTAGCTGTGACTGTTTTAAATTTCCCTCCTAGAGTGTGGCAAAAGACTGCTTAAAGCCTCCCCACTCTCTTCTCAGTGAAAAGGCTATATACATCTTCCAGAGTGTGTTTAGGAGACTGCTTAATCTGCTTCTGTGATTTAAATTGTGTTTAGAAACTGTGTGCATCCCCTGTTTTTGGCTTTAATAAGCCACATTTCAGAGTGCGCGACAAGCAGTATTTCAATGTTCTTCACAATCTTTCACTTCCCTGAAAAGTAGACTCTGCTAGCTTGGAAGAGTGGATTCAGCCTGTCTGTATCTAAGGAGATTCTGAATAGAGCAGCAGCTCCCTCCTCCCTTCCCACAGGAGCTGAGTGTAGCTGATTGCCTCTCTGAGTCCCAGGCAACCTGAGCCCACCTCCCACACCTGCTCTGGCCCCTTAAGTTTGTGGATGGAGCCCTAAGACAGCCACCTCCATTTTGTGAGCCCATCATTTTCTCTGTGCCCTAATACAGCCCAGTGATCATGGATCCCTAAGAGACCTAGGTAAGGAGCCCCAGACGTTTTCTGGGAAATCTTATCATTTGTTTAAAAGCATTTTTTACTGCTACCCTGCCTGTTTACTGTGGACTCTCTTTGTTTCAGGCAGCTGGCCTTTTAAAGTGACTGTTTAAAATTTCGAACCTAGTTTGTGGCACAAGAATGCATAAAGTTTCCCACCCCCTCTTTTCTAAGTAAAAAGGCTACATACATCTTCCAGAGTGTGTTTAGGAGACTGCTTAATCTGTTTCTGTGATTTAAATTGTGTTTAGAAACTGTCTGCATCCCTTGTTTTTGCCATAAAAAAGCCATATTTCAGAGTGCCTTACAAGCTGCATTTCAGTGTTTATTACAGTCCCTCCCATACCTGGAAGGAAGACTCTGGTAGCTTAGAAGTGTGGATTAAGCCTGTCTGTATCTAGGAGATTCTGAAGAGAGTAGCAGCACCATTCTCCCTCCGACAGGGACTCGGCCAAGCTGATTGGCTCTCTGAGTCCCAGGCAAACTGAGCCCTCCTCCCACACCTGCTTTGGCCACTTAAGTTTGTGGCAGGAACTCCAAGACAGTCACCTACATTTTCTGAGCCCAGCATTTTCCCTGTGCCCTAATACAGCCCAGTGATCAAGGATTCCTAAGAGACCTAGGTAAGGAGCCCCAGACTTTTCTGGGAAATATTATTTGTTTACAAGGGTTTTTACTCCTACCCGTGCCTGTGTACTGTAGAGTCTCTGTGTTTCAGACAGCGTGGCAATTCAATGGCTGTTTTCTTAGCCATGACTTTTTGAAATTCCCTCCTAGTTTGAGGCACCAGACTACATAAACCCCACGTCTTTTCTTAGTAAAAAGGGTACATACATCTTCCAGAGTGTGTTTAGGAGACTGCCTAATCTGTTTCTGTGAATTAACTTGTGTTTAGTAACTGTCTGCATCCCATGTTTTTGCCTTAAAAAGCCACATTTCAGAGTGCCCGACACGCAGTATTTCAGTGTTTGTTAATGTCTCTTCCTGACCTGGAAGGTAGACTCTGCTAGCTTGGAAGTTTGGATTCAGCCTGTCCGTATCCAAGGAGATTCTAAGTAGAACAGCAGCTCCCTCCTCCTTTCCCACAGGGGCTGGGCCCAGCTGATTGCCTCTCTGAGTCCCAGGCAACCTGAGCCCACCTCCCACTCCTCTTCTGGACCCTTAAGTTTATGGAGGGAACCCCAAGACAGCCACCTCCATTTTGTGATCCCTGCATTTTCTGTGTGCCCTAATACAGCACAGTGATCAAGGATTCCCAAGAGACCTAGGTAAGGAGCCCCACAAATTTCTTAGAAATCTTCTTATTTGTTTAAAAGTGTTTTTTACTGCTACCTGTGTCTGTTTAATGTAGACTCTCTGTGTTTCAGGCAGCTTGGCCTTTTTAAGTGCTGTTTATTTTAGCCGGGACTGTTTGAAATTTCCCTCCTAGTTTGTGGCACAATACTGCATTAAGCCCCACGTCTTTTCTAAGTAAAAAGGCTACATACATCTTCCAGAGTGTGTTTAGGAGACTGCCTAATCTGTTTCTGTGATTTAACTTGTGTTTAGAAACTGTCTGCATCCCCTGTTTTTGCCTTAAAAAGCCACATTTCAGAGTGTGTGAGAAGCAGTATTTCAGTGCTTTTTACAGTCTCTCCTTTACCTGAAAAGTAGACTCTGCTAGCTTGGAAGTGTGGATTCAGCCTGTCTGTATCCAAGGCGATTCTGAATAGAGCAGCAGCTCCCTCCTCCCTTCCCACAGGGGCTGGGCCTAGCTGATTGGCTCTCTGAGTCCCAGGCAACCTGAGCCCGCCTCCCACACCTGCTCTGGAACCCTAAAGTTTGTGGAGGGAATCCAATGGCAGCCACCTCCATTGTTTAAGCCCAGCATTTTCCCTGTGCCTTAATACAGCCCAGTTATCAAGGATTCCTAAGAGACCTGTGTAAGGAGCCACAGACTTTTTCTGGGAAATGTTATTATTTCTTTAAAAGTGTTTTAATTGCTACTATAACTGTTTACTGTAGACTCTCTGTGTTTCAGGCAGCTTGGAGTTTTAAAGTGATGTTTTTTTAGCCGTCACTGTTTGAAATTTCCCTCCTAGTTTGTGCCACAAGACTGCATAAAGCCTCCTAACTCTCTTCTCAGTGAGAAGGGTATATACATCTTCCAGAGCGTGTTTAGGAATCTGCTTAATCTGTTTCTGTGATTTAAATTGTGTTTAGAAACTGTGCTTTTCCTGTTTTTTCCTTTAATAAGCCACATTTCAGAGTGCGTGACAAGCAGTATTTCTGTGTTCTTTATAATCTTTCCCTTCCCTGGAAAGTAGACTCTGCTAGCTTGGAAGTGTGGATTCAGCCTGTCTGTAGCCAAGAAGATTCTGAATAGAGCAGCAGCTCGCCTCCTCCCTTCGCACAGAGGCTTGGCCTAGCTGATTGGCTCTCTGAGTGCCAGGCAACCTGAGCCCACCTCTCACACCTGCTTTGGCCCCTGAAGTTTGTGGAGGGAACCCCCAAGTCAGCCACCTCCATTTTGTGAGCCCAGCATTTTCCCTGTGCCCTAATACAGCCCAGTGATCAAGGATCCCTAAGAGACCAAGGTAAGGAGCCCCATACTTTTCTGGGAAATCTTATTATTTGTTTAAAAGTGTTCTTTACTGCTACAAGTGCCTGTTTACTGTAGACTCCCTTTTTTTTCAGGCACCTTAGCCTTTTAAAGTGCCGTTTTTTTAGCCGTGATTGTTTGAAATTTCCCTCCTAGTTTGTGGCACAAGACTGCATAAAGCCCCCCCCCACCTCTTCCCTAAGTAAAACGGCTACATACGTCTTCCAGAGTGTGTTTAGGAGACTATTTAATCTGTTTCTGTGATTTAAATTGTGTTTAGAAACTGTCTGCATCCCTGGTTTTTGCCTTAAAAAAGCCACATTTCAGAGTGCACGACAAGCAGTATTTCAGTGTTTTTTACAATCTCTCACTTACTCAGAAAGTAGACTCTGCTAGCTTGAAAGTGTGGATTCAACATGTCTGTATCCAAGGAGTGTCTCAATAGAGCAGCAGCTCCCTCCTCCCTTCCCACAGGGGCTGGGACTAGCTGATTGGCACTCTGAGTCCGAGACAACCTGATCCCTCCTCGCACACCTGCTCTGGCCCCTTTGGTTTCTGTAGGGAACCTCCAAGACAGCCACCTCCATTTTGTGAGTCCAGCATTTTCCTTGTGCCCTAATGCAGCCCAGTGATCAAGGACTCCTAAGAGACCTATGTAAGGAGCCCCAGACGTTTCTGGAAAATGTTATAATTTTTTCAAAAGTGTTTTTTCTGCTACCATGCCTGTTTACTGTGGAGTCTCTGTGTTTCAGACAGCATGGCCTTTTAAAGGGCTGTTTTTTTAGCCATGTCTGTTTGAAATTTCCCTCCTACTTTGTGGCACAAGATTGCATAAATCCCCCCCACCTCCTTTCTAAGTAAAAGGGCTTCATACATCTTCCAGAGTGTGTTTAGGAGACTGCTTAATCTGTTTCTGTGATTTAAATTGTGTTTAAAAACTGTCTGCATCCCCTGTTTTTGCCTTCAAAAAGCCACATTTCAGAGTGCACGACAAGCAGTATTTCAGTGTTTTGCTCAATCTCACCCTTACCTGGAAAGTAGACTCTGATAGCCTGGAAGCGTGGATTCAGCCTGTCTGCATCCAAGGAGATACTGAATAGAGCAGAAGCTCCCTCCTTCCTTCCCACAGGGACTGGGCCTAGCTGATTGGCTCTCTGAGACCCAGGCAACCTGAGCCCTCCTCCTACACCTGCTCTGGCCCCTTAAGTTTGTGGAGGGAACCCCAAGAGAGCCACCTCCATTTTCTGAGCCCAGCATTTTCCCTGTGCCCTAATACAGCCCAGTGATCAAGAATTCCTAAGAGACCTACGTAAGGAGCCCCAGACGTTTCTGGAAAATTTTATAATTTTTTCAAACGTGTTTTTTATGCTACCGTGCCTATTTACTGTAGAGTCTCTGTGTTTCTAACAGCATGGCATTTATAAGGGCTGTTTTTTTAGCCATGACTGTTTGAAATTTCCCTCCTGGTTTGAGGAGGCACAAGACTGCATAAACCCCCCTCTTTTCTAAGTAAAAAAGGCCATATACATCATCCAGAATGTGTTCGGGAGACTGCTTAATCTGTTTCTGTGATTAAATTGTGTTTAGAAACTGTCTGAGTACCCTGTTTTTTCCTTAAAAAAGCCACATTTCAGAGTGCACGACAAGCAGTTTTTCAGTGTTTTTTACAGTCTCTCCTTTACCTGAAAAGAAGACTCTGCTAGATTGGAAGTGTGGATTCAGCCTGTCTGTATCCAAGGAGATTCTGAATAGAGCAGCAGCTCCCTCCTCCCTTCCCACAGGGGATGGGCCTAGCTGATTGGCTCTCTGAGTCCCAGGCAACCTGGGCCCTCCTCCCACACCTGCTCTGGACCCCTAAAGTTTGTGGATGGAACCCAAAGACAACCACTTCCATTTTGTGAGCCCAGCATTTTCCCTGTGTCCTAATACAGCCCAGTGATCAAGGATTCCTAAGAGACCTATGTAAGGAGCCACAGACTTTTTCTGGGAAATGTTATTATTTGTTTAAAAGTGTTTTTTATTGCTACCCGTGCCTGTTTACTGTAGACTCTCTGTGTTTCGGGCAGCTTGGCCTTTTAAAGCGCTGTTTTTTTAGCCGTGACTGTTTGAAATTTCCCTCGTAGTTTGAGGCACAAGACTGCATAAAAGCTCCCCACTCTCTTCTCAGTGAAAAGGCTACATACATCTTCCAGAGTGTTTTTAGGAGACTGCTTAATCTGTTTCTGTGATTTAAATTGTGTTTAGAAACTGTCTGCATACCTTGTTTTTGCCCTAAAAAAATGCCACATTTCAGAATGCGTGACAAGCAGCATTTCAGTGTTTTTTACAATCTCTCCCTTACCTGAAAAGTAGACTCTGCTACCTTGGAAGTGTGGATTCAGCCTGTCTGTAACTAAGGAGATTCTGAATAGAGCAGCAGCATCATTCTCCCTCCGACAGGGGCTAGGCCTAGCTGATTGGCTCTCTGAGTCCCAGGCAACCTGAGCCCTCCTTCTACACCTGCTCTGGCCCCTTAAGTTTGTGGAGGGAATCCCAACACAGCCACCTCCATGTTGTGAGCCCAGCATTTTCCCTGTGCCTTTATGCAGCCCAGTGATCAAGGAAACCTAAGAGACCTACGTAAGGAGCCCCATGCTTTTCAGGAAAATCTTATTTGTTTAAACGTGTTTTTTACTACTACCCATGCCTATTCACTGTAGACTCTCTGTGTTTCAGGCAGCTTGGCCTATTTAAGTGCTGTTTTTTTTAGCCATGACTGTTTGAAATTTCCATCCTAGTTTCTGGCACAAGACTGCATTAAGTTCCCCCCCTTTTCTAAGTAAAAAAGGCAACATACATCTTCCAGAGTGTGCTTAGGAGACTGCTGAATCTGTTTCTGTGATTTAAATTGTGTGTAGAAACTGTCTGAATCCCCTGTTTTTGCCTTAAAAAAGCCACATTTCACATTGCGCGAACAAGCATTATTTCAGTATTTTTTACAGTCTCTCCCTTACCTGGAAGGTAGACTCTGATAGCTTAGAAGTATGGATTCAGCCTGTCTGTACCCAAGAAGATTCTAAGTAGAGCAGCAGCTCCCTCCTCCCTTCCCACAGGGGCTGGGCCTAGCTGATTGATTTCCTGAGTCCCAGGCAACCTGAGCCCTTCTCCCACACCTGCTTTGGCCGCTTAAGTTTGTTGAAGGAACTCCGAAACAGCCACCTCCATTTTCTGAGCCCAGCATTTTCCCTGTGCCCTAATACAGCCCAGTGATCAAGTATTCCTAACAGACCTAGGTAAGGAGCCCCAGACTTTCTGGGAAATCTTATTATTTGTTTAAAAGTGTTTTTACTGCTACCCGTGCCTGTGTACTGTAGAGCCTCTGTGTTTCAGACAGCATGGCAATTTAATGGCTGTTTTCTTAACCATGACTGGTTGAATCTACCCTCCTAATTTGAGGCACAAGACTGCATAAACCCCCCTCTCTTTTCTAAGTAAAAATGCCATGTACATCTTCCAGAGTGTGTTTAGGAGACTGCTTACTCTTTTTCTGTGATTTAAATTGTGTTTAGAAACTGTCTGCATCCCGTTTTTGGCTTAAAAAAGCCACATTTCAGAGTGCGCACCAAATAGTATTTCAGTGTTTTTTACAATCTCTCCCTTACCTGGAAAGTAGACTCTGCTAGCTTCGAAGTGTGGATTCAGCCTGTCTGTATCCAAGGAGAGTCTCAATGGAGCAGAAGCTCCCTCCTCCCTTCCCACAGGGGCTAGGCATAGCTGATTGCACTCTGAGTCCCAGGCAACCTGAGCCCTCCTCCCACACTGCTCTGGCCCCTTAAGTTTGTGGAGGGAACCCCCAAGACAGCCACCTCCATTTTGTGAGCCCTGCATTTTCCCTGTGTCCTAATACAGCCCAGTGATCAAGGATCCCTAAGAGACAAAGGTAGGGAGCCCCATACTTTTCTGGGAAATCTTATTATTTGTTTAAAAGTGTTTTTTACTGCCACCCGTGCCTGTTTACTGTAGACTCTCTTTTTTTCAGGCACCTTAGCCTTTTAAAGTGCCGTTTGTTTAGCTGTGATTGTTTGAAATTTCCCTCCTAGTTTGTGGCAAAAGACTGCATAAAGCCCCCCCCCCCACCTCTTCCCTAAGTAAAACAGCTACATACGTCTTCCAGAGTGTGTTTAGGAGACTACTTAATCTGTTTTTGTGATTTAAATTGTGTTTAGAAACTGTCTGCATCCCTGGTTTTTGCCTTAAAAAAGCCACATTTCAGAGTGCGCAACAAGCAGTACTTCAGTGTTTTTTACAATCTCTCACTTACTCAGAAAGTAGACTCTGCTAGATTGAAAGTGTGGATTCAGCATGTCTGTATCAAAGGAGAGTCTCAATAGAGCAGCAGCTCCCTCCTCCCTTCCCACAGGGGCTGGGACTAGCTGATTGGCACTCTGAGTCCGAGACAACCTGATCCCTCCTCGCACACCTGCTCTGGCCCCTTTGGTTTGTGTAGGGAACCCCCAAGACAGCTACCTCCATTTTGTGAGCCCAGCATTTTCCTTGTGCCCTAATGCAGCCCAGTGATCAAGAATTCCTAAGAGACCTATGTAAGGAGCCCCAGACGTTTCTGGAAAATGTTATAATTTTTTCAAAAGTGTTTTTTCTGCTACCGTGCCTGTTTACTGTAGAGTCTCTGTGTTTCAGACAGCATGGCCTTTTAAAGGGCTGTTTTTTTAGCCATGTCTGTTTGAAATTTCCCTCCTACTTTGTGGCACAAGACTGCAGAAATCCCCCCACCTCCTTTCTAAGTAAAAGGGCTTCATACATCTTCCAGAGTGTGTTTAGGAGACTGCTTAATCTGTTTCTGTGATTTAAATTGTGTTTAAAAACTGTCTGCATCCCCTGTTTTTGCCTTCAAAAAGCCACATTTCAGAGTGCACGACAAGCAGTATTTCAGTGTTTTTTTCAATCTCACCCTTACCTGGAAAGTAGACTCTGATAGCCTGGAAGCGTGGATTCAGCCTGTCTGCATCCAAGGAGATACTGAATAGAGCAGAAGCTCCCTCCTTCCTTCCCACAGGGACTGGGCCTAGCTGATTGGCTCTCTGAGACCCAGGCAACCTGAGCCCTGCTCCTACACCTGCTCTGGCCCCTTAAGTTTGTGGAGGGAACCCCAAGAGAGCCACCTCCATTTTCTGAGCCCAGCATTTTCCCTGTGCCCTAATACAGCCCAGTGATCAAGAATTCCTAAGAGACCTATGTAAGGAGCCCCAGACGTTTCTGGAAAATTTTATAATTTTTTCAAAAGTGTTTTTTCTGCTACCGTGCCTGTTTACTGTAGAGTCTCTGTGTTTCAGACAGCATGGCATTTAAAGGGCTGTTTTTTTAGCCATGACTGTTTGAAATTTCCCTCCTGGTTTGAGGCACAAGACTGCATAAACCCCCCCTCTTTTCTAAGTAAAAAGGCCATATACATCATCCAGAATGTGTTCGGGAGACTGCTTAATCTGTTTCTGTGATTTAAATTGTGTTTAGAAACTGTCTGAGTACCCTGTTTTTTCCTTAAAAAAGCCACATTTCAGAGTGCACGACAAGCAGTTTTTCAGTGTTTTTTACAGTCTCTCCTTTACCTGAAAAGAAGACTCTGCTAGTTTGGAAGTGTGGATTCAGCCTGTCTGTATCCAGGGAGATTCTGAATAGAGCAGCAGCTCCCTCCTCACTTCCCACAGGGACTGGGCCTAGCTGATTGGCTGTCTGAGTCCTAGGCAACCTGAGCCCTCCTCCCACACCTGCTCTGGACCCCTAAAGTTTGTGGAGGGAACCCAAAGACAACCACCTCCATTTTGTGAGCCCAGCATTTTCCCTGTGCCCTAAAACAGCCCAGTGATCAAGGATTCCTAAGAGACCTATGTAAGGAGCCCCAGACTTTTTCTGGGAAATGTTATTATTTCTTTAAAGGTGTTTTTTATTGCTACCCGTGCCTGGTTACTGTAGACTCTTTGTGTTTCGGGCAGCATGGCCTTTTAAAGTGCTGTTTTTTTAGCCATGCCTCCTTGAAATTCCCTCCTAGTTTGTGGCAAAAGACTGCATAAAGCCTACCCACTCTCTTCTCAATGAAAAGGCTACATACATCGTCCAGAGTGTGTTTAGGAGACTACTTAATCTGTTTCTGTGATTTAAATTGTGTTTAGAAACTGTCTGCATCTCCTGTTTTTGCCTTTAATAAGCCACATTTCAGAGTGCGCGACAAGCAGTATTTCCGTGTTCATTATAATCTTTCCTTTCCCTGGAAAGTAGACTCTGCTAACTTGGAAGTGTGGATTCAGCCTGTCTGTATCCAAGGAGAGTCTGAATAGAGCAGCAGCTCCCTCCTTTCTTCACAAAGGGGCTGGACCTAGCTGATTGGCTCTCTAAGTCCCAGGCTACCTGAGCCCACCTCCCACACCTGCTCTGGCCCTTTAAGTTTGTGAAGGGAACCCCCAAGACAGCTATCTACATTTTGTGAGCCCAGCATTTTCCTTGTGCCCTAATGCAGCCCAGTGATCAAGGATCCCTAAGAGACCGAGGTAAGGAGCCCCATACTTTTCTGGGAAATATTATTTGTTTAAAAGTGTTTTTCACTGCTACCCGTGCCTGTTTACTGTAGACTCTGTTTTTTCAGGCAGCTTGGCCTTTTAAATTGCTGTTTTTTTAGCCAGGACTGTTTTAAATTTCCCTCCTAGTTTGTGGCAGAAAACTGCATAAAGCCCCTTCCCCCACCTCTTCTCTAAGTAAAACGGCTACATACATCTTCCAGAGTGTGTTTAGGAGACTGCTTAATCTGTTTCTGTGATTTAAATTGTGTTTAGAAACTGTCTGCACCCCCTGTTTTTGCCTTAAAAAATCCACATTTCAGAGTGCACGACAAGCAGTATTTCAGTGTTTTTTACAATCTTACCCTTACCTGGAAAGTAGACTCTGATAGCTTGTGAGCATGGATTCAGCCTGTCTGCAGCCAAGGAGATTCTAAATAGAGCAGAAGCTCCCTCCTCCCTTCCCACAGGGGCTGGGCCTAGCTGATTGGCTCTCTGAGTCCCAGGCAACCTGAGCCCTCCTCCCACACCTGCTTTGTTCCCTTAAGTTTGTGGAGGGAACCCCAAGAGAGCCACCTCCATTTTCTGAACCCAGCATTTTCCCTGTACCCTAATACAGCTCATTGATCAAGGATTCCTAAGAGACCTAGGTTAGGAGCCCCAGACATTTCTGGGAAATCTTATTATTTGTTTAAAAGTGCTTCTTACTGCTACCTGTGCCTGTTTCCTGTAGACTCTCTGTGTTTCAGGCAGCTTGCCCATTTCAAGTGCTGTTTTTTTAGCAGTGACTGTTTGAAGTTTCCCTCCTAGTTTGTGGCACAAGACTGCATAAAGCCCCCATCTTCTCTATGAAAAAGGTTACATACATCTTCCAGAGTGTGTTTAGAAGATTGCTTAATCTGTTTCTGTGATTTAAATTGTGTTTAGAAACTGTCTGCATCCCCTGTGTTTGCCTTTAAAAAGCCACATTTCAGTGTGGGCGACAAGCAGTGTTTCAGTGTTTTTTACAGTCTCTCCTTTACCTGAAAAGTAGACTCTGCTAGCTTGGAAGTGTGGATTCAGCCTGTCTGTATCTAAGGAGATTCTGAATAGAGCAGCAGCTCCCTCCTCCCTTCCCACAGGGACTGGGCCTTGCTGATTGGCTCTCTGAGTCCCAGGCAACCTCATCCCTCCTCCCACACCTGCCTAGGACCGTTAAGTTTGTGGAGGGAACCCCAAGACAGCCGCCTCCATTTTGTGAGCACAGCAGTTTCCCTGTCCCCTAATACAGCCCTGTGATCAAGGATTTCTAAGAGACCTAGTTAAGAAGCCACCAGACTTTTTCTGGTAAATCTTCTTATTTGTTTAAAAGTGTTTTTACTGCTACCCGTGCCTATTTACTGTAGACTCTCTGTGTTTCAGGCAGCTTGAACTTTTAAAGTGCTGTTTTTGAAGCCATGACTGTTTGAAATTTCCCTTCTTTTTTGTGGCACAAGACTATCTAAAGCCCCCCCCCCTCTTTTCTAAGTAAAAAGGCTACATTCATCTTCCAGAGTGTGTTTAGGAGACTGCTTAATCTGTTTCTGTAATTTAAATTGTGTTTAGAATCTGTCTGCATCCCCTGTTTTTGCCTTAACAAATCCACATTTCAGAGTGCGTGAGAAGCAGTATTTCAGTTTTTTTTTACAGTCTCTCCCTTACATGGAAAGTAGACTCTGCTAGCTTGGAAGTGTGGATTCAGCCTGTCTGTATCCAAGGAGATTCTGAATAGAGCAGCAGCTCCCTCCTCCCTTCCCAGAGAGGCTGGGCCTAGCTGATTGGCTCTCTGAGTCCCAGGCAACCCGATCCATCCTCCCACACCTGCTCTGGCCCCTTAAGTTTGTGGAGGGAACCCCAAGACAGCCACCTCCATTTTGTGAGCCCAGCATTTTCCCTGTGCCCGTATACAGCCCAGTAATCAAGGATTCCTAACAGACCTAGGTAAGGAGCCCAGACTATTATGGGAAATCTTATTATTTGTTTGAAAGTGTTTTTTACTGCTACCCTTGCCTGTTTACTGTAGACTCTCTGTGTTTCAGGCAGCGTGGCCTTCTAAAGTGCTGTTTTTTTAGCCATGACTGTTTGAAATTTCCCTTGTAGTTTGAGGCACAAAACTGCAGAAATTCCCCCCCCCCCTCTTTTCTAAGGAACAAGGCCACATACATCTTCCAAAGTGTGTTTAGGAGACTGCTTAATATGTTTCTGTGATTTAAATTGTGTTTAGAAACTTTCTGCATCCCCTGTGTTTGCCTTAAAAAAGCCACATTTCAGTGTGGGTGACAAGCAGTATTTCAGTGTTTTTTACAGTCTCTCCTTTACCTGAAAAGTAGACTCTGCTAGTTTCGAAGTGTGGATTCAGCCTGTCTGTATCTATGGAGATTCTGAATAGAGCAGCAGCTCCCTCCTCCCTTCCCATAGGGACTGGGCCTTGCTGATTGGCTCTCTGAGTCCCAGGCAACCTCATCCCTCCTCCCACACCTGCCTAGGACCGTTAGGTTTGTGGAGGGAACCCCAAGACAGCTGCCTCCATTTTGTGAGCACAACAGTTTCCCTGTCCCCTAATACAGCCCTGTGATCAAGGATTCCTAAGAGACCTAAGTAAGGAGCCCCAGACTTTTTCTGGTAAATCTTATTATTTGTTTAAAAGTGTTTTTACTGCTACCCGTGCCTATTTACTGTAGACTCTCTGTGTTTCAGGCAGCTTGACCTTTTAAAGTGCTGTTTTTGCAGCCATGACTGTTTGAAATTCCCCTTCTTTTTTGTGGCACAAGACTATCTAAAGCCCCTCCCCCCTCTTTTCTAAGTAAAAAGGCTACATACATCTTCCAGAGTGTGTTTAGGAGACTGCTTAATCTGTTTCTGTGATTTAAATTGTGTTTAGAATCTGTCTGCATCCCCTGTTTTTGCCTTAAAAAATCCACATTTCAGAGTGCGTGAGAAGCAGTATTTCAGTTTTTTTTTACAGACCTCTTCTTTACATGGAAAGTAGACTCTGCTAGCTTGGAAGTGTGGATTCAGCATGTCTGTATCCAAGGAGATTCTGAATAGAGCAGCAGCTCCCTCCTCCCTTCCCAGAGAGGCTGGGCCTAGCTGATTGGCTCTCAGAGTCCCAGGCAACCCGAGCCCTCCTCCCACACCTGCTCTGGCCCATTAAGTTTGTGGAGGGAACCCCAAGACAGCCACCTCCATTTTGTGAGCCCAGCATTTTCCCTGTGCTCATATACAGCCCAGTAATCAAGGATTCCTAACAGACCTAGGTAAGGAGCCCAGACTATTATGGGAAATCTTATTATTTGTTTGATAGTGTTTTTTACTGCTACCCTTGCCTGTTTACTGTAGACTCTCTGTGTTTCAGGCAGCGTGGCCTTCTAAAGTGCTGTTTTTTTAGCCATGACTGTTTGAAATTCCCACGTAGTTTGAGGCACAAAACTGCATAAACTCCCCCCCCTCTTTTCTAAGGAATAAGGCCACATACATCTTCCAGAGTGTGTTTAGGAGACTGCTTAATCTGTTTCTGTGATTTAAATTGTGTTTAGAAATTATCTGCATCCCCTGTGTTTGCCTTGAAAAAGCCACATTTCAGTGTGGGTGACAAGCAGTATTTCAGTGTTTTTTACAGTCTCTCCTTTACCTGAAAAGTAGACTCTGCTAGCTTGGAAGTGTGGATTCAGCCTGTCTGTATCTAAGGAGATTCTGAATAGAGCAGCAGCTCCCTCCTCCCTTCCCACAGGGACTGGGCCTTGCTGATTGGCTCTCTGAGTCCCAGGCAACCTCATCCCTCCTCCCACACCTGCCTAGGGCCGTTAAGTTTGTGGAGGGAACCCCAAGACAGCCGCCTCCATTTTGTGAGCCCAGCAGTTTCCCTGTCCCCTAATACAGCCCTGTGATCAAGGATTCCTAAGAGACCTAGGTAAGGAGCCCTAGACTTTTTCTGGGAAATCTTATTATTTGTTTAAAAGTGTTTTTGCTGCTACCCGTGCCTATTTACTGTAGACTCTCTGTGTTTCAGGCAGCTTGACCTTTTGAAGTGCTGTTTTTGTAGCCATGACTGTTTGAAATTTCCCTTCTTTTTTGTGGCACAAGACTATCTAAAGACCCCCCCTCTTTTCAAATAAAAAGGCTACATACATCTTCCAGAGTGAGTTTAGGAGACTGCTTAATCTGTTTCTGTGATTTAAATTGTGTTCAGAATCTGTCTGCATCCTCTGTTTTTGCCTTAAAAAATCCACATTTCAGAGCACGTGAGAAGCATTATTTCAGTTTTTTTTACAGTCTCTCCTTTACCTGGAAAGTAGACTCTGCTAGCTTGGAAATGTGGATTCAGCCTGTCTGTATCCAAGGAGATTCTGAATAGAGCAGCAGCTCCCTCCTCCCTTCCCAGAGAGGCTGGGCCTAGCTGATTGGTTCTCTGAGTCCCAGGCAACCCGAGCCCTCCTCCCACACCTGCTCTGGCTCCTTAAGTTTGTTGAGGGAACCCCAAGACAGCCACCTCCATTTTGTGAGCCCAGCATTTTCCCTGTGCCCGTATACAGCCCAGTAATCAAGGATTCCTAAGAGACCTTGGTAAGGAGCCCAGACTATTATGGGAAATCTTATTATTTGTTTGATAGTGTTTTTTACTGCTACCCTTGCCTGTTTACTGTAGACTCTCTGTGTTTCAGGCAGCGTGGCCTTCTAAAGTGCTGTTTTTTTAGCCATGACTGTTTGAAATTCCCCCGTAGTTTGAGGCACAAAACTGCATAAACTCCCCCCCTCTTTTCTAAGGAAAAAGGCCACATACATCTTCCAGAGTGTGTTTAGGAGACTGCTTAATCTGTTTCTGTGATTTAAATTGTGTTTAGAAATTATCTGCATCCCCTGTTTTTACCTTGAAAAAGCCACATTTCAGAGTGTGCAACAAGCAGTATTTCAGTGTTTTTTACAATCTCTCCCTTACCTGGGAGTAGACTCTGCTAGCTTGGAAGTGTGGATTCAGCCTGTCTGTATCCAAGGAGATTCTGAATAGAGCAGCTGTTCCCTCTTCCCTTCCCACAGGGGCTGGGCCAAGCCGATTGGCTCTCTGAGTCCCAGGCAACCTGAGCCCTCCTCCCACACCTGCTTTGGCCCCTTAAGTTTGTGGAGGGAACCTCAGGACAGCCACCTCCATTTTGTGAGTCCAGCATTTTCCCTGTGCCCTAATACAGCCCAGTGATCAAGGATTCCTAAGAGACCTAGGTAAGCCACATTTCAGAGTGTGTGACAAACAGCCTTTCAGTGTTTCTTACAATCTCTCCATTACCTGGAAAGTAGACTCCGCTAGCTAGAGGGTTAGTTCTAAATGAGATGACTGGTCCCTTCACCTGCTCATCTTCCCTTGGCATGCATCCTTCATGTTTCTCCCTGTAGCAGTTTACACTACTGAGAATTTGTGACTAGGTTTGTAGATGGTTAGTCAGTAGGTAGTCGGTAAGTTCAAGAGGTAAGGCCTGGTCTTCTGGCCTTTATTTTTATCCCCTGTAATACGGATTTGGAGTCATAGTTCCCACCAATCGTCCAGTTTCACACATGTGAATAATGTGATACATAAGATTTAGGACTGGAGGTGTATTTGAACAGTGTAACTGTATTCTATGTCTGCATGGGCGTAAGATTACAAGAGTGTGAGGCAGGTTATTGTTTTTTGACTATGAGCCAAAAAACAGTCTTGTAAACATGTGCAGCTTGTGTCAGCCATGTACAAAGCATGCCACCCATTCTGCTGGTGTCAGATAAAGGAGTGGACGATCTCTTGTCATTCCCCTGAGTGGGGCGAAAAAACCCTAATCTATCTAAGCTAATATTTTAACATGCCAAGTAAAATTCCTTCACAACTGCAACATCTTGGCACAGATGTTAGAGCCAATGACAGAGCATAACACTGCACCAAATTTGGCAGCGCTGCACTCTGTCATTTTCAAAATGCAGGGATGTGCAGTATTTAATAGAATATGGCACACCCCTCTGTTGCCCCTTGTGCCGGAGCAAAATTTGCTGCTGTGCAACAAAGCAACCATCCTTGCGCCATGGTGCAAGAATGGCTGCGCTGCGGGGGAGATTGTTTTAGTGCAGGAAGTGACACCTTCCTGCACAAAAAACATCTTCAATGGCCTTTTGCTCTTTCTATGTGTGCTGCAGAGAGCAAAAAACGAGGAAAAATGAAAGCATTTCTCCATGTTGCGCCATGCTAATGCCACCCCTGGGGTGGCGTTAGATTTTGGTGCTGCCTCAGGTTTACAAAAACTTGTAAATCTGGGGCAGCATCAAAATGCAACGGGTGTTGCTGTGGCACAAAAAGTGGCTTAACACCACCTTGTAAATACCGCGCAGTATACAGCGCCACCAGAGCGTCACTAAAAGTGATGCTTCCGTGGCGATAGGGCGTTGTAAATCTGACCCCTTGAATTTTATAGACAGGATATGTGTTGTCCACATCTTGCTTTAGTACCGAAAATAGCAAATAAATAATACTCAGTAGCATCAGAATAGGGAGTTCATTTGGTAAATTAGGTCCTTCTATCTAAATTTCATGGTATTAATGACGACTAGAGGAATTATTTAAAGTCTTAACTTCTGTTACAGAGTTAGTCCAATGTAGCATGTAGCTAGCAGCGAGAAAGGACTCCGGAGAACCAGGGATTAGCCATGAAGAATGCACCAACAAGAGGTGCTGCTTTGACTCAAGTCAGCCAGAGGATATTTGGTGCTACTATCCTCAAATAAAGGAAGGTAATGTGCTGCTTCAAGTGACCCAAGTCAGTTTTATGGTCAGTGGAGGAACTATGTAGAAACCCCTACAAACCATAGCACTTGTAAATAATTAAGAATTTGAAAATGGGTATCTCTTTTTATACCATTCTCACACGGCCTTCCTCCCAGGCTTCTTCCATGCTACACAGTCTATCGCCCTTCTCATCTGCCATCTCCTAGTCTGTTGTCCTTAATCATGTAAACTGCTGGGACCATCCTTCTGTGAAGTGCCACAACCTCACCACCACTCTCTCCCATCTTCACTCCCCTGCTGGTATCTCTGCCTGCAGCTGTCCATCATCCCTGTCTACCACCCCTCACTCACCCGCAGAAAACCACTCTCTCCCTCTGATAACTGCCTACATCCCGTTCACCATGCCCCCATCTAATGTATTGCACCAACCCCTTCCTCCTTTTCTCCTAACTCCCCCAAGTCACGTTCACTAATGTTCACCCTAATCGACTGTCTCATCCCAACCACTTATATAACAGCTCCCGGGGTTTCTGGTTAGGCTAACACTTTACAAGTCCAGAGACCTACAAACACACACAGTCTCTGATATGGTGTGTTGCTTTATTTTAGTTCTAGTTTCTGTGTCTCATTTTAATTTCTAGTACATAGTCAGGTTCTTAAAAGTAATCATGGCTTAATTACTATGTTGACAGCCCATACATGATATGCAACGCATAGGGACGTCCCGCTTGTTTCTAAGAGGAACCACTTTGCAGATAATTCACCTGATGCCCAAGGAACCAAAGTGATTCAATCAAGATCACTAATTCTACCTAAGTTAGAACGAGCAAATCCAGTGGGTCTAGACATGGCGAAATAGGTTGGTAGTAGGCACTTTATTTTTTATTTTTTTATTTATTTACTTACTTATTTATGTTTTCTATTATATGCAGCACAAATTAAAAGAATAAATGTATGGAAAGTAGAAATGATATCGCCTAAATGTTCAATCCAAAAAATTAAAAAGAAAATCATTGCAGAGGATGGCACACTACTTATGAAACACGTGATTCCACAGTCAGTAACTGGCCCATTCTCACTGTTTACAGGCCTTCCTGAAAAACCCTACGTAGCTGTCCTTAGAATACCAGTGCTATAATTTCCAAGTTCCTGATTTTAAATGGGTCCTTAAAGAAGATGGTACATAATGGCAGAATGCAACACCACGTGGAATTTTAAGACATCACTATACCCAGGAAATTCATATGACAAGATCCACACACAGAACTGTCCTTTATATGGATAAGAAGAGTGGGGAGGAATCATGTACTAATCCATTCCCCACACAAACTTAAAAATTAGGACTTTTGGAAAACAGCACGCACCGCAGAAAGCCCAACGGATCCCAAAAATAGGCAGAAAAATAAACTAAAACTCTTGCACTACTGACTTACTATCAAACATAGAATACAGAATGATCTAGTAAAGGTCCATATGTGATTTTATGATGTGTTATGACACCATAAAACAGATTACAGAACAAGATGTGCCCAGCACAAAGCTGTAGCTACAATCCCATTCTGCAGTTCTCAGACCTTTCCGTCTATAGCATTCCCCAACAGGAATCTCCTGACATGGTTCTCCACTGATGACTGTAAATGAGCAGGTGATTGTCGCTGTAGTGGCCGCCACCCCATATCAATGCAAGGCCCTACTCCATACAGTAGCGAACCCTTTTCAGTTGTAACTTTTCCAAAAGGTAAATATATTTTCACTCAGTTGTCCTGTAGAGAACAAGGAGAAAATATCTAGCATGCATGTAAGTAGACCACTAGGGTTTTTATTCCTCCCATTCTGGTGTATAGGTATTTATTCTGTAAGATCTATATGCCTGGGTTTTGCTGCCACTAAAAGCTTTACCTAATGACAGCATATAAATGATCAGTATTAAAGCTTTCTAATATTCAAGAACTAAAATTGTTGCTTACTTTTTCCATCAGGAAGTCAGCTCAATTTACTATTTTGTTCTATTTTTCCATTGTCCCCGTCTAACCAGTGCTCTCTCGAAGGACCTTCAAAGCCCAGGATCTAGCAGGAGACACCACCTTCACCACCAGCTGCAGTTCATTTATCACCACATTGTTTTTCAGAAAGCAGTGGATGGTGACACCGCTCTTTTGTTCCAAATGTCTTTCTGTCTTTCCACTCGTCTGCCCAATTGTTAATGTGATGCTTTTACTAAATAAATATTTCCTAATGTCTACTTTAAATTTGCAATGCTTGCATCAAGATAAAGCCAATAAACGTACACTGAGATGAAACTGCATTTGCTTTTTCTGCCATTAAAAACCTGTGTCTTGACAAATCATATAAAAAAATAAAACTCACTAAAAGATAACTGTTCTATTCATATTCTTAATATTTTCCCTCACCTACTACCAACACCAAGGACAAATTGTATGTGTAGCATCCTCAGAGCCTCCTAGTTTTTGTAGTTAAAGCAAGACATTAAGGGTCAGATTTACAAGGCCATAGCACCTCCTTGCGCCACATTAGCGTCATGTTTTACACTAATGTGGCTCAAGGAGGCAAATTTCGCCAGGCCATTTTAACAAAGTGGCACAATGCATGCATTGCGTCACTTTGCAACCCCTTGCATCACATTACGCCTGCGTCAGGCATAGCATATGCAAGGGGGGCGTTCTGGCATTAGGAGGCCCGCAAAAATGGTGCAGTGAAATCTACAAGATTTCACTGCACCATTTTTGGCGTCATTTTTAACTCCTACTCAATGAAGGGGTTAAAGTGTTGCTCCCTTTGTGATCAATAGGCCTCCTTGCATTTATCTGCACTAACATCAACATTTTAACAGTAGTGCAGCGTTTTATGCTATTGTCCTAACGTGCGCCATGAAGCGCTGTATTGTGAATATGGCACAAACATGGTGTTGTTAGGTGGCAGATGGGACATGCAAGAAAAGTGGCGCATCAGGACCGATGCGCCTCTTTCTTGTAAATCTGACCCTAAGATCTTCAAGTCCAACTGGTTTCTAAGTCCTGGAATCCAACAACGTTTCTTATGATAATCAAAAGGAAAAAAAGAGCTATTTTTTGCCTGCATGTATGCATGCATGTATGTATGTATGTATATGGTATTTCTTTAGCACAAACCTAGCCAAAAGACAGCAGAGGAGCATCCATGGTAACTGTGTAATCTTACCCAGTCTTGAGTACCAAAGAAGAAAGGCATAACCCCTTAAACTTGATTTTCAGTACCACTTGTGAAAATGAATGTTACTTAACTGTCCTACCATTTTTCAGATGTTCTCAATTTGCAAACTTTAAGATTGAGCATACAAATCATAGATTTAATAAAAATGAATCTGATTCAGAGAATCTATTAAACATACTAGGATTACAATAAATATTTTATTCAGTTCAGATATCTTCTTATGTCCCTAAATTACATTGCATGTTAATAATTCATATTTTACATTTCTCACAATCATTGCTTATGTGCATAATCATCCAGCACATAATTGTAAAGAGGAACCCCACACCTTGCTCAGTCCTATGTATGTTAAGGTCAACCCTTATTCCCTCATTGTTACCCATCACATGCACAGAATATAAATAGAATTCAGATCAATATTCCTGCACTCTTTGCTAAATTTAGTGCTACTGTTACTATAAATGATGCAACCTTAGCAAATCCCATTCTTGCGCTTTGCTGGAATGACTCGTTCAACTACTGGAGAGCATGTCCTTTGCTTCCAAAGGGCCTTCTTTTATCTTTTTATACTTATGCATCTATGCACTATCACTTTCGATGGGGCTTTCAATAAGTTGCATACGTTTTCTGCATAGTGTGTTTATTTTTTAATATCAATTACTTGCTTTGACTGGCATATACCAAATGTTCTCAATTCCCATTCTTTGATGCATTCTTAGGCAGGAACTATTTATACTTGGTTCAAAGTATTGATCCATGAATGTCAAAAAGCCCCAATGAGCCCCTTATTCTGACGTGCATGGACAAATTGCTTGGTATAATAACCTGATTTTGCTGCATTACCCTGTTTTTTTGTTACCAGGTGACTATGAGTGTCACAGGTCAAATTAGGAAAAACATGCAGTTTTGGTTTACTAGCATGTTTTCCCCTTCCAGATTAGTTCCCCTTGACTATTCTCCAAGCAATAAATTGCCGAATTGTGTGCAATAATTGATTGCCCCTGATCTGACATTTGACACGATTCAAAATGAGCTAGCAAGTCTGTTGCATAGTAGTTGATTAAAATAATGCTCTATCGCTCTCATCCTTTAACAATTGTTTGTGCGATCCCTGAACATACAAAATCTGACTTCCATCCCTTTGTATGATAGACCTTCTTATGAAGGTGTGCATTTCATTATAGCCACTATGATATCAAGGCCCATACTTATACTTTTTTTAGCGTCGTATTTTCAAGAGCAGCGCAAACTTACAAAATGCAATTGTATTTTGTAAGTTTGTGCCGATTTTGCGTCAAAAAACGACGCAAATGCGGTGCAAAAAAAGTATAAATATGGGCTAAGATTGCTGAGACTAGGTATAATTAGTAGGTATTACTTGATTGAGGGGTGAAAGATGAGACTTGGCAAAAGATGCACCATTACCATGTCAGATGAGTTTTAGTATACCCTACTGCTTGCTATGCTTGTTTTCCACCACAGGGCTCTACCCGGACTGGTGCTTCATGTGGTGCGATCAACTAACCCATCTGAAGTCTTCTACGTAGGAGGGGGAAACATAGAGGGCCAGATTTACAAAGCCCTAGCACCTCCTTGCGCCACATTAGCGTCATTTTTTTGGACGCTTCTGTGGCTCAACAAGCCAAAAATAGCCATGCAAAATCTGCAAAGTGGTGCAATGCATGTATTGCCCCACTTTGCACCCCCTTGTGTCACATTATGCCTGCGCCACGCATAATGTATGCAAGGGGGCGTTCCGTTGTTAGGTGGCACGCAAAAATGGCACAATTAAATCTGCAAGATTTCATTGTGCCATTTTTGGCATCATTTTTGGCGCCTCCTGAAAGCAGGCGTTCAAAGGACGTACCCATTGAAATCAATGGGCCTCCTTGCACTGTGCTCCACTCGCATCAAAACCTTTGATGCTAGCGGAACAAAGCACCACAATAGCGTCAAACGTTTTTACACTATTGGCCTAATGTGAGACATGGTGCGCTGAAAAAGTAAATACGGTGCACCCATGGTGTCATTAGGTGTTGGTGAGGGGGCGCAAGAAATCTGTTGCATCAGTACTGATGCCCCCGATTCTTGTAAATCTGGGCCAGAGAGTTTTGTGAGTGCCACAATGTCTTTTGTCAAAGTAAGAAAGGCTATCATGGCCAAATTCTGTCTGTGTTATTTCTGAGGAATAAATCTGGATAACTGAACTCGAGGAGTATGCACCAATATACCAATACTGAGGGGGGAGGATTAATATGGGAAGGTACATTTTCCTACAGAGCTCTATTCTTCTTCTTCTTCTTCTTCTTCTTCTTCTTCTTCTCACTGATGCTTTTTCCATCCTGTGTGAACAAAATGGCCTAATAGGAACGTCCTAGGCTCAACTACAATCTTTGTTCACTGAAAGCCTATGCCTAACACCCAAAATGCTATAATAAGCGATTCCTTTCAGCTACAAACAAGATATAGTCGTCATCACATTTTAATTATTGAACATTCTCTTGCAGGTGCACAATGACAGTGTCTAAAATACCTCAAGCATACCTGTAGAATGATCACACTAGGATACTTTTTTTTGCAAGGTTTCAAAATCCTCACCCTACTTTGCTACCTGCATTCTCAAGTTGACCATGTGTGCTTTGCCATCTTTCACATACCTTTCTCTAGGGCTAACTTCACACCCATGTGTTTCTAACGTGTACATTGCAATGTATGTTTTATTCTCAGGTAATGGCATTTCACTGCAAATAGGATATTTTTTCATCTGTAGGCAGTGTTGTACCTGATTCCTTTTGTGTGCCTCAACTTGGCCTTTAAAATTGCGCTTTAAGACTAACCTCATCAATGCAGTCAATTTTTTTCAAACACATTTTACAGCCATAAGGACAAAGGCTGCTTCTTCTTATTGAGACAAGCACTCACATATGCCAAGCCCCCCAGCTCCAAGATAAACCTTCAGCAGGATGGTGTTTCTATCACTATTGAAGTTCACTCAGCGGACTGAGTTTACACATTTCCAAGCTATTTTGCATTTGGTAGCTTTAAAGTTGAGTCTGGGGCCACTTATTAAAGACATTTAGGAAATAAGCAAAGGAGTATTATAGAAATGCAACGTCATGTACTCCTGAATAGGTTCATGAATTTTTGGCCCTGCAATGCCCAACACTAGTGAAAGTGCAAAGAAGGCATAGCCCCTTGTATTTGTACTAACTATAGATGACTATTCTGTTTTAAATATTGTGGGGCCAATTAACAACTATATAAGATTGTTTATAAACTCATGCATATACACTCATTCTCATAAACCCATGAACCATGGAATTTGGAAGATGGTCAGCTACACATGTTATGCTATGTTGTTATCTTATGTTATATTATGTTGTGTTAATGTCCCAAATGTATGAACTGTGAAATGTTTTTTGTCAGCAGCATCCACGAAATCTTTACATCCTTCTATATAATTAAAACAGGGTTGAAACAATGATTGTCTCTTTGTCATGAGAACGTTTTGCTTCATAATTACTGCAAACCTATGTTTCACCCCCAGCACTAGACCAAAACAGAAGTTATTTAAAGACAGCAATCAGAGTACAAAACCATTCCTGACATTTTACTTCACTTTTTAAATATTTAGGCCCTCATTACAACATGGGCGGTAAATGCCGCCTACCGCCGTGCTGACGGCCGCCAACATACCGCGACCGTGGCAGTATTCCGCTACAGGTATTATGACCCACACTGAGAAATCCGCCACTATACAGACAGCCACACAAGTCCGCCAGACCAAAGGTCAGTGATAAACTGGCGGTACCAAAACCCACACCGTTATGCCAACAGGAATACACCCACAGTATCACGACCCGCAAATCACCGCGGCGGGCTTTCAACGCGGTAAACCATTGGTGGTACACACCGCTGCGCTCAAAATACACACACTAACAAAACTACACCACATTGGACAATTCAAACTACAGACACCTTACACACATACACACACCACACCCACACACTCACACAACTATAGAACACACACCCACATTACCCACAACCATTTAAGACCCAAACATTTTGGAACGTGAGAAAGATAGAAGCCAGGAGCACCCACTCAATCAGGGGCACAAAACAACCTCACCCATACACCATCCACGCACCTCACACCACACACCCCAACTCAGCACCCCACACACCTGCACATATATCACTCACACCACATTCATGGCATCCCAAAGACACCCCATGTTTTCAGAGGAGGAGCTAAGGGTCATGGTGGAGGAAATCATCCGGGTAGAGCCATATATTCGGATCACAGGTGCAGCAGACGTCCATTGCTAGGAAGATGGAGCTATGGCAGAGAATCGTGGACAGGGGCAACGCTGTGGGACAGCATCCAAGAACAAGGGATGACATCACGAAGAGGTGGAATGACCTACGGGAGAAGGTGCGTTCCGTGGTTGCAAGACACCAGGTAGCAGTACGGAGGACTGGAGGTGGACCCCCATTTCCTCCCCCACAACTAACAACATGGGAGGAACAAGTCTTGGCAATAATGCATCCTGAGGGCCTCGCAGGAGTAGCAGAAGGACTGGACTCTGGTAAGTCAAATCTTTACTACTATATCCCCCACCCTACCTGCATGCCATCACAAACTCCTACACCTACCCTCACCCCCATCACTCCAGCACCTCACATATACTCCACTATCACAACCCACCCATCCCAATACCTAGCCCTGCATGTAACACCAATCCACAGACCCCCATTACAGACCTGCATGGACACCCATCACCACAGCATGCCCATTAGCGAGAATCACCTAGCCCACAAAATCACCACGCACACAAGGCAAAACTGACAGGGCAATCACAACCATACAGGGAAACACACCCATACACAAGATGGCACACGCAGATACTATAACACTGCATTTTTGTCCCCACAGGACCCCTACTCAACGTCACTGGAGAGGACGTGCCAGCAACATTCAGTCCCCCCCAGAAGAGTCCCACAGTGATGACAGCAGCTCTGCACGCCTGGATCAGGATGACCAACCTGGCCCATCAGGGACTTCCGGACAGTCGGTTACTCTGCCACAGTCCCAACCAACCCCAAAGCCTCCCCCCTCAGGAAACACCAGCACAGCACCCACCCAGCGGGCCCATGCCACTGTCCCCAGGACACGTCAATCAGCAGTGTGTCCACCACTAAAGGGACCCCAGGCAACCCCACAAACCCAGGACGATCAGGGACCTGGGGTCAGTGGCAGTGGGCACACAGTTCAGGGGACAGAGGCACAGGACAACAGGGAAGCTGGGAGGACTGCTGTGAGACAAGGGGAGGACAGGCCCAGGGAACCGACTCTCCAGGAGGCACTCACCAACATCCTGGGAGCATACCACCATTTCCAGGAGACCATGGGCCAGATACTATACAAGTTGCAGGAGATCCAGCGGCTGCAGGAGAGACAGTACCTGGGGATCAGGGAGGACCTCAAAAACATCTAAACAATCCTGGTCACCATTGCAGGGGTGCTGGCAGACATGGGCAAGACCATGAGGGAAGCAGTGGCACAACAACGGGCTCCTGACACTACTCACACCGAAGAACAGCCCTCCACATCCGCCGGTGCTAGTGGACAGGAGGCCCTGCCACAGGACCAACAGGCCACCAGCACCCCACCCCCTGCAGAAGGAGAACCACCCCGCAAACGGTCCCTGCAATCCAGACAGAAGCCAGAGAACATTGCCAAGACCCCCGCCAGGAAATAGGACTCTCCTGATTGTCACCCTTCTGTCCCACTCTGTCACCCTGTCCACCTTGAACTGCCATTACTCCCCTTCCTATGCCCCATTGGACAATGCACCTGTGATACCAAGAGACTGGACTCTAACTGGACATTCCTCCACCATCACCGCAGCCCATTGCACATCCCCCTCAACGTACGTGCACTTAAATAAACACCTTTGGAACAAATACAAATCTGGAGTCTGTCAAATGATTCAAATATGTATTAGTACAACATTATCAAAGCATAGCAAGTCATATGTACAGTTACATTTTCATTGGAATGACCTTTAGTGGGCAGCAGTAAACACACCAGGAGCCAGAGTGGGCCACAGAGATCTGAAATTAGAGATGCCAAAGGGTACAGTAAGTGGCCATAGACATAGGGAAATCAGGCTGCCATGTACGATGTCCAACAGAAAACTAAACTGTAAAGTGAAGTTACAGTGTCTTACCTGTATGTCACTGGAAGTACTGCTGTATTATATTACTTCTGTTGTCCACATCTTCTTCCTCTGACTCCTCTTCCTCACTGTCCACAGGCTCCACCGCTGCCACAAGACCATCTCCAGGATCATCCCCCTGCAGAAAAGGCACCTGGCACATCGAGGCCAGGTTGTGCAACATTCAACATGCAACGATAATCTGGCCACCTTCTTGGGTGAGTAGTACAGGGATCCACCTGTCAGATGGAGGCACCTGAACCTGGCCTTCAGGAGACCGAAGTTTCTTTCTATTATCCTCCCTGTTCACCCATGTGCCTCATTCTAACCTTCCTCTGCCCTTGTCCTGGCATTCCTCACTGGGGTCAGTAGCCATGAGAGGTTGGGGTCACCTGCTAATATCAAGGGACAACTGTTAGACACACACTAACCCTTAGGGACAACCACATACCCAGACACCTACTTATACTCGGTGGGGACCTTCGGCTCACCTATTAGCCACACCCAGTGCCTCTGGAGTTGGCCCATCACATATGGAATGCTGCTATTTCTCAAGATAAAGGAGTCATGCACAGAACCAGGATACTTGGCATTCACATGGGAGATGTACTGGTCAGCCAAACACACCATCTGCACATTCATAGAGTGATAGCTTTTTATATTCCTGAAAACTTGTTCATTTCTCCAGGGGGGACAAATGCCACATGTGTACCATCAATGGCACCAATGATGTTGGGGATATGTCCCAGGGCATAAAAGTCAGCTTTCACTGTGGCCAAATCCTCCATCTGGGGGAATACGATGTAGCTGTGCATGTGTTTCAGCAGGGCTGACAACACTCTGGTCAACACGTTTGAGAACATTGGCTGAGACACCCCTGATGACATGCCCACTGTAGTTTGGAAGGAACCACTTGCCAGTAAATGGAGCACTGACAGGACCTGCACTAGAGGGGGGATACCTGTGGGCTGGTGGATAGCTGACATCAGGTCTGGCTCCAATTGGGCACACAGTTCTTGGATTGTGGCCCAATCAAGTCTGTATGTTATGATAATGTGTCTGTCCTCCATTGTCGCAAGGTCCATCAGGGGTCTGTACACCGGGGGATGTCGCCATCTCATATTCAGCCTCAGCGGTTGAAGCCTATGGAAGAAAACGGGGATCAGTGGGTCATATTCACACATCTATTGCACTAATGATGCATTTTTTCCTTTACAGACCCAGTATGTGAATCCGAAAATCAGTTGCTGTGACAATGTCTGCTGTGACGCAGTTAGGTGCCATGCCCCCTGAAATGGTGGCTGCCTGACCTGTGAGGAGGGACAAGTGGAAATGAGGTAATTCCGCAGGCGTTGTGTGCCGTTGCGGTAGGCAGTCGAAGACCACCGCGCATCTTTGCATTGGTTATCATTGGGCCCGATGGGTTTTAGGAGCCAATGGCGATGGACGACGGCTGTGACGGTACGCACCGCTGCGGACGTGACCACCATTTTCTATCTGTTCACTCACTTGCTCAACAGAAGAGGACCTACTCTACGGTCCTCTAGACAAACAGGTGAGTACACTGTGAGCATGATGTGTGCTCCATGAATGTAGGGATTGCTGTGTGTGTAAGCCACATGTAGGGGGGGGCAGAGGCATCCTGGCCAGAATGCTGCATGTATGGTGGTCAATGTATGTGCGTCAGGGGATGGGAGGGATCTCGTGGGCCATGAGTGTGACGGTCTGGACGGTTGACTAATTCTCTTTTCTGCTGTCTTTTCCATGCAGGTCAGTGCCCACCAGAAAAAGGGTATTTGGCGTGCCATCGCCAAGGAGGTGTGGACCTTGGGGGTCTTTGACAGGAGGAGCACCCACTGCCGCAAACGGTGGGAGGACCTGCGCCACTGGGCAAAGATGACGGCGGAGGCCCAGCTGGGGCTGGCCTCCCAATGAGGAAGGGGTGCCGGTCGCACCATGAGCCCCCTGATGTTCCACATCCTGGCAGTGGCCTATCCGGAGTTGGATGGGCGCTTGAAGGCATCACAGCAGCCAAAAGGGGGTGAGTACAGATTCTGGATCCTGACTTTGTGTGCGTTTAGGGTTACCTGGGTGTGGGATGTGGGCTGTGGTTGCCCCTAGGCCAGGGTGAAGAAGGCAGGGTAGGTCCTTTGTTGGGCAGGCTCTTGAGCACTCCTACCCCAATGGTGTTAGTGGGCATCTACTATTGGGCATAGTCCTGTGGGTTTCAGGTGTGCAGCTGATTGGCGGTAGGCATTGTACCCCATGGGGTAGTAACTATCCTAGTAACTGGTACTGCATGGCCTAGTGCACAGGTCTGCTCCCTGTGTGTTGTGTATGCCAACAGTGGTGGTGTTGCTGGCATTGACCCAGTGTATCCGCTGTCTCTCCCCCCCTTTTTGTTTTCTCATTCTGCCCTTGTGTCCTTGATGCATTAGAATCATCTGGCAGAGGAGCAGAGGCACCGGCGACAGAGGGAGCTGCATCCCACATGGGCCTGGAGGCCAAATCCACCGACGGTGAGGGCACCAGTGGGACGGAGAACGAGGGGAGCACCATGACGGGGACAGGAGAGGACACCACAGACAGTAACTCCTTCTCTGATGGATGCTCTGTGGCAGTGGCAGACACCTCCGTGCCCACCCCAACAGGTACAGCCGCCACCCCTCCCCACCAGCACCGCCCTCCCAGCAGCCCCTCAGCGTGTTTCCCGTGCCTGCTCATCCAGGAGGGTGGGCATCTCCTTCGCCCCAGGCACCTCAGTCCCTGCCCCAGTCAGCCCTGCTGCCCTCAGTGAGGAGGCCATTGACCTCCTGACATCCCTCACAGTTGGGCAGTCAACCATTCTGAATGCCATCCAGGGTGTCGAGAGGCATTTGCAAAAAACAAATGCATACCTGGAGGGCATTCACTCTGGTGTGGTGGCCCAACAGAGAGCATTTCAGGCTCTGGACTCAGCACTGATGGCAGCCCTTGTCCCTGTCTCTAGCCTCACCCCTCCAACTTCCTCTACCCAGTCCCAATCCCCTCAACCCCAGCATATCCCAAGCATACCTTCAGACCAACAATCACCCAAATCACAACACAAAGGTGGCTCAGGCAAACACAAGCACCACACTTCATCTCACAGGCACTCACACAAGCACCATCCCCATACAGACACACCAACATCCACTGCCTCAACTGTGTCCCCCTCCTCCTTGTCATCCACTTCCCTCCCAGTAGCGTCTCCACTCACACCTGCATGCCCTACGTCCTCATCCACTACCTCCATCACCAGCAAGCCCATCACAACACACCCCTCACTGGCAGTCACCACCCCCACATCCATGCACACTTCCTTTGTGTCCTCTCCGACTGTGTCTGTGACCCCTCCTCCCAAAATACACAAACGCAAGCACCCACCATCCCAACAGCCATCCACCTCAAAACAGCATCCAGCCATGCACCTGCACACAAACACAGCAGAGAGACACCCCCTACAACCACTCCCTCTTCCTCCACTTCCAAACCCTCTCCCTCTTCCCACCCCAGTGTCACTAAGAAGCTTTTCCTGGCAAACATTGACCTCTTTCCTACCCCTCACCCCACGTCCTTCCCCTCGGGCCAGGGTGTCCAGAACCCAGCCCAGTACTTCAGCCACCAAGTCGACATCCGCTGTGGTTCCTGCAGCTAACAGAGGCGCAATGAGAGCACTCGTCAGCCCAGCCAGTGTGCCACCAACACCGGCCAAGGACAAAACCATGCCACCACCTGCCAAGGTGAAGAGGGGGACAGCATGCAGCAAGAGGAAGGAGCACCAACCACCCAGCAAGGCCACCTCAAAGACTCCAGCTGCCAGACCCAAGGTCACACCACCATCTGCCAAGGTGAGGAAGGGGCAGACAAAACCAGGCAATGCACTTCAGCCGTCGGAGGCTGCAGGTGAGGGCCTGGTAGCTACCAGCACAACCGCCAGCACTGCCACCTGCACTGTGGCATGCACTGTCAGTAGCCCTGCCGATAACACCGCTGCAAGCACCGCCGCAAGGACCCCCACCTGCACTGCCGCAAGCACTACTACTGTCAGCAGCAGCAGCCCTAGTGGGCAGCCGTCTGAGGCTGCAGAAGAAGGGCTGGGGCCTCCACCCACCACTGGCAGCACCGGCACCACAGCCAGCACCGCCACCTGCACCACTGCAAGCACCGCCACCTGCACCGCTGACAGTAGCACCACTACCAGCAGCAGCAGCCCCAGTGGGCAGCCGTCCGAGGCTGCAGGAGAAGGGCTGGAGCCTCCCACCACCACTGGCAAATCCCTCACCAGCACTGGCACTACAACCAGTATGCAGCCTTACCCGCCGCACGATGGAGTCTTGCCCTGCCTCCATGGACGATCATGCAACCAGGTCCCTGCAAATCTCGTGTCTCAGACACCCAGGTGAGGGACTGTGAACTGCCACACCCCAAGTGTTGCATCACTGGGCACAAAGCCCCCTCCAGAACCAGTGGATAAATGCATCCACTCACCCAATCCTTGGCAGGATAAAGCAGACTGGGCACAAAGCCCCCTCCAGAACCAGTGGAGAAAGGCATCCACTCACCCAATCTTTGGCAGGATGAAGCAGACTGGGCACAAAGCCCCCTTCAGAACCAGTGGAGAAAGGCATCCACTCACCCAATCCTTGGTAGGATGAAGCAGACTGGGCACAAAGCCCCCTCCAGAACCAGTGGAAAAAGGCATCCACTAGAGAGACTGTGGCCTTGCACTCCCCAGGACCAAGCAGTGGGCAAACCACCCACTTGAGAGACTGTGGCCTTGGACTCCACAGGACAAAGCAGTGGGCAAACCACCCACTTGAGAGACTGTGGCCTTACACTCCCCAGGACCAAGCAGTGGGCAAACCACCCACTTGAGAGACTGTGGCTTTGCACTCCCCAGGAGCAAGCAGTGGGCAAACCACCCACTTGAGAGACTGTGGCCTTGCACTCCCAGGACCAAGCAGTGGGCACAAAGCCCCCTCGAGGAGCAGTGGCATTATTCCATCTTCCGGCTGAGGTGCCCCCCCTTCCCAATCCCCCTGAGGTGTCTGTGTGTTTTCGACCTGATGCTCCTGCAGTGTTCTCTCCGGATTGAGGCGGGAGTCATGTGTGGGCTTGGCCCATGATTTTTGGCCCAGTGGCCCACGGACATTTTGAATGGACAATGTACCGCCTTATGTACATATTGTATATTTGTGTAAATACTGTTTTTCTATTTATTACGTATATCTGCCTATTTCTAATATATCACTGATTTGACTCTATTCCTTTCGTTCTTGCATTCTTCCAGGGGGTTACGGGGTGTAAATGTAATGTTGATGAATGTTTTTGTGTGTATGGTGTTGTGGGTGAGGGTGGGGTTTTGCATGTTGTGTGTGTGTGTCACTCTCTTTTTCTCCCCCCTCCCCTGTGTACTAGGTGACGTACTCACCATGGTCATCGCCGCCGCCTTTCGTATTCCTGGTAGATGAGGAGGTAGACCAGCATGGGCAGGGCCTGCAGCTCAGTCTCCATGGTATCATGGTTCTTCGTTTGTGTCGAGCGGTGAGTGGTTTCCCTTCCAAGTCCTGTTTCTGCCGTGCTTTTGACGGCGCTGGTACCGCCCCGGAAAAGCTGGCGGATTGGCGGGTTGTGATGGGGTAGGTGGTACATTTTCTTCTGCCTGTCTGTTGGCGGTGACCGCTGCGGTGTTTGTTGCTACCGCTGTGGCGGTCGGAGTGTTAAAGTGTCTGTCTTTGTTGGCGGTTTCCGCCGTGGTCGTGATCCCATTTTTTTACCGCCAGCCTGTTGGCGGTATTACCGCCGCTTTAACACCGACCGCCAGGGTTATAATGAGGGCCTTAATCTCTTCAAGAAACTCCTTGGGCGCCAAAAATCGACTCACAGCCTGCTGGAAACAACGCATATCTGTTGTGCGATCGACAGATCACCGCACAGCTGAACCGGAACAATGCACCCTGACTTCCCGAGTGAAGAATCGACGCAGCGCCTGCTTTGTGGATGGAACTTTGATGCACAGCCCTGACGGATCGACACACAGCTGAGCTGGAATGATGCAGCATGACTTCCCGAATGTGGAATCGATGCAGCACATGCCGTTCAACTGAAAATTTTACGCATTGCCATATTGGATTGACGCAACACCTGTGACTTGGTCCCGCATGCCCAGGATTTCCACGCATCATCGATGGGAGTCAGAGAGATCCCTGCGTAGCTGTGAGGAACCAAGACTGCGCACCGGAAATTAATGCAAAGCCCATTGCAGTATGGAAAGAAATGACGTATCGTCTGTGGCGCGTCAGAAAATCCAATGCACACCTTATTTTTCCATGCATCTCCTTCTCAGCGGTCTCCATGCATGTTATTTTTGATGCAAACCAGGTACTTTGTGAAACCAAGAGACAACTGTTCATTTCTAAGATTTAAGACTATTTTTTATCTCGCAAAAGTGATATCACACCTTGTGCTTATTGAATCTGACGTTAATTTAACCAGATAAATATCATATATTTTTCTAAACCTGCGTAGTGTATTTTCGTGGTGTTTTCACCATACTTTACACATTGCCTTCTGAGTTAAGTCTGACTGCTCAGTGCCAAGCTGCCAGAGGGTGGGCACAGGATAATTTGGATTATGTGTGACTTACCCTGACTAGGATTGTCCCTATTGTATACCTGTGCCGACTAGAGACCCCATTTCTAACAGTATGTTACCCTAAAAGTCACACCATTTACAATAAAAGAATGTAGATGTTAGGAAAATGCCTGCACAGGCACTTGCATTTTTATGCATATTGAAATATTAAACCTAAACACATGCATAAAACAGTAAGAGGGGGTTGGAAAAAGAGTGTCTGTTACAGTGATCAAAAGCAGTCTGCCAGTCACACATTCAATATACTAGCTTCCTGTTAGGAACAGCAGCCAGGAGATGAATGCTTTCATTAATAAATGCTGCCTCATGTGAAACTGTATCTGCATACTTACAGTGTGATTTGCAGGACAAGGGTCAATCAGGCCCTGTGGTGTAAGTCACACTGCATGTGTGACTCTAGGTGTTGCACACAGAAATGAAGTGTGTGCTCCATGGAGCATTGGTAGCTCAGGAGACGAAGTTTTACCCGTTCAGGCAGCAACAGTTCCTGACAACAGTGTGTATGTGTTTTTGAGAAGTCCCTAACATACAAGTGAGTATGCTGGCTGGCTCTTAGCCTTTCTTTGTTTGTTGGCAATTCCAGGTATTTTGCTGCCATTCGTGGCAGGATTAAGTCCATGCTGGATGAAAGCCCGGACATAGCATGCTTATAGTAATTCTTAACATTTGTATGAAAAAGGTGCTATACAATACGTTATCTTACTCCATTCATTTTCAAACATTTCACAGCTGGAGAATGCTGCTGCACCAACCTTGAGAGAATTCAGCTCCCTCCCTCCATTCCCTTGCTCACTGATGTTCAAATCCGATATTACGCCTCACCACTTTCAAAGATCAAAAAATGCCGATGCTAACTACCGCTTGGAGGAGACAAATGAAGGGCAATATGTTCCTTTCTTCAAAAAACCGTCCATTGCATGGGGTGCTGCAGTGTACAGCACACATCGAACACATGGGAACTTTCTAATTTGGCCTATTCACAGGCCCGGTTCTAGCGGGTGGGCTGGTTGGGCCAGGCCCACCCAAATATGACCCATGGCCCGCCCATTGGTGGCATCAAAGTCACTGGACGAAAGAAGTTAATCCTAATAGATGGACGCCTTTCCTGAACTTTCCTGACCTTTCCGGGAACCCTGCAGCTGCTGCTTTATCGCACTGTGAGGCCAAGATCAACATTAAAGTGCCAAGCAGATAAGGGAACGCTTTGGCCATTTGTTCACTTTTTAAGAAAATGCAAAGGCTCAACCATGATACAAACTTTGTGTAAAATAGTTGTTTTCATGTATTAACATGGCTTTTTTGTTTCTATAATTATCAGGTGGGTCATTATGTAGAACATATATTAAAGAGCGTTCTCCTTAAATTTACTGTTTTAAGTCTGAAACAGACAGCATGGGCCTTATAAGTTTGGCGAGGGAAAAGTCCGCCCATCAAACTCCCGCGTTCAGGAGACAGCCAGTACAGTCACCTTCCTGCAGGCCCTATTATGTGCTTCCCTCTGAATCAGTGGGTGGAAACACAGTTTCCACCCATTGACCCAGCAGGAAACTCGCAACAACATTGACGCCGGCTAACAATACGGCTGGCAGCAATGCTGTTGTGCATTGGGTGAACCAACACCCATCATGTAAATCACTGGCTGCAAAGCAGACAGTGATTTGTGCGATGGTCTGGCAAGGGGGGCCCTCGTACTGCCCATGTCGAGTGCATGGGCAGTGCAGGGACCCCTCTGGGGCCCGACACCCCGTTTTTGCCAGCCTTTCATTGGCGGTGAAACCGCCATGTAAATGCCGGTGGAGAGAGGGGTCGTAATCCCCAGGGCAGCACTGCATGCAGTGCTGCCCTGGAGGATTGGGCCCACCAGCACCTCCAGGCCGTCGGGAGGCTGAAAAGTGACAGTGCTGGCAGTCCAAACGTGGCGAACTGCCATGGTCATAATTTAGCTGCCTGACCACCACTTTGGCAACGTTCAGTCCGCCACCGTGAGACCGGCAGTATGAGGGCCGCCAAACTCGTAATTAGGGCCTATATTACAGGTGATTTAGTACAGGAATATTAAAATTCCATCTTAGCCTAAAAACAGCCCATGTAATATTGTACTATTAAGGGGACAATGAAAATGGAGGTAGGTGGTGGCTGATAACTGACTGTAGCCCAAGGTCAACTGTGAAATTAGGCAACCAGGACAGCAATGGTAGCAAATGTGTAATCAGTGCTGGAAGGAGGTGTTTTGCAGAGTCCATGGTTAAGCGGGTAGTAATGGAGAGAAGCCATCTCTGAAAGCCAGCAGAGAGGGGTAGTGAATAGTGTTTCTCGCCTGATACTCCCACCTCAGAAATCTTCTCTTGACCTTAAAACGTCAAAATTACTTTAAGTTAACATTTAGGAAGAGGCTTGTAAAAGAGTGCAACTTACAAAGCCTTGTAAAGCTCAGGACAAGGAGGGCCCTGAGACTAGCGAGACACAAGGGTTGAGCTCTAGAGGTGTGTCAGCCAACAAATTAAGTGGAATAGCCAAGTGTTTGGCTTTGCTCTAGGAGCCTGGGAATGAGTTGAGTCATGAAAATGTGTACCATGTAACTTCCACAACAAATCTCATGTAACATAAGATAAAGGCCCTCATTACAACAATGGTGGTATACTACCTCCACGGCTACGGCTGCCAAAAGACCGTCGATGCAGCTACCAGTCATCCGCCAAATTATGACCGTAGCCAGAATTCGCCAGAAGGATGGCGGAAGTCTGGCTGCGGCCATGGTGGTGGATGGCAGTAAGTTGGCGCTGCTGCCAGCAGCAGTGCCATGCCAGTAGACCGCCGCAGACCATATCATGACACATGATACGGCCTGGCGGTGTTCTGCTGCCGGACGCTGCTGCTGGCAGCAGCGCCCCGTCCCGTCTCCTGCCGGAGAACTCCCTACAATCAGGTAAGTCAGGTGCTCTGACAGGGGAGGGGGTGGTGGGTGTTGTGTGTGTGTGTGTGGGTGTGCGTGTATGTCTGTGAGTGCATGTATGCCGGTGTGAGATGCTTGTTGTCTGTGTGTGCATGTATGGATGTGTGAGTGCGTGAATGTTGTGTTGTGTGAATGCATGTGTGTGTTTGTATGTATGTCAGTGTGTGTGGATGTGTGTGTGAATGGATGTATGCATGCGTGGATTAATGTGGGTATGAGTGTGTGTATGAGTGTGTTTGTGTGTGCATGAAGGTGCGTGTATGTAGTGGGGGGTGTGGGAGGAGAGGAGTGTTGGGGGGGAAACCCAGGGAGGGGGAGGGGGGGCGGGGAAGACCCCAATCAGTGACAGGGAAGGAATTCCCTGTCACTGATAGTGCCTACTGCCATGGTTTTCGTGGCAGTAAGATTGCCACGAAAACCATGGTAGTAGGTGGGGTCATAATCCTGCGGGCGGGCTAGTGACAGCCGCCGGGCTGGAGACTGCAGTCTCCAGCCCGGCGGTCGTTACCGCTGTGGCGGATGGTGTGGTACATACCGCCAATGTGATAATATGGGGAAAAGTACAGCCAGCCTGTTGGCAGTACTTATCTCATCTGGCTGTGCTGAGTAGTGCTCTCCAAGGGCTTGGATGGAGCTTGCCTCCTGTTCCCTCAGGTCTCAGGACCAAAAATACTTTTCTCCTGCAACTGGACTCCTTGTGCTAAAAACGCCGCACAGCCTGCATCATGGTGAAAATGTCACCGCACGCTGAACAGGAACGACGCAGCCTGACTTCGCAGTGAGAAGATCGACGCAGCACCAGCATAGCGACCGGAACTTCGACGCACAGCCCACTGGATCAAAGCACAGCCGACCCGGAACTACGTATCCTGACTTCCAGAGAGGAATCGACACAACACCTGCCGTGCGGGAGAATTTTCCACGCAACGCCCACCGGATCGACGCAACGCCTGTGACTTTGCTCCGCAAGCACAGGATTCCACGCACCATCTTATGTGATCAGGAAAAAAGGAGGTTAGGGGAAAGAAATATTCACTTATGCTCACATAAGTTGGTCAAGCAGGAAAGCCAGGATTGTTTCCAGGTTTTCTTGTTGCACATTGTGCTATTCAGCTACTAGATCGGTATCTCACTCTCCTGTTTTCATGAAAGATTAATGTTTCGTCTTTTATTCTCGGCATATGACATTATACCCTGTGCAGCAGGCAGAAGCCAAATGAAAGCTCGGCTTGTTTTGGGTTCAAGGTTCCAAGAGGAACTTGAGCTAAGCCAGACATCTTGTTCGAGCCTTTAGTGTTTTGCCCATCTCCACCGAGCCCCTGCTGGAGTCTGCCCTGGCTCTTCAGAAGAAGGCCTTTATTGACCCAGACCCACCCCTTCATGAGGAAATGCCCAAAGAGACAAATGTCCAGTCCGCTCCTCTACCACATTCAGAAGTCAGTCTGTATCTCATCTAGACAGAAATTCCAGAGTTTCAGAATAGGCCAACAAAAAGGCTGGCATTAGTGTCTATCCATGCATCCATGTTGGTGTTAGCACAGTCTATGTCCAAGGCAGTCAGCCAGAAACTCAGGGTAAAGAGGAGGAATGTGCACAAGTATTGCTTTAGATGGATGAGATGTGGAAAACTTTAACAAAAAGTATGTGTGTTGACAACAGCCTTCCTACACTGCAGGAACATCAGGGAATTCAACACAAACACAGACCATCACTGACTGATGTTCTCACATTATACGATCCACTGTCCCGGAACATAGAAGAAATGAAGACAAAGATCAGAGCACACATTCATGTGAAGCTGTTTTATAAGTGCAGGGGTGTACCTACCAATGAGGGAGCAGCTGCAGTGGCACCGAGGCCTGGGGCCGTTGTGGTCCATCTGCATCTCAATTATTTATGTTGTTGTGTGTGGGTTCTGAGTGTGGTTATGTATTTTAGTCTGTGGATGATGTGCACAGTAATGTACTGTAGGATGCAGCATGCATTATACTAATCATATAATGGCAGTGCATGCCTCACAGGATGAGCAGCCATGAGGGAATAGTAAATATCTGCTTCATTTTCCCACATTCCCCTTTTCCTCATTCAGCAATCACCTGCATGTGAAGCTGCAGTTCTGTTCAGAAGAATGTCTTCTGGCTGCTCAAGAGTCCAGGGCCCGTATTTATACTTTTTGACGCTAAACTGCGCTAACGCAGTTTAGCGTCAAAAAAATTTGCGCCGGCTAACGTCATTCTGAAGCGCCATGCGGGCGCCGTATTTATTGAATGGCGTTAGCCGGCGCAAGCAGACCGGCGCTGCCTGGTGTGCGTGGAAAAAAACCACGTACACAAGGCAGCGCCGGCGTTGGGAAAAGTGGCGCTAGGGCGTCTTAAAAATGGTGCAAGTCAGGTTGGCGCAAAAAATCGCCTCCACCCGATTTGCGCCATTTTTAACGACGCCCAGACGCCATTTACATGACTCCTGTCTTAGTAAAGACAGGAGTCATGCCCCCTTGCCCAATGGCCATGCCCAGGGGACTTATGTCCCCTGGGCATGGTCATTGGGCATAGTGGCATGTAGGGGGGCACAAATAAGGCCCCCCTATGCCACCCAAAAAAAAAAAAAAAAAAAAATTATACTTACCTGAACTTACCTGAATGTCCCTGGGATGGGTCCCTCCATCCTTGGGTGGGCAAGGGTGGCAAGGGGGGTCCCTGGGGGCAGGGGAGGGCACCTGTGGGCTCATTTTGAGCCCACAGGCCCCTTAACGCCTACCCTGACCCAGGCGTTAAAAAGTGGCGCAAATGCGGGGTTTTTTGACCCGACCACTCCCGGGCGTGATTTTTGCCCGGGAGTATAAATACGACGCATTTGCGTCGCCGTCATTTTTTTAGACGGGAACGCCTTCCTTGCATCTCATTAACGCAAGGAAGGCGTTCACGCAAAAAAATGACGCTATTTGCCCATACTTTGGCGCTAGACGCGTCTAACGCCAAAGTATAAATATGGCGTTAGTTTTGCGCCGAATTTGCGTCGAAAAAAACGACGCTAATTCGGCGCAAACGGAGTATAAATATGCCCCCAGGTGTCCAAACACTCCTGACCTTTTCGTTTCCTGGGGAAAGAAAAAGAACATTTTCCCTTCACCTAGGCATGGTACTCTGTAAAGGAGGTTGTGAAATGAAGAGGATCCTTATCGCCTATAACCTGCTCCTACAGAGTACAAAAGAAATGTATCTGTTTGCCAAATAATGTTTCCTTCCTCTTCCATCTGTACCTTCATATCTGCATCTCTCCTTCGCTGGACTGTAGTGTCTCTACTAGCCATCTCTGCCTTGCGTCAGTGCTCTTATACTTATTCTGTTTTACTGATTGTCCTCTTTCAAAATATGAGCGAGGGTCCGGTAATTAGTTTTGCCCCAGCGAAATGGATTTGGCATGGCACACAAAGGAGGCAAGGGAGTAGACAGCCATTTAAAATACCCTTCAACTTTACATGCAAAGTATACACAGAGAATGTATCCTTTGTACTGTGGTGCAAACGTGTTTTGAAGTGGATATGATGTAATCTAGCCGCTGCAGGCTCAGAAGCCACAAGTTGGACCTGTAGGGGCCCACCCAAATGCACCCTTGGTCTATCTAAATAAAGATTTCTGGAGCCGGGCCTGTCTACACGTGATTTTGCACTGAGCGTACCTATTATTCATATCCTTGACTACACATCGCACACTCACCTCAGCATAGTGCAAAGCAGACTATTATGAACAAGAGCAGAAGAGATGATACCAGCAGCAGGACAGTTTTTGTAAATATGGCATTGTTTTGCACTGTGCACAACGTTTTAAGTGTTCAGTCCCCACTTCCCATTTAATTGGATAAATAAAGTAAGCCTTTTGTTACACTTACTACCGTTGCCTAAAACATAATTTTGTTTGTAAGGAGTACGGCTGACCTCTTGTGGTCAGCTTGGTTATAGCAGGCTTATTATTCAATGCACATTTATCATGAAAAACGCGTCTTTAGAAAACAGAATAAAGGGCCATATTTATACTCTTTGACGCAAAACTGCGCTATCGCAGTTTTGCGCCAAAAAGATTAGCGCCGGCTAACGCCATTCTGAAGCGCCATGCGGGCGCCGTATTTATTGAATGGCGTTAGACGGCGCTAGCAGACCGGCGCTGCCTGGTGTGCGTGGAAAAAAAACACGTACACCAGGCAGCGCCGGCGTTGGGGAAAATGGCGTTAGGGCGTCTTAAAATGGGGCAAGTCAGGTAGAGGCAAAAAAATCGCCTCCACCCGATTTGCGCCATTTTTAACGACGCCCAGACGCCATTTACATGACTCCTGTCTTAGTAAAGACAGGAGTCATGCCCCCTTGCCCAATGGCCATGCCCAGGGGACTCATGTCCCCTGGGCATGGTCATTGGGCATTGTGGCATGTAGGGGGGAACAAATCAGGCCCCCCTATGCCAAAAAAAAATAAAAAAAAATAAAAAAATTATACTTACCTGAACTTACCTGAATGTCCCTGGGATGGTTCCCTCCATCCTTGGGTGTCCTCCTGGGGTGGGCAAGGGTGGCAGGGGGGGTCCCTGGGGGCATGGGAGGGCAGCTGTGGGCTCATTTTGAGCCCACAGGTCCCTTAACGCCTGCCCTGACCCAGGTGTTAAAAAGAGGCGCAAATGTGGGGTTTTTTGCCCCGCCCACTCCCGGGCGTGATTTTTGCCCGGGAGTATAAATACGACGCATTTGCGTCACAGTCATTTTTTTAGACGGGAACGCCTACCTTGCATCTCATTAACGCAAGGAAGGCGTTCACACAAAAAAATGACGCTCATTCCTCATACTTTGGCGCTAGGCGCGTCTAACGCCAAAGTATAAATATGGAGTTAGTTTTGCGTCGAATTTGCGTCGAAAAAAACGACGCAAATTCGGCGCAAACGGAGTATAAATATGCCCCAAAGTGTCTGTGCAGAATGCATAATCTGGACGAAATGCCAAGGGACAGCATTATTCCCACTGCAGAGTATTTTACCCTGATTTTGCTCAAACTCTGCTATGCACATTAAAATTAGCTATGCACATTACGTAGAGAGTACAATAATGACAAATGGTAGATTTTCCTAATTATTGTATTCTATTGTTCATCAGTAAAATAAGTAACATTGAGCAGAATGTATGCACCTGCCAATGGCTGCTACTGTTCCTTCAGAGTGCTGTTTGCATTTTTGGTAAACAGTTTGAATCTTCATATACGTACACAGATACACACGTTTATTATTGAGGACAATTGGAAATATTGGCCTTATATCTGATCTTTAAGGTTCTCGAACATGGGGAAGAGGAGGAGCATGGCTGCATGCAAAAGACATTGGAGTATATTTACAAGAATGTGGCACATCACAAATGATGCGCCACTTTCCTTGCGCCCCATTGTACCCCCCTAATGACATCATGTGTGCGCCGTATTTACAATACGACACACCATGGCGTGCATTATGCCAATAGTGATAAAAATGTTGTTATTGAGGCACTTTGGTTTATTAGCTCCAAACATTATGGCACTATTCCACCAAAGATAAGGGAGGCCCATTGAATACAACCACTGCCAGCCACAGACAGGGAGACCCTCACACATGAGGAGCCGGCTCCTACTACCCCTGCATCTTCTTCCCCCCTCCTCCCCAGACGTGACCGTCCTCCGGACCAGCAGGAGTGAATAGCAAGACCAACACAACCACATCCAATAGACGCAGAACCTAATTTCCTTCTTGTGTGTCTACCATTCACTCTGTGGACTATTTCATGGACACATTTATCTTTTCTGAGGACAGTTATATTTTGGATTTGGACTTTAAACTGTTTTTGGCTCCACTACCATGTTTCCATCAAGCATGATAGACTTTTTTTTTTTTTAAATAAAAAACATCACTCTTGTTTTTGTGTTATGTTAATAAATGTAATGGACACAGAGTACAAGACTCTTGTATTATTTGTGGCATTTAGTTTGTCACGTCCATCTTCCCCCATCATGTTGCTAAATCTTTAGAACATTAACTTGGGGAAACAAATGTTGCCATTACAAAGAGGTAGAGTGTTCACCAATGTAGTCAAAGAAAACAAACTCAATTCAGAATGCATTTTGAACATACAAATGTTGGCAACAGGTCCTTGTAGAAATGGAATCTGAGTTACAAAAAACAGTTCTAACCCCAGTAGCCCACGCCATTCAGAGTTATATGCTCCACAACCTTGAAATCATGGAGGAAAGGGAATATGCAATGGGAACAACTTAAATAGCAAACTATCACTGATGCATGAACTCAGTTGGATCCTTACATACTGCCCTCACAATAGGAATCCTAGATCAATAACACCAATATCTACATGATGGCAGTGACAACATTTGAAGCCACATGACAAATGCTGGACACTATTGCAGTTTCTGGTGCAATGACACATTCACTGTTCAGTGGTGTGCTAAAAGAAGTTCTATCACCTGTCATGAAACACATTAACGGCCACGTCCGCTGTCCACAAATTGAAGATTTAGCCAATATGAAGGAAGGACAGTATGCTACGGTGTTACATACACAGGTGGTTTCAGCAACTCAAGTGGCACATATTGCCTTGATGATGGCCTCACTCAGAAAACAGGTCAGATACAATCTTCTGAACTTCCATACTATCAGAGTGCAAGTTATCTCTGGGAAGGATTTGTCCATCCCAAGTGGGTGTCTGTCACAGGATCAACACATTTTCACTTTGTACTTCCAGGCAGCAACATATCACAGCAAATGTTGAAATGTCCGAATGAAGATGACATGGTGAAGGACCCTGAAACAGAATAAAAAGGGAAAATTATTTTTTATACATATTGAATTGAACTGAATTAGCAAGGCATGAGGACACACATACGTAGCACAAGCACATTTCCTCTACATCAATGACCATATTATCCAGTGTGGGGAAACTCTGATCCACTAACATCTTTGCCTGAAACTTTCTTGCACTGACCATTCCTAACACATTACCGTGACAGATATGTTCCCTAGGTCACAAGTTATACTGACATTTGAGTTTAAAATTTGTAGAGGTAAACTTACACTCAGGTCAAGAAATGGGCACTCACTCTTCACCATTGTCATCTTCATTGGGCATTTCAACATCCTCACCCGGGGGCTCATTACAGTCTCCCTCCTCTGCAATTATAGGGATGTCTTTCCTCAGGGCAATGTTATGGCAAATGCAGCAGGCAATCGTGATTTGGCACACCTTATCGGGTGAGTAGAGGAAAGCTCCACTGGTCTTGTCCAGGCACCTAAACCTAGCCTTCAGGAACCCAAAAGTCTGCCCCACCGGCCTCCGTGTTCTTCCTCTATGGGCCTTATTGAAGGGGACTTCGCCTGGCGTTGTTGAATTCCTCAGCGGTGCAAATAACCATGGTTGGTTAGGATATGCTGAGTCAACACATCAAAGGATTTCTCACATATCAAGCCATTATCCCTTCCTAAACTAAGATTCAGGCAAAAGATCAACAAATCATATTGTACTCATCAACAAGCCAGGCCCTCTCTGGTCCAAGTTGTGACATCTGCATGGGTATATTGCTGTTCCATAGTATGAATGAATCATGTGTTGAGCCAGGGGAGAGGACACACACACATACTTGAAATGTATAAATCTGGTAAGCAGACAACTTGCAAATTAATGGAATGGAAGTTCTTCCGAATGTGGTAGATCTGTTCTCTGTTGTGTGGTGGCACCAAGGCAAAATGTGTGCCATCTATTGCTCCAATCAAATGCGGTAGTCCACCCAATGCATAAAATTCTCCATTCACAGTGGCCAAATCCTGTGGACGTGGGAATTAAATGTAGCTCTTGATGGTTTACATCAAGGAAGCAAGGACTTCTTGTAGCAAACCAATGAAAGTTGGCTGGGACATGCCTCCAGATACTGCCACAGTGTATTGAAAGGTGCCAGTGACTACAAAATGCAGTACTGCCTTGAGTTTTACTATTGGTGTTATGACTGTTGGATTCAGTTTTTTTATTCATTTTTTTAACAATACCATCAATGGAGGTAGTACTTCCCCTCCGGCACTTTCATTGTCAAACACAGTCAAGGTCCACATATTATTGTGTCATATCTGTCCAAGAAAAGTATTGTTCATATCTGACATTTAGAAAGGCACTAGCTTCCATTTAATGTGCTGGTGATGCACTAACAATTGAAAAATGCGCTGCTTCACACCCTAAAATGGCGGCTGCCTGACCTTGCCGCTAGGACATTGCCTACCCAACATCTGTCAGCAGAAGTTGACCGCATAGTAGGTGGTAGTCTCCACGATGGGCCCTGCCATAGGCCAATGTCTGTGACGACAATGCACGAAAGCCAATGGCTGTTTCAGTCTCAGTAACGGATTGCATCCACTGTGTATGCCACATTGTGAAAAAACTCTCACTTGTCTTCCAACACTGCAGCCATCAAGACCTCCTAATTTTTTGCTGCTGTTACCGGCCTCAGAGAGCCAAGATGCTAAGAAAAGCAGGTGGCAAGGCCCCTGCCTTTTCTCCTGAGGAGATGGAGCTCCATGCCAGGGAGGTTCTGTACCTGTACAGCCAACCTAATGAGACCCAAAAGGAACATGTACATGTCTGATTGGGGAATGTCTGACTGAGTAATCTCTTCCTTTCAGATTCAGAGGCTATTTGGTTCCTTTTTGGTAATGTTTGTAGTGTTGTGATTGGCGGTGTTGACAGAATGATGTAGCTGGGGCAGATTTTTGTGACCACTTGTGAGTCACTTGAAAATAGAATCTGTAATGTGTGTTCAACAAAAATCATATTTCATCACACAAACTGCAGGCTGTTTACTACCAGTGGCCAGTAGACAGCGTACCAGTAGTATGACTGACAACATACAGCCAATGTTGAAATGAAAGTGATGTTGATGGAAAAATGTAGAGGGTCTGGAGTTGTCTGATCGTGCACTGTCACATGGGATTCCAGCACATAATGTGTATTAGATTGCTCTTGATGTTTAAACTGTCATGGAGCCACATATAGATAAACTTATTTTAGGTGCAGCGAGTTCAGATGACAATGGCTCACCATCATCCATCCCACAGACTGTCTCATTCCAAAATACACTTGTTCAAACAACCCAATATCTCTGCTCTCATTGATACATAGCAGCCCTTCTATTTGCCCTCAGTCACTGCATGTGATGCAGACCATGGGTTCTGACTCATAGGAGTTTAGGCAGGAAGCCAATGTAGCTGTGAGTATGATTATGTACAAGGATTGTACAAGTGGGTTGGCCTTTACTAGCTCACAGTGATTGTTAGTAATCACGGGCTGCTCTCAAAACAGAATTGGATGCATAGCTCTGGCCAAGATGATGTTGTAGGACTGATTAGGTAACATAAGAAGCTAGCAAATATTGATGGTGCACATGGGATCATTGCAAATCAGTATTTCCACTCTACCTGTTACAATTTGTTGGTAAAACATCTTTGGTGAATATATGTGTGAATTTCCAAAATGTAATGTCATAGCAGCACTGCCAACAGTAACATTGAATTGTCTTTTCTTGTCATCTATACAGGTCAACACACATCCGAAGTGGGAAATCTGGAAGACCATCGGAAAGGAGGTGCGGACCCAGGGGGTCCACAAGTAGAGTAGCCTGCACTGTCAGAAGAGGTGGGAGAATTTGCGCTGGGCCACAAGAAAGTCAGCCAAGTCAGGCAAGTCAGGCAGTCCTCTCAGGGATCCAGGCGGGTGTGCCACACACTGATCCCCCCCTAATGGCCCACATTCTTGCAGTGGCCTAGCTGGAGCTTGATGGGCACTTGAGAGCCTACCAGCAGCAACAAAGGAGTAAGTTATTGTCTGTATATATTCTTATGGTTTTACCTATTTACTTTCCAGCTTTGTTGTATGCCATCAACTTTGAGGTTGACGCACACCCAAAGCGCAGGAGGATTTCTGGAGATGTAATTTGATTAGACACTGTCTGATGCTGAGTGTGGTGTATTGCTTTGTGCTGAAGAATGCCACTAGATTCCTCCTCACAAAGCAAGTAATGTTGTGGGCAGACACATGGCTGCATGCAAAGGGATTGCCAACATTTTCACGACATGAGGGACAGTTTCACAAAACATGCACTATGTCATGATTGGGTCAGGTGTGATGTTACGTCACAAATGTGTGAAGTGAAAGTAGGCTTCATAACTGGTGACTATGGCAAACTGCACAATTATGAAGCAGCTGATATATCAGACTTGACATTGCTGAGTTGGTGCTATAAGAATGTGAGAATTTGCATCTGCACCAAAAGTATTGATATTCTGTGCACAGTGGCATCATTCTGACAGACGTTAGAAAACAGTTGTCCAGCAAACTTCTAGTACGTTGACGTGGACAGCATCAGGTGGACCTGAGTCCTTAGTCCTTCATAAATGTGCACGTAAGTCAGTCTGTGATTGCCAACATGAATTTCTATGCCAAACTGTATTGTTAGCAACAGACAGGAATGAGTCCACATTGGTGAGAGAGTTGTACATCTCACAGACAACATTTTGGTGCCCTGCCCAGAGGAGAAATTGATGATGGAGAGCAATGTAATAATGAAAGGAACATTTGCATATGGAAGGTAACTTCACATAGATGTTGTGTTGTCCCATGTTAAACAAACAATTTCCATCCAAAAATCTTACCCTTTGGGAGAAGTAAACCACTTTTACCTCTGTACTGCAGTGGTTCAGAGATATAGCCAGGCCTATGTGTCTTCTCATGCTGTTGAAACCCTATGTTATGGAGTGGACTACAAGTGTGTAAGTGACAAAAGCATATATGATATGGGAGCTGAGATGGGGTAGTACTGAACTTTTTGCAAAGGTTGTGTGATGTACGTTGATGTCCAGTTGTATTCTCACAAATACACTATAACTGTTGTATCTGTATTTTCATCATCAACTGGGCAAGGTGAAGGTGACAGGGGCCACATCAGCAGGGATGAAGCTGGCCACTGGGGATCGGGTGTGGACACCACAGACACTGAGGGACCCAGTGGCAAGGAGGGTGATGGGACTAGCACAGAGGCCACCAGTGACTCTATATCTTTCTTGGAGGCCTCCAATGAAGACAAGTCCCTAGTGGGGGCGGACTCTGGAGAGACTGTGACACCTGTGTCTTTGTCCGCCCTTCCATTCCAATCCCCCCCCTCTGTCCTGCTCCCCCCGTTGGCTGTTGCTGCCCTCCTAAAAGGGGCAGCATCACCTTTGCTGCAGGCACCTTTGCCCCTGACTCAGTGTCCCAGGCTGCGCTCACTGAGGAGGCTGTTCGTATTTTAAGAACGATCGCTGTAGGCCAGACTGCACTATTGAATGCCATCCAGGGGCTGGCCAGCTAGAACACCCAGGTGTTGGCTTACCTGAATGGCATTCATGGTGCCCTCTCTGGCCTACAGTGGTCATTCTAGGGTCTGGCCTCATTATTGGCTGCATCCTCCCATCCCAACCTCATGCCCAGACTCCCACCCCCTTTCCCATTCCATATCCTCCCAACCCAGCCCTGTCGAAAGCACAAGCAAACATTTACATGCACCCACAACAACAACCACAAGCAGCACATCCCAACACCAACACAGCAAAAACACAAGCACAGACACACACATGCAGACACCACACAAACCACCACCACAGTCACACCCCTAGTCAGAGCACCCACCACTACACAACCACATACCCCCACCACCACCACACCCACAGAAACAACACCCACAACTACATCAACACCCACACATACCACAAGCACACCCCCAGTCAGTGCACCCAGCATGACCCCCCCCCACAACCAGCACACCCATGACACAGCACCCACCACCACAGCAACATCCACAGACACCACAGACACACACCCAGTCAAGGTACCCAACACCACACATGCATGCCCCAGTACAACCACAGACACCACACCAACACATACCACATCCACTACACACACATCCACACAGACACATAGTTGACACAAATGCCCACAATCAGCCACCCAACAGACACCAAGTAAGAAACGCAAATCAAAAGATACAGCACATACGCCAGACCCACAAGCACCCACACCTTCAACACACACATGCACCAAAGACACAGCCACTCCCTCTATCTCCCAAACCCATCTCCCTCACGAACACCTTCCCCATTTTCCTAAGGAGAGATACTTTTTTCTCTGGCGCTGACCCGTGACAACTTCCACTTCCCAACCCACCCCAAACAAATGTAAATAGACCCCCTTACAAATCCCAACCACCCTTGCCAAACCCACCTCTCTCAAACCCACCACTCCCAAACCCACCCCTTTGAAACCAAAACCATCCCCTCTCCTCCCAATCCCAAAGACCCCCCAACTAAGATCATTGTGGGGCCTGCTCCAGAGGCCCCTTCCAGAGGAGGTTTATTTCAGCAGTGTAAATAGGAGGCAAATTATGGGCATGCAACCCAGACTTTGAACTTTCTGGCCTAGTGCCTTTGATGTTATTTTTTTGGGTGAATCTTACAGAAAATATGAGAGAGTTATCTAATACTAATAATAACTGAGACTACCTTTGTCCTGGTCTTTTTTTGGGGTTGTTATTAATTGTTTGCTGATGATGTTCTTTCCTGATAATGAGTGTGCCATGCACTTACTCTCACTTGTGACAGTGACAAACACAGGCTGTATATTTTAGGTTTTTTTTCTTAAATGCATAAATTAGTGTTGTACATTAGTGACGGACATATTAATTTTGGTGCAAGCATCCATGTTGTTGCTGGGCCCCTGCACCAAAATTATATGTCTTTATGTTTTTATGTTTTTATGAGTGGAGAATGCATGTGTGTTTGTTTTGACTTGATATGTCAATGATATGCACATTTGCATTACATGGATGACCTGGCACTTTACAGTAGGATGGGATCTTATGTTTGTGATATAGTGCACATACCAGGGGGACATGTGATCTTCATACAACTCTGCCATGTTTTCATTTCACCAATTAAAATTGTATTACATTCTGTGTACACCCTCCTGTAGCCTGTTGCAGTGTAATTGCTACATTATCATGAGATTTTTTGGTTAAAATTCAGGTTATTGTTTATATTGATACTTAAGATATTTTGGGGACATTATTGCACACACCTTTACAAACACATTTCTATTTGTGGTTGTTGAGACTTTTTGTGCAGGTGTCCATTGCCATGAAGGGAAGTCCGCCCCAGATTGGTGGGTGCTACTTATATCTTGAGGTCTGTTCTGAAGCATTTTTAGACTTCAACATTACACAATTCAGCATTGCGCAAAATTATGGTGGTGTTTACTAGGGGTGAGCAGTGAGCTCCGCTGGCAGAGCTAACAGAGTTTTTGGCACCCTATATACTAAATATATATATGCTCATGCATATGAGGGGTGAGGAATGGAGCAGAAAGATTGGCTGCAAGAACTTCTTCAGCTATTGCAACACCATCATCTTTTTCTGTGTTGTCAGCACCTCCATCACCACCCGCTAAATCTGTCCCTCCAATTGCTGCTTCCACTTCTTTAGCTACATCTGCCCCTCCATCACCAGCCGGTGCATCTGGCCCGGCACCAGTACCTGCTTCTGGTACTTTGGTGCCAATGCAATTGTTGAGGCAGTATAGGGAAATTATTGAGCAGTATAGCAGCTCTGCAACATACTGGATCCTCTGCCATACTATGATTGTTGCAGACGAGAGGGGCATGACAATACATCAGGAGCTGCTCAAGGCTCACCAGTGTCCTTTTAAACACCCCTATTTTTTTACATTTATTTTACTTCTGTCTCTTATTGAGGCTATGGTTTTGTTTGGTCATGTTGACCATGTGAAAAAAACAAGTTCCAGAACAGATCATAAAAAAAGAAGGAAAACAGTTCTAAGACCTAGCCAAATGTCTCAAAAGAAAAAACGCTTTTAGCAATGTTAACCATATTTTTTCAGGTATTAGAAGTACAATGTTCTAACTAATATAGAAATAAATGGTAAGTGTAAGGTAAGCTTAACATGTGCCTTATGGTCGCTTCATGGTAGATGAAAAGCTAATAATAAACTACTACACATATTGCCTTCTGCACCTTGGTGTTCACAAGATTGAACCCCTTCCTTGCTGAGGACGGAATGGTTCAGCCCTTAGTCACAGTGCTTGTGTGCTGAGGATGGAACTGTTCCGTCTTTGGCAAACAAGCAGGAAATCCCTTTGGTGCAGGCAAAAGAGGGATTTCCTTTCTGCAAAAACAGCCTCGGGAGGTAGGGAACATGTTCCCCACCTCCTGAGGCTGTTTTGGGTTTTCAGTGAAATGAGGAGCAGCGTGCACGTCACACTGACATCATTTCACTGAAAATGAAAGTGAAATGAGCCGATTGGCTCATTTCACTTTCCCTGCCTTAGTGCTCAGAGGAGTACCTTAGCCCCCTGAGCACCTAGGCAGATGGGAGCGGTATCATGGGAAAGGGGAAAATCTACCCACAGGAGGGCGATCCCCAAGGAAAGATTTATCCACTAAACAACAGGGAGGGGGAAGCGGCCCCTTGGGCAAGGGCTTTTGCCCCCCCCCCAATGTTTTAGGGTAAATTCAATTTTTCTGCCCCCCCCGGGGGGGAAGATGCAGGCAATAGCCCCCAATATGCCACATAGGGTTGGGGGCTGCCCAAAATGGGTATGCCAATGCCCCCAATCCTCCCAAACACAAATGGGCACTGTGACAGAGTCACCCTTTTAGCAGGTTCACCTCAATTTCTGTGACTGATACTGATGTTAACTGACTCTGACTGTGCCCTGGGCTCTGCTTATCAGGGCCATGGCCAGTGCTCTGAGTAAAATGTATATAGTCAATGGCATAATGTTATAGTTCCAATTGCCAATGACACGCCCTGTAAAACCCTAGTAGATAATACAGAAAGGGGGGTTCAAACTACCTATAAGTCCCTAGTATATAATAGGGCAGGGAAGTTTAGAGGACCAATAGTTTTTTTCCACTGGAGTGTGCACTGCTGTGTGCCTCCTGTCATTTCTAAAGGCAGCCCTGCCTTGCAGACTGTCTTTAAAATGTAAAATGTATGCAAATTTGACTTTGGAATTAAAGGTACTTCCAAAGTAACAATCTACTTTATTTTTGCATATGCCACCCCCAATGTCTCCCCTAGATGTGACAGGGGTAGGTAGGGTGCCAAGTAACTATAAGCAGGGATATTATAAAAGGTGTTTTATATGCCCTGGTGAGGGAAAAACTGCACCTTTCATTTTCCCCAATAGTAGAAAGATGGCTTCATAGGCTGTAATGGAAATATTTTTCATAAGCCTAAATATTGCTAGGAAAAAGATAAAATGCCATGAAATTACTCAAATGAATTAATCATAACTTATACAGAAAAGAAGTTATGAGTCTTTCTTTATGTAAGCCAATTTCCAGCCTGCCAGTGGCCTGTCCTGATTGGTGAGCCCTAACATGATTGGCCAAGCTGCATTATGAGATAATAAGTGGCCTGCACTGAGCAGATGGGGGGGGGAGTAGGCAGATGGTGAAGCCAGGGCAGGAAGGGGGCTTGGTGAATCAAGCTGAGGCTTTAAAAGAATACCAGTCAGAAAGGAAGGCTGCCAAGCCTGCCCTCTCACCCCTGTATCCCATAGATAGATGGGGGGCTTAGGAAAGGAATTTGCAGATGTCCAGAGGGGGAGATAATGGAAATAAGCTACAACAGGGAGGTTGGTTTAGCCAGATCTTACTTCTCTGGAAGAAAATGATCCATCTTGGAATGTTTAAGTGCAGTGCTTTATGGGACAAAAAGATGCCACACTTTGGAGGAAGTTGTCATACTTCTGGGTGGCACTGTGCAGCTCATTGGACAAGGATGTCCACTGACTGCCCCCCATGATGATTGAATAAAAGTGTCTGGTCTGCATTGGAATTCAGATCTGCTACCTGAAACCACAAGAAGAAGAAGGACTGCCCTGCTGAAACCCCAGTTTGCAACACAGAGGCCTGCATATTTAAGGACTGCGCATGTTGCACACTGGATTCACAGCCCAAAGGACTTTTTGTTGCCTCAAAAATGACGCAGGCGTGGACTTCCTGAAGCAACAGGTTAAAAGATCTTCCATGCAGAAACTTCCACAAAAGCCCCCAGCCTGGAGAGCAACCAGTGGACTTGCAAGGTTTTGGCCAGGTGCATTGTAGAAATTGTAGTCCCAACAACCCAAGGAGCAACTCAGAAAGGGAAACACCCGGAAGAACAAGTCCGGAACCACGAGGTTGTGAAAAACGAAAGTGAAACAACGCTTTCGTTTTCGTTGACTCCCTGGTTTTGGTACCTTAACCACGCATGTCTGAACAACGTACATGCGTGGTTAAGGTACAGAAGGGAGTCGGAGTGGACGCGGTGAAGGAGGAGGTAAGTTGGCCTGGGACTGGGGCTGTTTTTGGGGGGGTTTGGGGTGATTAGGGTTTGGGGTCAGGGTTTAGGTTTTAGGGGCGGGGACTGGGGGTATTTTTAGTTGGTGGGGTGGGGGACTAGGGGTGATTAGGGTTTAGGGAGAGGAGGGGGGTCACGGTTTTGGTTTAAGGGGTGGGGGGCTAGGGTGGAAACATGCTGGGTCGTGCATAGTGATTGCTAATGCCTTTACCAGGAATGCGTTTACAAAGGTAAAATCGTTGTAAACGCATTCGTGGTAAAGGCATTAGTGTTTAGAACGAGGTCGTTGTTCCGACCTCGTTGTTGAGCCACCGGTGGTTTAGGCACCCATGGTTCCGACATATAACCACTCAGAAGTTCTGGAACCCTAGATTGGGGTTGTGGATCACTTTTCTGCATCAAACTTCCACAAAAGTCCCCAGCCTGGAGTGCGTTCAGTGGACTTTCAAGGATTTGGCCAGGCGCATTGTGGGAATTGTAGTCCCAAAGCCCCGGGCAGCAACTAACCAATAAGAATTTCCTATAATGTATACATGTTTAGATGTAATAAATTCAGTACAACTTAGGCATACCTATCAGAGGACACCTAAATAAATATTTCTCATGTATTTCACAGCCATGGTTATCAGATTGTCTTGATAGATTAGCGGCCAGCATCCATGTGATCCCCAAGGGGCCCATGTACCTGACCCAGGAGGTTAAGTATAACTCGTGGGGGGATGCTCGTCCTCTGCTTCAGCATGAACACATGGTAACTTTACTCCACATCATGCATGAGTGTGGCTTGTCATTTTCACATACACCTGAAACACATGTTTTGAGTGTAGAAAATGTGGTCACTAGTATGTACCCATTGAGTGTTTTTAACTTATCACATTTTGGGGGTGATTCCAACTCTGGCCTGCGCCAGGCGGGAACCGCCAAGCGGCCGCCATGCGGCCAAAATACCGCTGCCCCCATTCCAACATTCCCGCTGGGCCGGCGGGAATGAGGCCTGCAACACAGGAGCCGGCTCCGAATGGAGCCGGTGGTGTTGCGGCCGTGCGACGGGTGCAGTTGCACCCGTCGCGCTTTTCACTGTCTGCTAGGCAGACAGTGAAAAGCTGGCCGGGGCCCTGTTAGGGGACCCCTGCACTGCCCATGCCATTGGCATGGGCAGTGCAGGGGCTCCCAGGGGCCCCAGGACACCCCTTACCGCCAGCCTCTTCCTGGTGGTGAAAACCACCAGAAACAGACTGGCGGTAAGGGGGTCAGAATCCCCAGAGCAGCGCTACTTGCAGCGCTGCCCTGGCGGATTCTCCCAGCCGGGGCAAAAACGGCGGAAAACCGCTGGCCCCGGCGGGGCGACCGCGGCATTACCGCCGCGGTCAGAATGGGCAGTGAAGCACCGCCAGCCTGTTGGCGGTGCTTCCGTCATTCTTGCCCTGGCGGTCCAAGACCGCCAGGGTCAGAATGACCCCCTTTATGTTGTTTGATTAGGTCTCCACATTCTGAAGTTTATGATTCCAACATAAGATATCAGTGATTTCCTACATAGGCAACAGGAGTCAAGTGTTTTTACTCTCTTAGTCAGGTTTAGGCACAACAACAGGTTCTAAAGAATCACAACCAGATCCTTGTGACTGTATTAAGTGAGAAACATGTTGACCATGACTAGCAGTTCTGTAGTGGAGGGCATACCTACACACAGTTCCGTAATATCTAAATCTCTAATTAGACTGGTAGTCATACATTTAGTTGTTGGCAGGGAACCAAATCATTGTTTTCTGTACATCCCCCTTTTTTTGTTTTTAACCTTTGGCAATGGTGCCAGGTTGTATTAAAGATAGTTTTCTTGGGCACCTTTAGGCAGTTTTAGCAGTTTTATCAGCCCCTCACACATCCACTCGCTACCAGCATTTTTTCTTTAAAAGACCTCTGGCAAAGAGCCCTCAGTATGTCCTGTCAGGCTTTGCAGTGCCAGTTCCTGTAAGACTAATGCATGTGGTGACTGACAAGACCGCTACCCTAATTGGAGGAATGGTGTCTGTTATTTTAGAACAGTGCATTTTAATTCAGTTATAAGTTCATGTAGGGTGATTGATGTACTGGACCATATAATTTTCCCTAGATTTATATCCCTAAATAATTTTGTGGTATGGGTAAAACAAGCCATATCTCCCTGGACTTCCCCAGGAGTCTAGTTTTCAGAAATGCCTGGGCTTTGTAGGTTTCCCTGGATGGCCGCAGAGCCCTGGACCAAAAACGAAGGCGGCCCCCTATCTATAAAAAAACAAGTTGTTGTTGCAAGAGGGGTACCTGCATTTTTGGTCCCGGGCTCGGGGACCAACTAAGAAAACCTACCAAACTCAGACATTTCTGAAAACTAGACACCTGGGCGGGAGGGTCCAGGGAGGTGTGGTTTGATTGGATACCCTAAAATGTTCTTACTCAGAATGACCTACAAACCACAAATTTAGCTACAAAAATCAGCTACATTTCTGTGGGGGATCATGGTATTGGTCCAAATTTCATACCACCCACCGTTCCCCTCAGCCTCCAGATAAAAATGATACCTCACTTGTGTGGGTGCCTAAAGCAATGTCAGCCTAATAACGCATTAAAAAACTGAGCTTATCAACAAGCTTTGGGCCCCCTCAATCTCTACACCTTTTTGGCCCTTACCTGTTGCAGACACTTGGCCCACCCACACAAGGGAAATATCATTTTTATCGGGAGACCGAGGGGAATGATGGGTGGTAGGAAATTTGTGCTGGCACAGTGATCCCATACAGAAATGTGAGGAAGATATGATTTTTTAGCAAAATTTGAGGTTTGCTGGGGATTCTGGGGAAGAAAACATTGGAGGATCTATGCAAGCCACAACTCTCTGGACTTGCCTGGGTGTCTAGTTGTTTGGTAGGTGTCCCTAGATGGCCGCCGAGCCCAGGATCAAAAAAACAGGTTTCTCCCCTTGCAAAACCAGGTTGTTTTGTGATAGATAATTTTGATGTCTCCACAATAAGTGTTGGCCTCTTTCCTGTTGACGGCACTAAGCCTACCCACACAAGTTAGGTACCATTTTTGTCGGGTGACTTGGAGGAATGCTGGGTGAAAGGAAGTCTGTGACTCCCCTCATATTCCAGAACTTTGCATCACCGAAATGTGAGGGAAAATGTGTTTATTGGACATATTTTGAGGATTTCAAAGGATTCTGGGTGACAGAACCTGGTGAGAGCCCCACAAGTCACCCCATCCTGGATTTCCCTAGGTATCTAGTTTTACAAAATGTGCAGGTTTGCTAGGTTTCCCTAGGTGCTAGCTGAGTTAAAGCCCAACATCCACAGCTAGGCACTTTGCAAAAAACGCATCAGTTTTCAGTGAATAAATGCGATGTGTCCAAATCTTGTTTTGGGGCGTTTCCAGTCGTGGGCACTAGGCCTATGCACAGAAGTGAGGTACCATTTTTATCAGGAGACTGGGAGAACACAGAATAGCAGAACAAGTGTTATTATCAATTGTCTTTCTCTGCATTTACGCCTTCCAACTCTAAGACAGTGTGTAAGAAATAAGTCATTTTGAGAAATGTCCTGTAATTCACATGCTAGTATGGGTAACCCCAAATTCAAAGATGTGCAAATAACCACTGCTTCTGAACTCCATATTGTGTGCCCATGTCAGAAATACATAGGTTTTGTTGATACCCATTGTTCACTTGTTATTTTTTACCAAATGAATTGCTGTATTCCCGGTAGACAATGAAAACCCATTGCAAGGTGCAGCTCATTTATTGGCTCCGGGTATATATCTCCACAACCAGAAGGGCCCAGCAGACGTAATAGTATATTGCTTTTGAAAATCTGCCATAGCTGGATAAAGTTCCAGATGAAAAAGTAAACAGAAATTGCAGTTTTTTTTTTTTTTTAACTTAATTTCAATATTTATTTTTCAACTATTACTTTCTACAGGAAAACTGTGAAGGATCTACACAAATGAACCCAAGCTAAATTCCGACTTTTGTGTTCTTTGCAGATATGTATAGCTTTCTGGGATCCTCCATTGGTTTCATAACCATTTCTGTCACTAAATGGAAGGAGGTTGAAAGCACAAAAAATAGCAACAATGGGGTATGTCCCAGTAAACTTCCAAAAATGAGTTGAAAAATGTGGTTTTCTGATTCTAGTCTGCCTGTTACAGAAAGCTGGGGAAGATGGTGATTTTAGCACGACAAACCCTCTGTTGATACCATTTGCAGGGAAAAAACAGGTGCTTTCATCTACAGCACTTTTTCCCACAAAACCAACATGTTAGCTGTATTTTGGCTAATTTCTCAGTCCCCACCATGGGAATCCACAAACCCTGTGCTCCTTTAGAATCCCCGGGATGTTGGGAAATAATGGCGCAAATTTGGCATGGATGGTTTATGTGGACTAAAAGTTATTGGGGCCTAATCACAAACTATCCCAAATAGCCAAATACAGGCTTAGCACAGGGGGTGAAAAGGCTTAGCAGCAATGGGATTAAGAAGACTAAAACAAAAATGCAGACGGCAAGAACAAAAATAGAGGAAATCCTATTGTTCTGTGGAAAGGAGTAAACACGTTCAGATCATTAAAGAGTATAAAGCATTGATTATAGCAGAAAACTCCACTTATTTCATGGAGTAAATCTATACTGCTAATGATTTCTCAAAGGAACTGTTCAAAACAGTGAAAACCTTGGCCAACTACAATACAATAGCTTGGATGAATTTGATCAAACTATGAGCAATAACATTTTAGATTATTTCCAGTTGAAGGATTAATTTGAATAAAAACTTTCAAAGCAAGAATAGGCAATAGTAATGTAACTTCTAACCCTTTATTGGCTGTTTCTCCCCTCACAAGGGAAAAAGTTGCAAACCTCATTGAGATTACAAAATCAGGGGCCCCTACATACCCCTGCTCTCCCAATGTCTTTCATGGAATCTTGGAGATAAAGGAAGTTTAATTAACTGAACTGCTAAATAATATTCCAAGGTCAGGATTTTTTCCAGCTAGCTGGAAGGAGGCATTGGTGCTTCCCTTACTCAAAAAACCCTCCCTTGACCTCAATTTAGAACTTATGGCTTTTCTTGATTAACATAAATCCCTAGATTTCTCCCAATATGGGTTTAGGCCTATTCACTGCACCAAATCTGCTTTAGTGGTAGCCACAGAAGAAATCAGATTCATAACTGATAAAGGAGGCAATGTGGCTTTGATTCTGTTGGATGTATCTGCCACAGTTGATACAGTCAACCATGCTGTGCTTTTCGACCAGCCTGTGTCCATAGGTATCAGTGACTCTGCCCTCTCTCTTATAAGTTCCTTTCTGGAAGATAGGAAGCATACAGTGTCGCTGGGCAATTTCAGATCTGAGCCATTTTCCCTCCCTTGTGGGGTTAATCAGGGATCCTCACTGAGCCCCAAGCTTTTTAATATATATGTGAGTTTTCTGGCAAATTTGATTCAATTGTTTGGGTTCTCTGTGATTTCATATGCTGATGACACACAGATCATAGTCTCTGTTATTTCTGAGGTCGAAGTGGTGGCCAAACAGTTTAATAAATGTATGGAACATATTGCGACCTGGATGAGGGAAAACTGCCTGAAGTTAAATTCAGATAACACACAGGTTCTTCTGTTTGGTAAAGATACCTCCTTTTGATTGAGCAGCCTCAGAACCATGGATCTCTCCCCTGTCCAGATGACAAAGGCAAAAATTTAGAGGTCCTTTGTAAGGAAATGCCTTCCTTGGCATGGTTACCCCCTGACTTTTTGCCTTTTGTTGATGCCAGTTATGATTGAAAGTGTGTTGGGACCCTGCTAACCAGGCCCCAGCACCAGTGTTCTTTCCCTAAACTGTACCTTTGTTCCCACAATTGGCACAGCCCTGGCACACAGATAAGTCCCTTGTAAATGGTACCCCTGGTACTAAGGGCCCTGAGGCCAGAGAAGGTCTCTAAGGGCTGAAGCATGCCTTATGCCACCCTGGGGACCCCTTACTCAGTACGTGCACACTGCCTCACAGCTTGCGTGTGCTGGTGGGGAGAAAATGACTAAGTCGATATGGCACTCCCCTCAGGGTGCCATGCCCACCTCTCACTGCCTGTGGCATAGGTAAGTCACCCCTCTAGCAGGCCTTACAGCCCTAAGGCAGGGTGCACTATACCACAGATGAGGGCATAGTTGCATGAGCACTATGTCCCTACAGTATCTAAGCAAAACCTTAGACATTGTAAGTGCAGGGTAGCCATAAAGAGTATATGGTCTGGGAGTCTGTCAATTACGAACTCCACAGTTCCATAATGGCTACACTGAAATCTGGGAAGTTTGGTATCAAACTTTTCAGCACAATAAATGCACACTGATGCCAGTGTGGGATTTATTGTAAAATACACCCAGAGGGCATCTTAGAGATGCCCCCTGAATACCAGTCCGACTCCTAGTGCTAGGCTGACCAGTTTCTGCCAGCCTGCCACAACCAAACGAGTTTCTGGCCACATGGGGTGAGTACCTTTGTCACTCTGTGGGTAGGAACAAAGCCTGTACTGGGTGGAGGTGCTTCTCACCTTCCCCTGCAGGAACTGTAACACCTGGTGGTGAGCCTCAAAGGCTCATGCCTTTTGTTACAGCACCCCAGGGCATCCCAGCTAGTGGAGATGCCCGCCCCTCCGGCCACTGCCCCCACTTTTGGTGGCAAGACTGGAGAAGATAATGAGGAAAACAAGGAAGAGTCACCTACCAGTCAGGACAGCCCCTAAGGTGCCCTGAGCTGAGGTGACCCCTACCTTTAGAAATACTCCATCTTGATTTTGGAGGATTCCTCCAATAGGAATAGGGATGTGCCCCCCGTCCCCTGCGGGAGGAGGCACAAAGAGGGTGTAGCCACCCTTAAGGACAGTAGCCATTGGCTATTGCCGCCCTGATCTAAACACACCCCTAAATTTAATATTTAAGGGTGACCCTGAACCCAGGAAATCAGATTCCTGCAACCTACAACAAGAAGAAGGACTGCTGACCTGAAAGCCCCGCAGAGACGACGGAGACGACAACTGACTTGGCTCCAGCTCTACCGGCCTGTCTCCAGACTCAAAGAACCTGCCTAGCGACACATCCAACAGGGACCAGCGACCTATGAGGATTCAGAGGACTGCCCTGAACCCGAAGGACCAAGAAACTCCTGAGAACAGCTGCACTGTTCAAAAACTGCAACAACTTTGCAACTTTTTAGCAACTTCCAAAGAACTATCTCTGCCTGCCGGAAGCGTAAGACTTCTCACTCTGCACCCGACGCCCCCTGCTCAAGCTCCAGAGAACAAACACCACAGAGAGGACTCCCAGGTGACTACGATGATGTGAGTACCCTGAATCGACTCCCCACACCCCCACAGCGACGCCTGCAGGGAGGATCCAGAGGCTACTCCTGACCGCGACTGCCTGGTAACAAGGAACCCGACACCTAGACCAATCATGGCACCCGTAGCCCCCAGGACCGATAGGAGCCACCTTCCAGTGCAGGAGTGACCAGCAGACAGCCCTCTCCCTAGCCCAGTTGGTGGCTGGCCCGAGAAGCCCCCCTGTGCCCCTGCTTGCATCGCCTAAGTGACCCCGGGTCCCTCCATTGCTTCCTACAGCAAACCCAACGCCTACTTTGCACACTGCATCTGGCCGTCCCTGTGCCTCTGAGGGTGTGTTTTGTGTGCCTGTTTGTCCCCCCCGTACTCTACAAACCCCCTCTGTTCCGCTCCCAGAGGACGCAGGGACTTACCTGCCAGCAGACCGGACCCGGAGCACCCCGGTTCTCCATATGCGCCTATGTGTTTTGGGCCCTCCTTTGACCTCTGCACCTGACCGTCCCTGTGTTGCTGGTGCAGTGACTTTGGGGTTGCCTTGAACCCCCAACGATGGGCTGCCTATGCCCAGGAGACTGACTGTGTAAGTGCTTTACTTACCTGAGAAACTTAACCAAACTTACCTCCCCAGGAACTGTTGATTTCTGCACTGTCCACTTTTAAAATAGCTTATTGCCATTTTAACTAAAACTGTGTGTACTACTGTTTTAAATCAAAGTTCTCTACTTACCTGTGTGAAGTACCTTGCATTTTATGTACATACCTCAAATCTTGAATCGTGTGGTTCTAAAATAAATTAAGAAAATATATTTTTTTATGTAAAAACTATTGGCCTGGAGTTAAGTCTTTGAATGTGTGTTCCTCATTTATTGCCTGTGTGTGTACAACAAATGCTTAACACTACCCTCTGATAAGCCTACTGCTCGACCACACTACCACAAAGTAGAGCATTAGTATTATCTAATTTTGCCACTATCAACCTCTAAGGGAAACTCTTGGACTCACTATCTCTCACTTTGAGATAGTATATACAGAGCCAACTTCCTACATCCTTTTTGATAGAAATCAATATATGATCATATAAACCATGTTACTTCCTCTTGTTTTTCCAGTTACAAATTTTGCAGGTGATTTTTCCATTCATCCCCTTTGACATTCAAAACAACTATCATCATAGCTATACTCATCTCTGGAATTGACTACTATAATGGTCTGCAGGTGGAGATCCAGCAACATTTGTAAATAAACTTCAGATTCTTCAAAATACTGCAGCATGATCAATTATGAAAATACCAAAATTCAGTCCTGCGTCCAAAGCTATTGTCAACCTTCACTGGCTTCCAATTTGCGAATGGATCAAATTTAAAGTCTTGTGCATGACACATAAATCCTTTTGTAATACTGGACTGGAATATTTAGAAAAAGTCTTTCAATGGTAGGCCCGAAACTTAAACCTCGTTCTTCTGCAGCTAAAATGTTGGTTATCCCAGATTTAATACGGTCCGCTGGGATGGTAGAAGTTTCACCTTTTCCTCATGTGTAGGAGGCTGGCCTGGCTTATAGTGGGTACCTGATGGTACCTACACCTTGTGCCAGGTCCAGTTATCCCGTATTAGTAGATTAGTAGTGTTCTAGCAGCATAGGCTGATAGAGGTAGGTATAGCAGAGCAGCTTAGGCTGCACTAGGAGACATGCAAAGCTCCTACTATACCACTAATATCACATAGATCTATATCATAAGAAACACAATACTCAGAGCTACTAAAAATAAAGGTACTTTATTTTAATGACAATATGCCAAAAATATCTCAGAGGATATACTCCCTTAGGAGGTAAGTAAAATATACAAAATATACACACAAACCAAACTCAGGTAAGTAAAACACTTAGAAAAGTCGTGCAAACACTGTAGAACACAATAGAATGCAGTAGGAGATAATAGGCCTAGGGGCAACACAAACCATATACTCCAAAAGTGGAATGCGAACCACGAATGGACCGCAGGCCTAGTGTAGTGTGTAGAGGGTCACTGGGAGTGTAAGAAAACACTAAGGGTGTCCAAGATACCCCAGCCCAAGACCCTGAAAAGTAGAAGTAAAGTTACCCTACTACCCCAGAAAGACAGTAAAGTCGAGATAGGGGATTCTGCAAAGACAACAACTGACTGGAAAGCACTGAAGATGGATTCCTGGACCTGAGGCCCTGCAAAGGAAGGGGACCAAGACCAAGAGACACAAAAGTGTCAAGGGGGGGCAGGAGCCCACTAAACCCCGGATGAAGGTGCAAAAGGGCTGCCTCCAGGTGGAAGAAGCCAAAGATTCTGCAACAAAGAAGGTTCCAGGAACTTCTCCTTTTGTCAGAAGATGTCCCACGGCGTGCTGGAGGACGCAGAGTTGTTTCCACGCAGAAAGACTGCAAACAAGCCTTGCTAGCTGCAAGAGTCACGGTTGAAGATAATGGGTGCTGCCAGTGCCCAGGAAGGACCAGGAGGTCGCCCCTTGGAGGAGGAGACAGAAGGGGCACTCAGCAATAGAGAGAGCCCACTCAGAAGCAGGCAGCACCCGCAGAAGCACAGGAACCGGTGTTCAAGAAATCTGAGCACAGCAGTCGTCTCAACACAACAAAAGAGGGTCCCACGAAGCCAGTGGTCAACTCAGCGAGTTGAGCAATGCAGGACGGAGTGCTGGGGACCTGGGCTGTGCTGTGTAGGAAGGAATCCTTGCAGAAGTGCACAGAAGCCCTAGCAGCTGCAGATCACGCAGTACACAGGATTACTGTCTGCCTTGGGGAGGCAAGGACTTACCTCCACCAAATTTGGACAGGAGGACCACTGGACTGTCTGGGTCACTTGGATCCAGCTCCTGTGTTCCAGGAACCACGCTCGTCAAGATGAGAGGGGACCCAGAGGACTGGTGATGCAGAAGTTTGGTGCCTGCGGTAGCAGGGGGAAGATTCTGTCGACCCACAGGAGATTTCTTCTTGACTTCCAGTGCAGGGTGAAGGCAGACAGCCCTCAGAGCATGCACCACCAGGAAACAGTCGAGAAAGCTGGCAGGATTAGGCACTACAATGTTGCTGGTAGTCTTCTTGCTACTTTGTTGCGGTTTTGCAGGCGTCCTGGAGCAGTCAGCGGTCGATCCTTGGCAGAAGTCAAAGAGAGAGATGCAGAGGAACTCTGGTGAGCTCTTGCATTCATTATCTGAAGAGGAGCCCACAGGAGAGACCCTAAATAGACCTCAGAGGAGGATTGGCTACCTAACCAGGTAATAGCCTATTAGAAGGGGTATCTGACGTCACCTGCAGGCACTGGCCACTCAGAGGTCTCCATTGTGCTCTCACACCTCTGCATTCAAGATGGCAGAGGTCTGGGACACACTGGAGGAACTCTGGGCACCACCCCTTTGGTGGTGATGGACAGGGGAGTGGTCACTCCCCTTTCCAATGTCCAGTTTCGTGCCAGAGCAGGGGCTGGGGGATCCCTGAACCGGTGTAGACTGGTTTATACAAGGAGGGCACCATCTGTGCCTTTCAAAGCATTCCCAGAGGCCAGGAGAGGCTACTCCTCTCAGGCCCTTAACACCTATATCCAAAGGGAGAGGGTGTAACACCCAGGGTGCCAGGGTGCCCTCACACTTAGTAACTTTGCACCTAACCTTCACCAAGTGAGGGTTAGACATATAGGTGACTTAGAAGTTACTTAAGTGTAGTGTAAAATGTCTGTGAAATAACGTGGACGTTATTTCACTCAGGATGCAGTGGCAGTCCAGTGTAAGAATTGTCTGAGCTCCCTATGGGTGGCAAAAGAAATGCTGCAGCCCATAGGGATCTCCTGGAACCCCAATACCCTGGGTACCTAGGTACCATATTCTAAGGAATTATAAGGGTGTTCCAGTGTGCCAATTAGAATGGTAAAAATTGTCACTAGCCTGCAGTGACAATTTTAAAAGCAGAGAGAGCATAAACACTGAGATTCTGGTTAGCAGAGTCTCAGTGATACAGTTAGGCACCACACAGGGAACACCTATAGGCCACAGATTTATGAGCACTGGGCTCCTGGCTAGCAGGATCCCAGTGACACATATCAAACACACTGACAACATAGGGTTTCCACTATGAGCACTGGGGCCCTGGCTAGCAGGATCCCAGCGAGACAGTAAAAACACCCTGACATATACTCACAAACAGGCCAAAAGTGTGGGTAACAAGGCTAGAAAGAGACTACCTTCCTCCGTCATGTCAGTTAAGGAATTCCATGCCCTTTGAAATTAGAGCCTTTTCAGACTTGCCACAGCCTAGGAAAGGGTTAAAAACCCTTCTTTTCGCATGCTCTCTTTCACATTAGTTCTGCTTATAGTCTTCTGCTGCTCCTTGCACCAAGACGCCTTCTGGCCTGCATGCGCTTTATACGTTTTTCAGTTCACTTCTATTGCATTTGGTGAGTGGAGTGGCATTAAGTGGAGAGGGAGTAGAGTGTGATAGAGTAAAGTGTGAAATGGAGTGTGTAGAGAGGAGTGGCGGACAGTGGAGAGGCATATAGTGGAGAGGTGTTGCAGAGTAGAGTGGAGTGGTAAAGAATTGAGTGCTGGGTCAAAATAAAGTGGAATGGCAGTTCATTGAGCTGTGTGTGAGTAGAGGGGCGTAGAGTGGAGTGTTGTAGAGTGGAGTGACATATCGTGGAGCTGAGTGGCATGTGATAGAGTGGAGTGGTGCATCGTAGATTTGAGTTGACTAGGGCGTCATTCAGTGTAGTGTCAAATAGTGGCATACAGTGGAGTAGAGTGTCATAGAGTAGAGGGACATAGAATTGTAGGAAGGTAGCCTCTTTCTAGCCTTGTTACCCCCACTTTTGGCCTGTTTGTGAGTATATGTCAGGGTGTTTGTACTGTCTCACTGGGATCCTGCTAGCCAGGACCCCAGTGCTCATAAGTTTGTGGCCTAAATGTGTTCCCTGTGTGGTGCCTAACTGTATCACTGAGACTCTGCTAACCAGAATCTCAGTGTTTATGCTCTCTCTGCTTTTAAAATTGTCACTGCAGGCTAGTGACAATTTTTACCATTCTAATTGGCACACTGGGACACCCTTATAATTCCCTAGTATATGGTACCTAGGTACCCAGGGAATTGGGGTTCCAGGAGATCCCTATGGGCTGCAGCATTTCTTTTTGCCACTCATAGGGAGCTCAGACAATTATTACACAGGACTGCCACTGCAGCCTGAGTGAAATAACGTCCATGTTATTTCACAGCCATTTTACACTGCACTTAAGTAACTTATAGGTCACCTATATGTTTAACCCTCACTTAGTGATGGTTAGGTGCAAAGTTACTAAGTGTGAGGGCACCCTGGCACTAACAAAGGTGCCCCCACATTGTTCAGGGCAATCTCCCCGGACTTTGTGATTGCGGGAACACCATTACACACGAGCACTACATATAGGTCAATACCTATGTGTAGCTTCACAATGGTAACTCTGAACATGGCCATGTAACATGTCTAGGATCATGGAATTGTCACCCCAATACCATTCTGGTATGGGGGTGCCAATGCCATGAATCCCCGGGGCTCCAGCATGGAACCCGCGTACTGCCAAACTAGCTCTCTAGGGTTTTCTCTGCAGCTACTGCTGCTGCCAACTCTCAAACAGGTTTCTGCCCCTCTGGGGCCCGGGCAGCCCAGTCCCAGGAAGGCAGAACAAAGGATTTCCTCTGAGAGAGGGTGTTACACCCTCTCCCTTTGGAAATAGGCGTTAAGGTCCTGAGAGGAGTAGCCTTTCCTGGCCTCTGGAAATGCTTTGAAGGGCACAGATGGTGCCCTCCTTGTATAAACCAGTCTACACCAGTTCAGGGATCCCCCAGCCCCTGCTCTGGTGTGAAACTAGACAAAGGAAAGGGGAGTGACCACTCCCCCTGTCCATCACCACCTCAGGGGTAGTGCCCAGCGCTCCTCCAGTGTGTCCTAGACCTCTGCCATCTTGAATGCAGAGGTGTGTGGGCACAATGGAGACCTATGAGTGGCCAGTGCCAGCAGGTGATGTCAGAGACCCCTCCTGATAGGCTCTTTCCTGGTTAGGTAGCCAATCCTCCTCTGAGAGCTATTTAGGGTCTCTCCTGTGGGTTTCTCTTCAGATAACGAATGCAAGAGCTCACCAGAGTTCCTTTGCACTTCTCTCCTCGACTTCTGCCAAGGATCGCCCGCTGACTGCTCCTGGACACCTGCAAAACCACAACAAAGTAGCAAGACGATTACCAGCAACATTGTAGCGCCTAATCCTGCTGGCTTTCTCAACTGTTTCCTGGTGGTGCAAGCTCTGAGAGCTGTCTGCCTTCAACCTGCACTGGAAGCCAAGAAGAAATCTCCCGTGGGTCGACGGAATCTTACCCCTGCCAACGCAGGAACCAAATGTCTGTATCACCGGTCCTCTGGGTCCCCTCTCATCTTGACGAGCGTGATCCCTGGAACACCGGAGCTGGATCCAAGTGACCCCGACAGTCCAATGGTCCTTGCCTCCCCACGCCAGACTGTAATCCTGTGTACTGCGTGATCTGCAGCTGCTAGGGCTTCTGTCCACTTTTGCAAGACTTCCTTCGTGCACAGCACAGCCCAGGTCCCCAGCACTCCGTCCTGCAGTGCCCAACTCGCTGAGTTGACCTCCGGCTTCATGGGACCCTCTTTTGTTGTGTTGAGATGACCGCCATGCCCAGATTTCCTGAACACCTGTTCAGGTGCTTCTGCGGGTGCTGCCTGCTTCTGCGTGGGCTTTCTGTGTTGCTGATTGCCCTCTCTGTCTCCTCCTCCAAGGGGCAACATCCTGGTCCTTCCTGTGCCCTGGCAGCACCCATAATCTTCAAACACGACTCTTGCAGCTAGCAAGGCTTGTTTGCAGTCTTTCTGCGTGGAAATAACTCTGCATCCTCCAGCACGCCGTGGGACAACTTCAGACAAAAGGAGAAGTTCCTGGCACTTTCCGTTGTTGCCGAATCTTTGGCTTCTTCCACCCGGAGGCAGCCCTTTTGCACCTTCATCCAGGGTTTAGTGGGCTCCTGCCCCTCCTGGACACTTGCATGACTCTTGGACTTGGTTCCCTTCCTTTGCAGGTCCTCAGGTCCAGGAACCCATCTTCAGTGCTTTGCAGTCAGTTGTTGTCTTTGCAGAATCTCCTATCTCGACTTTACTGTCTTTCTGGGGCATTAGGGTTACTTTACTCCTACTTTTCAGGGTCTTGGGGTGGGGTATCTTGGACACCCTTAGTGTTTTCCTACACTCCCAGCGACCCTCTACACACTCCACTAGGCCTGGGGTCCATTCGTGGTTCGCATTCCACTTTTGGAGTATATGGTTTGTGTTGCCCCTATGCCTATTGTCTCCTTTTGCATTCTATTGTGTTCTGCAGTGTTTCCACTAATTTTCTAAGTGTTTTACTTACCTGATTTTGGTTTGTGTGTATATTTTGTGTATTGTACTTACCTCCTAAGGGAGTATATCCTCTGAGATACTTTTGGCATATTGTCACTAAAATAAAGTACCTTTATTTTTGGTAACTCTGAGTATTGTGTTTCTTATGATATAGTGCTATATGAGATAAGTGGTAAAGTAGGAGCTTTGCATGTCTCCTAGTTCAGCCTAAGCTGCTCTGCTATAGCTACCTCTATCAGCCTAAGCTGCTAGAACACCACTAATCTACTAATACGGGATAACTGGACCTGGCACAAGGTGTAAGTACCACAAGGTACCCACTATAAGCCATGCCAGCCTCCTACATTGATGGTGCAGCAGTGGGATAAGTACTTGTAACTGCTTTACCACTTTGTCATTGGTGCTTTTCATAAGAAAAACATATACTTCCAAACCAAAGACCAAAGGAGAAGTTCCTGGCACCTTCCGTTGTTGCAGAATCTTTGGCTTCTTCCACCCGGAGGCAGCCCTTTTGCACCTTCATCCGGGGTTTAGTGGGCTGCTGCCCCCCCTGAAACACTTGCATGACTCTTGGACTTGGGCCCCTTCCTTTGCAGGTCCTCAGGTCCAGGAATCCATCTTCAGTGCTTTCCAGTCAGTTGTTGTCTTTGTAGAATCCCCTATCTCGACTTTACTGTCTTTCTGGGGCTGTAGGGTAACTTTACTCCTACTTTTCAGGGTCTTGGGGTGGGGTATCTTGGACACCCTTAGTGTTTTCTTACACTCCCTGCGACCCTCTATACACTACACTAGGCCTGGGGTCCATTTGTGGTTCGCATTCCACTAGTGGAGTATATGATTTGTGTTGCCCCTAGGCCTATTGTCTCCTATTGCATTCTGTTGCGTTCTACAGTGTTTGCACTACTTTTCTAAGTGTTTTACTTACCTGATTTTGGTTTGTGTGTATATTTTGTGTATTGTACTTACCTCCTAAGAGAGTATATCCTCTGAGATACTTTTGGCATATTGTCACTAAAATAAAGTACCTTTATTTTTAGTAAACCTGAGTATTGTGTTTCTTATGATATAGTGCTATATGATATAAGTGGTATAGTAGGAGTTTTGCATTTTTCCTAGTTCAGCCTAAGCTGCTCTGCTATAGAAACCTGTATCAGCTTAAGCTGCTGCAACACTACTAATCTACTACTAAGGGATAACTGGACCAGGTGTAAGTACCACAAGGTACCCACTATAAGCCAGGCCAGCCTCCTACAAGAATGGAGTAGGGTGACAGAGTAGAGTGGAATGTGGTTGACTGGAGTGTCAGAGTAAAGCGGAGGAAAGTGTTGAGAAGTAGACTGTCATACAATGGAGTGTCATGTAGTGGAGTGTTGTAGAGTGGACTGTCACAAGTGTGGTTGAGTAGAGTAGAATGCAGTGTCATAGATTGATGTAGAGAGTTTTAGAATAGAGTGGCATAGAGTGGATTAGCGTGTCATGGAGTGTGGTACAGTGGAGTTAAAAAGAGTGGCCTAGAGTGAAGTGGCATAGAGTGCCATACAGTGCAGTGGTGTAGAGTGGAGTAGTGGAGTACAGTGAAGTACAGTGGAGTAGCATGTGGTATAGTGGAGTGTCATAGACTAGAGTGGAGCAAAGTGGTGTGGAGTGGCATACAGGGAGCTGTGCATATTGTCATATATAGTGCTGTAGAGTATTATAAAGTCACATAGAGTGGAGAAGAGTGTTGTAGAGTGGCATAGAGTGGGGTAGAGTTTTGTATAGTGGTTTCATGTAGAGCAGAGTGGACCAGCCCAGACTGGAGTGGTGTTGCGTAGAATAGAGTGGAGAAGAGTGTCTTGATGTGTATTGTAGCACAATGGGGACTCAAAGAGTGAAGTGTTGAAGAGTGGTGTAGAGTAGAGTAGAGTAGAGTGGAAACCAGAGTGGAGTAGAGTGGAGTGGCATGGAGTGGAATAGAGTGCTGTAGAGTGGAGTCATGTAGAACGAAGTAGTTTATCAAGGACTGTGGTACAGTGGAATGCACAGAGTGTGATGGCATAGAGTGGCATGCAGTGCAGTGGAGTAGTATGCCATAGAGCAGAGTGGAGTAGGGTGCCATGGAGTGGCATAGAGGGAGTTGCATACAGTATTGTAGAGAGGAGTAGAGCGTCATAGAGTTGCATAGGGTGAAGTACAATGTCATAGAGTGGCATAGAGTGGAGAAGAGTGTTGTAGAGTAGCATGTCAGAGTGGAGTGGCATGTCATACAGTGTCTTAGAGTGGAGGGGCGTTAAGTGGAGTATTGCAGAGTGGAGTGGCATATTGTGCAATGGAGTGGCGTGGAGTGTCATAGGGTGGATTGGAGTCTTGTAGAGTGGAATGGCGTGTTGCAGAGTGGAGTGTCACTGAGTGAAGTGTCATTGAGTGGAGTGTTATCGAATTTAGTGTCATCACGCATAGTTCCATTGAGTGGAGTGTTGCAGAGTGCCATACGTTGGAAAAGAGTGTTGTAGAGTGGAGGGGCTTAGAGTGGAGTGTGGAAGAGTGGTGTGGAGTGTCATAGTGTGAAATGGTGTGGCCTCTTGCACAGTGGAGAGGAATGTTGCAGAGTGGCGTTTGGTAGAATGGAGTGATGTGTCATACAGTGGAGTGGTGTGTCATGGACTGGTGTGTGATAGAGTATCTTGAAGAAGAGGGGTGTGGAGTGGAGTTGTATGGAGTAGAGTAGCATGTCATAGAGTAGGGTGGTACCTAGTAGAGTGGAATGGCATGTAATAGAGTGAAGTGGGGTCCTTACTATGTTGTTAAGTACAGTACAGTGACATTGAATGCAGTATGATGTCATAAAGTGTCACAAAGTGGAGTAGAGTGTTGTAGAGTGGAGGAGTGTAGAGTGTTGTGGAGTGGAGTAGTGTCTAGAATGGCATACAGTGGAGTGGCATGTTCTTCAGTGGAGTGGAGTAGAGTACAGTGGAATGGCATAGAGTAGACTGGGGTGAATTATAGAGTGGCATGTCGTGGAGTGTCATGGAGTGGAGGGGTGTAGAGTAGAGTAGAGAGCTCTTTCAGAAAGTGGAGTGGCATACAGTGGCATGTCGTTCAGTGGAGTGGAGTGTTGTGGCATACAGTGGAGTGGATTATGCTGAGTGGAGTGCCGTGGAATGGTGTGGCATATCATATAATAGAAAGGCATGTGGTAGAGTGAAATGGCATGTTGTGGAGTGGAGTGGCATGCGCAGAGTGTCACAGAGTGAAATAAAGTGGCATAGATTGGAGTAGAGTGTTTTACGATGGCTTAGGGTGGAGTACAATGGCTTAAAGTGAAGGAGCACAGCGCATTGTAAAGTAGAGTTGAGTGTCATCTTGTGGCGTACAGTGTAGTGACAGGGAGTGACCTGTCCTACAATACAGTGGAGTGGCTTGTCTTAGAGTGGTATGTTGTAGAGTGTCATAAAGTGGAGGTGCGTAGAGTGGAATGGAGTAGACTGGAGTGGCATGTGATAGAGTGGAGTGTCATCTGGTAGAGTGGAGTGGTGTGCATTGAGTGGAGTTTCATGCAGTGTTGTAGGTTGGAGTGGCGTGTCATAGAGTGGAGTGGAGTGTTGTAGAGTTAGGGTGACCAGAAATCCCAGATTTCCCCAGACAGTCCCAGTTTTCAAAGGACGGGCCCAGTATCCTAACGCCTTTCTTCATTTTAAATACATGACCCAGTTTTTGGGACAAAGTTCTGGCAATTCAAGCAAACTAGAATTTAAATGTATGCTTTCCTTTCATATGTGCCTCTGAAGACTGAAAAAATGAATAATTTATCTGTTTCTGTTGGCAGCACAGGAGGAGTTTGGCTGCATGCTCCCAGCTGAGGGAAGACAAGGTGGGGAGGAGGGCAAGGAGCTCATGGTAGAGGTCTTGGGATCCTGCCATTGATTATATACACACATTTATATATATACACACATTTATATATATATACTGTATATATATATATATATATATACATATATATATATATATATATATGTATATATATATATACATATATATATATATAAATATACATAAATATACATATACCTATATATATGTATATATATATATATATATATATATATATATATATATATATATATATATATATATATATATATATATATATAAATATATATCTTCACTGAAAAAAACAAAGGTTACAGGGATGCTATAGTTAGGAACTAGAATTAAAAAAATACATAGAAATTGTTACAGGGATGTTATAGTTAGGCTCTCATTTAAATGTAACAAGCCATAGAAATTCAACAGTTATAGCTAGAGTTATCTCCAATAACAATAACTTGTGGCCTAACGTAACCATAACCCCGCACCCTCGCCATGCACTGTTACAGTGACATTATCAATTATATTATCAAAGATGTCATGAGTGCTTTAATTTGTGGGATAATTACCAGTGCATGGTGAGAGTTACCTTAGGGCAGGAGTTACAGTAATAACCCCTATAACTACCCCTTCAGCCGTGCACAGAGGCGGTTGTCTCCAGGGCCTGGCCTGTGGCCAGACCCTGTGGCAAACCCCTATAACCACCCAACCTCACACTGCGCACGGCCTTTGGTGGGCACCTCAGGACCGAGCAGGAGCCGGGCCTGGGGGATGGTGGTCCCGGGGCCATCTTTGGCTCCATGAAGGTGGCCGCGTGGCCCCCCTCCAAAGTACATAGCCCCAGGAAGGGGGAGGTTCCTGGGGCTACAGAGGTCCAAATTAGACCCTGATCTCTTTTTTTTAACATGTGCCCTGGGGAGGTGAGGATCCCTGGGACTGTGGTGGGGCTACACGGTCCCCCCGCACACAATTGGACAAATGCCCTGGGGAGGTGGTGGCCCCCGGGGCTCTGGGGGTGGGGCGGCAGGGTGGTCCCTGCATTCATTTTGATTAATGCCCCAGGAAGGTGGCAGCCTCCAGGGCTGTGGGGGGGGGGGGTGCCCCTGCACACAATTAGAATAATGCCCCAGGGAGGTGGAAAATCAAAACTTGTAAAAAAAACTGCTGACAAGGGGGGGCAACATAGTGATCATGGAAAAACAACAATATATGGAGGAAGCATATCGACAACTGAATGTAAAAAATCATTATTTAAAAGTGGACAACCACCCTTTAAATCAGCTAACTGTGGAGTTGAATCAATACCTGGATATAAGGTATAAGGAGGGTTTGTTAAATGATGGTGAAAGGGCATTTTTGAAAAATGAGAGCCCCATTATACCCACAATATATTTTCTTCCAAAGATACATAAAAGTTTGGACAAACCACCAGGACGTCCGATAATCTATAGTTGTGGATCATTATATGAACATTTTTCAACATATGTGGATTACTTTTTAGCTCCTATGGTGCTCAGTCTCAGTTCCTACATAAAGGATACAGGTGAGGTTTTGAGAATATTGGCTGGTATTGGATGGGATGAGATGTCCAAGCTAATTACTATTGATGTGGTATCCTTATACACATCTATCAGTCATGAAATAAGACTTACAGCGGTACGTTATTTTCTACAACAATGTGATATGAACAAGTTGAAACATTCACAAATGTTATTGAAAATGAATGATTTATGCCTGAGGAATAATATCTTTCTGTTCAAACGCCAAATGTATGCCCAGATCTGTGGGACATCGGTGGGCGTTTCCTTTTCACCTAGCTACGTGAATCTCGCCATGGGTTGGTGGGAGAAACATGTGGCATGGGGAGAGGATAACGAAGAATTTGCAGAAAAGGCAATAATTTGGTTGAGGTACATAGACGATCTCTTTATTGTTTGTAATATAACAGAGAGGGAATTTGTGCAATATTTTGAAAAGTTGAATCAAAATTAGATGGGTCTCCAATTCACATACAACATGAGTACCAATTGTATCCAATTTTTTGATGTACAGGTATATATAGAGAACAACAAAAATGAGACAACTTTATTCCGAAAGGCAGCATCAACAAATAGTATATTTCATGGAGACAGCTTTCATTCAACATTGCTCAAAAAAAGCAAACCATATGGGGAATTCATCAGGATTAAACTAAATTGTTTCACCAAACAGGAAATGGAACAGAAGTTTATTGAAACTAAACAGAGATTTATTCAGAGAAATTATAAATACAAAGACATAAAATCTGGAGAACAAAAAGCAAGATCCCGGACAAGAGAGGAGATACTCAATAAACCAACGATCAACGTACCAAAGAATGAATCCAATATAAGACTGTTAATGACATATAGTAAAGAGAACCACCTAATTTTGAATATCCTTAATAAATACTGGGATGTGATAAAAAAGGATCCAGAGATGGGTAAAATGGTGGGGGATAGACCAATGGTAACGTATAAAAAGGTACCGTCCCTACAAGACTTACTGGTAAATAGTAATTTCCAGATGAAGAAACAGTCAAATTGGCTAACAGCTCAAACAACTGGATTTGTATGTTCTGGGAAGTGCAAAGCATGTTGAATAGGGACAAATATGAAAGAATTCTTCAACTACGGAGGCAATAAGTTGACGATCAATAAAAGGATCACTTGTAACAAGAGCTATGTGGTTTACATAATCGAGTGTTTCTGTGGATTACGCTACGTGGGTAGCACAATTTGTCCCCTCAAGAAACGGATCCAAGAACATATTAGAGCTGTGTAAAACAAGGATGTGACTTATGCTATGGCCAAGCATTTGATGACACATGATGGAGTGAGCTGGACAGACATGAAATTCTTTGGCATTGCTAGTATTGACTGTAATGAGAGGGGAGGAGACTGAGAGATGAAACTTAAGACGGCTGTAATCACGGTTTATAATACAGCTCAAAACCAAGACCCCGAGGAGTCTTAATGGGGATAAGGAACTTCACTATCATTTATAAAGGAACATGTATAAACACATGAAGTATCATACAATATGTAGATATATAATTGAGTATATAAGAACATGACTTGGCATATTTGGTAATGTTTGGAAACATTTCTAAATATGTTGCATTGACAGAATAGTAAAATGAATTGAAAATAGGAATAACACCCACAGATAGAATTCTATTGCCAGTGACGAAGAATTGTGGTTTGATCAGCGAACTCCTTACAGTGGGACTATTGCCAAAAAATTTGCATTGGTTCCCAGTATGGTATCTCTTCCTGTGCTCTTTTTTATAATGTTTATTTCTTGGTGAAAACACTTTCCATAAGTTTGTGCACAGCTGTGATCTGATATGTTATTCATCATTGTATTCTTTGGAATACTATGAAATGTTGCATCCTTTCATTTGAATAATAATGGTTTTAAAAGTTTACTACATGTCCCATAATGCATTAGGTTGGACAATAGGCAATAGACTATAAATAAGAGACATTGAAAAAATACTTATACACTGTGAACAAGACCAGGAGGTCGAAATACGTTGGTGATGGTTGGTGAAGTTTGAGATTGCAATTAAAAAGCACAAAAACTCTCCTGGAGTGCAGCGCTAATATATCTTCACTGAAAAAAACAAAGGTTACAGGGATGTTATAGTTAGGAATAGAATTTAAAAAAACATAGAAATGGTTACAGGGACGTTATAGTTAGGCTCTCATTTAAATGTAACAAGCCATAGAAATTAACCAGTTATAGCTAGAGTTATCTCAAATAACTATAACTTGTGCCCTAACATAACCATAACCCCGCACCCTTGCCATGCACTGTTACAGTGACATTATCAATTATATTATCAAAGATGTCATGAGTGCTGTAATTTGTGGGATAATTACCAGTGCATGGTGAGAGTAACTTTAGGACAGGAGTTACAGTTAAAACCCCTAAACTATCCCTTCAGCAGTGCACCGTGGGCGTTGTCTCCAGGGCCTGGCCTGCTGTCAGACCATGTGGCAAACCCCTATAACCACCCAACCTCACACTGCGCGTGGCCTTTGGTGGGCACCTGAGAACCAAGCAGGAGCCGGGCCTGGGGGATGGTGGTCCCGGGGCCATCAGTGTCTCCATGAAGGTGGCCGTGTGGCCCCCCTCCAAAGTACATAGCCCGAGGAAGGGGGTTGTTCCCGGGGCTACAGAGGTCCAAAATGGTCCCTGATCCCTTTTTTTTAACATTTGCCCTGGGGAGGTGAGGATACCTGGGACTTTTGGGGGGCTGCACTGTCCCCCCGCACACAATTGGACAAATGCCCTGGGGAGGTGGTGGCCCCCGGGCTCTAGGGGGGAGGCGGGATTGGTCCCTGCATTCATTTTGATTAATGCCCCAGGGAGGTGGCAGTCTCCAGGGCTGCGGGGGGGGGCGCACTGCCCCCATACACAATTAGAATAATGCCCCTGGGAGGTGGTGGGGTTTCCAGGGGCTGCAGGGGGGACAGGCGGCCCCCACATTCATTTTGATTAATGCCTAGGGGTTGCAAGGGGCTATGGAGGGAATGTACATGGGGAATACTACACTACAAGTGCACAATAACATTTTACAAAATATAAGGGCAGTGAAGAACAAAGATGTTACTTATCCAGTGGCAAGGTATAATAATGAAGTCAATGAAGGAAGATTGGATGAGTTCAAATATTCTGTTAAAGACGGTGTGAGAAAAGATATAAGGGCTGGGAATAGAACAAAAGGACTAAGAATTATAGACTCTAGATCTATTGAGGCATTTGACAGTAAAGAACGGGTAGGAATGAATTCAGGGAAAGAACTCCATGTACATGTTGAGAGAAACTGATGTATTTCCTATCTTTATGCAATCGTTTCCATACAATGGTTCTTTTCCCAAGACCACCTATTTAAGAACTTATAATTTGAAATTTTGGAATTTAAAATTTAAAATGTTTTGTTTTCTCTGTACTTTAGTCTTTTTAAAGTAGTTGATATATATCTAATGGGTACATACTTTAAATATTTTGCCTCTGTACATTACATCCTTTTGTTTTAAGAATTGTTGGTAGTGATAAATTTGGTCTTTGGTGTAATAATTAATGAAAACGGTTTATTTTGTTCTTCGTCTTGCAGAATGGAGGAGTGTAAAATTTGGAAGACACAAAGGAGCTATGATATCTTTATCCCACTTGGGTTCTATTTAGCTTATTATGATGTTTGAGGGTTTAGAATTTTCTATATGAATGCAGGTTTTGCCAAAGTGTGCTTCATTTGTGTTACTACTTCAGATTACAGCTGTTTTTCTTTATTGATGTATATACTTAACATGTGAGCATTTATTTGAGATGATAACATTTCGTTACGCTGTTTCTTGTATGCTTCTTGCATTTTAGTAACCTATTATTATCTTTATGTATCTCAGTGGTTCCCAAACTTTTTCGATCCCCGGCTCCTTTGACCTATTGGCCGTGTTGGCCACGGCTCCCCATTATGTTACTTTTTTTTGGCATCTGGGGGAACGTAATCCCAGCCTCAGGAGTACTACCATTTTTAGCCTGGAAAATAATTGGGATGAAATTCATGAGGGCATTAGAGAGCTTTAGAAGAGCACCAGATGACACTACATAGGGTCAGGCTTTATTTTTAAATAGGCACTGATGAGATTAAGTAATTTGCACAGACTCAAAGGATGGTAGCCGACACCAGGACGCCAGCCTGGTTCCCCACTTCTAAAGTCAACAGCTCTAACTGCTAGGCTACATCTCCTCCTTTGACAAAACTGGTGAAAGGATGTAACCCATCTGGCGGCTGCTTCTGACATCTCCTTCCTGTGCTAGAATGGGTCAGTTATTATTTTTCAGTTTTTCTTGGATATTCTCTTTTCTTCTCAGACACCTCCATACATTATGTCTTTCTGGTATCCATCTTGCTTTGTCAGCGCCAGAGAAATGAACTCTGGTTTCATTGTTCCCACATTCAGAATTTTCACAGAGGCTGGGCACTCTGGAGTCTCATGTCTTTCTCTATTTACCTGTTCCTACACTATTTACAGTTTGTCTTCTTTATTCTCTCGTCAGGTTGCTGAAAATCATTTATTGGAAACTATTTTTGTTCTTTTGTGATAGGGATATTATTAATGGCACTTTGGCGCCCTCCGCTGGTCACAGTAATTAATGCAGGGTGTTCTGTTTACAATGAATACCATGATGAAAGCTACCGATTCAAAGCACCTCCGAGTGGTTCCCAAACTGTGTGCTGCGGCCCTGGCTAGTTTTGACGGCGCACCAGGGAGCCACGGCGCACAGATTGGGAACCACTGATGTATCTCTTAATGCAATTTCTTTGGCTGCACTGGTAACATTTGAGATTGACGAATTCTTAGGTATTTATGAAATAATGCTCCTTCCATAGTTTAGTATCTTTTTTTTCTGATTGTTCTGTTTTTTTTAAAGAAATTGTGGGGAGAAAATAAAATAATTTTGTGGAAGAGCAAACAAAATATTGTATTGCACGTAGGTGACTGGTGTAGTTGATCTCATGGTTAGGTTAAAGTTCGAGGCAAGATGGTGCTGCATTAGTTGACAAAGACACTTATGTCTATCACTTCCATTAAATTTTTGTTTCACCACGATCATTGAGTGCAGTCCCTCTTCGTATGTGGATGGAATTACAATAAATTTGGCAGGAAGCTAGCTGTCGGAACGCAGATAATGCTTTTGCTTATTTGGAGTCAATCCGTTCAGTAGTTTTTGAGAAATGTAGGGAAATTCAAATGTGTAAATCTCTGGCCTCGTGCAGGGAAATGTGCAGCTCTGATTGTCTGCCAATACTTCAAACCAGGAAGTGTTGGCAGCCATCTTGAGACTTAGCTTGACCTGAGTCCCATAAAAAAAGTAAAAATAAAATAAATGGGGGCAGGGACACCCTGACCCCTTATCACTGGTGGGGGGGTCCCAGAGGGATCCCCCCAGACTAAAAAAACATGTGTTTAAATTATTTGTTTGCCGCAAGTTCATGAGATTCGTGGATTTGTGGCAAAAGTATAGGGACTCCTGCGCTTTTTTGCTTTATAGGCCCCCTGGTGGGCTGGGTCCCAAGGGCATAAATCATTTAGTGTTGGGGGGGCCTCCACCACCCCCCGGAGCTTTCAGTTTTTTATAAGTGGGGGGCACGTGGCCCCCCGCTGCCCTGGGGACCTCCACCTTTCCAGGGCTTTCCTTTTATTGTATGCGGCGGGGCCCGTATCCTCCCTGGGCCCTGGAACCACCCCCCCGGGGCAAATAGAAAACAATGGAAAGGGGATCTGTTTTGGACCCCCATTAGCCCCGGGGACCACCACCCCCTGGACTAGGATGGCAGCACGGCTTCCCTCATGGAGCCACAGATGGCTCTGGGGACCGCCACCGCCCCAGGGCCGGCTCCTGCTATGTCCCAGGGGTGCCCACCCTCGGACATAGCTGTTTGGTGTGGCTTGCCTGCAGCACTGCAGCAAAGCCACACCAAACACTTTGGGTTTTAACAGCAGGACCTGCAAGCAAGCAGGGGACATAGATACAATGCTCCAGCAAGCAGGGAGCTGATGTCAAACCAGTTCCCTGCTTGCAGAAGCATTGGCCCTGCAGTGCAAGGAAGCCCATTAGGGCTTTTTATTATTAAAAAGAAAAGAAGGGTACCGCGGGGAAGCTCTCGAGGGCTCCCTGCGGTCCCAGATAGCCCATAAAGGGCTTGTTTTGAAATAATATTTAAAACAATTAAATAAAAATACACATAGGGACTACAGGGAAGCCCTTGAGGGCTCCCCATGGTCCCAGATGTCCCTTGAAGTGCAGAAAAAATAGGGCTGAAAAAAAAGATAGTTCAGTCAAGGACTTTCACACTGAGCACTGAGGGTTCGAGTCCATCTGGACTCGTTTCCCTCTTTTTTTAAATTACAAATGGTGAAGTAATAATTTAAGGTGATTTTATTTCTTAAAAATAAAAAAAACACATTTTCATTTTTCAATTAAACAAAAATATGTAATTTTAAGTATATCATACATCAAAGCCTAAAAAAGTTTCTGTCTCCTTCCCTTTCTCCCTTTCTCTCTCGCTCTTTCAATCTGTTTCTGCCTCTCAGACACGCACTGAGACACTTATGCACCCACTCACACATCCACTTAGACATTCATGTATTCACTCACAGACCCACTGAGACCCTCTTGCACCCACTCACAGCCCCAATCAAACACTCACGCACCCACTCAGATACTCATGCACCCTCTCACAGACCCACTCAGACACTCAGGCACCCACTCACAGACCCGCTCACACCTCATGCACCCACTCACAGACCCGCACACACAGTGACGCACCCACTAAAACACTGATGTACGCACTCTCACACCTAGACAGATAATCTGACAGCCACTCTCACCCCCAGAAACACTCTCTCACATCTATTCTAACTCCCAGAGAGGCCGCAGCCAACTCCGGCCACGCACGGACAAAGGCCCGTGTACGGCATAGGGTTCAGTGGTTAGACGGAGTTGACTGCAGGGTCTGGCTGTAGGCCAGGTCTTGCGGGTAAGCTCCCCTGCACACGGGTGAAGGTCATGCACAGTGCAAGTTTGGGTGCTTATATGAGTTAGGCATCAGGGTGGCCCTCTGGCCAACCACCACCACGCACAGCTGACGGTCGCACGCTGTGGTTGTTGGATTAACGTATAGTAATAAAAATTACTATACGTTAAAAAAACATAGAAATTCAGTGAAAAAACAAAGGTTACAGCGACTTATAGATAGGAAATAGATTTTAAAAAGCATAGAAATTCACTGAAAAAAACAAAGGTTAGAGGGACGTTATGGTTAGGCTCACATTTCAAACGTACAAAACCATAGAAATTGAGCAGTTATAGTTAGAGTTAACTCAAGTACCTATAACTCATGCCCTAAGGTAACTATAACTCGCGCCCTCACCATGCACTGCTAATTGCCCCAAAAATTATAGCACCCATGACATCTTTGATAACATCCTTGATAATATCAATGTAATATTTGCAGTAAAATATTTTAAGAAAACTGTGCATGGTGCGAGTTATATTTAGCTTGGTGCACGAGTTATAGTTACAGTTCAGTAGTTTTGTAGCTAATAAAGGAAAAAGAAATATAGATTTCTAGGGACGTGCATTCTCCACGAATCCGACAGTCCTATGCTGATATCTGATTGGCTGCCAACACTTCAACTTGTAAGTGTTGGCAGCCATTTTGCAACTCTGACACAGCTGAGTCAAAAGAAAAGGTTAAAAATAAAGAAAAGGGGTCAGGGTAGGAATACCCTGACCCCTTAGGTCTGTTGCCACAAAATTGTGGAGGATCTGCGAATCCCAGCGAAAATGTTTTTAAAAGAGTGTAGTCTCCTGCTCTTGTTTAAAGTTATTGCTCCAGGGTGGGCATGGTACCGGGGGCACATTAAAGTAAATATTTTTGGGGTGGAGGGTGCAAGCGCACCTCCTCCCCATTGCCAATCTTGGCACTGGGAACTTCCACCTCCCCCGGGCAGGCAGATAGTTGTTTTTATGGGAGGGGGCTCTCCTGAGACTCTTAAGAGCCCCTGGGGCCGCCACCTCCTCAAGCCTTCATGAATAAATTGGAGGGGGGCCGCCACCTCTGTGGGGCCATAATTAAAATCAAAGGGGGAGGGTTAGCTGCGTGGCCCCATCTCCAAGGTCATATTTGGCCCTGGGGGCCACCATCTCCCCAGGACTTGGCCATCTTGTAAAAAGGGAGGTGGTCTGCGTGCCCTCCCTCTCAGGCTATATTCAGCCCCAGGGGCCAGCACATCGCAGGGACTGGCCCTAAAAGACAAAACTTACTTACCTTGTATCAAAGGTCTTGGTTTTAAAAAATTCAGAATAATCTGCACTATTTTTGTAAATTGGTCTTGAGTTATTCTTGAGTGTGTGTCTTCATTTATTGATACTATGAGTACAACAAATGCTTAGCATGACTCCTATTTAAGTCTAACTGGTCGCCCACACTACCACAGAAATAGAGCATTGAGTTGTCTACTTTTGCCTATAGATACCAAGGTGGGGTTGCCTGGACTCTCTGCACAGTGTACATCATTTTTGTTCTCTATATAGAGAGCCAGCCTGCTGCAATTACCCCATGGTCGTTTACTCAGCGGGAGTTTAGAATGTACCTTATGCATTTATTGGAGTAACACTTACTAATTAGCGGGTAGAATGTACCCCAGTTGGGCAGACATTTTGCACCAAACTTTGTGGATAAATAGGCAGGTGCAGATCCATTCTGCCACAGATATTTATTCAACAGAAATTAAACCTCAGCGGGAAGCACTTACAAATTTAAACATAGCAGGTGCCCCAGTCGAAGCTCCACTTCTGGACAAATGCTCCCAACTTCTTGACCTTATTCAAGGCAATGCAAAGGTGTTTTCTCTGAAATTCCATATTGTAAAAAGCCTGTAGACAACCCCCACACAGTGCACGGCCAAAAGCTGCACGTGGCTTGGAGTTGGGTGTCTATGGGGGGGTTGACCTCAGGGCCTTGCCAGAGGGCAGGCCTTGCAGTCAACCCCCACCATGCACAGCAAGAAGGGGCACATAGCGTGCGGCTGGATGCCTGGTGGGGTTGGCCACAGGACATGGTTGCAGGCCAGGCCCATCAACCAAGTACCGCCACGCACGGCCTTCACCATGGCTCCCACCATCACCATGCACTGCTGCTTACCCCACATATTACATCAGTAATGACATCTATGACATCATTGATAATATCACTACAACATTTGCAATAAAATTATTGGTGAGAAAACTGCATTGCGAGGGCACAAGTTATAGTTACCTTAGAGCACGAGTTACAGTGTCTTCAGATAAGTATAACTATAACTGTTGAATTTTTAAAGTTTTATGTGTGTAAAATCTGAACCTAACTATAACGTAGCTCTAATCTTTGGTTTCTTAGTGAATTTAGAAGGTTATTTTAAATTCTATTTCCTACCTATAATGTCCTTGCAACGTTTGCTTTTTCAGTGAATATGTATATATATATATGTATATATGAGCAACAAGATAAAAAATTCTGACGCGTTTCTACAACAGCATGCCTTGTTCACAGGTAAGTAAGAGCAGGTGTGAGTGAGCCAGTGCTTTGTAAATACACAGTCATGTGACTTCAATAACCAAACTCCAACTCCCATAATGCACAGTTCCATATAAATAACTTCTTGAGCTGGAGCGCTTAACTTCCATATAGCTGCAATAGGGTCACAAGCACTTCAGTTCACCATACAAATATTCTTATGTGCATTAGGTACCCATTATTTGATGGTCCACTTGCTTTTACAATTGCTGCCCAGCATGATAACAGCAAAACAGGGAATACATGAAAAGTAAGAGGAGAGGCACACTGCCTCCCTCCTATCCCTTGCTCACCTACATCACAATATATTTCTCTGATAAATGCCTTGTTTGCATGAAGGTGAGCAGGTCGGGCCCCTTCCATAAAACTATCATTGTTACCTCCTGCTCCGTAAGGGAGACAGACCCTGCATATCTATATGTATACAAAACCATAGAAATTCACCTGTTAAAGTTATAGTTATTTCAAGTAACTATAACTAGTGCCTTAGGGTAACTAAAACTCGTGCCTTCGCCATGCATAGTTTTTTTATGAATAATTTTACAACAAATGTTACAGTGATATTATCCATGATGTTATCAAAGATGTCATGAGTGCTGTAATATCTGAGTTAATGAGCAGTGCATGGCTAGCACAAGTTATAGTTATTTAAAATAACTCTAATCAGAACAGGTGAATTTCTATGCTTTTGTACGCTTAAAATGTGAGCCTAACTATAACGTCCCTGTAACCTTTGTTTTTTTTTAACTGAATTTCTATATTGTAGTTAAATCTATTTCCTAACTATAACATTCCTGTAACTTATGTTTTTTTCAGTGAATTTCTATGGTTTATTTTAATGTAAAGTAATTTTAATTACTATACGTTAATCCAATCTCCACCGTGCACAGTCTTCGGTCAACCCCCTATAACCACCCAACCCCGGGCCATGCAGGGCCTTTGGCAGTGCACGGCAGGGGTTGGCTACAGTGCCTGGACATCAACCTCCCCTTTAGGATCCAAACCCCATTCCACACATGGCCGAAGGAGTTTGGAGCTTAAAGGGGCAACATTAAATGCATAAACTTTGCCCCCCCCGATCCACCCCAGGGACCACCACCTCCCCAGGCCTACTTAATAGTGAAATTAGGGGGCCACACAAACCACTTTAGCTCCAGGGACCACCACCTTCCTAAAAAAACTCTTATGGGGGACGCGCAGACACCCTGGATCCTGGGGAATTCCACTTCCCCAGGGATACATTTTAAAACATTGGGGGGGGGGCGCAGACAATTTCTCTGGTTTTGTGCAGGCAAATTCAGAACCTAATTATAATATACCTGTAACCTTTGTGTTTTTCAAAGGAATTTTAATGTTTTTTTTTAATTCTATTTTTTAACTATAACGTCCCTTTAACCTTTGTTTTTTCAGTGAATTTATATGTTTTTTTTTAACGTAAAGTAATTTTGATTACTATACGTTAATCCAACCACCGCGGTGCACAGCCTTTGGCTGTTTAGCCAGACCCCTATAACCACCAACCACCACGCGGCGCACGGTTGACCTGCAGCCAGTCCCAGCGGCCAACCCGCCTAACCATCCTAACTCTCACTGCGCACAGTCTTTGGTCATGCCCGACGTGAGTAGGTTGCAGGTCCTATCTCTCTGAGAATAGGTGTGAGAGAGTGTCTCTGGGTATGAGAGTGGCTCTGAAAGTGTCTGTATAGGTGTGAGAGTGGGTGTGGGAGGGCCTATGTGGGTGTGAGAGTGGGTGTGAGAGTGTCTGATTGCACCCCAATAGATAAAAGATACATTCACCTCCCCCAAAGGATTTTGGATCATTTTTCAATATGGAATCACAAAGTAAACACACTTGCTCTGCCTTCACCAAGCCCAAGAGTTAGGATTATTTGTCCTTTCCAGAAGTGGGCTTCAACTGGGGCACCTGCTATGTTTATATTTGTAAGTGTTTCCAATTGAGTTTTAATTTCTTTGAAATGAGCATCATGGCCAGAATGGAAGCTCACCTCCTCGTTTATCCACAGTTTTGCACAAAATGTCTATCCAGCTGGAATACTTTCTACTGATTAGTTAGTAAGTGATACGTTGTTGTGAGTACTAACTTGTTGGGTGCAGAGTGCAAGAGGGGGGGCTGTAGGGTATCCCTCCTCCGGCCAATTCTGGCCCCAGGGCCAATCACTATTAAATGGGGGAGGGGGCTGGGTCGGACCCCTTTGCACCCAGCCTTAATCAAATGGTGGATTGCCAGGGCCCGACGTTAACATAAACTTTTCTTTTTGGGGAGAGGGGCTGCGCAGCCCCCCTCCCTGGGCTGATCTTGGCCCCTGGGGACCCATTGCTGGGACCTGGCCATGTCACCTGGTTGCCCCCCAGGGCACTCAGTCACCACCGTTGGGGACTGCGGGAGGAGCATGAATGCCCCCATGGTCCCAGCTAGCTCCCTGTCTCCTATGCTAAACATGCAGCTCCCTGTCTGTGAGAACAATTGTTTCCTCTGTTTTCTAGGAGTGGAGTTGTGTTTGTGCTGACTTGGTGGGAACTGTCAAAGCGTGTACCAAGTCAGAGCAAACAGCTATGTCCAGGGGGTGGACACCCTGTGTCATGGCAGGATTGGGTCCTGGGGAATGGCAGTCCCTAGGGCCATTATTGGCTCCACAAGGGGGGGGGGGTAAATGGCCCTCCTCCAACCTTTAACTTTGCTTCAGGGGAGTGGTGGTCCCTGGGGCTCGGGGTCTGCAACTGACCCCCTTCATTATCTTTTTTCAGCTTGGAGAGGTGGCAGTCCCCGGAGCTGTAGGGGTCCACAATGGACCCTCTACATCATTTTCATCCAGGCCTGGGGAGATGGTGGTCCCTGAGGCTGCGGGGGCCACGCAGCCCCACCTATTGACAATTAATTGCCCCGGGGAGGTGGTGGTCACTCTGGCCAGGGGTCCACAATGGATCCCATACATCATTTTCTTTCCGTTTTTTAGGAGGTGGTGGTCCCTGGGACAGCAGGGCCATGCAGCCCCCATTATTAGCAATTAATTTCCCTAGGGAGGTGGTGGTCCCTAGGGTGTTGGGGGGCTGCGCACCCCTCCTCATACTATTGAATATAAGCCCCAGGTAGGTGGAGGTCCCCAGGGCATAAATAGGCCCTTTGAAGGGGAGCCCTGTGAACCCTCTCCTTTATTTTTTATATGCCCAGGGACCTGGCCCACTCGGGGCTTTATTAAAGCAAGCCCAGGAGACCTTGTTTGCTTTTTAGAATAGTTTTGCTGCAAATTTGCAATGCTGTTACAAATTTGCATCAACATTTTATTTTTAAAACGTCCTGGGACCACAGCACCAGAGCTAATGTGTCAGGGTGTCCCTACCTAAGCCCTTTTCCTTTTTTTCTTCATCTTTTCAGGGACTCGGCTGAAGCTGAGTCCCAAGATGGATTGCAACACTTCCTGGTTGAAGTGCTGGCAGCCAATCAGATCTCAGCACGAGATCGGGAGGATTGGCAAAGCCTTCACGCCTTTATTACAAATGTGGTTTTCCTTTAATTTCTCTTAAACTACTGAATGGATTTACACCAATAACAAAAAGCATAATTTGTTTACTTTTTTGTCTAATTTGGTGTAATTCCATCCAGTGGTTCAGACTGTAGTCGTATTCAAAACTCATATGGGATTAACAAGGGAAATGCACTTTTTTGACCACCCCCCTTTTTCTCTGCCCCCACCTGACAGATTACCACGAAACTTACCATAAACAACAACATTTTTCAACACACTTTTGGGGCAAAATTTCAGGAAGATTTGGCAAACAGTGCCAAAGATATAGGCAAATCAAAAACACTTTTTCAATGGAAACATGGTCCTAACTATAACTACCTAAGGCAACCGCCAGTGGGTAAATTATGTGTGTGTGTATATATGCAAATATATATATATTTTTTTTTTTTACACATGCATGCTTCCGCGGTTATGCAAAAACTGCGACAGGCCAGATATAGAAGTAAGACTAGGCTTTAGACCTACTTTTATTTCTAGGCTGTCCCGCTTCAAAATCTGGTCACCCCATGTAGAATTTAGCGGCATATCATACAGTGGAGTGGCATACCATACAGTGGAGTGGAGTGACATGTTGTGGAGTATCGTAGAGTGGGGTAGAGTGGTTTAGAGTAGAGTGACATAGAGTGGAATATAGTGTTGTACAATGGAGCGGCACACATTGAAGTGACATGTCGTACCGTAGAGTGGAGTGACTTGTCATTCAGTGGCTTGTCATACAGTGTGGTAGAGTGGACAGGAGAAGAGTGGAGTGGCATAGACTGGATTGGCATGCTGTAAAGTGGAGTGGTGCCTGGTAGGGAGGAGTGTTGTGTCGTAGAGTAGTGTGGCGTGCAGTGCTGTAGAGTGAAGTGCAGTGTGTTAGAGTGGAGTGGTGTGTCAGAGTGGAATGGCGTGTCATACAGTGGAGTGGCATGTCTAGAGTGGAGTGGATTTGAGTGGTATGTTGTACAGTGGTGTACAGTGGTGTAGAGTAGGAGTGGGTGATAAATTCAGCTCTGGAATGGCACAGAGTGGAGTGGTATACAGTAGATTGGCATAAAGTGGAGTGGTGTGTCAGAGTGGAGTAGCACGTCATAGAGTGGCATGATGTACAGTGTCTTAAAGTGGAGTAGTATAAATTGGAGTGTTGTAGAGTGGAGTGGCATGTCGTAGAGCGGAGTGGCCTGTTGAAGAATGTAATGGCATGTTGTAGAGAGGAGTAGAGTGTCATAGAGTGGGGTAGAGTCAAGTGGCATAAAGTCAAGTAGGGTGTCAGAGTAGAGTGGAATGTGGTTGACTGGAGTGTCAGAGTAGAGCGGAGGAAAGTGTTGTGGAGTGGAGTGTCGTACAATGGAGTGTCATATAGTGGAGTGTTGTAGAGTGGACTGTCACAAGTGTGGTTTAGTAGAGTAGAATGCAGTGTCATAGATTGATGTAGAGTGTTTTAGAGTAGATTGGCATAGAGTGGATTAGCGTGTCATGGAGTGTGGTACAGTGGAGTGAAAAAGAGTGTCCTAGAGTGAAGTGGCATAGAATGCCATACAGTGCAGTGGTGTAGAGTGGAGTAGTGGAGTACAGTGAAGTACAGTGGAGTAGCATGTGGTATAGTGGAGTGTCATAGACTAGAGTGGAGCAAAGTGGCATGGAGTGGCATACAGGCAGCTGCGTATATTGTCATATATAGTGCTGTAGAGTGTTATAAAGTCACATAGAGTGGAGAAGAGTCTTGTAGAGTGGCATAGAGTGGGGTAGAGTTTTGTATAGTGGTGTCATGTAGAGTGGACCAGCGCAGACTGGAGTGGTGTTGTGTAGAATAGAGTGGAGTGGAGAAGAGTGTCTTGATGTGTATTGTAGCACAATGGGGACTCGAAGAGTGAAGTGTAGAAGAGTGGAGTAGAGTAGAGTGGAAACCAGAGTGGAGTAGAGTGGAGTGGCATGGAGTGGAGTGGAATAGAGTGCTGTAGTGTGGAGTCATGTAGAACAAAGCAGTTTATCAAGGACTGTGGTACAGTGGAACGCACAGAGTGCGATGGCATAGAGTGGCATGCAGTGGAGTGGAGTAGTGTGCCATAGAGCGGAGTGGAGTGGAGTGCCATGGGGTGGCATAAAGGGAGTTGCGTACAGTTTTGTACAGATGAGTAGACCGTCAAAGAGTTGCATAGCGTGGAGTACAATGTCATAGAGTGGCATTTAGTGGAGAAGAGTGTTGTAGAGTAGCATGTCAGAGTAGAGTGGAGTGGCATGTCATACAGTGTCTTAGAGTGGGGGGGCGTTAAGTGGAGTGTTGCAAAGTGGAGTGGCATGGAGTGTCATAGGGTGGATTGGAGTCTTGTAGAATGGAATGGTGTGTTGCAGAGTGGAGTGTCACTGAGTGAACTGTCATTGAGTGGAGTGTTATCGAATTTAGTGTCATCACGCATAGTGCCATTGAGTGTAGTGTTGCAGAGTGGCATACGTTGGAGAAGAGTGTTGTAGAGTGGAGGGGCTTAGAATGGAGTGGTGTGGAGTGTCATAGTGTGCAATGGTGTGGCCTGTTGCACAGTGGAGTGGAATGTTGCAGAGTGGTGTGTGGTAGAATGGAGTGATGTGTCATACAGTGGAGTGGTGTGTCATGGACTGGTGTGTGATAGAGTATCTTGAAGAAGAGGGGTGTGGAGTGGAGTTGTATGGAGTAGAGTAGCATGCCATAGAGTAGGATGGTACATAGTAGAGTGTAATGGCATGTAATAGAGTGAAGTGGGGTCCTTACTATGTTGTTAAGTGAAGTACAGTGCCCTAGAGTGACATTGAGTGCAGTATGATGTCATAAAGTTTCACAAAGTGGAGTAGAGTGTCGTAGAGTGGAGGAGTGTAGAGTGTTGTGGAGTGGAGTAGTGTCTAGAATGGCATACAGTGGAGTGGCATGTTCTTCAGTGGAATGGCGTAGAGTACTGTGGAATGGCATAGAGTAGACTGGGGTGAATTATAGAGTGGCATGTAGTGGAGTGTCTTAGAGTGGAGGGGTGTAGAGTAGAGTTGAGAGCTGTTGCAGAAAGTGGAGTGGCATACAGTGGCATGTCGTTCAGTGGAGTGGAGTGTTGTGGCATACAGTGGAGTGGATTATGCTGAGTGGAGTGGCATAGAATGGAGTGGCATATCATATAGTAGAGAGGCACGTGGTAGAGTGGAATGGCATGTTGTGGAGTGGCATGTGCAGAGAATCACAGAATGAAATAAAGTGGCATAGATTGGAGTACAGTGTTGTACGATGGCTTAGGGTGGAGTACAATGGCTTAAAGTGAAGGAGCACAGCTCATTGTAAAGTAGAGTTGAGTGTCATCTTGTGGCATACAGTGTAGTGACAGGAAGTGACCTGTCCTACAATACAGTGGAGTGGCTTGTCTTAGATTGGTATGTTGTAGAGTGTCATAAAGTGGAGGTGCGTAGAGTGGAATGGAGTAGACTGGAGTGGCATGTGATAGAGTGGAGTGTCATCTGGTAGAGTGGAGTGGTTTGTCATTGAGGGGAGTTTCATGCAGTGTTGTAGGGTGGAGTGGCGTGTCATAGAGTGGAGTGTTGTAGAGTTAGGGTGACCAGAAATCCCAGATTTCCCCAGACAGTCCCAGTTTTCAAAGGATGGTCCCAGTATCCTAACGCCTTTCTTCATTTTAAATACATGACCCAGTTTTTGGGACAAAGGTCCGGCAACTCAGCAATCTAGAATTTAAATGTATGCTTTCCTTTCACATGTGCCTCTGAAGACTGAAAACATGTGCAATTTATCTGTTTCTGTTGGCAGCACAGGGGGAGGTTGGCTGCATGCTCCCAGCTGAGGGGAGACAAGGTGGGGAGGAGGGCAAGGAGCTCATGGTAGAGGTCTTGGCATCCTGCCATTGATTATTTATTCATATATATATATATATATGCATATATATATATATATATATATATATATATATATTTATATATATATATATATTTATATATATATATATATATATATATATATATATATATATATATATATATATATACATATATATGTGTATGTATATACATATACATATATATATATATAGAAATAGAATTTAAAAAAACATAGGAATTGTTACAGGGATGTTATAGTTAGGCTCTCATTTAAATGTAACAAGCCATAGAAATTCAACAGTTATAGCTAGAGTTATCTCCAATAACAATAACTTGTGCCCTAACGTAACCACAACCCCACACCCTCGCCATGCACTGTTACAGTGGCATTATCAATTATATTATCAAAGATGTCATGAGTGCTATAATTTGTGGGATAATTACCAGTGCATGGTGAGAGTTACCTAAGGCAGGAGTTACAGTTATAACCCCTATAACTACCCCTTCAGCCGTGCACAGTGGGGGTTGTCTCCAGGGCCTGCCCTGTGGCCAGACCCTGCATCAAACGCCTATAACCACCCAACCTCACACTGCGCACAGCCTTTGGTGGGCACCTCAGGACCAAGCAGGAGCCGGGCCTGGGGGATGGTGGTCCCAGGGCCATCTTTGGCTCCATGAAGGTGGCTGCGTGGCCCCCCTCCAAAGTACATAGCCCCAGGAAGGGGGTGGTTCCTGGGGCTACAGAGGTCCAAAATAGACCCTGATCCCTTTTTTTAACATTTGCCCTGGGGAGGTGAGGATCCCTGGGACTGTTGGGGGGCTGCACTGTCCCCCCGCACACAATTGGACAAATGCCCTGGGGAGGTGGTGGTCCCCGGGGCTCTGGGGGGGAGGCAGGGTGGTCCCTGCATTCATTTTGATTAATGCCCCAGGGAGGTGACAGTCTCCGGGGCTGTGGGTGGGTGCGCTGCCCCCGCATACAATTAGAATAATGCCCCAGGGAGGTGGTGGGGTTTCCAAGGGCTGCAGGGGGGACAGGCGGCCCCCCACATTAATTTTGATTAATGCCCAGGGGCTGCAGGGGGCTAGGGAGGGAATTTACTTGGGGAATACTACACCACAAGTGCACAATAAAATTTTACAACATATAAGAGCAGTGAAGAACAAAGATGTGACTTATCCAGTGGCAAGGTATAATAATGAAGTCAATGAAGGAAGATTGGAAGAGTTCAAATATCATGTTATAGACGGTGTGAGAAAAGATATAAGGGCTGGGAAAAGAGCAAAAGCCCTAAGAATTATAGACTCTAGATATATTGTGGCATTTGACAGTAAAGAACCGGTAGGAATGAATTCAGGAAAAGAACTGCATGTACATGTTTAGAGAAACTGATGTATTTCTTATCTTTATGCAGTCGTTTCCATTCAATGTTTTTTTATCCAAGACCACTTATTTAAGAACTTATAATTTGAAATTTTGGAATTTAAAATGTAAAATGTTTTTTTTTCTCCATACTTTAGTCTTTTTAAAGTAGTTGATATATATTTAATGGGTACATACTTTACATATTTTGCCTCGGTACATTACATCCTTTTCTTTTAAGAATCGTTGGTAGTGATAACATTTTGTTACGCTGTTTCTTGTATGCTTCTTGCATTTTAGTAACTTCTTATTATCTTTATGTATCTTTTAATGCAATTTCTTTGGCTGCAGTCGTAACATTTGAGATTGACGAATTCTTAGGTATTTATGAAATAATGCTCCTTTCATAGTTTATTATCTTTTGTATTCTGATAGTTCTGTTTTTTTAAAGAAAATATGGGGAGAAAAGAAAAAGAAAATAATTTTGTGAAAGAGCAAACAAAATATTGTATTGCACGTAGGTGACTGGTGTAGTTGATCACATGGTTAGGTTAAAGGTTGAGGCAAGATGGTGCTGCATTAGTTGACAAAGACACTTCTGTCTATCACTTCCATTAAATTTTGGTTTCACCACGATCATCAAGTGCAGTCCCTCTTCGTATGTGGATGGAATTACACTAAATTTGGTAGGAAGCTAGCTGTCAGAAAGCAGATAATGCTTTTGTTTATTTGGAGTCAATCCGTTCAGTAGTTTTTGAGAAATTTAGGAAAATTCAAATGTGTATATCTCTGGCCTCGTGCAGGGAAATGTACAGCTCTGATTGGCTGCCAATACTGCAAACCAGGAAGTGTTGGCAGCCATCTTGGGGCTTGGCTTGAGTCCCAGAAAAAAAGTAAAAATAAAATAAATGGGGCCAGGGTAGGGACACCCTGACCCCTTATCACTGGTGGGGGGTCCCAGAGGGATCCCCCCAGACTAAAAAACATGTGTTTAAATTATTTGTTTGCCCCAAGTTCATGAGATTCATGGATGTGTGGCAAAAATATAGGGCCTCCTGCGCTTTTTTGTTTTATAGGCCCCCTGGTGGGCCGGGTCCCAAGGGCATAAATAATTTAGTGTTGGGGGGGGCCTCCACCACCTCCCCAGAGCTTTCATTTTTTTATAAGTGGGGGGCACGTGGCCCCCTGCTGCCCTGGGGACCTCCACCTTTCCAGGGCTTTCCTTTTATTGTATGCGGCGGGGCCTGTGGAAAGGGGATTTGTTTTGGACCCCCATTAGCCCCGGGGACCACCACCCCCTGGACTATCTTCACATTGGAGGATGGCAGCGCGGCCTCCTTCATGGAGCCACAGATGGCTCTGGGGACCGCCACCGCCCCAGGGCCGGCTCCTGCTATGTCCCAGGGGTGCCCACCCTCGGACATAGCTGTTTGGTGTGGCATGGCTGCAGCGCTGCAGCCAAGCCACACCAAACACTTTGGGTTTTAACAGCAGGACCTGCAAGCAAGCAGGGGACATAGATGAAATACTCAAGCAAGCAGGGAGCTGATGTCAAAGCAGTTCCCTGCTTGCTGAAGCATTGGCCCTGCAGTGCCATGAATCCCATAAGGGCTTTTTATTATTTAAAAAAAAAAAGGGGTACCGCTGGGAAGCTCTCGAGGGCTCCCTGCGGTCCCAGATAGCCCTTAAAGGGCTTGTTTTGAAATAATATTTTAAAAAATAAAATAAAAATACATATGGGGACTGTAGGGACGCCTTGAGGGCTCCCCATGGTCCCAGATGTCCCTTGAAGTGCAGAAAAAATAGGGCTGAAAAAAAAGATAGGTCAATCAAGGACTTTCACACTGAGCACTGAGGGTTCGAGTCCAGTTGGACTCATTTCCTTTTTTTTTTTTTAATTACAAATGGTGAAGTATAAAATTTAAGGTGATTTTATTTCTTAAAAATAAAAAATAAAACATTTTCATTTTTCAATTAAACAAAAATATGTAATTTTAAGTATATCATACATCAAAGCCTAAAAATGTTTCTGTCTCTCTCTCTTTCTCTCTCTCTCACTCTTTCAATGTGTTTCTGCCTCTCAGACACCCACTGAGACACTTATGCACCTACTCACACACCCACTCAGACAATCATGCATTCACTCACAGACCCACTGAGACCCTCTTGCACCCAATCACAGTCCCAATCAAACACTCACGCACCCACTCAGATACTCATGCACCCTCTCACAGACCCACTCAGACACTCAAGCACCCACTCACAGTCCCTCACACACAGTGACGCACCCACTAAAACACTGATGTACGCACTCTCACACCTAGACAGACAATCTGACAGCCACTCCCACCCCCATATTCACTCTCTCACATCTATTCTAACTCCCAGAGAGGCTGCAGCCAAATCCGGCCATGCACGGCCAAATGCCCGTGTACGGCATAGGGTTCAGTGGTTAGAGGGAGTTGGTTGCAGGGTTTGGCTGTAGGCCAGGTCTTGCGGGTAAGCTCCCCTGCACACGGGTAAAGGCCATGCACGGTCCAAGTTTGGGTGCTTATATGAGTTAGGCATCTCCCAAACACAAAAAGTCCAGGCACCAGTCCATGTTAAAATCCAAGCATTTAATAGCATTTCTGAGCAGCAAGACAAAAAATCCTGACGCGTTTCTGCAACAGCATGCCTTGTTCACAGGTAAGTAAGAGCAGGTGTGAGTGAGCCAGCGCTTTTTAAATACACAGTCATGTGACTTCAATAACCAAACTCCAACTCCCATAATTCACAGTTCCATATAAATAACTTCTTGAGCTGGAGCGCTTATTTTCCATATAGCTGCGATAGGGTCACAAGCACTTCAGTTCACCATACAAATATTATTATGTGCCTTAGGTACCCATTACTTGATGGTCCACTTGCTTTTACAATTGTTGCCCAGCATGATAACATCAAAACAGGGAATACATGAAAAGTAAGAGAGGCACACTGCCTCCCTCCTATCCCTTGCTCACCTCCATCACAATATATTTCTCTGATAAATGCCTTGTTTGCATGAAGGTGAGCAGGTCGGGCCCCTTCCATAAAACTATCATTGTTACCTCCTGCTCCGTAAGGGGGACAGACCCTGCATATCTATATGTACACAAAACCATAGATATTCACCTGTTAAAGTTATAGTTATTTCAAGTAACTATAACTAGTGCCTTAGGGTAACCAAAACTCGTGCCTTCTCCATGCACAGTTTCTTTATGAATAATTTTACAACAAATGTTACAGTGATATTATCCACGATGTTATCAAAGATGTCATGAGTGCTGTAATATCTGAGTTAATGAGCAGTGCATGGCTAGCATATTATATTTCCTAACGATAACATCCCTGTAACCTATGTTTTTTTCAGTGAATTTCTATGGTTTATTTTAATGTAAAGTCATTTTAATTACTATACGTTAATCCAATCTCCACCGTGCACAGTCTTCAGTCAACCCCCTATAACCACCCAACCCCGTGCCATGCAGGGCGTTTGGCAGTGCACGGCAGGGGTTGGCTATAGTGCCTGGACATCAACCTCCCCTTTAGGCTCCAAACCCCATTCCACACATGGCCGAACTAGTTTGGAGCTTAAAGCAGGCACCATTAAATGTATAAACTTTGGGCCCCCCGACTGGGACCACTACCTCTCCAGGCCTACTTAATAATGAAATTAGGGGGCCACACAAACCCGTTGAGCCCCAGGGACCACAACCTTCCTAAAAAACTCTTAGGGGTTCCACGCAGACACCCTGGGTCCTGGGGAATACCACTTCCCCAGGGCTACATTTTAAAACACTGGTTTTGTGCAGGAAAATTCAGAACATAATTATAAAATCTCTGTAACCTTTGTGGGTTTTTTGGGGAATTTGAATGGTTTTTTTAATTCTATTTTTTAACTATAACGTCCCTTTAACCTTTGTTTTTCAGTAAATTTATAAGGTTTTTTTTAACGTAAAGTAATTTTCATTACTATACGTTAATCCAACCACCGCGGTGCACAGCCTTTGGTTGTGTAGCCAGGCCCCTATAACCACCAAACACCACGCGGCGCACGGTCGACCTGCAGCCAGTCCCAGCGGCCATCCCCCTAACCATCCTAACTCTTGCTGCGCACAGTCTTTGGTCATGCCCGACATGAGTGGGTTGCAGGTCCTATCTCTCGGGGTGTGAGAATAGGTGTGAGAGGGTGTCTCTGGGTATGAGAGTGGCTCTGAAAGTGTCTGTATAGGTGTGAGAGTGGGTGTGCGAGGGCCTTTTGTGGGTGTGAGAGTGTCTGATTGCACTCCAATAGATAAAAGATGCATTCATCTCCCCAAAGGATTTTGGATCATTTTTTCAATATGGAATCGCAAAGTAAACACACTTGCTTTGCCTTCACCAAGCCCAAGAGTTAGGATTATTTGTCCTTTCCAGAAGTGGGCTTCAACTGGGGCACCTGCTATGTTTATATTTGTAAGTGTTTCCAATTGAGTTTTAATTTCTTTGAAATGAGCATCATGGCCAGAATGGAAGCTCACCTCCTCGTTTTATCCACAGTTTTGCACAAAATGTCTATCCAGCTGGAATACTTTCTACTGATTAGTTAGTAAGTGATACGTTGTTGAGAGTACTAACTTGTTGGGTGCAGAGTGCAAGAGGGGGGCTGTAGGGTCTCCCTCCTCCGGCCAATTCTGGCCCCAGGGCCAATCACTATTAAATGGGGGAGGAGGCCGGGTCGGGCCCCCTTGAACCCAGCCTTAATCAAATGGTGGAGGGGGGCATGCGGGCCCCATTCACAGGGCCCGACCTTAACATAAACATTTCTTTTTGGGGAGAGGGGCTGCGCAGCCCCCCTCCCTGGGCTGAACTTGGCCCTGGGGACCCCATCGCCTGGGACCTGTCCATGTGCACCCAGTCACCACAGTTGGGGACTGCGGGGGAGCCTGAATGCCCCCGTGGTCCCAGCTAGCTCCCTGCATCCTATGGGAGCCAGCATTGCTGTCACAGACAGGGAGCTTCTAATCATGCAGCTCCCTGTCTGTGAGAACAATTGTTTCCTCTGTTTTCTAGGAGTAGAGTTGTGTTTTTGCTGACTTGGTGGGAATGTCAAAGCTCGTACCAAGTCAGAGCAAACAGCTATGTCCCGGGGTGGACACCCTGTGTCATGGCAGGAGTGGGTTCTGGGGAGTGGCAGTCCCTAGGGCCATTATTGGCTCCACAAGGGGGGGGAGGTTAAATGGCCCTCCTCCAACCTTTAACTTTGCTTCAGGGAGTTGGTGGTCCTTGGGGCTCGGGGTCTACAACTGACCCCGTTCATTATCTTTTTTCAGCTCGGAGAGGTGGCAGTCCCCGGGACTGTAGGGGTCCACAATGGACCCTCTACATCATTTTCATCAAGGCCTGGGGAGATGGTGGTCCCTGAGGCTGCGGGGGGCCACGCAGCCCCACCTATTAACAATTAATTGCCCCGGGAGGTGGTGGTCCCTCTGGCCAGGGGTCCACAATGGATCCCATACATCATTTTATTTCAGTTTTCTGGGAGGTGGTGGTCCCTGGGACAGCGGGCCACGCAGCCCGCCATTATTAGCAATTAATTTCCCTAGGGAGGTGGTGGTCCCTAGGGTGTTGGGGGGCTGCGCACCCTTCCTCATACTATTGAATATAAGCCCCAGGTAGGTGGAGGTCCCCAGGGCATCAATAGGCCCTTTGAAGGGGAGCCCCGTGAACCCTCTCCTTTATTTTTTATATGCCCAGGGACCTGGCCCACTCGGGGCTTTGTTAAAGTAAGCCCAGGAGACCGCGTTTGCTTTTTAGAAAAGTTTTGCTGCAAATTTGCAATGCTGTTACAAATTTGCATCAACATTTTTTTTTTTTAAGTGCTGGGACCACAGCACCAGAGCTAAGGTGTCAGGGTGTCCCTACCCAAGCCCTTTTCCTTTTTTTCTTCATCTTTTCAGGGACTCAGCTGAAGCTGAGTCCCAAGATGGATGGCAACACTTCCTGGTTGAAGTGCTGGCAGCCAATCAGATCTCAGCATGAGATCGGGAGGATTGGCAAAGCCTTCACACCTTTATTACAAATGTGGTTTTCCTTTAATTTCTCTTAAACTACTGAATGGATTTACACCAGTAACAAAAAGCACAATCTGTTTACTTTTTTTGTCAATTTTGGTGTAACTCCATCCAGTGGTTCAGACTGTAGTCGTGTTCAAAACTCATATGGAATTAACAAGGGAAATGCACTTTTTTAACCACCCCCCTTTTTCTCGGCCCCCACTGGACAGATTACCCCGAAACTTCCCATGCACAACAACATTTTTCAACACACTTTTTGGGCAAAATTTCAGGAAGATTTGGCAAACAGTGCCAAAGATATAGGCAAATCAAAAACACTTTTTCAATGGAAACATGGGGCCAGATGTAGCAAAGGGTTTTACCCATTTTGTGTCTATGGGAAAATGTGTTTGTACATATGGCCCATGGTCCTAAATATAACTACCTAAGGCAACCGCCAGTAGGTAAATTATGTGTGTGTGTTTATATTTATATATGTGTATATATGTAAATATATATATTTTTTTACACATGCATGCTTCCGCGGTTATGCAAAAACTGCGACAGGCCAGATATAGAAGTAAGACTAGGCTTTAGACCTACTTTTATTTCTAGGCTGTCCCGCTTCAAAATCTGGTCACCCCATGAAGAATTTAGCGGCATATCATACAGTGGAGTGGCATGCCATACAGTGGAGTGGAGTTACATGTTGTAGAGTATCGTAGAGTGGGGTAGAGTGGTTTAGAGTAGAGTGACATAGAGTGGAATATAGTGTTGTACAATGGAGTGGCACACATTGAAGTGACATGTCCTACCGTAGAGTGGAGTGACTTGTCATTCAGTGGCTTGTCGTACAGTGTGTTAGAGTGGACAGGAGAAGAGTGGAGTGGCATAGACTGGGTTGGCATGCTGTAGAGTGGAGTGGTGCCTGGTAGGGAGGAGTGTTGTGTCGTAGAGTAGTGTGGCGTGCAGTGCCGTAGAGTGAAGTGCAGTGTGTTAGAGTGGAGTGGTGTGTCAGAGTCGAATGGCTTGTCATATAGAGGAGTGGCGTGTCTAGAGTGGAGTGGAGTTGAGTGGTATGTTGTACAGTGGAGTATGGCACAGAGTGGAGTGGTATACAGTGGATTGGAATAAAGTGGAGTGGTGTGTCAGAGTGGAGTAGCATATCATAGAGTGGCATGATGTACAGTGTCTTAAAGTGGAGTAGCATAAATTGGAGTGTTGTAGAGTGGAGTGGCATGTCGTAGAGCGGAGTGGCCTGTTGAAGAATGTAATGGCATGTTGTAGAGAGGAGTAGAGTGTCATAGAGTGGCGTAGAGTCAAGTGGCATAGAGTGAAGTTGGGTACAGTGGAGTGTTGCAAAGTTGCTTGTCAGAGTGCAGTTGTGTGTTGTAGAGTAGAGTGGAGTAGCATAGACTGCACTGATGTGTCATATGGAATAGAATGGAGTAGCATGTCATAGATTTGCATGTAGCAGAATGGCTTACAGTGGAGGGTAATAGAGTGGAATGGCATATTGTGGATTGGCATGTCGTAGAGTGGAGTGACCTGTCAGATGGCTTGGCATATTCTCGAGTGCAGTGGTGTAATGCAGAATGAGGTAGAGTAGCATATCGTAGAGTGGAGTGGTGTGTTGTGCAGTGTCTATTGTTATATGTATGTTTTTTATGTCTATAGGTACCACTGTACTTTCTAGATAATTTCGGTTTTGTAAAAAAGAACTAAGAATATGTGAAAGATCCTTTTTGGTCCCTCCATGCTTTTTTGTGAGCCTACACACTGGCGTTATATTATCCAACTACAGGTTTCCACAGTAATCCTGATATTTTCTGTCCAGTGTGCATGCCAGTCCTTTGAGCAGGCCCAGGTTTATTGTGAAAGAGTAAGTAAATGCTGTGTCTGTGACCCGTAAGTCAGTCTCAAAGGGAATTTAATCTCGGTTCTAGGTCTCGGTAACTGGGGTGGCATGATGAGCAAAAAAAATGATGGATTAAACCCAGATCTTTGTGACTGGGAGTGAATGTTTGCATTGTTCGGCATTCCATCCATCATCTGTTCTTTTTGCATTTGTCGCCCCAAGTGGGAAGGGTGTGCCCAGACGTAGGTCCAGTGCACACTGCACCACTGGATTCAAGCTGGCCTAGCTAATGAAGGGTGATACCCTGAAATCGGTCCTAGGATGCTTCTTTACGGTCCAGGGAGAACCTGGCTTGGCAGTTGAGGCTGGACTGTTCCCATGAGGAACAGGGTCAAGACTGATTTGCATATGGCTGGGCCAGACTGGGTGGGCGTGGTGGGCAAAAAAAAGATGGATTAAACCCAGATCTTGTGGCTGGGGATGATTGTTTGCATTGTTCAGCATTACGTCCATCATTTGTTCTTTATGCATGTGTTTTGTAGATACAGCACATTTCTACCCTTTCCTGGGGGCTCAGGGTGGCTCAACAAGGCACTTAGGCTCATATTTATACTTTTTTTGTGCTGCATTTGCATCATTTTTTGATGCAAAAGTGGCGCAAACTTACAAAATATGATTGTATTTTGTAAGTTTGCGCCACTTTTGCGTCAAAAAGTGAGCACATGCTGCACAGAAAAAGTATAAATATGGACCTTACTGCACCACCTTGAGCCATGGGCCTTGTAAATATGGCCCTTTGTTTCTTGAAAACCAACAGCTTTGACGAATAGACGTAACAAACCTGAGGCCCAGTTAGCAAAGTTGAGAGTTTTTTCTTAATAGCAACAAAAACTTTGGCAAATAGCACATCGAACCAGAGACCCATTTGGAAAATCCAGTACCTTCAGTGGGGCCCTCACACTGGTGCTTTGCTGAAGACTCAGAGAACTCTGCCTGTCTAAAATCATCTGGCAGTCCTCTTCCAGGGGGAACAGCCATGGCCTTTGCTGATCTGGTGTTTGTTGGACTGCTCACCAGAATCTAAATTATCTGTGAGTCATGGGACCCACATACTCCAGGGATGTGAAGAACAACATAATGTACATAGGAATACCAATACTGTTGTTGGAGGAGGGCTGATAGGTTAAATAGGGAGAAAGTGTAGGTTGTGATTTGATAGTGAACTTCTATACTTCTCTGGCACCAGGTTTATTTTTATGACTCAGTAGCATTACTGCCATAGTTACAATGGTGATGTAAGGTGGCAGGTCGCAAGGAATGTTGCAACATTAGAGCATGTGGGTATATATGCAGTTGACACTGCATGCAGTTGAGAAGAGATTTGCGGATCACAGATAACACAAAGGGTGCAACATCACCTATTGAAGAAAGTAATGCAATATGCAGATAACAGGTGACTATACTGATGATAAAAGTAACTTTCAAGGAAGATACCTTTGGTTATGCCAAAAAAACAACATACCTATACGTAGCACTGAGATGGCTCCAATGGACAGCCCACTTGGTACACTGTGACGCCCAAATGCTTATTGTGACGGGGTGGATTGCTTTAATACAGAGGGGCCTACACAGCCAATAAATACAGCAATTCGAAAGAACAATTGCGCACAGACAGCACTTCCAGAAGAGCGCAGAGAGCACTTCAAGGAGTGCAATGGGAATCATTTGTTTCCGCTTCCAGTGTCAGTGTGGCAGCGAGGCAGCAGGTGTGGAGGAGTGGAGCGTGGTATGCAACTCTGGCCCAAGTTCAAACTTTGGGTGAGATGGCGAGGGGCCAGTGACTTCGACAGCAGACAGTGAACGGTGGTGGAGAAGCGAGCAAGCAGGGTGAGTGCCAGTTATAGCCTCACCCTCACTGTTCTTGCACCTGTAATTTGTCGACACATGAAGGCTGTAGCGGTGCAGCGAGTAAACAGGAGAGTGCTAGCCCTGGGCCATTCTTGCACCCACATCCGTACGCCCGCCGGTCACCAGCCACCAGGTGTCTGCTTTTGGTGGCTTGATGGCGCTGGCCCTGGACCCCCTCTGCCCCCTTTGCTTCCCCCCCATCATCCTACCGCTTGGATCACACCAGTCTCCCCACGCCCCCACCCCCCTGTGCATGTTTAGCTGGCTGGCTGGCTTGGCTGTGCTTGAGGTGCCCAGTACTTTTTTGCCCTTCAGGGGACAGCGGGGCAACTGTGAGCAGAGCAGGCTAGAGGTAACCCAATGGCAAGTCCAATAGTCTACAGAATTTGCCACAAATTATTATTAAAGAAACTAATGTGAAGCAGATGTGTGGCCTGCGTGCTCATGCCTCCCCCCCTTGTAGCGAAGAAAAATTGGAAGTTCAGTTGAGGGGTGTGGTGGCGCAGCTTCACCAGGAAAAAAAATTTAAGTCTGAAACCTGAAGACTGAATCCGGATATATTATAGAAGTGTAAATTGTAAAGCTGTCTAGCTACAGGGGGTGGCGCCATGTGGCATGTGCGCTTGTGCCCGCCTCCTCTTGTATCAAAGAAAAGTTGAATAGAGGGATGCAGCAGCACAGTTCCACCAGGGGGATTTAAAGCCTGAAGCTTGAAGCCTGCCTGAAGTCACTCCTGAGGAGACTGCTACAATTATACTAAGACATTGATCCTCAGCAACAAATGCAGACAAGGAGTGCCGCACTGGCCCTCTCCCAGGCCCTTCAAAGACCACATAAATCTGCAAAATGTTATAAGGAGAAACTCGTCCACTCCAATAGACAAGATATCAGAAGTCTCCAAGGATCTACCAAGGTGAATATGCCGCAGACTCTGAACATACACAAGAGGGCTGTACTACAAACTAACAATGAAACAGGAGCAAAGGCATACCCTCCAAGGGAAATGGTTAATGCTGACATCAGAGGGTATTTTGTGCAAGATTCCAAATCAGACTTAAACCCAGAACTATCATCATTAGAGCATACAAGCCCAACCCAGGAGCATCAAGTTGGCTCTATGGAGCCAAACACAGGGCCCCTCAATGCCATCATAGATGAATGGCTTGTGCCTAAATTGCCCAACTCGTCATGTTCGCCGCAACATCTAAAGGTAAAATATGATTCCATTGACACCTTCACACCATACAACCCAGAATTTATCTTGGCCATAGGGTAGGTGCAGAGTTGGGGTTCCTCCCTATTCTTATAAGCATTCCCAAGGAGAGAAGACCAAGCCAATATGGAGAAGGTACCTGACATGACTTTAATTGGCCAGGCAATAGGCAGAGTGATACTATTAAGCCCCGAAATACAGGTGACTAAGGGCAATCCCACTATGGATGATGAAAGGAGAAGCCCCGCGTGGGACAGGAGTAAACCTTTCATCCACAGGAGCTCAAGAGATTCGCCTAAGTCATTCCATTTACCCCAACAGGCATCCTCGCACCCACTTCTGTGCCAACAAAAAGAGCCAGCTGATACAGGAGATAGAAGTAACACCAGTGCCACAGGAGAAGATGGGGATACGTTATTCCACCCACCCCAGTTGGCATCCTTGCATTCGCACCTATACCAACAAAAAGAGTCAGCGGAAACAGGAGATAGAAGCAACACCAGTGCTACAGGAGAAGATGGGGGGAATAAAGGAAGAAAATTCCAGAGAAAGTCCTAATTTTCCCTCCCAAGCTGGCCCATCTCCAGCAGAAATCTCACTGGGACAACAAGCGTGTGCAGCTCCAACTGGGGAGACTGGCAGGTGCTCCTTGTCCAGCTGGTGCTCTGAATTCTCAAGCTCATGCTTTACTTATCATCAGGATCCTGAGCTGGTAGGGCGAGACAGCAGCTAGAAACAACCTCTCAAATAACAGCAATCACCAACATGAACAACACGCTTGAAGCAATGGCCCAGGCGGCATGTCAACACATGGACAAGTTGGAAGTATAGATCTCCATCCTGCAAGTGACTGCCACGCTAATCACAAAGATTGATGGCAAACTGGATGCCCTAAAGAATCTAATCATCAGAGCTCAAGACTCATCTCGATTTGAATCATAGCAAGATCAATGTGCTTGTGGACAAATAATAGAAAAACTATCATGTCTCCCATCTGTAATTACCTTATTGATTGACGATTTGAAAAGGTCATCAACCCTCCAGGACAACAGCAATGACCTGGCCCCTCATCAAAACCCAGGGGCTCAGAATCCTACCAGTAAGATTCTCAGGCCAGCCTGTGTACAAACACAGGCAGACGAGGGCATATCTCGAACAACCTGGGGAGCAGGAACAACAATCGCAGTCACATCCCCTGGGGCTTGCCCCAAGAGAGAAAATGCCTAGCCTGTGCTCGACAGCCCTTCAAAACAGATCAGTCTGGTGCAGGGGTCCGCGCAACCAAAAAACAATGACTCAAAGAATGAATCAATGTCATCAGAGGACAGGCTACCCCCCCAGTCTAGGAAAAACAAGAAAAGACTGAGGAAATTTAGGAAATTAAACAAAAATAGGAATAATAGAAGATCCTCCAATGGCTACGAGCAGAACCCACAGAGGCATCAAAGGATAAAGAGTAAGATAAACCTACATAGGAGGAGAACGGAACTGACAAGGTGGTCCCAAGCCAAACACATCAACTGAAGCCTACTGAAATACCAAAGGCACATGTAATTACAGGAAAAGATGGTATCATAACAAATCTATCTAAAAAAGTGTCTGAATCTCAGTTACGACAACCAACTCAGGTAATGCAGTCGAGGGCAATGAGCTAAGCCTCCACCGCAAGGCCTCCAGCAAGATTCCAAACAATGCAGTCAATGCCAATGATGGAAGACCAGGGATGCCTGGGAAGCACAGGTGAGTCAACTATCCATCAGCGGCTGCAACCAGTTCCATCAGCAAACGAGAGGGACTTAACAGGCAGGAGTGAGACCTGAGGGGATGGTACACCCATCACAGAGTGAGCTTTGCATACAAATAGAGTGATCACATGGACAGAGGAACCCAAAGGTAGCTTGACCAGTAATGCCCGTACCCTAGAAGCAGCGAAAATTAGATTGGGAACAGATCAAACAATAATCTTCCAACCAGAATATGCTTTGAAGGGTACATGGGACACTATAATAGGGGAAATTTCTGGAAACTATGCGCAAACACAGCAAGCTTGGAACAAATCTGCTCCTCTGACATCAAAGGGGTAGCCTTCTTTCCCCCAGGAAGGGGCGAGACCAATGAGCATACTGAAATCACTTTTAAAAGTCCAAATTCAGTTAAGGTACTATGGGAAATAAGGTGGCAGTTTGAGCAATGGGTTATAATACTTATCGAGCCCGTGGCAAGCACATACCCTGCATGCTTCTTGGTGCTGGATGCCCATTCTAATAAAGCATTTGGCCAGCAGGACAACCCAAAAATCAGGAATGTGTTGGCCACTGTTTCAGTATTAAAGGGCATCATAGGGAGGGAAACTTCACCTACAAAGTGGTCAATGCAACGCTATGCATTGACCACGCTGCCATTACCGGGTGGAACAGGAAGGAGCAGAGAGCAGAGGAGAGAGAGGCTAGTGGAGCCGAGCTTGAGGGGGCAGGGGTAGTTTTTAGTAAAGGGCAGGGTAGGTTTTAGGGTACAGGACGGGAAGAGAGGTTGGCTAGTTTTTAGGACAGGGCACGGGGTGGGGGTTAGACTAGTTTTTAGGACAGTGTGGGGTAGGTTTTAGGGTTTAGGGCGAGGGGGTTGGGGTCGGGATAGTTTTTAGAACAGGGTGGGGTAGGTTTTAGTGTTCAGGGCTGGGGTTGGAGTAGCTTTTAGGACTGGGTGTGGTATGTTTTAGGATTTAGGGTGGGAGAGGTGGGTCGGGTTAGTATTTAGGATACGGCGGAGTAGGCTTTAGGGTGGGGGGTCAGGGTAGTTGTTAGGACGGTGCAGGTACGTTTTAGGGTTCAGGGTGGGGGTCAGGGTATTTTTTAGTACAGGGTGGGTAGATTTTAGGGTTCAGGGAGGAGGTTGTCAGGGTCGTTCTTAGGACAGTGCGGGATAGGTTTTAGGGTTCAGGGCAAGGGTGAGAGGTCGGGGTAGTTTTTAAGACAGTGCGGGGTAGGTTTTACGGTTCACAGCAGGGGGGTCAGGTAGTTTTTAGGACAGGGAGTAGGTTTTAAGGTTCAGGGTGGGGAGTCAGGATATTGTTTAGGAAAGTGCGGGTTAGGTTTTAGGGTTCAGGGTAGGGAGTTGGGGTATTTTTTAGGACACAGTGGGGTAACCTTTAGGGTTCGGGCGTGGGTAGTCGGGTGGTTTTGAGGACAGTGCGGGTATGTTTTAGGGTTGAGGGCAGGGGTGGGGGGTCAGGGTAGTTTTTAGGACAGTGTGGGGTAGGTTTTACGGTTCAGGGAGGGGGGTTGGGTAGTTTTTAGGACAGGGGTAGTTTTTAGGGTCCAGGGTTGGGTGTTCGGGGAAGTTCTTAGGTCAGTGCAGAGTAGGTTTTAGGGTACAGGGCGGGGGATTCAGAGTAGTTTTTATGACATGGTGGGGTAGGTTTTAGGGTTCAGGGCGGGGGTAGGGGTCGAGGTAATTCTCAAACACAAATATGATGCCGATACCGGTATGAAAGTGTGTTAAATTAAAATAATGCGTGAAACAAGAAAAAAAGTATGCTAAACAAAAAAGATGCTAGCTTTCAAACCTGAGGAATAGGTAAGTTAAACCAGAAAGGCATTACTAGATGTCAGTTCCTGTGACAGAGAAACCATGATAAGTTCCCCCGTTGTTCTGAGAACACAAAAGTCAAAAGCACGTTTACTGGCCTTTCTGTTTTTGGACGATTTTGTGACCAATGTGGTACTTCCTCAAATGTTCGGTTACTATAAACTGATTGCATCTACAGTACCATTTGTAAATTGACTACTTGACTCCTCGTCTTACTATTGTGTCAGACTCATTGATTCACCATATTGTCTTTTCACCAATAACACAGTAACAGGGTTCTGGAACCCCTTCCGACCTCCACACGGTCGGGGCCGATAGAGAAGTGCCCTGGGGACACTTCTAAAAGCGGCGCGCTCCTAAGACGCGATAAACAGGAAACGGAAGCCAACATAAGCAGCGCTATAATTGCTGAACCCAGCACGGAAGATGACGCAACCGAGGAGAACACCGTGAGAGGTGGGGACAACGTGGGAGAAGACGCGGCCGGTGAGGGAAAAGGACCCAGGGAGAGCAGTACAGAGACAGACGGCGAGGAGGAGGAGCAGCTGGAGGAGAACAACAAGTGACCAGAAAGAGAAGGCTCAACAACCTGCCACATCTCTGGAGGGACGTGGCTGAAGCGGGTACATGCCCGTATACGGACTTGGAATAGCATTTGGGCACAAACAAGAGAGACAAGGGGAACAATAGAGGAAGGCAAAGAGGGGGGGAGGAAAAGAAGACCAAAATAAATGTTTTCGGGCGGTGAAGGGCAAGGAGCAGTCCTATAAATAAATACCCAAGCTCCAACTGGGCACATAAAAAGCTATGCTAGTGTTATTTTCTTTTCATTTATAGGGAGTGCACAGACGTTTTTACCAATTCCTTCACAACCCTTAAACCTTTTTGCAAAGAAAGAGAAAACCACAAACTTTCCTTCTCTTTCTATATCTTGTGTTTCCTCCTTGTTCACCAGAGAGACATCCAAGAGACCCCAAGGAGTGCTTGAAAGAAAAAAACAAAAATGTAAATAAAGACTATTCACAACAGAAAAGAAATAAGGAAAAAAGGCAGACAGTATCGCTTACGAGAAAGAATGGGAGAACCTATAGAAAAAAAAGAAAGAACGGGGAAGAACAGAAGAAAAGGGAAAAAGCAGAGATATAAAGAAGATTTTCAAGAATTTTTGTTGTTTTGTTTGTCCACGAGTATGGAAAGGAGAGTAACGTAATCACAAGAATAATAAAGGAAGGAGCCACAATATATATACAAACATTGTATTCAACTTTATTTAATGGGTAAAATAGTATGAGGGGTTTATATTAGAAGAAGGGAAGGATCTTAGCGGACAAGCCCACTACAAACACCTTTTCCGGGTATTGGGCTGGTCTCGGGGTTGCAATACTTTATTCTTCACGCTCATTTTACTCTTGGTACCCCGTAATATTATTCAACAGATGAGTTCTGTTTTCTTTTTTTCTTTTTTCTTATATCGGTACTAACTCGACAGAGACACAGGGTTTACGGTGATTGGGATGATCTTGACAACTTTAGCATGGGAAACATGATTGTTTACATTTGCAATTTCTTATTAAATCTTTTTGCAGCCTTGAAAATGTTGACGTTGACGAAACACGTGTCAGCTGCATGTTCATCTTGGATTAAAGATCACTTTCACCTACTAAGCGCCAAGTCAGGAACATATTTTATTGACGTTACATGCTTGATTTTATGAACTACAGAACTGTGCTCTGGGTGCCGTCTTGTTAGTTTTTAGGACAGTGCAGGGTAGGTTTTAGGGTTCATGGTGGGGGGTCCGGTAATTTTTAGGACAGGGCGGGGTAGGTTTTAGGCTTCAAGGCATGGGCCTCGGGGTAGTTTGTAGGACAGTTCAGGGTAAGTTTTGGAGCACAGGGCGGGAGCGGGGGTTGAGATAGATTTTAGGACGGAGCGGGGTAGGTTTTAGGGTCCAGGGTGGAGGTGTGGGGGTATTGGTAGTTTGTATGACAGTGTTGGGTAGGTTTTAGTATACAGGGTGAGGGTGGTGGTCAGGACAGTTTTTAGGACTCAGCGTGGTAGATTTTAGGGTTCAGGGCGAGGGTCTGGGTAGTTTTTAGGACAGGGTGGGGTAGGTTTTATGGTTCAGGGTGGGAGGTTGAGGTAGATTTTTTGGACAGTGCGGGGTAGGTTTTAGGGTACAGGGCAAGGTGGTTGGAGTAGTTTTTAGGACAGGGCAGGTAGGTTTTAGGGTTCAGGATGGTGGGGTCGGGTATTATTTATGACAGGGCAGGGTAGGTTTTATGGTTCAGGGGGAGGGGGTCAGGGGAGTTTTTAGGGCAGGGTTACTTTTAGGGCTCAGGGCAGGGGGGTTTAGGGCTGAGGGAAGAGCTTGAAAGGGCAATTTTAAGGGCTTGGACGGGGTGCACTATAGTATCAGGTGCAGGGGGGCAGAGTAGGGGAGAATTTACCACTTATGTTTTTTTTACCAAACATGCTTTTCCAAAGAAATTCATTGTAAAGGCATGCGTGGGAGAGTCTTGTCGTTGTTGAGTCTGCGTTGTAAAGGCATGCATGATATATACATATGCATTGTTCCATCATTCATCCCATGGGGGGAAGCTTTAGTAGGGAATATGTGGACAAGAATCAAATAATAATGACAAGGAGCTCAAGGGAAGGATGTCAATGCATATCTCAGCAGCACGCCCCAATAGAGTGGGCGTAGCTATCAAGTGCATTACATTTCAAGCTTTAGCCCCGGGTCCCAAAAGAACAAAAGACAATAAAGCGACCCTGGCTTGAAAATAAGTTCATGGAACAAAAGAGGGCTAACTAATTGTACAGCCAAGGAAGATATAACCTAATTGCGGAAATGTGACATTATTGCTCTTCAAGAAACATGGGCGATGATCACCCCTCCCTGGCCTGACTTCACTGTATATTAATCCCCTGCAAAGGCAACACAAGTAGGGAGTCATGCCTCTAGGGGGAACTCAATCTATGTAAAAAAAAAAGAGCTTTTGGCAACAACTAAGGTATTACAATCAGGGAATGGGGATTATATTATTGTGAAAATAACCCTCACTAGGAGTGGGCATGTGAGATTAAGTAAAACCCTCTTTGTAATCAGTATACGTTTACACCCCTCCAGGCCAAGAAGAGAGCAACTCTGATGTTACTGTTTCCGATTCTGCTGGACCTTAGCAGCTCTTACCCAAATGAGACGTGGATAATCATGCACAACTTCAATTGCAATTAATTGCAAGAGGATTTGAACAACAGCTTGAAAGAGCTCAATGATGTGCTCTTGGACAACCAGCCACTTATAGGGCAATATCTAAGGAGCGATAAACAAGGCAAAGAGCTGACAACACAATCAAATCAATTGGGCCTTCGTATCTTAAATGGTAAAGTAGCACCGGACATTCTGGTGGCCTAAACACACTCCTCTGTTTTCAGAATGGCTAACCCCGACTATATCTGGGTGTCTATGGCCCATCTTCACCTTATAGGTAAATTCAAAGTATGCATGAGATTGGCAAGCGATCACGCTAGTCTTAGCTGTGAAGCCTCAATTCTGCAACCTCACCACCCTAATGTGGCCTTTATTGGAAAGCGAGATGATCTGGAACCAATTAACAGGGTGAGGTGGAATATGGAAAATCAAGAGGAGTATGGAACGCGTCCCGATGAGTTCCTTGAGATGAATTTGCCACCTAAACCTTTGAGGATGATTGGCCACTTTCTTAAAGGAAATGGATGGTTCTTCTACAAGAAACATTGGCTGTAAGGGTTCACTCTAGCCCACCTTGGTGAAAACCAGCTAAAGTCAAACACGGGCCTTAAAAAACAGATAAATAAAGATTTGAAAATTAGAAGCCACAATAAGGTAGAGAATAAGTGACTGCAATCCCAGGCCTCCACGCTAAGAAAAAAATATAGAAAAGCCTTTCAGAACCCAAAAAAGGTAGAAGAAATAAGGAAATGGGTCGATTCACAGCAAATCATAAAATTAAAGGATCAAAGAAAATTCTGGAGGTGGATTAACAAGTCCCTTACCCCAAAGCCTCAGGTGACAGGCATTGATATTGCCCCATCTGATTGAGAACTATATGTCTCAAACCTATTTAGGGAACAGGCGGAAGTCACCGCCACAGATGGAAACGTTAGTGCAGATTGTGGAAGGACCTTGCACCTACCTTCAAGATCATGGCTTTCTGTGGCTGGGGACTTGACAATAATTTGCCCGGTGCAAGCAACAAAGGCAATTAAAGCAATGCCTTCAGGGGGTGCCCCTGGTTATAGTGGCATTCCAGCTGTGATATATAAATGGGATCCTAAGCGATGGGCTTCGGTTATGGGCGCCCTTTTTCAACAGCACTTGCTGCGGGTAAGCCATCCCTGAGTCTTGGAGAGGCTCACTACTGGTACCAATACACAAAAAGGGATCCAGGTCATCTCTGCGAATTATAGGCTAATTGTGCTCCCTGACACAGAAGGGAAGTTCTTTGCTAGCACTTTAAATACGGAGCTCCAAGGTTGGGCTTAGACCACCAATGCCATCCCGTTTAGCCAACCAGGCTTCCAAAGGGGAAGCCATATTGAGGACAATCTCCTCTGTCTGGCCCACTTGAGCAAAGCAACCATGTCTACAAAGGCAAAAGCTCTATATGCAGGTTTTATAGACTTCCAAATGGCTTTTGACAGGGATTTGAGGCTCTGGGAAAAAATGCAGGCCTGGGCATTTCCAACTAATCTTATAAATGCCATTATTGCACCTTTTCCAGACACGTGGGTAAAAATTAAGGTCAGCACCAGATGGACCACCACATCAAAAATCAGGACCCATAAAGTCCTAAAATAAGAATGCATATTGGCAGCGCTGCTATTTAATCTGTATCTGGTGGACCTGCAAATCCATGTAGAAAGGGGGAGGGCATTCCCCCCAAAATGGTGGGCACCAGAATACAATTGTTACAATATGCAGATGATACTGTGCTCCTGGATCAGATGCCTACTGGGCTGCAGCATCTCTTTAACGCACATGTGGTCTATTACCGGGAAAATAGCCTAAAAATAAACGTCACAAAAACTAAAGTCTTGGTAATCTCAGCAAAATTGAAGAAGCATGGGGCCTGGTTTATTGAGGGGAGCCCCGTGGAACTAGTGAAAGCCTATAAATATTTAGGGGTTTGGTTGGACCATAGGGCCTGCACTTCACCCCACTTCCAGGCCTAGCAAGCAGCATAAACTCATTGGAATGGGCCATCCATAATAAATTAGAGAAATCATTGGTGAACCCTGACTTAAGACCATTGGTAAAAGTGATGGGTTGTAAACTACTTCCAACTACAACACCTGGTGCAATCATATATAGACAGAAAATGGCCAATTGGCTTGACAGGACACAATCAACCTGTTACCGCAAAGTATTCTCTCTACTAAATTGCACAGCGCACACCCAAATCCGACATGAATTCGGTCTGACTACCCAGCACTGGGCTCTGAAAGCCACATTTTTTATATACTTTGTAAAAGCCATCCAGGGAGAAGAAGGCACACTAAAAAGCATAATTTTAATAAATAATCGTCAGACCAATTGGCATAAGTATTTTAGTCAAGCTCTGGATACCTTTGAGGTCAGGGAGATGTGGGTAAGTGGCCACCCAGTGCCAATAGTCTGTACTGACTAAGCAAGCAAAGTTAACCTCCAGGGTGCAAGACAGCAAGACAATCAAGAAACTCACTCATTTTAGGTGGGCTTCCACTCTTTACAAGTCAGGGTCTTTGCCAACTTATCTGTCCTTGCCTTTCACCGTGGCTCTCAAGCATGAGTTAGGGAGACTATTTTTGGGGCTAATGTCACTAAAAACATATCGGAATGGACGGAGATCTTTTGAAGCCCAGGATAGGCATTGTAGATTCTGTGTCAGGCAGCAGGAATTACTAGTCCACATTTTATGTGTATACAAGAAGCTTCTTCCAATTAGAGTATTCTGACTTCAACCAATATGCTGTGCTCTACATATTTGTACTTGCAGTGAGGCTGTTGAAGCATGCTTGAAAAGTGAGTTATCATAGTTGGATGCTAGTTATAAAGTTCCTAAGAGCGGCCTGGTCCATATCTCTGAATGCATCAGATACTACACCATGCACCTCTGATCAGTCATTTGCTTGTTCTGGGGATTCTATGGAGGCCCTGAGCTCAGTCCAAGATTAGTTTGGCACCTTACTTAGGGCCAATGTGCTGCACTTTAGATTGTCCTGTTTTTAACTTCTGTTCTTAACTGCTAACTACTACTAAATCCATTTTTTAGGGTAATTAGGTGGCTTATGTAAGCATTATTTTTAGCACACTCAAAATAAGAAAGAAATCTATGAAGGCATGTTTTATTGCAATAATTGTAAATAATTGTATAATAAATAATGTATCTATCTATTTAATAGATACAGCAAAAGAGTATTTCATGGTACACAGGTAAATCCATGCAAGGCTTTGCGACTCACAAGCGCCTTCTCTCACCTGGAGGCCAAAGCCTGGAACGACCTTCCCCTGCACCTCAGGAGCGCCACATTGCTCTGGGAATTCAGAAAAGGACTCAAGACATGGTTGTTCGAATGAATAGAGCACCGTGAAGCAGCTAGCAACCCTAGCGCCCTGAGACTCTCAAGAGTGATTTGCGGTGCTTTATAAATCCTGATAGATTGAATTATCTCACTTACTAAGAAAGTCACTGAGAGAACTTGCTTGAAACTCTGTGAATTGTTACTACTGTGCAAGGTTGCTGCTCTTTTGAGCCTTCTTCATGCGTGGTCTGTCCATTTTCATTAATGTTACTGGTAACCTACATATCAGAAACTAGCATTTTGAGGTCTTCAGTGCTCGATTCAACCCGGTTCTGAATAGGGATGTGCAGGGCCGGCTCTAGGGCTGTGCAACCGGTGTCACCACACCAGGTGCTGACTTTGGGAGGGGCATTGTGTTTGCAAGTATATTATGGTTTCAAACCTGCTGCTGCATTCCTTGTCTCTAGCAATTTTCGGGCAACAGTTAAAATGTCAAGATAACTCTGGTGATTAATGTGCCTGGAGAGAGATCGAGTATTGCCTACTGGAAATTTGAACTCCTAATAAGGTAGAGTAGAGGGTTAATATGCCTGCTGCAAAGAAAGTTTACCATGAGGATCACAAAGTGCATATATAAGTAAATAGGCCAGTGGGTTACTGCTTTTGTTGGAGAGATCATGTCGTTACTTGCAGTTTATAAGTAAAAATCCTAACATAGAACAGTGAGCTAAATACTCTCATATAGCTATGTGGAAACTGTAAGGTACAGGTTATGGCGTTTTGATTGTTTCCCCAGTCTTTCATTATCTTAATGTTGCAAAAAGGGTTCATTTGGATACTTTGGATAGAAATCAATTGTCGTTAGTAAAGACAACCCCCAGCCATTGTGGTATTTTTTAAATTCTGAGTGTACCATTATGGATCACGTGAGTCCTACTCCTTTAATATCCTCTGTCTTATGTCACATTTCCTATGCACTTATTTACACACATATGATTGTTTTGCCTCTTTGTAATATATGTGCGATGTAAAGTGCTCTGACACGCTACACATTTACAAGTGGCACTTTGAAACGAATTAAATGCATCTGAGAGAGAAAGTGGTTATGGAGACTTGAGGGCACTGTTAACCCCTTCCCCGCCACAGACGTAATGGTTACGTCCATGGCAGCGCCCGTGTGGCGCCATGGACGTAACCATTACGTCCTGAATGCTTCCCTCGGGAGAAGCGCTAGCGCTCCTCCCGAGGGCCGCCCCCCCACCCCCCCTAGGTCAGGGCTGACCGGGGAATCCCTTCCCCTTCCACCCCCGACCCCCCCCCACCCCCCCCTGTGACGTCAGCGCGCGCGCGCTGATGTGTCACAGGGGCCTCCCTCGTCGGGCTGGAAGCTCTGCTTCCAGCGCGATTGAAAAAGAAATGCACAAGCATTTCTTTTTCAATCACTTGGGAGGCCCGGAGGGGCTTCAAAGGGAAGGAAAAGTATTTCCTTCCCTTTGAAGTCCCTCCGAGGGTTTCAAAAGCCGGATTGCTTGCAATCCGGCTTTTGAAACCCCACTAGACACCAGGGATTTTTTATTTTTTTTTTAAATTGACAAAAGGGAGCGACCCCTTGGGCAAGGGTCGCTCCCAGGGGGGGCATTTTTTTGAAAAGGCCTTTTCTGCCCCCCCTGGGGGCAGATCAGCCTTATTAGGCCGATCTGCCCCCAGGGGGGGCAGAAACCTCTAGGCACCAGGGACCATTTTTTTTTTTTTGTTTCATTTTTTTTTATTGAGGTGGGGAGCGACCCCTTAGGCAAGGGTCGCTCCCCTTGGGGGAAAATTATATTTTGGCCATTTCTGCCTCCCTTGAGGGCAGATTGGCCTATTTTGATGAGGCCAATCTGCCCCCAAGGGGGGTAGAAACCACTAGACACCAGGGAGTTTTTTTTTTTTTTATTGTTATTGACAAAAGGGAGCGACCCCTTGGGCAAGGGTCGCTCCCAGGGGGGGCATATTTTTGGGAAGGCATTTTCTGCCCCCCCTGGGGGCAGATCGGCCTACTATTAGGCCGATCTGCCCCCAGCGGGGGCAGAAACCTCTAGGCACCAGGGACCATTTTTTTGTTTTTGTTTCATTTTTGTTTTTTTTGGTGGGGAGCGACCCCTTAGGCAAGGGTCGCTCCCCTTGGGGGAAAATTATATTTTGGCCATTTCTGCCTCCCTTGGGGGCAGATTGGCCTATTTTGATGAGGCCAATCTGCCCCCAAGGGGGGTAGAAACCACTAGACACCAGGGAGTTTTTTCTTTGCGTGAATTTCACGCAAAGGGAGCGACCCCTTAGGCAAGGGTCGCTCCCTGGGGGGGAGGGCAATTTATTTTAGGCCATTTCTGCCCCCCCTGGGGGCAGATCGGCCTATTATTAGGCCGATCTGCCCCCAGGGGGGGAAGAAACCTCTAGGCGCCAGGGCAAATTTTTTTTTTTTTTTTTTTTTTTGTTCTTTCTTTTTTTTAGAGATGGGGAGCGACCCATCAGGCAAGGGTCGCTCCCCTGGGGGGCAAATTGTATTTAGACCATTTCTGCCCCCCTGGGGGCAGATTGGCCGATTTTAGGTCAATCTGCCCCCAAGGGGGCAGAAACCACTATGCACCGGGGATTTGTTTTTTGGCGCCAATGTCACTCAGGGGGAGCGACCCCGTAGGCAAGGGTCGCTCCCGGGGGTGGGGGGTGGGGGTTGGGGGGGCAAATTTATTTTAGGCCATTTCTGCCCCCCCGGGGGACAGATCGGCCTATTATTAGGCCGAACTGCCCCCGGGGGGGGCAGAACACTCTAGGCGCCAGGGCAATTTTTTTTTTGTGTTTTTTTTTTTGGTTGTTTCTTTTTTTAGAGATGGGGAGCGACCTATCAGGCAAGGGTCGCTCCCCTGGGGGGGCAAATTGTATTTAGACCATTTCTGCCCCCCTGGGGGCAGATTGGCCAATTTTAGGTCAATCTGCCCCCAAGGGGGCAGAAACCACTAGGCACCGGGGATTTGTTTTTTGGCGCCAATGTCACGCAGGGGGAGCGACCCCGTAGGCAAGGGTCGCTCCCGGGGGGGGGGGTGGGGGTTGGGGGGCAAATTTATTTTAGGCCATTTCTGCCCCCCCGGGGGACAGATCGGCCTATTATTAGGCCGAACTGCCCCCGGGGGGGGGGGGGGCAGAACACTCTAGGCACCAGGGCAATTTTTTTTTTGTGTTTTTTTTTTTGTTGTTTCTTTTTTTAGAGATGGGGAGCGACCCATCAGGCAAGGGTCGCTCCCCTGGGGGGGCAAATTGTATTTAGACCATTTCTGCCCCCCTGGGGGCAGATTGGCCAATTTTAGGTCAATCTGCCCCCAAGGGGGCAGAAACCACTAGGCACCGGGGATTTGTTTTTTGGCGCCAATGTCACGCAGGGGGAGCGACCCCGTAGGCAAGGGTCGCTCCCGGGGGGGGGTGGGTGTTGGGGGGGCAAATTTATTTTAGGCCATTTCTGCCCCCCCGGGGGGCAGATTGGCCTATTATTAGGCCGATCTGGCCCGGGGGGGGGGGGGGGGTCAGAAACCTCTAGGCGCCAGCGGAATTTTTTTTTTTTTTCTTTTTTTTTTTTTTTTTTAGAGATGGGGAGCGACCCATCAGGCAAAAGTCGCTCCCCTGGGGGACAAATTGTATTTAGGCCATTTCTGCCCCCCTTGGGGGCAGATTGGCTGAGTTTAGGTCAACCTGCCCCCAAGGGGGCAGAAACCACTAGGCACCGGGGATTTGTTTTTTGGTGCCAATGTCACGCAGGGGGAGCGACCCCGTAGGCAAGGGTCGCTCCCGGCGGGGGAGGGTGGGGGTTGGGGGGCAAATTTATTTTAGGGCATTTCTGCCCCCCCCCCCCCTGGGGCCGGCTGAGCTACAGGCCAAACACCACAGGTAGGCACCTTGCAAAAAACACCTCTGTTTTCTGTGAAAAAATATGTTGTGTCCACGTTGTGTTGTGGGCCATTTCCTTTTGTGGGCGCTAGGCCTACCCACAGAAGTGATGTACCATTTTTATCGAGAGACTTAGGGGAACGCTGGGTGGAAGGAAATTTGTGGCTCCTCTCAGATTCCAGAACTTTCTGTCACCGAAATGAGAGGAAAAAGTGTTTTTTGGGCCAAATTTTGATGTTTGAAAGGATTCTGGGTAACATAACCTGGTCAGAGCCCCGCAAGTCACCCCATCTTGGATTCCCCTGGGTTTCTAGTTTTAAAAAATGCACTGGTTTGCTAGGTTTCCTCAGGTGTCGGCTGAGCTACAGGCCAAAATCCACAGGTAGGCACTGCTTTTTATAAAAAAATGTGATGTGTCCACGTTGTGTTTTGGGCCCTTTCCTTTCGTGGGCGCTAGTCCTACCCACACAAGTGATGTATCATTTTTATCGGGAGACTTGGGGGAACGCTGGGTAGAAGGACATTTGTGGCTCCTCTCAGATTCCAGAACTTTCTGCCACAGAAATGTGAGTAACATGTGTATTTTTAGCCAAATTTTGAGGTTTGCAAAGGATTCTGGGTAACAGAACCTGGTCCGAGCCCCGCAAGTCACCCCTCCTTGGATTCCCCTAGGTCTCTAGTTTTCAGAAATGCACAGGTTTGGTAGGTTTCCCTAGGTGCCGGCTGAGCTAGAGGCCAAAATCTACAGGTAGGCACTTCGCAAAAAACACCTCTGTTTTTTTTCAAAATTTAGGATGTGTCCACGTTGCGCTTTGGGGTGTTTCCTGTCGCCGGCGCTAGGCCTACCCACGCAAGTGAGGTATCATTTTTATCGGGAGACTTGGGGGAACGCTGGGTGGAAGGAAATTTGTAGCTCCTCTCAGATTCCAGAACTTTCTGCCACAGAAATATGAGGGACATGTGTTTTTTTAGCCAAATTTTGAGGTTTGCAAAGGATTCTGGGTAACAGAACCTGGTCCGAGCCCCGCAAGTCACCCCTCCTTGGATTCCCCTAGGTCTCTAGTTTTCAGAAATGCACAGGTTTGGTAGGTTTCCCTAGGTGCCGGCTGAGCTAGAGGCCAAAATCTACAGGTAGGCACTTCGCAAAAAACACCTCTGTTTTTTTCCAAAATTTAGGATGTGTCCACGTTGCGCTTTGGGGTGTTTCCTGTCGCCGGCGCTAGGCCTACCCACGCAAGTGAGGTATCATTTTTATCGGGAGACTTGGGGGAACGCTGGGTGGAAGGAAATTTGTAGCTCCTCTCAGATTCCAGAACTTTCTGCCACAGAAATGTGAGGGACATGTGTTTTTTTAGCCGAATTTTGAGGTTTGCAAAGGATTCTGGGTAACAGAACCTGGTCCGAGCCCCGCAAGTCACCCCTCCTTGGATTCCCCTAGGTCTCTAGTTTTCAGAAATGCACAGGTTTGGTAGGTTTCCCTAGGTGGCGGCTGAGCTAGAGGCCAATATCTACAGGTAGTCACTTTGCTAAAAACAGCTCTGTTTTCTGTGATATGTCCACGTTGTGTTTTGGGGCATATCCTGTCGCGGGCGCTAGGCCTACCCACACAAGTGAGGTATCATTTTTATCGGGAGACGTGGGGGAACGCTGGGTGGAAGGAAATTTGTGGCTCCTCTCAGATTCCAGAACTTTCTGCCACAGAAATGTGAGGAACATGTGTTTTTTTAGCCAAATTTTGAGGTTTGCAAAGGATTCTGGGTAACAGAACCTGGTCCGAGCCACACAAGTCACCCCTCCTTGGATTCCCCTAGGTCTCTAGTTTTCAGAAATGCATAGGTTTGGTAGGTTTCCCTAGGTGGCGGCTGAGCTAGAGGCCAAAATCTACAGGTAGTCACTTTGCTAAAAACAGCTCTGTTTTCTGTGATATGTCCACGTTGTGTTTTGGGGCATATCCTGTCGCGGGCGCTAGGCCTACCCACACAAGTGAGGTATCATTTTTATCGGGAGACGTGGGGGAACGCTGGGTGGAAGGAAATTTGTGGCTCCTCTCAGATTCCAGAACTTTCTGCCACAGAAATGTGAGGAACATGTGTTTTTTTAGCCAAATTTTGAGGTTTGCAAAGGATTCTGGGTAACAGAACCTGGTCCGAGCCCCGCAAGTCACCCCTCCTTGGATCCCCCTAGGTCTCTAGTTTTCAGAAATGCACAGGTTTGGTAGGTTTCCCTAGGTGGCGGCTGAGCTAGAGGCCAAAATCTACAGGTAGTCACTTTGCTAAAAACAGCTCTGTTTTCTGTGATATGTCCACGTTGTGTTTTGGGGCATATCCTGTCGCGGGCGCTAGGCCTACCCACACAAGTGAGGTATCATTTTTATCGGGAGACGTGGGGGAACGCTAGGTGGAAGGAAATTTGTGGCTCCTCTCAGATTCCAGAACTTTCTGCCACAGAAATGTGAGGAACATGTGTTTTTTTAGCCAAATTTTGAGGTTTGCAAAGGATTCTGGGTAACCGAACCTGGTCCGAGCCACACAAGTCACCCCTCCTTGGATTCCCCTAGGTCTCTAGTTTTCAGAAATGCACAGGTTTGGTAGGTTTCCCTAGGTGGCGGCTGAGCTAGAGGCCAAAATCTACAGGTAGTCACTTTGCTAAAAACAGCTCTGTTTTCTGTGATGTGTCCAGGTTGTGTTTTGGGGCATATCCTGTCGCGGGCGCTAGGCCTACCCACACAAGTGAGGTATCATTTTTATCGGGAGACGTGGGGGAATGCTGGGTGGAAGGAAATTTGTCGCTCCTCTCAGATTCCAGAACTTTCTGCCACAGAAATGTGAGGAACATGTGTTTTTTTAGCCAAATTTTGAGGTTTGCAAAGGATTCTGGGTAACAGAACCTGGTCCGAGCCCCGCAAGTCACCCCTCCTTGGATCCCCCTAGGTCTCTAGTTTTCAGAAATGCACAGGTTTGGTAGGTTTCCCTAGGTGGCGGCTGAGCTAGAGGCCAAAATCTACAGGTAGTCACTTTGCTAAAAACAGCTCTGTTTTCTGTGATATGTCCACGTTGTGTTTTGGGGCATATCCTGTCGCGGGCGCTAGGCCTACCCACACAAGTGAGGTATCATTTTTATCGGGAGACGTGGGGGAACGCTAGGTGGAAGGAAATTTGTGGCTCCTCTCAGATTCCAGAACTTTCTGCCACAGAAATGTGAGGAACATGTGTTTTTTTAGCCAAATTTTGAGGTTTGCAAAGGATTCTGGGTAACCGAACCTGGTCCGAGCCACACAAGTCACCCCTCCTTGGATTCCCCTAGGTCTCTAGTTTTCAGAAATGCACAGGTTTGGTAGGTTTCCCTAGGTGGCGGCTGAGCTAGAGGCCAAAATCTACAGGTAGTCACTTTGCTAAAAACAGCTCTGTTTTCTGTGATGTGTCCAGGTTGTGTTTTGGGGCATATCCTGTCGCGGGCGCTAGGCCTACCCACACAAGTGAGGTATCATTTTTATCGGGAGACGTGGGGGAATGCTGGGTGGAAGGAAATTTGTCGCTCCTCTCAGATTCCAGAACTTTCTGCCACAGAAATGTGAGGAACATGTGTTTTTTTAGCCAAATTTTGAGGTTTGCAAAGGATTCTGGGTAACAGAACCTGGTCCGAGCCACACAAGTCACCCCTCCTTGGATTCCCCTAGGTCTCTAGTTTTCAGAAATGCACAGGTTTGGTAGGTTTCCCTAGGTGGCGGCTGAGCTAGAGGCCAAAATCTACAGGTAGTCACTTTGCTAAAAACAGCTCTGTTTTCTGTGATGTGTCCACGTTGTGTTTTGGGGCATATCCTGTCGCGGGCGCTAGGCCTACCCAAACAAGTGAGGTATCATTTTTATCGGGAGACTTGGGGGAACATAGAATAGCAAAACAAGTGTTATTGCCCCTTGTCTTTCTCTACATTTATTCCTTCCAAATATAGGGGTGTGTGTAAAAAAGACATCTATTTGAGAAATTCCATGTAATTCACGTGCTACTATGGTCACCCCGGAATTCAGAGATGTGCAAATAACCACTGCTCCTCAACACCTTATCTTGTGCCCTTTTTGGAAATGCAAAGGTTTTCTTGATAGCTATTTTTTACTCCTTATATTTCAGCAAATGAATTACTGTATACCCGGTATAGAATGAAAACGCACTGCAGGGTGCAGCTCATTTATTGGCTCTGGGTTCCTCGGGTTCTTGATGAACCTACAAACCCTATATATCCCCGCAACCAGAGGAGTCCAGCAGACGTAACGGTATATTGCTTTCGATAATCTGACATTGCAGGGAAAAGTTACAGAGTAAAAAGTAGAGAAAAATTGATGTTTTTTTCACCTCAATTTCAATATTTTTCTTTTTCAGCTGTTATTTTCTGTAGGAAACCCTTGTAGGATCTACACAAATGACCCCTTGCTGAATTCAGAATTTTGTCTACTTTTCAGAAATGTTTAGGTTTCTGGGATCCAGCATTGGTTTCATGACCATTCCTGTCACTGACTGGAAGGAGGCTGAAAGCACAAAAAATTGCACAAATTGGGTATGCCCCAGTAAAATGCCAAAATTGTGTTGAAAAATTGGGTTTTCGGATTCAAGTCTGCCTGTTCCTGAAAGCTGGGAAGCTGCTGAGTTTAGCACCGCAAACCCTTTGTTGATGCCATTTTCAGGGGAAAAACCACAAGCCTTCTTCTGCAGCCCCTTTTTCCATTTTTTTTGAAAAAAACGAAATTTTCACTGTATTTTGGCCAATTTCTTGGCCTCCTTCAGGGGAACCCACAAAGTCTGGGTACCTTTAGAATCCCTAGGATGTTGGAAAAAAAGGACGCAAATTTGGCTTGGTTAGCTTATGTGGACAAAAAGTTATGAGGGCCTAAGCGCGAACTGCCCCAAATAGGCAAAAAAAGGCCTGGCACAGGAGGGGGAAAAGGCCTGGCAGCGAAGTGGTTAAAGGGTGGTAGTGCGGGAATCCTAAGCGAAGGTGGTCACTGGGGACGCCAACAAGAATTGTCTCACCGACCACCAACGCTAAAGCTGGCCCTGGGGATTTTCTTCCCTTTCAAGATTCAGAAACTATTTAAGCAGAAAAATATGACAGCACAAGGTTGCAGGTGTAACAGTGCAAGTTAAGTGTGATATGCCAACCGGACCCTAGATGGCAAGCTTCACCTTTTAAGGACTTAGACACTGCGCACACAAGTGTTAGAAAAATTCATTAATCAGCATAGTGATTTATGGATTGAGAATCGAGACCTTAATAACAAGGTCTTAAATATACTATTACATAACTGTCTAAGATAAAAATGTAAACACTTTGGTAAGGTTTGGGAGGAATTGAATTAGAAATAATTAGAAATTTGAAAAAATAATTGATGTACCAAACATAATACACCGTGTAGAGATGTGGTACTTGTTTGCTTGTTTATGTCATGCAAGTTCATCTAGCTCATTTGTGTCCCCTGCAGCTGCCATCACCCTCTTAACTTCATAGCCAAAACCCAAGGCCCAGGCCAGCTCTCGCCATGCTGCTGCATCGCTCTTGATTCTTCCCGTTTTCGGAGTGCTTCCACCTTGTTTTTCCCTCGTTTATCCCTGCTTTCTCCTTCCTCCCTGTTTTGTGAGTGCTTTCTCTTTGCTTTTACCCCCTGCTTTCATGGCTTCTCCTTGTTTTATCCCTGTTTGCCGCTCCAGCCTGCTACCTGTTTTCCCACCTCCCGCCTAGTCCCACCCACCGCCTCCCAGCACCCCTCCATCCTCCCAGGAACTACTTAATGGAGGTGGCAGAGCAACCCTATCACGCAGGTCCCAGGCTAGCTCTCCCCCCCTTGCTGCTGCATCGCTCTTGCTTCTTTCCGTTTTGTGAGTGGTTCCCCCTTGCTTTTTGTTTGTTTTTCACTTCTTTCTCCTTTCCCTGTTTCCTAAGTGCATTCTCCTTGCTTTTCCCTAATTTTCCACTGCTTTTGCATTCCTTTCCCGTTTTCTGAGTGCTTCCTCCTTGCTTTTCCCTTGTTTTTCACTGCTTTCTCCTTCCTTTCCCCCGCTTTCTGAGTGCGTCCTTCTTGCTTTTCTCTAATTTTTTACTGCTTTCTCCTTCCTTCCTTTCTCCCATTTTCTGAGTGCTTTCTTCTTGCTTTTCCCTTGCTCTTCACTGCTTTCTTCTTCCTTTTCCTGTTTTCTGAGTGCTTTCTCCTTGTTTTACCCCTGCTTTCACTACTCCTTGTTTTTCCCTCATTGCTGCTTCCATCTGCCACCTGTTTTCCCACCTCCCGCCTAGCACCACCCCACCCACCGGCTCTTTCTCCTCCCAGGACCTACTTCATGGAGGCCAGAGTGCGGCCGTGCAGAGGACACAAGCAGCCGGCGTGCCACTGGCACACCAAAGGTAAGCCTGTCTGTGCCCGTGCATGCCTGGACCGTGCCCAGTGACAGGAACCCTGGTTCTTCCACCCCATGCATCTATACTGTTGCAGACCTCTGAGCCCTGGACCCCGGGCACATCAACATCAACTGCTGCCACAAATTGCTACGCACCACCAGAGGACCATTCTCCTGCCAGCACTGCCACTTCACCTGCAACACCAAAGCAATCAACAACACCAAAGACACCGTAAACATGACTGCACCCACCACGCCGACCCAGATCACCACAGCACAACTCCAGGGCATTCTACTCAATGCACGGTCACTATGTAAACATGCCATGGAGATCCGGGACACAATCTCATCCCTCTCTTCAGACATCATCTTACTCACAGAGACTTGGCTTAACTCTGCCTCCACGCCAGGCAACGCCATCACCACACCCAAAGGCTACAAGATAACACAATGTGACCAAATCAACAAACACAGAGGAGCAATTGACATAATCTACAAGGACAACATCTGCTGCACAACCTCCTAAGACGACCCATCCCTGATAATGGAGCATCTCAATTTCCAAATTCACACAGACAGACAAAGCATCATCTGAGGCACCCTTGCATACAGGCCACTGAGACCATGCCCCAGCTTCAGTAATGCCATCCCCAACCTCAATGCCTCGATTGCCATCAACTCAAAGCACTACATCTTCCTAGGAGATCTTAACTTCCACGTCAACGACCCTGACAACACAAATGACCTCCTGGAAAGCATGAGCAACATTGACCTCCAACAACTTGTCACCAACCCCACCCACAACGCAAGAAACAAGCTCAACCCCATTTTTAGGTCGCACAGCTCACCTGAACTGACCATTACAGTGTCCAGTTTCCCATATCTGGATCTACCAACAGTGGCACCACATCCTCCAGCTCCTCATGCAGAAACTTGCACAAGCTATCAGAAGACCAGTGGAACAACGCCCTTAACTCCCACCACTCTGACACATCATCCAACCCAGAACAGGCTGCAAAGAACTTTTCCCAATGGATCACAGTATGTGCCGACGCAATCAATCCCACCAAGCCAGTCAAACCCAAAGTACCAGCCAAAAGAGCCAGCTTGTTCATTGCAGAGCTGAAATCTTCTGAACGTAACTGCGAGCAACTAGAAAGGAAGTGGCATACTAGCGAAAAGAAAGACTATACTACTTTCAAAACAGCACTCCAACAGTACCACCGCCTCCTGGGAGACACAAAGAAAAACGCTGTAGCAGACTGCATAGAATCCAACACAAACCATAGCAAGGAGCACTTCACCATCGTAAATGAGTTCTCCAACTCCGTAGCCACCAGGAACAACATTACCCCCTCCAAGACCTCTGTGACACCCTGACAGAGTTCTTCCATGACAAGATCTCAGCCAATTATAAGATCTTCAAACCCAAACCCTACCACCGACAGCATCAGCCTACTCACACACACAAACTTCGAACACCTGCTCACTCAATGGGACCCTCTCACAACTCAAGCCACAATCTATCTCCATCATGAACTTCATCCTCTTGGGGTACCCACTGACCCATGTCCCCACCATATACTTCAACCTCAGTAGCAAGATGATTGGCAACAAGCTCAAGTAAGTTTTGAATGCCTTTATCATGATGGCCTCCTTCCCTGAGAACTGAAAACACGCTGAAGTGAGGCCCCTCCTGAAGAAACCATCTGCTGACCCAGCATATGCAAAGAACCACCAGCCCATCTCCCTGCTCCCCTTTCCAGCAAAGGTTCTCAAAAGGGGAATCAACCAGCAACTCACCAAACAACTGCAACACTACAACATCCCGGACCCCTCTCAATCCGGATTCCGAGCCAACCACAGCACTCAGACAGCCCTAATTGCAGCCACCGATGACATCAGGGCCCGCCTAGACCACGGCAAAACAACAGCCCTCATCCTTCTGGACCTGTTAGCCACCTTTGACACAGTCTCCCGCCACATCTTGATCAACAGACTCCACCAAATCGGAATTCAGGGAGACGCCCTCAAATGGATTGCCTTATACCTGATCAGAAGAACTCAGAAAATATGTCTTATACCATTCACCTCAGAACCCAAGAACATCATCTGCAGTATCCAACAAGGATCATCCTTCAGGCTCACCCTCTTAAACACGTACATGACCCCCTTGGCCAACACCATCAGCTCGCACCGACTCAACATCATCTCCTATGACGACGACAGCCAGCTCATTGTGAGAAGACCCCTCCACCACCAGAGACATCACTTTTGGAAGGCCCCTCCACCACCATAGCCAACTTCCACAGATGTATGATGAACGTCGCCGACTGGATGAAGGACATCTGTCTCAAGCTCAACACGGACAAGACGGAAGTCCTCATCTTTGGGAACAACACCTTGCCATGGTACGACACTTGATGGCCTGCTGAACTCAGCCCTTCCCTCACCATGACAGACCATGCCCGCAACCTCAGCATCATCTTGGACAGCAAGGTATCTATGCAGAAACAGGTAAACATAGTCTCGTCCGTCTGCATCCACACCCATCGCGTGCTCCGTAAGATTTTCAGGTGGTTCCCAATCAACACCAGGAGGACTGTCACTCACCAGCAGACTGGACTACAGTAACACTCTTTATGTAAGATTCACTACATGCCTCCTGAAGAGACTACAGACAACACAAAACTCAGCAGCAAGACTTATCCTTGACCTCCCCAGGTAACTCACATCACCCTTCACCTCAAGAAGTTGCACTGGTTCCCAATCAAGAAGTGATGCCTTTTCAAGATGCTGATACTCTCACACAAAGCACTGCACAATGAACGACCAGCATACATGAACAAACAAATTATCTTCCATCAACCAACTAGACACTTGCAATCTGCCTCCCTATTCCTTGCAGATATACCCCGGATCCACTGATCCAACAGTGGAGGACAATTCTTCTCTCACCTGGTGGTCAAAGCCTGGAACATCCTTCCCCTGCATCTCAGGAACACTGCATCACTCCAAATTCAGGAAAGTACTCAAGACATGGCTAGTCGAATGAACAGAGCACTGCAAAGTAGCTAGCAACTCCAGTGCCTTGAAACCCTCTCAGGTAATTTGCCCCACTTTATAAATCCTGATTGATTAATTGACCTTTATTAATTACTGTCATAAGCTCCATTCGGGAAGCAATTATTCCTTTTAATTTCTTCTTTTTCAAGTGAACATTGAGGCAGCATTATGGCAAGAATAATACTGACATTATTCTTAGTGCCTCCTTATAGGTCCTTTCATAATTTTAGTGGGGCCAGTAAAGAAAGTTACCAGCCCCATAGAAACAGTGGCGCTGGAACAATCTTAGAGTTGGGGTACTGGTCATAAACGTCACCTAACCTAAATGCCAACATTGTACCCTCCATTCTCCTGATATACATTTTTAGGTGATTGCAGTATAATTTGTAAAGTAAGCAAAAGTCTTTATTTGTGAATATGTTAGAACATCTCTGGAATAATGTGGCTTTTTAATTTCACCTGCACCCTTGAAAGAGTATCACTAAAGTTACAACAGTCCATAAATATGCAAGTAGAGACAGCAGCAGTATACATAGCTGTCCATGTTAAAAGTATTAACTTTGTCACATAAAGTTGCGTATCATGACACAGTTTATACTTCAACGCACAATAAATATTTGAGGACTAACAAATATAAGGCCTCTTCACTGGTAATTCCACATCTGAACTCCATCGAGTAAATATATATACTTATATATATATGGTTGTGCTGCATCATCCCCTCCATTCCTACTCCCAACGCCACCACATGGAAATTACACGATTTAAAGGTTTCTCCACAGATTCTGTGTCTTCCACCCATGGTCTTCCCTGTCTCCAGGCAACTTCATGAGATAAAGAAGAATTACAGGAAAATTGGATATTCTTTGGGATAACTCTCTGGGGCCTCCTCGTAATGCCCTGGATTTCCTACTCCACCCCTTCCTGGAGTTCCCAATGTTTCTGCAGTTGGTAAACCAACTGAGGTAATGGCTAAGATTAAAACTAGACTCGTAATCAAACCCTTGGTGTTTCAGATTTTGTTCCTCTGTACTGCCTTTATTGCAACATTGTTATATTTTTCTTATTGGGAGCTGCATCTCCCAGGATATTATTTCATTTTCTGGTTAGTCTGTATGGCACATTCTGTGTGAGTGATGTGCAAAAAGTTCAATGAATGTGATATCCTCAACAGAATGAAGTCCGCATCTGATGAGAATGTCAGGCAGCTTGGACCAGGAGGCTGAGCAGATTGGAGTCTGAACTATGGACTTCGCTTAGGGGTTGCCAGATGTCTCAGCTGCAACCCCTGGCTTGCCACTTGTGACCCCCGGCAGTGCCTTTGCGACTCCTGTGTGAAAAGTTGCAATGAAGCAAAAGAAGTATAAAAGGGCTTTATTCAGCAAGTATAGTTCTCCCACGACCAACAGCGACCAGCCGGCTCGGATCCCTGCTGAAACGGCCACAAGAGCTAGAATCCTCGCCTACTAGTCCCTGATAGTACAAGTCCATTTCAAGGGAAAACGTAGCGCGATGCAATGCATTTAAAGACACAGGTAAAGTATAAAAAATACATAGCAACACTACACACCTTCCCCCTCCCAAACAATAAAACAAAAAGCTATTGTGTCAATATACAGTTTTGAAGGGGAAAGTTGAAGAAAGGATTCCAATATGTACAGTAAATGGAAAAGAACATAAACTAGTACATTACAAAAACCTTAAATTTAGAGGGCATTGTGACCTGTCTGGACGTGCGCATCCCACCATGACGTTTACTAGAGCTGTAATTGTCTATACCATTAGTAACAGTATCCTGACCTAGTCCACTCCTCTCACTATCTCTTGTTGGTTGGGGGCCTTGACCACCTGTGACAGAGTTTCTTCTAAGTTGTACCCACTGCGTCCAATCCAACTCTTGACCGGTATTTTTTGTCATGTCAGTGATGTTAGCCTGTTCATGTGAAAGCTTCACTAGACTCCTCTAATTCCACCAGGTTATGTCTTCTAATAAGACTGAAAAAGAGAGAGAGAGAAAGAGCTCCCCAAGCCCAAGGGAACAGGGCACCTTACTACAGTAATGTCAAAAAATATTATCCCTTGGGGAAGAAACACACACTCTCAAAGTCCCCTCACTTCATCAATCAATCCACCCTACATTCATCCATCAAACATGGTCAGTGATAATAAAGGAATACCCAAAGTATATACAAATACTAATTTAATAAGTAAATATTGTGAACACAGTAATGACCACAGTTATGTAAAAAAATGTATAGAACAATAAAAATAATGAAATGCCCCAATGAGCCAAAAATGTTGGCCCTCACAATAAATAACGTAGAGGTCACAAAAATCACAGGGAGACAAAACAAAAGGCATCCTCTCTATTCTATCATCGATCACTGTCCCATGAACGGTATCAATATGCCAAGTGACTGATACAATGAATTCCCAGTGAATTATTGGTAAGTCCAATTGGATCCAGTCTTCCTACTGCGTTGACGCGTTTCATTGATCTTCACAATTTTCCCACCACCAACCTCAGGATAATCGTATAGTCTCCCAACACCATTAAAACATCTCTGTAAAAAAACTAATTACAACCCAATGTAATACACAGGTCCATCCAATAGTAAAAAATACAACAACATAACCCCAGAGAATCCAACCTAAACCTGATATTGGCCCCAACCTGATAAATCCCCTTCACCACAAACCCCTGTATTCCTTTAATAGAACATCACATATTGTTGGCTTCACATAACCCATCATTATAGCTGCAGAGCTCAATCTGTGTCAGTCTCCATCCCTCACCCACCCTACACTTCTCAACCCCAAACCACTCACCTGTGTTCATCAAGAACCATACTACACTTAGCTTGTTGATAAAGGATAATCCATCCGTATCCAGAGGGAGTTTTATAGTTCTCCTCTCATGGTGGGCACGTATTGTTCATTCAGATCCCCCCAACATAACCCAGAAATCCAAGGACAGTACACTTTTCGTGGGTCAATGAAAAAGTCAGTCGTACCCCAAATTTCTTTAACAAACCTGGAACCTGGGAACAGATAGTACGATCAATCAATAAAAAAACAAAGGTGTGGATCAGGAGGATCAGCAACCAATTTCATACATCCATAAGGATAATCAAGAGTAACAAATCCTACCCAGAAGGTTCTATTTAACTTCTGCCATCAAAACTAAACAATGCAGAATACCTTGAATCCGCATTAGCCACCTAAACATTAATTCCTGACTATGGGTGATCCCCCATCCACCAATGCAGCTGGATCATTTATTAACAATAAAAAAACACTCAAATCAATCAGCGAAATGAAGTGCCCGGGGAAACACTGCCAATCCGTCTGTAATAATACCAATCTCTAAAGCTGCTTACACTACCCCCTGTAATAATGAACATTATATAGTATCAATAATGATACACATCACATGCTCACACCCGCCGAATATTCCACAAAAAGGTAATGACAAAAACCATTAAAAACGTGCTCTGGCTCTCTCAATACCACCGAGATCCATGATAATGAACCAAAAAAGGATTCCTTACTGACTAAGCAAACAACAAAGGGGTATCACTTTTAAAGATGTTCATGGATCTCTCATAGCAACCAATTTGACAACCAGGACCATAAAATCTAAGAGCAGATAAACTAATGAAATATCCCATATTCACGAGAAATATTCCCTGTATAACAAGCCCTCTCCTCAGTAAGCCAATGGCCTACTTACCAATTTGTACAACAAGGTCTGTATACCAGCTTTCAATGAGCACTTGATAAACCAATCCCCTACCACTACGTACTACCTTATATCCTCATCTGGTGCCTACACATCATTAGCCAATCCTTAACGTAAATGTTAGATACAACATACCGCCCACTTCTGCAATCGCCTTTCCTCAATCCTTACCACAGATGTTAGACACAACATCCCACCGTATCCTCCAATCACCTTTCCTCATGTATCTGGGCCGTAAACGCTATAATTCACTTGGTGACGCGACCCACAAACAAAACACCATGGGTATACGTCATACACGTCATCTGACACATGATGGCCAATCCACAACAAGGTTGAAGGAAATCCCTCCTACCTCATTTCCTCTACTCACTAGGTCACAAGCACTGTCCCGTGAACCCAATAACACCGGCCAGCCAACTCAGTCCCTCAACGGAACTCCCTTAATGGTGGATTGATTGTTGAAGTGAGAAGACTTTGAGAGTGTGAGTTTCTTTCCCAAGGGGATTTTTTGTTGTTGACATTTCGAATACAACTGAACCTTTAACAGCTCTGCAAGTTCAAGTACGAGAAGAGAACCTAGAGTCTCATTTTTTACTAATACTGTTTTTTTATCAGAACAGAGGCCCTCATTATGACAATGGCGGTAACGGATCCGCCACGTCGGCGATGGTGGACCGACCACCGCCAAACCGGCGGTGCAGACCGCATATTACAACCACAGCGGTCAACCACTGAAACCAAGCCAATTTGTGGACAGTACCACCAGTGTGGCCAGACCGTCGCCGACGATGGTTGCCATCCCCAGGCTGACAGTAGCCACTGCACCGCCGACCCTAATACAACACTGCACACCATCACGATTTCCGGGGCGGGGCTACCGCCACCCAAAGGCTGGAGGAAACAGCAAGTAGAAAACGACCCACTCACCTCCAGGCACGGTGACAACTAGGCAGAAGCCATGGAATGCCACTTTGAAATCTTTCCAGCGTTCTTCCTTACCTTTCTCCTCTTTGACCGCCGACGCCATCGATAAGTACACCTTCAGAGCACACAAGGGATAGAAGGGGAGAGTGACACACCCACACACACCATGCACAAACTCCAGCACTCACACACGTGCACACATACAACAAAACACCCGTACTGAGACACACACAGAACACAGTCACGCTAAACACACACATCACATACACAAACCCCAGATCACAACTACACAACCACACCAATAGCACCAACAAGGACAGACACTCAAACCAATACAAAGGCACACCACTACATACAATTCCCAAATGCAAGAAAGAACAGTGAATCTGAATGAAAAAATGCCTAGAAATGCACATTTAACAGCACATGATAGATAGATAGATAGAAACTCATTAGAGAACAAAAATACTCGACAACTGTATGTGAAGTAAAACAACAGGAATCCTATATTGGAAACATGACCACATAAATGGCAAATGCAGGTGAACAAGGTCATAAAGCATCAAGGCCGTAGGCCAGTCCAAAGTCCAGTAGCACAACTGTGCCTGTCAAAGGCCCCAACTTGACTCCTGACAGCTTAATGGCCTCCATAAGGTAGGGGCACCAATGGGGCAGGCAATTACCTCAAGGGTCTGGGGGTGGGGTTTTGGGTTTGGGAGGAAGGTCCTTGGGCTTTGGCTTGGGAGGGGATGGGGGTTTCACCCTTGCTCTAGGCAGAAGGGAAGGGGCCTTGGAACCAGGTTTTGGGGCAGGTTTCCTCTTGAGGATAGGGGATGGCTTCTTCGTGGGTGGAGGGGCAGCAGAGGTCGAAGGGGGTACACAGGAGGATTTGGAGGAAGAGTGACTTGGCTTGGGAGGGAACCATGAGGGCAAGGGGCAACATGTGGTGGGAAAGGATCAGGGAACAGGTCAAGGCGGGAAAGGAAAAGATTCTTAGGAACAAGGGGATGGATTGGGAAACAGGTTTGGGAGTGGAGGTATAGGGAGTAATAGTAGGACGTGTAGATGTGCTGGATATGGGTGCAGATGTATGCAGAGTATGTATGTGTGAAGTGGAGAATGTTGACTGGGTGTGGGTGTTTATGTGTCCTTGGAGGAGAGGTGGAGGAGAGGCTGGGAGTGGACAGACAGGTCTTGTGGATGAATGTCGGGTGGTGTCTGCATGTAAGGTGGGTGTGCTGCATGTGTGAGTGATGGTTGTTGTGGTGAGTACGGATGTGGTGCATGGGGTGCATGTATGAGTGTCTGCTATTATGAGGGCAAAGTGGTGACAGGGACTGGGAGGGCAGGAGTGAGTAGTGTTGTGACAGCAAGGGAGGGGGAGGTGCTGGGGAGAAAGGGGAGGTAGTGGCTGATATTGTGTCTGCTTTTGTGTGTTGAGTGTGTGCATGCTTGTGATGTGATTTGTGGTGCCTGTATTTGTCTTTGCGTACCTTGTCTTTTGATTTGGGTGAGTGCTTGTCTGTATGTGTGGCTTGACTAGGAGAGAGGAGAGGGCTTTGGTATGGGGCACAGGTGGCAGGAGGGAGGACGGAAGTACTAGGGACACTGGCTGCCGTCAATGAAGTCCAGAGCCTGAAATGATCTCTGTAGGCTAGTCAAGGCACTGTGAATGCCCTCTTGGTAAGCATTAATCTGCTGCATCTGAGATGCCAGGCCCTGATGGCATTCACAATGGTTGACTGGCCTACAGAGATGGACCTCAGGAGGTCAATATCCTCAGCATTGAGGGCAGCAGGCCTGAGTGGGGCAGGGGCAGAGGTGCCTGTGGCGAAGGAGACACCCACCTTGCTGGGTGAGTAGGCACGGGCAAGTGGGTGGGGAGTTACTGGGAGAGCGGTGCTGGTAAGGGGGGTGGTGGATGAGGATGGTGCTGGGATGCTCCCAGAAGGTTACACCACCACCAGGGAGCTTCCATCGGAGGAAGAATCTGTATCAGTGGTTTCAGCTCCAGTCTCCCAGTGATGCTCCCCTCGCCCTCCATCCCACTGGTCCCCTCGGCTTTGTTGGTCTCTGCCTGCTGTGTCCCCTGGGCTGCAGCCTCTCCACTCGCCGTTGCCCCCACTCCTTCGCATGCTGATGCTACTGCACACAAGGATAGGATTGTACAAAAAGGAGGGGAGGAGGTGGAACTGATGGGAGCATAGGACTAATACCAATCCCCATTGCATGTATGTACATCACAACAACATGCCTCTGTGTACATTCCTGAATGCATTCCCTAAAACAACAATGGAGATCTTCCTACACCCACTGTGCATACACTCTGATGTGCATGCATGATACCACTACATTTACACTCAGGTACTACTCTACACTGTTAGGACTCTTGTATACAGGACCATTACTGTGAGAAACCTGTCAATGAGTGACATTTGTACATTGTCACACCTACCCGTGTCACCCATTATGGACATGTATAGATAGGTCCGGATACCAACTGAAGATTCCGTATGTCCATGTGAAGTCCAAAAATTTGGCACTGCAAAAATGCCATGAACACCTGTTGCTCAGATGTCACCTATCACAGCTACTTTTGTTCATAGCACAACTGTATCCTACCTACATTAACTGTCATACCTACAGTTTACATCCTTGATCCCATGGCTAACACACCCATCCAGTCCATTGCAAACTGTTCAGGACATTTACTATGTCACTCACCCTCTTGTGGCTGCTGTGTTGTCCTCAAGCGCCCATCCAACTCCGGGTAGGCCACTGCCAGTATGCGGGCCATCAGGGGGGTCAGGGTCCAACGGGCACCCCTTCCTCATTGGGAGGCCGTCCCCAACTGGGCCTCTGCAGTCTTCCGGGCCCAGCTTCTCAGGTCCTCCCACTGCTTCCTGCAGTGGGTGCTCCACCTTGTATGGACCCACAGGGTCCGCACTCCTTGGCGATGGCTTTCCACAAACCCTTCTTCTGATGGGTGCTGACTTGTATAGGAGACCCAGAAGGAAAGGCACATTAATGTAGGCAAAACAGCCTACGACATTCATAGGCCTACCAACAGTACACAACTCAGCATCGTACACAACTTCACACTTCCTCAACATTCCTAGCAGTCATATCTGTAGATACACCATCCTCTGTAACATCCTGCATACACGTACTATTACACACTTACATACCCAGGTAGCAACATACATAACCATTATGCGACCTACCTGCTGTTCTGGAGCCCCATAGAGCTTTGTGTACAGGGGTAGGACCCCATGCACAAGCTTCTCCAGTTCTTCCGAGGTGAAAGCAGGGGCCCTATCCCCTGTAACACGTGCCATTGTGGCTTCCTGGAACATGATACAGCAGCACACTCAGTGGAGGTCTCAATGGCTGGAGAGTCAGGAGTCTAGTGAGATACACTGTAGAAAATGGCAGTCACGACTGCAGCGGTCTGCACCGTCACCACCGGTGGTAGTCATCATTGGTCCTTGGGTACTTCCACCTTACACCAGGTCCAGTTATCCCTTGTTAGTGAATGTAGTAGTGTTCTAGAAGCTTAGGCTGATAGAGGTAGTTACAGCAGAGCAGCTTAGGCTGTACTAGGAGACATTCAAAGCTCATGAAATACCACTTATAGTTGCACAGTACTTATACACAATTGAAGACAATACTCAGTGTTACCAAAAACAAAGCTATTTATTTGGGTGACACAGTACCAAAAATACCTTAGAGACCATACTCCTTCTGGAGGTGAGTATTATACACAATATATACACTAGATACCAAAATTAGACAAGTAAATACTCATAGAACAATGCAAACAGTAGGAAATCGTGTAGAATTCAGTGGGAGAAAATAAGTTTAGGGGCAACACAAACCATATACTAAAAAAGTGGAATGTGAATCACGAATTCCCCCCAGACAAATGTAGTGTGTGCAGAATCGCTGGGAGAGTAAGAATACAATAAAGGTAAGTAAATTACCCCGCCCAAGAGCCCAGAAAAGCAGGAGTAAAGTACTACAAGTTTCCTTAGGACACACTGCACCTCGTTTTGGGGATTTTGCAGCAGCCAACCAAGTCTGCAAAGAACAACTGCTGGATTATTGGACCTGAAGATCTGCAAAGGAAGGGGACCAAGTACAGAAGTCAAAAGAAGTTCCAGGAAGGACAGGAGCCCCTGCCAACCCAGAAGAGGGTGCAAAAGAAGAGTCCCTGGTTAGTCAAAGACTGCAGAAATGCACCCTAGGAAAATGCCAGCGGGTTCCTGCATGATGCAAAAGATGTCTCACGGCGTGAAGATCATTGCAGACAAGATTTTGGCCCTCATTACAACCCTGGCAGTCGGTGTTAAAGCGGCGGTAATACCGCCAATAGGCCGGCAACAAAAAAAAATGGAATCACGACCATGGCGGAAACCGCCAACATAGACAGCCACTTTAACACTCCGACTGCCACGGCGGTAGAAACAAACACTGCGGCGGTCACCGCCAACAGACAGGCAGAAGACAAAGTACCGCCCACTGTATTTCAGGATGCCTATCCGCCATCTTTTCCGGGGCGGAAACAACGCGATCAAAAGCACAGTGGAAACAGTACACAGAAGGGAAAACACTCACCTCTCAACATCAAATGCGGAACCAGGATGCCATGGAGCCCGAACTACACGTCCTGCCCATGCTGGTGTATCTTCTCATCTACCAGGAGTACGAACGGCAGCGGTGACGACCACGGTGAGTACTGCACCTACAACACAGGTGAGGGGGGAGAGAGTGACACACACACGCAACACGCAATACCCCCACCCTCACCCACAACAACATACACACAAATACATGCAGCAACATTACATATACACCACCTCACCCCCTGGAAGAACGCAAGGGCAAAAGGAAATTATTGTAACCAGTGTAATCATGAAAAATCAGATAGTCAAAAATCAAAATTCAGTATATACAAATATGTACACCAACTACACAAGTCCGGATAGTGTACCAATCATTGTCCGTGGACCACTGGGCCCAAAATGCATGGGCGAAGCCCACACTAGATACCTGACTCGAAACGGAGAGAACACTGCTGGGGCATCAGACCGAAAATATACAGGCACCTCAGGGGAAGTGGGGGGGGGGGCACCTCAGCCAGATGAACGCACAACGCCACTGCTGCACGAGGGGGCTCCATGCCCATTGCTGTATCCTGGGGAGTGCAAAGCCACAGTCTCTCAAGTCTTTCCAGTGGGTGGTTTGCCCACTGCTTTATCCTCGGGACTGCAAAGCCACAGTCTCTCCATTCTTTCCAGTGGGTGGTTTGCCCACTGCTTTATCCTGGGGAGTGCCAAGCCACAGTCTCTCAAGTCTTTCCAGTGGGTGGTTTGCCCACTGCTTTATCCTGGGGAGTGCAAAGCCACAGTCTCTCAAGTCTCTCAAGTGGGTGGTTTGCCCACTGCTTTATCCTGGGGAGTGCAAAGCCACAGTCTTTCAAGTGGATGACAGTCTCCACTGGTTCTGGAGGGGGCTTTGTGCCCAGGGTGCTTCATCCTGCCAAGGACTGAGGTAGTGGATGTCATTCTCCACTGGTTCTGGAGGGGGCTTTGTGCCCAGAGTGCTTCATCCTGCCAAGGACTGAGGTAGTGGATGCCCTTCTCCACTGGTTCTGGAGGGTGCTTTGTGCCCAGAGTGCTTCATCCTGCCAAGGACTGAGGTAGTGGATGTCATTCTCCACTGATTCTGGATGGGGTTTTGTGCCCAGAGTGCTTCATCCTGCCAAGGACTGAGGTAGTGGATGTAATTCTCCACTGGTTATGGAGGGTGCTTTGTGCCCAGATTGATTCATCCTGCCAAGGACTGGGGTAGTGGATGTCATTCTCCACTGGTTATGGAGGGGGCTTTGTGCCCAGAGTGATTCATCCTGCCAAGTACTGAAGTAGTGGATGTCATTCTCCACTGGTTCTGGAGGGGGCTTTGTGCCCAGAGTGATTCATCCTGCCAAGTACTGAGGTAGTGGATACCTTTCTCTACTGGTTCTGGAGGGGGCTTGGTGAACAGAGTGTTTCATCCTGCCAAGGACTGAGGTAGTGGATGCCTTTCTCCACTGGTTCTGGAGGGGGCTTGGTGCCCAGAGTGTTTCATCCTGCCAAGGACTGAGGTAGTGGATGTCATTCTCCACTGGGTCTGGAAGGGGCTTTGTGCCCAGAGTGCTTTTTCCTGCCAAGGACTGAGGTAGTGGATGTCATTCTCCACTGGTTCTGGAGGGGGCTTCGTGCCCAGAGTGCTTCATCCTGCCAAGGACTGAGGTAGTGGATGCCTTTCTCCACTGGTTCTAGAGGGGGCTTGGTGCCCAGAGTGCTTCATCCTGCCAAGGACTGAGGTAGTGGATGTATCTCTCCACTGGTTCTGGGGGGGGCCTGGTGCCCAGAGTGCTCCACGTGCAGTGTGGCCAGTACAATTCCCTCACCTGGGTGTGCGTGCCACGAGATTGGCGAGGTACAGGTAGCATGATACGCCATGGAGGCAGAGACATACCCCACACTGCTGCGGCTTCGCCTTCCACCTGCAGGTGCAAACAGTGATGGATGGCATGCCTCATGGAAGCTGCCCAGGGTCCAGGAACTCTCCTCCAACCTCGGACGACTGACCACTGGGGATGGTAGACATGTCAGCAGTGGTGCCACTGTCCGAGTACGTTGCGGGGCAGGTGGCGGTGCTTGCGTCGGTGTCTGTGGTGGCGGTGTCTGTGGCGGCGGTGCTGGCGGCGGAGCATGGGTCAGCACCTGCTGAGGGACACAGCAGGACGTCTCCTGCAGCCTTGGATGGCTGCCCACAGGGGAAGAGGCTGGGGACTGTCGCTGAGGTTGTAGATGTGCCGGTGGCAGTGCAGGTGGCAGTGCAGGTGGCGGTTGTGGTGGCGGGGCAACTAGCGGTATTTGCCGCCGTACAGGTTGCTGTGGTCGTGGACAAAAGTTGTGACACTAATCCCTCAGTCGGTGCCACCATGCCCTCTCCTGACCTGCTCTTCTGCTTTTGGCCCTTCCCCACCTTTAATGGTGCCGCAGTTGTCTTGCCACTATCCCCTTTTATTTTTGCTGAGCCCTTGGTGGCTGGTAGTTTTGGCTTCTCCCTCTGGGATTTGGGCACCTTTTTCACCTTGGCAGGTGGCGAAATGTCCTTGCCCTCACTACGTGGCACACTGGCAGCCCTGATGGGTGGCGCACTCGATGACCCAGCAGTTGCTGGCACCACTGTGCCTGGGGATTTGGTGGCTGAGGTGCTGGGCTGGCACCTGGAAAGCCTGGCCCTAGGGGAAGGACAGGGGGGGAGGTGAAGGGAAGAGGTCAAAGTTTGCCAGGAAAAGTTTTTTAGACACACTGGGACGGGAAGATGGAGGGGGTTTGGGAGTGGATGTAGGAGGTGTACGCCTGCTGAATTTGTGTGAAGGTGCATGGGCCGGAGGCTGTTGAGATTTGGATCGCTGTTGGGTGGGTGTGTGCCTGCGTTTATGTACTTTGGGAGGAGGGCTAACAGACACACTGGGAGAGGACACAGGGGATGTGTGAATGGTAGTGGGGGTGGTGAGTGCACGTGAGCAGTGTGTGGTGATGGGCGTGCTAGTGATGGAGGTAGTGGCTGAGGATGTAGTGCATGCAGGTGTGAGTGGAGACGAGACAGGGAGGGAGGAGGAGGACGTGGAGGGGGGACACAGTGGAAACAGTGGATGTTGTTGTGTCTGCATGAGGATGGTGCTTGTGTCAGTGCCTGTGGGATGTGTGGTGCTTATGTTTGCCTGAGCCACTCGTGTGTTGAGGTGTGTGCATGCTGGTCTGACGGTGTGCTTGGGATAGGCTGAGGTACAGGGGATTGGGTCTGGGTGGAGGACGTTGGAGGGGGGAGGCTGGACACAGGGACAATGGCTGCCATCAGTGTTGAGGCCAGAGCCTGAAATGCTCTCTGTTGGGCCGCCTGCCCAGAATGAATGCTCTCCAGGTATGTATTTGTTTGTTGCAAATGCCTCTCAGCACCCTGGATGGCATTCACAATGGTAGATTGCCCAACAGTGAGGGATCTCAGGAAGTCAATAGCCTCCTCACTGAGGGCAGCAGGGCTGACTGGGTCAGGGCCTGAGGTGCCTGGGGCGAAGGAGATGCCCATCCTCCTGGGTGAGCGGGCACGGGACACATGCTGAGGAGCTGCTGGGAGGGAGGTGCTGGTATGGGGGGTGGCAGCTGTACCTGTTGATGCGGTGGGCACAGAGGCGCCCGCCACCGCAAGGGAGCTCCCATCAGAGGAGGAGTCGCTGTCACTGGTGTATGCTCCTGTCCCCGTCGTGGAGCTCCCCTCGCCCTCCGTCCCACTGGTGGCTTCAGACTCTGTTGCTTCACCCTTCAGGGCCAAGTGGGTTGCAGCTCCGGTGCCAATGCTCCTCTGCCTGATGATGCTATTGCACACAAGAACAGGAAGACCACAAAAAGGGGTGGGGGGAGACAGAAGAAAAACATGTTCAGTGCATGCAACACTACTACCGTTGGCGGACACAACACACCGGGAACCGCCCTCTGCACTATGCCATGCACTAACAGTTCCTAGAAATTTCACCTGACCAGGGGGTAGGAGGCCTAAGCCCAATTGCTGCACACCTTAAAGTCACAGGAGCCTGACTAGGTGTAGATGGCTCTTACCACTAGTGGGGTTGGGGTGCCACATAGCCTGCCTCACAAAGGACCTTGCCTACCAACTGCGCCCTGGCCTAGGGGAACCCACTGCTCACCTCCCCCACCCAGACAACTCGTTATACGCACAGAGTCAGCTGAATGTGAGTGTACTCACCCTCTTGTAGCTGCTGTGATGCCCTCAAGCACCCATCCAACTCTGGATATGCCATTGCCAGGATCCGGGACATCAGGGGGGTCATGGTGTGACGGGCACCCCTTCCACGTTGGGAGGCCATCCCCAGCTGGGCCTCTGCCGTCTTATTGCTCCAGCAGCGCAGGTCCTCCCATCTTTTACGGCAGTGGGTGCTCTGTCTGTGGTAGACCCCGAGGGTCCGGCCGTCCTTGGCGATGGCATGCCAAATACCCTTCTTCTGGTGGGCATTGACCTAGAGGAATGGTACAGGGGGAGAGGAAATTACTCACCCGTCCAGACCGTCATAGTCATTGCCCACCAGTTCCCACCCATGCCTTGTCGCACATACACTCACCATCCGCACATGCAGACCTCAGCCCCCCCATGTATCTTCCATCCACACCACTCAAAGCAGGCATTGCCCATGCAGCATGCTCACAGTGTACTCACCTGTTTGTCTGGAGGACCGTACAGTTGCGTTTACTGGGGGAGGACCCCATCCACTAGTTTCTCCAACTCCTCTGAAGTGGAGGCAGGGGCCCTTTCCCCAGACACAGTAGCCATTGTCGCTTCCAGACACAGGTCACAGCAGCACTTGCAGTGTAGGTCCTCTCCTGTGGAATGTCAGGTATCAAGTGAGTGAACAGACAGAAAATGGCGGTCACGTCCGCGGCGGTGCGTACCATGACCGCCGGCGTACATCGTCATTGGCTCCTGGGACCCATAGGGCCCAATGTTAACCAATGCTGAATTGCAGCGAATTCTTCGACCACCCACCGCCACGGTGTAGAACGCCAGCACAGTTACCTCATATCCCCTTGTCCCACCTTACAGGTCAGGCAGCCACCATTTCAGGGGGCCACATGGGATGGATAAAAACTGCGTCACACCTATCTAGGCCAGGAATACAGACAGATACTGGCACATTGCAGATTAATAACGTTTCTGCAAATAACACATTGTGATACCTCAGTGTTGGATGACTCTCTGCTCGCTGTTCTCCTCCATAGGGCATATCCGTTGGGGCAGGTGATGAGATGGCGGCATCCTCCGGTGTACAGACCCCTGGTGGATCTGTCGACAATGGAAGAGAGACACATCATAATCACATACAGACTTGATCGTGCAACAATCCTGGAACTGTATGCCCAGTTGGAGCCAGACCGGATGTCAGCTATCTGCCATCCCACAGGGATACCCCCTCTAGTGTAGGTCCTGTCTCTACTCCATTTCCTGGCCAGTGGGTCCTTTCAAACAACAGTGGCCATGGCATCAGGGATGTCCCAGCCAATGTTCTCTAACGTGTTGTCCAGAGCGTTTTCGTCCCTGCTGAAACACATGCGCAGCTACATCGTTTTCCCTCAAGTGGAGGATTTGTCTACAGTGAAAGGTGACTTCTATGCCCTGGGACATATCCCCATCATCATTGGTGCCATTGATGGTACACATGTGGTATTTGTACCCCACCGCAGGAATGAACAGGTGTACAGAAACCGGAAGAGCTACCATTCGATGAATGTGCAGATGGTGTGTTTGGCTGACCAGTGCATCTCCCATGTCAATGACAAGTATCCAGGCTCTGTGCATGACACTTACATTTTGAGAAATAGCAGCATCCCTTATGTGATGGGGCAACTCCTGAGGCACTGTGTGTGGCTAATAGGTGAAGCCAAGGTCACAATACAGTTGCCATAGGTGTCTGGGTACGGGGTTGTCCCTAAGGGTTAGTGTGTGTCTAACAGTTGTCCCTCGTCATTTGCAGGTGACTCTGGTTACCCCAACCTTTCATGGCTACTGACCCCAGTGAGGAATCCCAGGACAAGGGCAGAGGAATGCTACAATGAGGCACATGGAGGATAATCGAACGCACCTTTGGCCTCCTGAAGGCCAGATTCCAGTGCCTCCATCTGACAGGTGGTTCCCTATACTACTCATCGAAGAAGGTGTGCCTTATAATCGTGGCCTGCTGTGTGCTGCACAACCTGGCTTTGCAACGCCAGTTGACTTTTCTGCAGGAGGATGGGCCAGTTGGTGGTCTTCTGGCAGCTGTGGAGCATGTGGACAGTGAAGAAGAGGAGGCAGAGGAAGAGGATATCAACAACCGAAACAACATCATCATGCAATATTTCAAGTGAGGCACAGGTAAGAAGATGTAACTGCTTCCCACATCTCATACTATTGTTGCAGCTAGCATAAGTCTGTCATTTTCACTCAGTGTATGGACCCTGACTTGACACTTTGGCTTTCCATTTCACATATCTGGGTCCCACCTTGTGCCCTCTGCTATGTTTACTCCTGGCCTACAGCTGTGTTACATTGGTATGTGAACAAGTAAATTGACATTGCTATATTCCATAGATATTGCAATTACACATTTTTGAAAGCACAGACTGACTCCAGATTGTTTTGTAATTGAAGTGTGTTTATTCCTGTGCAAATAAGTGGAGGGGGGTGTAAAATGGGCTGGGGTGATGGTGGAGGCATGTCTATGGCAGAGTCCAGTCTATTTGTTTCACAGGTGCATTGTCCAAAGGGGCATAGGAAGTGGAGCAATGGCAGTTTAAGGATGGACAGGGTGACATAGTGGGACAGAAGGGTGACATTCATGGGGTTCTTATTTCCTGGCGGGGGTCTTGGCAATGTTCTCTGTCTTGTTCCTGGATCTCAGGGACCGTTTGTGGGGAGGTTCTCCATCTGCAGGAGGTGGGGTGCTGGTGTCCTGTTGTTCCTGTGGCGGTGCCTCCTGTCCACTAGCGCCGATGGAGGTGGAGGGCTGTTCATCGTCCAGACTAGTGTCAGGGGCCCGTTGGTGTGCCACTGTGTCCCTCCTGGTGTTGAGAAGGTCTGCCAGCACCCCTGCAATGGTGACCAGGGTGTTGATGGACTTCAAGTCCTCCCTGATACCCAGGTACTGTTCCTCCTGCAGCCGCTGGGTCTCCTGAAACTTGGCCAGTACCATGCCTATGGTCTCCTGGTAATGGTGGTAAGCTCCCATGATGTTGGAGAGTGCCTCGTGGAGAGTGGGTTCCCTGGGCCTGTCCTCCCCCTGTCGCACAGCAGTCCTCCTAGCTTCCCTGTTATCCTGTGCCTCTGTCCCCTGAACCGTGTGCCCACTGCCACTGACCCCAGGTCCCTGATCATCCTGTGTTAGTGGGGTTGCCTGGGTTCCCTGTAGTGGTGGACCCACTGCTGATTGATGTGTCCTGGGGACAGCGGGACGGGCCACTGGGTGGGTTCTGTGCTGGTGTTTCCTGTGGGGGTAGGCTCTGTGGTGGATTGTGACTGTGTCAGGGGAACCGACTGTCCCGAGGTCCCTGATGGGCCTGGCTGGTCATCTGGATCCAGGCATACAGAGCTGCTGTCATCACTGTGGGTCTCTTCTGTGGGGGGACTGGATATGTCTGGCACCTCCTGTCCGGTGACGTTGGGTATGGGTCCTGTTGGGGTGTAAATGCATAGTTATTGTATCTGTGTGTGCCATCTTGTGCAATGGGTGAGGGACTCTCTACTCCTGTGCTTGCATTATTGGCGTGGTCCTTGTGTGGTTGGTGATTTTGGGGCATGAGTGAGTCTCAGTACTGGACATGCTTTGGTGAAGGGTGTCCATGCATGGGTGTTACATGCAGGGCTTGATTTTGGGATGTGTGGGTTGTGTTAGTGGGGTATCTGTGGGTTGTTGGGGTGATGGGTGGGAGGGTAAGGGTGGCTGTATGTGATGGCATGCAGGTGGGGTGACGGGGATTAAGTAGTAAAGATTTGACTTACCAGAGTCCAGTCCTCCTGCTACTCCTGCGAGGCCCTCAGGATGCATAATTGCCAAGACTTGTTCCTCCCATGTTGTTAGTTGTGGGGGAGGAGGTGAGGGTCCACCGCCAGTCCTCTGTACAGCAATCTGGTGTCTGGATACCACGGAACGTACCTTCCCCCATAGGGGGAACCCTCTTCCTGATGTCATCCCATGTTCTTGGATGCTGTCCCACTGCGTTAACCCTGTTGACAATTCTGCGCCATAGCTCCATCTTCCTTGCAATGGATGTCTGCTGCACCTGTGATCCGAATAGCTGTGGCTCTACCCGGACGATTTCCTCCACCATGACCCTGAGCTCCTCCTCAGAGAACCTGGGGTGTCTTTGAGGTGCCATGATGTGTGAGGTGGTGTCTGCTGTGATGTGTGAGGGGATGTGTTGGTGTGTGTTGTTTGAGGTGCGTGGATGTTGTGTAAGTGATGGTGTTGTGTGTCTGTGGATGCTGGTGTTGTTTTAGGTAGTCTCTCTCTCTGGCCTTCTTTAAAAATTTTGGTTGTAAGGGTTTGTGGGTGATGTGGGTGTGTGCTTTATATTGGATTGGGTGTGTGGGAGTGGTGTGTGTATGTGTATCAGGTGTGTGTATTTCGAATTGTCCAATGTGATTGTGTTTTGTAAATGTGTGTGTATTTTGAGCCCGGCGGTGTGTACCGCCAATGGAATACCGCGTTTGAAAGACCGTGTGTTGATTCGTGGGTCGTGATAGTGTGGGCGTATTCCTGATGGCGTGACGGTGTCAGTTTTGGTATCGACAGTTTATCACTGACCTGTGGAGTGGCGGACTTGTGTGGGTGTCTGTATTGTGGCGGATTCCGAGCTGTGGGTCGTAATACCTGTCGCGGAATTCCACAGCCGCAGTGATATGTTGGCGGTCTTCTGCACGGCAGAAAGCGGGATTTACCGCCAGGGTTGTAATGAGGGCGTTTGTGTTGGAAGGCACCAACAAGCCTTGACTAAGGCAAAAGTGTGTTTTTCATCAAAATGGGTCTGGATGGGCCCAGGAGGGACCTGGGGGCCTCAACTCTGTGTGAGGAGGAAGAGGGGGTTCTCAGCACTTTAGAGAGCCCTCAGTATGCCAGCCAGCACCCACAGAAGCCACAGGATCTGGGCTCAAAGGAGGTGCAAAACGCAGTTGATGCAGAAGCAAAAAACAAAATAAAGTCCCACGCTGCCGGAGAACAACTCAGCGAGTTGAGCGTCGCAGGGTAGAGTGCTGGGGACCTGGGCCAGGCTGTGCATGAAGGAATTTTGCAAAGAGTGCACAGAGGTCTTAGGAGACGAAGAAGATATAATACACAGGGGTACCATTGTTCTCAGGGAAGGCAAGGTCTTACCTCCTAAAAATTGCATCAGCAGAACCTCAGGATAGTCTATGTCGATGATGTCCACCCTCTGTGTCCTTAGGAGCACGCTCCTCACCATGAGAGGAGTCCCAGGGTACCGGTCGTCACCTTTAAGGTGCCTGCTTGGAGCAGGGGAGTGATTCCGTCACTCCACTGGAGGTTTCTTTGGTTCTTCTGGTGCAGGATGAAGACAGGGAGTTCCCAGAGTGTGCACACCTTGGAAACTGTTGCAGTTGCTGACTCGGAGCTGAGGTTGCTGAAGAAAAGTGTCTCTTGTAGACACTTTGTTGCAGTTACAGCGTTTCTTGGAGCAGGCTGCGGTTGATCCGAGGTCATAAGAGTCTGAAGTTGTTGCAGAGGATTCCCGAAGGAAACTTGCAAGCAGGATCTGAAGAGAACCCACAGGAGAGACCCTAAATAGCCCTGAGAGGGGGACTGGCTACCTTATCAGGTATGGACCTATCAGGAGGGGTTTCTGATGTCACCTGCTGGCACTGGCCACTCAGAGCCTCCAGAGTGCCCCACACCTTGCAAAACAAGATGGATGAAGTCTGGGACACACTAGAGGGGCTCTGGGCACAACCCCTGGGGTGGTGATGGACAGGGGAGTGGTCACTGCCCTTTCCTTTGTCCAGTTTCCCACCAGAGCAGGGGGAAGGGGTCCCTGAACCGGGGTAAACTGGTTTATGCAAGGAGGGAACCATTTGTGTCCTTCAAAGCATTTCCAGAGGCTGGGGGAGGCTACCCCTCCCCAGCCTGTAACACCTATTTCCAAAAGGAGAGGGTGTAACACCCTGCTCTCAGAGGAAATGCTTTGTTCTGCCTTCCTGGGACTGGGATGCTCAGACCCCAGGAGGGCAGAACCCTGTCTGTGAGGTGGCAGCAGCTGTAGCTGCAGTGCAAGCCTCAGAGAGCTGGTTTGGCAGTATTGGGTGTCCATGGTGAAGCTCCCAGGATGCATGGAATTGGCTCCCCAATAGCAGATTTGGAATGTGGGGACAGTTCCATGATCTTACATATGTTACACGGCCATATTCGGAGTTACCATTGTGAAGCTACATATAGGTATTGACCTATATGTAGTGCACACGTGTAATGGCATCTCCGCACTCACAAAGTCCGGGGAAATTACCCTGAACTATGTGGGGGCACCTTTGCTAGTGCAAGGGTGCCCTCACACTTAGTAACTTTGCACCTAACCTTCAGCAAGTGAAGGTTAGACATATAGGTGACTTATAAGTTACTTAAGTGCAGTGAAAATGGCTATGAAATAGTGTGTGCACTATTTCACGCAGGCTGCAATGGCATACCTGTGTAAGGGTTTGTCTGAGATCCCTATGGGTGGAAAAATAAATCCGGCAGCCCATATGGATCTCCTGGAACCCCAATGCCCTGGGTACCTAGGTACCATATACAAGGGACTTATAAGGGGGGTCCAGTATGCCAACTGAAATTAGTAAATGAAGTCACTGGCCTACAGTGACAAATTTAAAAGCAGAGAGAGCATAAGCACTGAGGTTCTGATTAGCAGAGCCTCAGTGACACAGTTAGTCACTACACAGGCATACAAATTAGGTCACAAACTAAGAGCACTGGGGTCCTGGCTAGCGGGATCCCAATGAGACAGGCAAAACACACTGACATATAGGTTTTTATCTATGAGCACTGGGGTCCTGGCTAGCAGGATCCCAGTGACACAGTAAAAACACACCGACACACACTCACAAATGGGCCAAAAGTGGGGATAACCATGCTAGAAAGAGGCTACTTTCCTACAAACCCCCCCAAACGAAGGACAATAAGTCTAACCTTAGCCAGCTGAGACTTTATTGTCTAAGTGGTGATAACTGGAGAGTAGACCTGCAATAGAGTGGTTACTCCCTTTATCATCCACTTTTTGGTTACTTCCCTGTGGGGATGTAAACCACCTTGTTTGGAGATTTTTACCTAACCAACAGTGTGAATGTAAATTCTCAGAGTTCCGATAAGTATGTTTTATAGTTGGGCAGTGGGATTGGTCCACTGGGCCTATGTCAAATGCAGGAAATGCTAGACAGGGATGCTGTCTCAATAAAGCCATAGCTGGGCAAAAACGTTGTCCACATGGCTGTAAGAGAGGACAAGGTTGCTATTTCTCTTGAGTTGGAGCAGGGCAGGGCTGCTGTCCTATAAGCTCCACACTAGGAGAGGGCTGCTGTCCTAAGTGTTTAGAGGTAGTGCAGGGCTGCTGCACTAAAGTGTCTCTGGGTGGGCTGGATGGATGCTCCATATTTACTAAAATGGTGCACTTTTGCACATCTGGCTTAGTAGTTCCACAGAGGGGTACTTTTACCTCTGGGATTCCAGCTGTGGTACCTGAGGGCTCCTTTGGTACAGGTTCCACACCAGGAGAGGTTTTTCCCACCACAGGAACGGTATCCTTAGTGACAGGGTGGGGAATGGATACTTTGATACCCTTCGTACCTGTTGGTGGGGAGGGATCCTGAGATTTCAGGCAATTCTCTCTCCTTTGCTTTTTCATTTCACCAGAAATAAGAGGAAGCAATTCCTTAGGGATACCCAGCATGGATGCATGGGTACTAAACTGTACCTCAGCCCAACCTGAGGCCTCTAAGTCATTTCCTAAGAGACAGTCTACAGGTAAGCTAGGTGATACCACCACCTGCTTAGGGCCAGTAACTCCACCCCAACTAAGTTGAACTACAGCTAAAGGGAGAGACTGAGTGGAGGTATTGACATCAGTAACTTGGTACTTCTGTCTAAGGAGGTGTTGTGCAGGTGACACCAAGTTTTCAGTCACCAAAGTGATACTGGCACCTATGTCCCTGTAGGCCTGGGCCTCAACACCATTTATTGAAATTGACTGCTTGTACTTATCCATGTTAAGGGGACAAGCAGCCAAGGTGGCAAGGCCAATGCTACCAGGTGTGACAGAAACTGTCTTGGGACTGTCTACCCCAGTTTCTATGATGAACCAAAAAGTTAACCCAACTACACCCTTTGTTTGACTATTGCCAGTAGTCCCACCACTATTACCACTACTGCTAGGGGCACTAGAGTTTGATGTGTTAGTGGTAGTAGGCTCAGGGGCTTTTCTTGGGCAGGACTTATCCCCTGGCCAATGGCCTTTACCTCTTCACACATAGCACCAAGGCTTTTTAGTGTTTATAGAGTGTGAAGACGATGAAGAAGATGATTTATCCCAACCCCGGAGGAGTGTTTTGGACCTGGAGAAGGATCTTTGTGTTTACTTTTATCCCCATGCTTGTCCTGAGATTTTTCACCATCTTTCTTCTTGCCATCCTTGTCACCCCCTGTATGAGCTTTTCTGCTCACCCTTGTTCTGACCCATTTGTCTGCCTTCTTTCCCAATTCTTGGGGAGAGGTCAGAACTGAGTCCACAAGATACTGATGTAACAAGTCAGACATACAATTATTCAAGATATACTCTCTCAGAATCAAGTTATAAAGGCTTTCATAATCAGTCACTTACTGCCATGTAACCAACCTTCTAGGGCCTTCACGGAACAGTCCACAAAGTCTGTCCAGTCCTGTGATGACTCCTTTCTGGTCTCTCTGAACTTAAGTCTGTACTGTTCAGTGGTTATGCCCAGACCATCTAAGAGTGCATTTTTAAGAACCTAGTAATTATCTGCGTCACCCTCTCTGACAATAAGAATTCTGTCTCTACCTTTGCCAGAGAAGGATAACCAAAGGATAGCAGCCCACTGCACATGAGCAACCCTCTGAACTTTACAGGCCCTCTCAAGTGCAGCAAACCACTTGTTGATGTCATCACCATCCTTGTAAGGTGGGACAACTTTGTGCAGATTCCTAGAATCAAATGAGGGTTCCCTAACATTTGTGTTCCTAAAACTGCTGCTGCCACCATGGGGAACTAACCCCAAATCCTGCCTCTCTTTCTCCACAGCCAGGCATTCTCTGCCTAAGGCCAACTGTTGCTGCATTAGCCTCAGTCTGGCTTCCTCTAACCTCAGCTTTCTGAGTTCCCTATCTAGGGACTGGTCCTCAGGGTTAGAATTATGTGAAGCCTCTGAAACGGAGGTAACATGAGAGTGTGCAAAGGCAGACCTATCTTTAACAGGGGCCACTCTAGTGGCCTGGCCTCTAGGGGTAAAGGGAGCCCTACTTGTGTGTGATCCCTTCCCGCTACCAGTTATACTAGGGGGATTGGTCTGTGGAAGGATCCTACCCAGGATTGCCATCTTGCTCCTCTGAGCTTTCCAGGTTGGAGTTATCCTCTACCTCTTCACCGGTGCTGATTCCCTGGTCATCATGGAGGAGGAGATTTAAGAGGTACTCCTTATTGTGGTTCTTCCCAATTCCTAAATTTCTTTCAATGCAGAGCCCTTTCAAGCTGGCTAGCAGGATCCCAGTGAGACAGGCAAAACGCACTGACACACACTCATAAACAGGCCAAAAGTGGGGGTAACCATGCTAGAAAGAGGCTACTTTCCTACAACTGGCTCATTCCAGGGGATAGTGTGAATGGCAACAGGCATGTCTCAACCTATGTTCAACAATGTGTTGGGGAAAGTCTTGTCCACCTTAGTCAGACATATGGACAGCTACATTTAATTTCCAAACCTGTAGATATGCCCAGTGTGAAGGCTGATTTCTATCCAACGGGACATATCCCTCATGTGATTGGGGCCATAGATGGCATACACATTGCATTATTACCACACAGGGCTGATGAGCAAGTGTACAGAAACCGTAAGGGCTACCTCTCTTGAATGTGCAGATGGTCTGCTTAGCTGACCAGTACATCTCCCAGGTGACTGAAAGGTTTCCAGGGTCTGTCCATGAGTCGTACATGCTCAGGATGGTGCCTCTACAAACAAGGTGGGCCTACCTCATCAGTGAGTATGATGAGTGTATATCTCATCACTGTTACCCCAGCCCTACTACTCAGTCTGTATGTCACATTGTGAATGTAAATGTTGGTTTACCCTATCCACAGGTGATTCAGGTTATCCCAATCTCTTTTGGCTACTGACACCGGTGAGGAATCCAAGGACAAGGGCTGAGGAACATTACAATGAGGCTCATAGGAGGACAAGAACAGTGGTTAAAAGGACATTTGGGGGGTCATTACAACCTCGGCGGTCTTGTGAAAAGACCGCCGAGGCTGCGGAAGCCAGAATACCGCCATTGCCGGCGGTATTCCTGGCTCCCTATTATGACTTTTCCGCTGGGCCAGCGGACTGTAACAGTGTTAGCGTCCGCAGGCCCAGAGGAAAAGTCACATCAACATTGCTGCTGGCTCGTAATAGAGCTGGCGGCAATGCTGATGTGCAGCGGATGCAGTAGCACCCGTCGCGCATTTCACTGCCCGAAATTCAGGCAGTGAAATGCGCGACGGGGCTCTGCCTGGGGGCCCTTGCACTGCCTATGCCAAGTGCATGGGCAGTGCAGGGGCCCCCAGGGGCACCCCAAGTCCCCTTACCGCCAGCCGTTCAATGGCGGTGTTTACCACCACGGACAGGCTGGCGGTCGGGGACTCATAATCCCCAGGGCAGCGGTGCTTGCACCGCTGCCCTGGGGATTATGTATAGTGGAGGGGCCGGCGGTATGGCCGTGGCTATTGCGCCACGGTCATAATAGCTGGCGGAACACCGCCAGCCTGTTGGCGGTGTTACCGCCAGCTTACCGCCGGCCGCCAGGGTCGTAATGACCCCCTTGGTCTCTTGAAGGCAATGTTCAGATGTCTGCACATCTCTGGGGGTTACCTGCAGTACATGCCACAGAAGGTATGCCACATTGTGGAGGCCTGCTGCATGCTCCACAATCTGGCACTAAGGAGAAACAGCCCATTGCTGGAGGAGGTAGGAGTTTGGGACATTTCGGTGGCAGAGGAGGGGGGAAACATGAGTGACAAAGATGGGGATGAGGAAGATGTAGGCACAATGACAGATCTCATCCAGCAGTACTTCAGATAAGCTTCTGGTAGGTGGTCCTCTACGTTTAACATGTCACATGTTGGTGTACAGATTGGGTGTACTTGATGATCCAACCCTGATATCAGTAGGTGTTGACCCCATATGGGTTTCAGATGAGTGTATCCAGGAGTGGTCTGACAAGTAGGTCTACAGTGCCACTGTGATGTTAGCTAGTCCATCTGTCTGGGTTACATATAGTTCTGACTTCCTATCTACTTTTTCACACATTTGCGACTTCTCCTTTCTGGAATCACATTTTCATTGGTATAGTTTGCAGTTTCTTTTGACTTCAAGTGCTGTCAATCCATGGCAACTAAGGTTGTGAGCTCTGTGGTTCTACTACAATGAGGCCCTGGTTTATACGTTTTGGTGAAAAACTGCATTAACGCAGTTTTGCACCAAAAGGTTTAACACTGGCTTGCACCATTTCTGAGCACCAGCCGGGCACCATATTAATGGAATGGCGCAAGCCGGTGCAAAGGGTAGACTAGCATAAAAAAAATGATGTTAGCCGGGTGGGGCTGGCGGTATGGAAGGAGGTTGTTTTGCATCAAAAAATGACATTAGGGAGGTTAGAGTAAAAAAAAAATCACTCTAATCAGCCTAGCATCATTTTCTGACACACAACCATCCATACCACATGACTCCTGTCTTAAAAAAGGCAGCAGTCATGCCCACCGCCCCAATGACCAGCACAGGGGACCTGGGCCCCCTGGGCATGGCCATTGCACCCAGTGCTTTGCAGGGGGGCCATTTCAGGGCCCCCAATGGCAGTTTAAAAATATATATATATATATACTTTCCTGTACTTACCTTTACTTACCTGGGATGGGGTCCCCCATCCTCCGCTTTCCCTCTGGTGTGGGGGAGGGGTGTCCCTGGGGCCTGAGGAGGGCACCTGTGGGCTTATTCCATGGTGTTCCACTATGGAAATAGGCCCACAGGTCCCCTAACGCCTGCCCTGACCCATGCATTAAATAATGGTGCAAAGCAGGCTTTGCACAATTATTTGACCCCTCCTGCCCCATGTACGTGATTTTAGCTCAGGGGGGATAAATATGGCGCTAAGGCCATAGAGTCATTTTTTGCATTAGTCAGGTCATTGCTGTTAGATCCAACGATTAACTAGTCACATTGTACCTGAACAAGGTTGTGGTCATGTGTGCAATAGCATTGGATTGTCTATCAATGTGTGGACATACAGTGTGAATCATTGAAACATCATGGTGTACTGGTACATACTGTTGAACATAATGTGTGTTGAACATTCTGTGCTATCAATTGCAGATGTACTATGGATGATGTATCACCACTCTTCCCAGTCTGCTACCTGAGGACCAGGGTTGTGTGGACACTGACTTTGCTGCAGGAAGCCAGATGGCAGCATGATACATACACATCTTCAATATGTTTTATAACTCAATTTCTGTGGCGTCACACATTTGTTGCACTTTTATAATGAGTAAACACATAACACCAAAACTTGTGTCTAAGTGCATTTATTGTGTATACCAAAGGGTGGATAGGGTGCAAAGTAGTGGGACCATGGTGATTGATTCCCTCAGTCTGTAAGGCCCAGCAGTTGGTAGCACAGGTCCAGTATCCATGTGGCATTTGGAAATGGGGATATGGTGTCTCAGTGGCACACAAGGGAGACAGTTCTTGAGAGGCTCATTTCCTGGCAGTGGGGTTGGTCTTGTCTTCTGTCCCTGCAGGATGTCTGGGTCTGCGACCATGTTTGTGTGGAGGTTCCTTAGCAATAGGGGGTGTCTCAGTGGTGGCTTGCGAGTCCTCAGGCATGACTATCATCCCACTAGCTGCATTAGTTGTAGAGGGCTGGTCAGTTGGTTGGCTAGTGAAAGGGGCCAGGTGGTGGGTGTAGGACTCACACAGGACTGTGACGAGCTCCTGCATCAAGCCTTTCATGGAGGCCATGGTGGCATTGAGGGCATGCCACTCCTGCATGGACTCCTGGTGGTACTCCCTCTGCTGGCTCAGGTTCCCCCCCAACAGGTCAAATAACTGGGCCGTCTTGTCCTGGGTTTGATTGTATGCTCCCAGGACTTGTGCTATAGCCTCATCAGCAGGTGGCTCTCTGGGTTGCCCCGCCCTGGTTCCCCTAGGTGTACTCCCACTGGCCTTAGGCCCCCTGTACCTGTGTCTCCAGCACGGTGTGCCCATTCCCACTTACACCAGGACCTTCATTGTCTTGTGTGGTGGGTGATGACTCAAGTCCCTGAACAGGTGGGCAAACTGTGGATTGACGTGGCCTTGAGACACTGGTGTGGGGGTGTTGTGATGGCAGAGGTTGTGGGGGGCTCCATGGTCTCCTCGGTGAGGCTGGTGGAGGTGGACTGCCCAGAGAGCCCGGATGGGCCAGGTAGGTCTTCGAGTTCCAGACCTCCTGTGTTGCTGTCATCACTGGGGTATTCATCAGGTCGGAGACTGGCTGTAGGTGGCACTGGTTGTCTGACTACATTCTCAGTGGCACCCGTGGATGACAGGGATTGTTATTCGCATCTGCCTGATGTACTTTACAGGGGCTGCAGGGTGAGTGCTATGTGACATGCTTCAGGACTCAGGTGTAGTTGTGCGAGGGGAATGTGCATTGTTACGTGGCTACAGGGTGATGCATTGTGGGAGTCATAGTGCTTCATGCTGTACATGCATTGAGTGCATTTAGGAGTGTGGACTTTGGGATTGGTGTTAGTGGGGTAAGATGGGCACGCAGGGGATAGTGATCCTCTGCTATAACTCCATCTTCTTTGGCAGTGACTTTAGCTGGACTCGTGCCCTGAACAGCTGTGGCTCTACCCTGATGATTTTGTCCACAATGGTCCTTTATTCGTCATCGGTGAAACAGGCGTTCTTTTTTGGGGACATGGTGAGTGTGATGTGTGTGTGAGTGTTAAATATTTAAGTGAAGTGTGATGCATGAGAGGTGTGCAGGTGTGTGTGATGTCTGTGTGCAGTGTGGACTTCAGCGTGGACGTGCAGTGTCTGTCAGTTGTTTGTCGTGGCAAGGGGTTGTGGGGTTGTGTGTGTTTTATAGAGCTGGGCATGTTGTGTGTATATGTGTTTCAGGTGTAGGGTATTTCTAATTGGCCTATGTGGTGTTGTGTTGCAGTGGAGGTTCCATATTGGCTGCTGCGGTGCCGACCGCCAATGGATTACTGCTGCACTATGTCCGCTGTGCTAATTGTTGGGTCATATTAGGGGGCGCGGGCTTGTTCTGCATGGCGGTATGTGTGTTGTTGCTCCACATCTCTGGTGCCATCGTTCGGCCTGACAGTGTCAGTTTTGTGGCTGTATTCTTGTTTTTATGTGCTGTAATTGCCGCTGCCACTGTGGTGTTTTGACGGCCTCCAGCACAGCCGTCTTCGGGACAGACCACCAATATCATAATGAGGGCCAAAGTCTCCCTCCATTAAACAATCCTTCTCACTGTCGCTTTCATCCAAATTATGTTTCATTTTTAGGGTCGATCGTGCGCAAGCGCTCTGGCCCCTGTTGTAATCTCTCAGTGGGTTTTCAACCACGCCCATGTCACGCCCGTCAGTTTGGTTGGTTTGTGGGCTTGCCTTTTAAAATTCGCTTGATTTTCTTAGTGACAGGCATGCACACGTCCTGCCTTTTCCGGTATTTAGCCCTCCTCTACAGCACAGGGAAAACTACTGAAAGCATACAAGTCTCCGTGTTTTCCGAATGGCTTCTGCACTACTTTTTCTTTTTATTGCCTACGCAGTGCGATCTCGCTAGGCAGTAGTCGAGAGCTTTCCATGGCATCGACCGTGGTTACATGGATAATTCTACTTTTGCCAGTTTTATAGATAATTGCACTTTTGCCGATATGTTTCATTGCGAGAGATCTTCAGTTTTCTTTTCTGTGTCTCCTTTACGCTCATGGCGACTGTCGGAGTTTACAATGCTAATAGCTTTATTTCGAGCAAATGCAAGACCCACTGCATTAGAAATGCTTGTTGTTTCCTTGTCAATTACTCATGATGTAACACTTTCTCTCAGCATTGTACCTTCATTTGTTAACTCCCTGACACCAAGTTGATCTCATCCTCCCTGCAAAAATATAATAAGTTATGATGAGGCTCAAGAAGTAGAAAAGGGCTTTATTCAGCAAGCGTGGTTCACTCACAACCAACGGAAACCAGTTGGCTCGTATTCCTGGTGAAACTGACTCACAAGCTGGATTCCTCGCCTACCATTCCCTGCTAGCATGGGGCAATTTCAATAGTAAACATAGCGTGATGCACTGCATTTGAAGACACAGATAAAGTATATATGGTTTTATGTAGATTTTTCATTACACAAATAGTGAGTAGTATTATTCACTATTAGTGTCATTAAAATATAGAGTATATTTAGCTGGAATATGACTTTACCTGGTAGCTACAGTAAGTAAAAATGCTTTTAAATGTATGTTGTATGCATGCATGCTTGTGAGTCAGAGCATGTTTACATGAGAAAGAGTGTGTGAATGAATGGTACGCATTTGTGTGTGAGCCAAAGTAAAGGTCAAATGGCATGTGATGTCATTTCCACTACCCCTGGCAATTTGTTGAATGGACGGCCATGGTCTGAACTGGGGCAGAGTTCAGCAGCCACAGATTTTACAAGTAAACCTGAAAGAAGTCCTCATGCTGATTGCTCTTAGGTAACCTACTGTTCAAGAATTCAACTTCCCGTCCTCATTGGGACAGCTGAGATGTGGCCCTTGAGATAACTAGCACTTCAGAGATGTGCCAGGATTCCTTTTGAGGCAGCGTTGTGGTAACATAGAAATTCCTGTGGTTGCCTGGAGTAGAATAAAGAAGTACTTGGGTGTGAAAAAAGATGTGGTCCTAGATTATTGTAAAAAGATTAAGTGCAAGGGACTTAACAGATATCCTGACAGCACAGGCACCCATAAATTTGCTTACCATAAGGAAGAAGATTATATTAAAATTATTACAAGGCAAATCACCAAAATCATCAAAATTTAGTGATTGAAGTGTAATTTAAAATGAAGTCACTCTGCTGTAGCTCCATGCTCAAAACATGGTCTCTGTCAGTCAGCATTTAAAGTAAAATTGCATGTTCTACCTGTCTAGAAATGGCATTCTGTAGTAGAAGATGAGTTATGAAAATAGAGTTTGGGTCGTAAATGAATTTAAGTTTAATGTTTAATGGTAGAGAGCGTCGCAAATCTCTAGGGGAGAGGTGGGGCGGAGACGAGATACAAGGGGAAATAAAATATATATTTTTTTTTTTCAAGTACCTGATGCCACTGCAGCACACCACAATCCTCTTCCTGAGATTATTTTGGTGTCCCAGAAATCCTGGTGCTGTCATCACACTAACCCTAGCATGAGAGCAGCGTCAGGATTGGTCTGAGCGGCTTATTATGCCACTCTGACAGTGCACTGGAGTTAGTGCAGTTTCGCCAACTCGGCTGTGTAACACAGCCGGGTTGGAGAAACCTAAGTGTGCATGTCAGCTAACTAACATGTGCACTTAGTGCACACTGACTTCACTCCCCCTCCCATTAACCAGCCCCACCCCTCCCTGGGTAAATATTGTTTTATTTTTCAGCTGTTGGCTCAGCCAGTGGGACGACGCTCCTTTGCCATTGCAAAGGATGCACCCCTAATGTTCAATCAACAAAATAATGTTTTAGACTCAAAGGAATTGGTATGTGTAATTGTGTGTTACACCCTATGTTTGCAATGATGTATTTGCTCGCTGTGCACAGTATTCACATATTGGTCTAACAGAACAAGTTAGACTGAGGCAAAGTGATTCTCTCAGAGAAATTTGTGTATCATCCAGGATTGAACTGTTCTCTTTCTATAACAAACCCACATGCCCTAAATTGGGGTTTCTGTTAGGGGAATTGGATTGGTAACAGCTGTGGTACTGATTGTGTATGTGTGTGGATGGTGAAGTTGTGCCTCCAGCTATTGCCACAGGAAATTTATATTTTTTGGTTTGCTAATAACGTTGGTGTTGTTTGACAAATCTTAACAACTTACTAAAGTTGAGGTTCATCCATCTCAGCTCAATTAAAGCAGCTGTTTAAAGTACAAAACAAAATGTTGTTTTTCTTTTTTCTGCTATGTTTTTGTATCTGTACAGTGACACACAGAATAGAGATACTGATGGCAGCATGTTTCTTTTTAAACCCTTAATCTTTCTGCATGTTTCTACACATTCCAAGGTACTGTGCCTTTTTTTATTTTTTATGTTTTTAACTGTTTCTAATACCTGCTGCTGAAAAAGCACTGGAGTGGAATGGAGCTATCTATTTAAGTATTAAACAAATCAAGCACAGACTCAACCTTAAAAAACACACCTCATTGAAGCAAATTTTGTATGTACATGGCCTAGATTCCAAAGAAATGAACTTCTGTCACCTGCAATAGATCAGTCCCACAGAGTACAAGGTTGGGCTCCTCCTTGCTTTTGTTCTCTTTTTGGAGCCTCAGTTGCAAAACAATCAAAGCAGCTGATTATATTACTGGAATAGAAATGGCATCAGGACATCATAGTGTTATCCTGTTTGTCAATTACATTGTGTTTCACAAATAATGGTAAAGTATCACTGTCTTTTCCTCAGTTTTGCATTTTAAGGTTAACTACACAAAGTCTGAGGGGTGTGTGTTAATACAGATTACGCAATGGGAGGTGTGATATTTCAGTCATCACAAACCAGTGGAGCAGGGAGGGGAGGGGGCCACACACACACACACATGCATACACACTCACTCACACCCATGTAGTCACACATGTGCACACTTGCACCCATTCACAACACACATGCATAAATACACATACATACATACATTCATACATACACGCTGGCACCAAACAGAGGCTAGAATTGCTGCCTGAGGGAAGGCAGCAGTCCTTCACTCGTCACAGAGTAGGATGGTGTCAGTGAGACTGCTGGCCCAACCTGTCTCTGTGACGAGGTGTCACTGATTGACACTCAGCTCTGGGCACTTTAAGGCTTAAAACTGAAGCACCCATGTCCAAGGCTATCAATTATGATCCCCCTAATCACAAGGGGGTGGGCCTTGAGGTGCTTTGCCAGGCTGAAGAGGTCACGCCCACAGAGCTGCGAAATCCTGAGCATAACAAAGTACAGCTCAGGCAGACAGGAGCCTGCACATTTAGCGCATGTCTAGCTCCTGGACGCCTGACCTAACAAGAAGAGAGTCTGTCAGGCTGACCTTTATTTGGCATGACAGGCACTCTTCTTGTGAGGTAAAACGGTGAGAGGCATAGCCCCACAGACCGCAGCTATCCAAAACTACACTTAATGGCGGCCTGATCATATACTTAGGGGCATAAATGCCCAAAAAAATTAAACATGTTTATAACAACATTTTCTGTAAAGGCCAACACAGATGGAGCTAACTAGAGGTCTAGTGGTTTGGTAGAATCGCTCTTGAAAACAAATTTGTTCCCTAGACTACAGTATGTAGATCAATATCTACCCCTCCCCATCCCAACAAGTGTTTTTAAACACATACATAAAAAGATGGAATCCTTGCTGTGGAATGGGGTAGAGTAAAAGGCGAATAATCTATTAAGCTGTTGGAGATGGAGGGGTTGAGTAGTTTTGCGGCAAATGTAAAAATCTGTCCCTAAGTACTTGGCGGATGACTCCACGCCATAGCTAGAGATGTCCACCTTCCTAGTGCAGATCTACAGTACTTCATAGGAGACATTGATACAACAGCTCCTCTGTAGGCGCTGAAGGGCTTAATTCAAAAAGGTAAACTTACATTTTTGTGCAAGTTTACGATTGTTTGCTATTCACAACTGTATTTCATGAGTAGTAGCTTTACGACTACTGAGTCTCTGCACATAAAAAGATAGGACTGCCTTATCTTTTGATGTGTTGAGACTCCACATATGTTTGTGAATAGCAAACAGTCGTGAACTTATATAAAGTGTACATTAACCTTTGTGAATTATGCCCTGTAAGTTTACTGAGTGGTTCCCATGTTTCCTGCAGCTGTACAGCAAACATTTTGTTCCGAAACCAGAGTGTGAATGTGGGAGTGTGTATATGAAAAACAAATTAGTAATTTCACACGGTGTAGGCATAGTTTTTAGGTCGAGCATGGCATCACTCAAGTGCTGCTTTTCCAACGTGTTGGTATCGATTTGGGCTTTTAACACAGCTCACCTCACGCCCGTCACTTTCACTCGTTCGTGGGCTTCCCTTTCAAAATCCTTTGATGACATTGTAAATGCTTTATGTTTGTCCCTCCTTGGGGCGGCTTTCTTACCATCTTGGGTACCAACCCTGTTACATGGATAATTGCACTTTTAATAATATGTTTGACTGTGAGCGAACTTGCTTTTCCTTTTGTGTCTCTCTTTCGCGCTCATGCTCATGGAGGCCATGGGGCTTTGAATCAGCTCGTTTTTCAACGCTGCTGGTGTCCAGAGTCTGAACCCCCATTTTGTTGCCCCCAGAAAGCTTCTGCAGATGGGTTCAGAAAACTTCTTGTTCAGTTTTCAATGGGGGTGTATCCTGTCTTGAGGCAATATTTTGTTGCATATGTTTTTCCGTGTCGACTCATTGCTTCCAATCGCTGTCACCCTAAGCCTAAAAATAAATCCCCCAGGTGGGTATGTGTAGAAATGTGCCTAAGATCTGCGTGTGAAGTTCGGCCAGAAAAATCTTGGCTTCTGGTCGTGATGAAAAAAGATTTCCAAGCATATCTTTGCATTTTCATATTGTTGGTTTTCATTTTGTGTTGCGATTTTTGAAACATTTAAGATACACATTAGTTTTCATGAAAAGTGTCAAGTCAGTCACAGGACTTCACACCCATCCATCAGTCAGACCGATTAAGCATTGGTTAATCATTCTTAATTCTTTAAGCATTTCTCTGCCCTAACACTGCCCTTGAGATTGGCCCCATGGGTGTAAGTCTCAGTAATGTCCCAAGGAGCTAGGCTTTACTCTGGGAGTGTCACTCACGATGATTCCCTGTGTGCTCTTTTACGTTTCTCTGCTGTGCTTGTGTAGGAGGCTGGCCTGGTTTGTAGTGGGTATCTAAGGTACTTACACCTTATACCAGGTCCAGTAATCCCTTGTTAGGGAAATGTAGGCAGTGTTCTAGCAGCTTAGGCTGTCTAGAGGTAGCTGTATCAGAGCAGCTTAAGCTGAACTAGGAGACATGCAAAGCTCCTCTAATACCACTATAGTTACACAGACAATAAAAGACAATACTCAGTGTTAACAAAAATAAAGGTAATATATTTTAGTGACACAAGGCCAAAAATATCTGAGAGGCAATACCTTCTGGAGGTAAGTATTATACACAAGATATACACTAGTAACCAAAATCAGGTAAGTAAACAGTCATAGAATAGTGCAAGCAGTAGAAAATAAAATAGATTGCAATGGGCCTAGGGGCAACACAAACCATATACCAAAATAGTGGAATGCGAATAACAAATTCCCCCCAGGCAAGTGTAGTGTGTAGAGGGACGCAGGGAGCATAAGAAAACAACAAAGGTAAGTAAGGTACCCCACCTCAGAGCCCAGGAAAACAGGAGTAAAGTACAGCAAGTTTCTCTCTTATCACTACAAGTTGTGATAAGAGATTTTGCAAGAACTAAGCAAGACTGCAATCAACAAACGGTGGACTCCTGGACCTGAAGACCTGTGGAGAGAGGAGACCAAGTCCAGAAGTCAAAGAAGAGTACAGGAAGGACAGGAGCCCCAGCCAGCCTAGAAGATGGTGCAAAAGTGGATTCTCCGGTAAGAAGAAGAGTACAGAAGAGCACCAAAGAAGATGACTGCAGGTTCCTGCATGGTGCATCGCTGGATTCTGCCAACAAGCCTTGGTTCACTCAAGTATGTTGTTTGCATCAAAATGGAGCTGCCTGGAGCCAGGAGGGACCTTGGGGTCTCAACTCAGACTGAGGAGACAGAGGGGGCTCTCAGCACTTCAGAGAACATGGGGACAAAGAAGATGCAAAGTCCGGTCATCGCAGCACAACAAAGGAAGGTCCCACTCCGCCGGAGAACAACTCACCGAGTTGTACGTCGCAGGATGGAGTGCTGGGGACCTGGGCTACACTGTGCACAAAGGATTCTTAGAAGAAGTGCAAAGAAGCCCAAGGAGCTGGAAAAGACTCTGTGCACAGGGGTACTGTTGCAGCATAGGGAGGCAAGCTCTTACCTCCACCAAATTTTGACAGCTGGACCTTAGGACAGTCTGGGTCATGTCGGTCCACCACATGTGTACCAGGGAGTAAGCTCATCATCAGGAGAGGAGTCCCTGAGTACCAGTCGTCGTCGCAGAAGGGTGCCTGCAGAAGCAGGGAAGTGACTCCGTCACTCCACAGGAAATTCCTTCAGTTCTTCTGGTGCAGGATGAAGACAGGCAGTCCTCAGAGCATGCACACCTTGGAAACAGCTGCAAATGCTGGCTGGAGCTGAAGTTGCAGGTCACAGGTTTCATCCTGGATACTTTGTTGCAGTTACAGCAGTTCCTAGAGCAGTCTGAGGTTGAGCCGATGGTCAGAAGCTGAAGCAGAGGATGCAGGGGATTCCTGGAGGAGTCTTGCAAGCTGAATCTGAGAGACACCCAGAGGAAAGACCCTAAATAGCCCTGAGAGGGGGAATGGCTACCTAACCACTAATGCATCTATCAGGCGGGGTCTCTGACATCACCTGCTGGCACTGGCCACTCATTGGTCTCCGGAGTTTCCCAACACCTTGGAATCCAAGATGTCTAATGCCAGAGACACAATATAGGAACTCTGGGCACCACCCCTGGGGTGGTAATGGACAGGGGAGTGGTCACTCCCCTTTCCTTTGTCCAGCTTCATGCCAGAGCAGGGACCGGGCGTCCCTGAACTGGTGTAGACTGGCTTATGCAGAGAGGGCACCATATGTGCCCTTCAAAGCATTTCCAGAGGCTCTGGGAGGCTACCCCTTCCAAGCCTGTAACACCTATTTCCAAAGGGAGAGAGTGTAACATCCTCCCCCCAAAGGAAATGCATAGTTCTGCCTTCCTGGGATTGAGCTGCTCAGTCCCCAGGAGGGCAGAAACCTGTCTGTGATATAGCAGCAGCTGGGGATGCAGTTGAAATCTAAGAGAGCTGGTTTGGGGGACAATTCCATGATCTTAGACACCTCACATGGCCATATTCAGAGTTACCATTGTGAAGCAACATATATGTATTGACATATATGTAGTGCACTCGTGTAAAGGTAACCCTGCACTCGCAAAGTCTGGGGAACTGGCCCTGGACAATGTGGGGGCACCTTTGCTAATGCAAGGGTGCCCTCACACACAGTAACTTTGCATCTAGCCTTCAGTAAATGAAGGTTAGACATATAGGTGACTTATAAGTTACTTAATAGCAGTGAAAACGGCTGTGAAAAGTGTATTTCACTCAGGCTGCATTCCTGAAGAAAGGTTTGTCTGAGTTCTTTATGGGTGGCAAAAGAAATTCTGCAGCCCATAAGGATCTCCTGGAACCACAATGCCCTGGGTACCTAGGTACTATATACTAGGGACTTATAAAGGGGGTCCAGTGTGCCAACTGGAATTGGAATATGGAGTCACTAAACTATAGTGACAAATTTGGTAAGTATAGAGAACATAAGCACTGAAGTTCTGGTTAGCAGAACTTCAGTGACACAGTTGAGCATACTGACAACACACACATAGGCCACAAACTATGAGCGCTGGGGTCCTGACTAGCAGGATCCCAGTGAGACAGGCAAAACATACTGACAAACACTGACAAACAGGCCACAAATGGGGGTAACCATGCTAGAAAGAGGCTACTTTCTCTCAGCTTGTGAACAATAGAGGGCCGTGACAGTGTTAATGTTGTTGAGGGATCTTACTGGGGGAATCTCATCCCGTATTCCACTGGTGAATGAATGTCTGTGTGTGAGCACCAAGGGACATGAGGAGCTGAGGTTTTTCCCACTTTGAGTGCACAGAGCGAGCTCCATGTAAGGTGGTTTGCAGCACTTTGGCACTGCCCCTAAGGTGCCCTGAGCTCACTTAAAGCATCCAGAGGACCCTCTTGTGAGAAGCGTTCTATACATAGAGTGACCAGAAATTTAAAACCAAAAACCAGGACATTTCACAAAAATAGAAGAATGACTGCAAGATTACTTCAGCCGAGAGCACAGAATGACTACGCTCATCAGCATAGAATTACATCAGCACCTTGCCGCCAAAACGTTGAACACTCTTCCCACCCACCTGCGCCAGACCAAAGACCTCCTTACCTTCAGGAAACTTCTCAAGACCTGGCTGTTCGAGCAGTAGCAGCACCTCTCCACCCTCTTCCCCATCTCCCCTCCTCAGCGCCTCGAGACCCTCAAGGGTGAGTAGTGTGCGTCACAAATTCCTGATTGATTGCTTAACAGAAGAGGCACTAAGAATATGAATAAAATGCGATTTTTAAAGCCAGTGTAATACTTGTTAATTAAACTCCTTTATGGTAACACTAGCTAACTATCCCTGCTTTGGAAAACCAAGAAACAATCCTCCCACCATTTTCTGGTGCCCCTCTCTAAAAACCGGCACTTTCCCGAAATCTGCCAGGACAGCTGGTGATAAACCGGGACAGTCCCGGCAAATCCAGGACACCTGGTCACCCCACTTATACATGAATACACACATGCAGTGTGCACATTTGTCGTTTTACTCCTTTTCTAATTTACTCCTGATTAGTACATGTTCTCCACTTTTTAAGGGGCAGATTATGACCTTTTCAAGAATTACGCACCGGTGTTCCCACACTTGGCTGCATCAATATCAGCAATTCTCAAGTGCAGGAATACTGGAAAATTAAAAGATAACACCTAACACCCACTGTTTCCACACTGCTTCCCGGCTGGTCTAGAGAGCTCTTGAGTAATCGAGTTGGTCTACGTAAACTGGGGTTGTACATATCTGATCTAGAGAGCTATTGATTAATGGTGTTGGCCCTACATATGGTCATGCACACATGACATTGGGGGCTATATCAATGGAGTTATACCTCGTGTACTAGGGCTGTACAGCACATGATCCACAGAGCTATTGATCTATAAATTGGGCAAAAAAATCCTCTCTGCTGTTGGAGTTTGTGCAGTTTTGCCCACTCCACATTTCACTTGGAGCGCGGAGTTCCAGCAAAACTTCGACAACCGCCATGTGATGGAGCTTTTTCTTGCATGTGACTCGTCGATGTTAAGTTGGCGAGTGAAAATGTGCATCCCCTAGTGTGATTTTCAGGGGCTAGAATGCCTCCCAACAAGATTTCTCAACAAGGGTGGTAACGGCAGGTCGTGACCATTCATGTTGAGAAAGCTACTGCTCAAGAAGGAAATCTGCTCAAACGGCAGAAAGAAGCCGAGCCCTCTGGCACACTGCGTGGCACCGTTATCTGCGCTGATTTTACCGCACGAAAGAAGCTCCTAGTGCTAATAATCAGCACAAGCAGTGCAACTTGCCCGAATTCCGTCCGCTTTGACACCTCCGCTCAAAATCGCAGAGTTTTTATGTAACTCTGTGAGTCCTGCCCACCCCTGATCTAGAGAGCCTTTTGATCATTGGTATTGGTCTTCGTGGTCTAGCGTTCTACACACCTGATCAAGAAATCTCTTGATTAATAGAGTTGGTCCTCGAGGTTTAGGGTTCGTGAGAACCATTGATCAATGTAGCTGGTCCTCATGGACTAACGCTCTACACACCTGATCCATCCAGTTGTTCCTCACTCAGAATGAATGTACACAGCTAATATAGAGAGTTTTAGAATAATGAAGTTGCTTTTCATTGACTGGATCTGTACTCACCAGCTCAAAAGAGCTATCAGTTAATGGAGTTGGTTCTCTTGGACTAGAGTTGTACAAACCCGGTACACATCTGATCTAGAGAGATACTGATTGATGCAGTTGGTCCTTGTGGGCTAGAGAGCTTTTGGGTAATGGAGCTTGAATGAGCAAATGTTGAATCCCAGCACTCTGCTGGTAATGTCTGTATCTGTGACAAAATCATTATTGACTTATCAAGGGCCTATTCTATGTATCTTCACTGCTTACTCTATAAAATGTTAAGTTCTCCATGTAATCAAGCCATCTGTCTTCAAATTTTAGTTTAATGTAAAATGCTCAGGGGCACCATCGATAGAGTGGCAGTGTAAAAATGTAAAGTAAATAAATAAATATGTAAATGTTTAGATTCTTGCAGAGACATTGGAGACATTACAGTGATGTACTGATGAGATGTGTGGAAGTTTCCTTGTGTAGGGGTTTTGACTGGTTGTATTGGTTAATGCTGGCTTCAAGAAGTTTACCTCAACCACCTCTAAGTCTGAGTAGTATTTTGAAGATGTTTTAGAGGTTTAGAGTTGCCCTCCAAACTACAAATCGAAATCATTGTTTCACATAGTGCAATACATTAATTAGTCGGCCCCTGAGAAAACACCTAGGGGCATATTTATTCTTTTTGATGCAAAACTGCACTGCAGTTTTACTTCAAAAAGTTAAGCACTGGCTTGCTCCATTCCTGAGCGCCAGCCAGCACATATTTACAGAATGGTGCAAGCCAGTGCAAAGGGTGGGCTAGCGTAAAAGAAAATGATGTTAACCGGGTGGGGGTGGCGGTACAGGAGAAGGGGGTTTTGCACCAAAAAATGACATTAGGCTGGTTACAGGCAAAATAAATGCCTCTAACCACCCTAGCATCATTTTCTGATGCAAAACCATCCATACCACATGACTCCTGTCTTAGAAAAGACAGGAGTCATGGCCACCACCCTAGTGGCCAGCACAGCGGACCAGTGTCCCCTGAGCATGACCATTGCAACCTGTGCCATGCAGGGGGCCCCAAGTTGGGCCCCGATGGCACTTTAATAAAACAGAAAATACTTACCTATACTTACCCCACTTACCTTAGATGGGGTTCCCCATCCTCCAGTGTCCCTCTGGTGTGGTTGGGGGTGTTCCTGGTGCTTGAGGAGGCCACCTGTGGACCCATTCCATGGTGTTTTCCATGGAAATTGGTCCACAGGTCCCCTAAAGCCTGGTCTGACCCAGGTGTTAAATAACGCTTTGCACCACTATTTAACCCCTCCTCTCACCTGTACATCATTTTAGTACGGGGGATAAACATGGAGCTATGGGGTTAGCACCATTTTTTACATGGGAACGCCTACCTTGAATCTCATTGGCGCGAGGAAGGTTCACGCATCTAAAAAATGGTGCAAACTCCAATATTTTGACTTTATACGTGTTTAACGTCAAAATATAAATATGGAGTATAAATATGCCCCCTAGTGCTCAATTTTGTAAAAATCATTCCCTCCTTCTTTCACCACCCTACCCTCAGTGGGTGTTTAGTTCAGTCTTGTAGGTTCTTTTTAATCCCTGCTTTCTCACTTTCTCATTGTTTTCCTGGCTTTCTCTTCTCTTCCTAATTCTTTCTCCCTTTCTGATTCTCCCTTGGAAGAAAAAGAGAGATTGCATTTAGCAAAACATCATTCCTCCTCCATAGACCAAACTATGTACCCAAAACCCGGGAGAATTGTGCACCCACATGACTACAACCAAGGCCACTGGAATTATGTCATTCTGTGGCTCCAGCTTTTTACATAGTTATGGATTTACCACCTAAAACAACATCTGCTGCATAATCTGAAGATTTTAACAACAAATATGTTTCTAGCTCAAACAGATCAAAAGTTACTAAAAATGTAGCAACATGTTTGTTCACACTGGAAGGACCTTCGCAAAGGTTAACTGCTCAAATTTAAGTTGCTGATTTTTGTCTTTAGGTCGAGCGCGCATTGCTCGGGCGTATTGTAATTTATCTGTGGGCTTTAAACCACGCCCATCGCACACCCATCACTATCACTTGTTCATGGGCCTGCATTTCAAAAATCCTTTAGCATCATTGATAAATGCTGTATGTTTGTCCCTCCTTCGGGCAGTTTTGTTACCGCCTTGGCCATTGACCCTGTTACATAGGTCGATGGCCAAGGCGGTACTTCTTTTCCCTTTAGCGTCTCTCCCTCGCACTCACCCTCATGGTGGCCGTGGCACTTTGAATCGGCTTGCTTATGTCAACTTTTTTACTTTTCATTTTCAATTTATGTGGCAAGAAAAGTCCAGTTAGGAATTTACAATGCTAATAGATCTAACTGGAGCAAACACAAGACCCATTGCATTGCAAATGCTTGTTATTTTTTATGATTGGAACTACTAGGATTTTCCTGATGGTCTCAAGTAGGGAAGAAGGTAAGTCAGAATGTCTGCCATAAATAAGTTTGATAGTTTGAGGTAATATGCCCAATATTTGGTGGACCATCCGTCTAAGGCAATGGTTTCCAACCTGTGGTCCGTGGCCCCTCAGGGGTCCGTGACACATTCCCAGGATGTCCGCAGAGACCTGGGCCGGCAGAAAAGCACTTCTCCAGCTGAGGCCCCTCCAAACGTGCATGTTTTTATATTTATTACTTCCTTTGTGCAGCAAAAATAAAAGCATCAAGATAACTCTGGTGATTAATGTACCTGCTGGAGAGAGGTGGGAGATGTGCCTAGTGACAGTTTAGACTTATCTAAGGTAGCACAGATGGTTAATATGCCTGCTGCGAAGAACGTGTAGCATGCAATGATCAGTATTTTATGTGCATAGTACAGTGGGTTACTGCTTTTGCTACTGTGCAGTTCACAAGTTACAATCATAATCTAGCACAGTGAGCTATGAAATCCCATAAAAGAGCTGCATGCAAACTGCATTGCACAAATTAGAAGGTTATGTTTTTTCCCAGTCTTTCATTTTCCTTATGCTGCTAAAAAGGTTTGCTTGCGTAGAAATACATTCTTGTTATTAAAGTCAACACTAACCACAGTGTTATGTTCTGAATCCTGAGTTTGTGTTTCTCCAGATCAAGCACTCTTAGAAAATGCCTACCAGCGTGGATGACATGTACAGACTATACCTTGTAGCACCCTATAAAGTGCTCCAACACCCTACATTGGTATGAGAGGTGCTATCAAACAATTGATTGACCTGTGACAGGGGCTATGGAGAAATGAGAGGCCCTTATGGATTTACTTCCTTTTCTAACCACATATTTGTGTAAAAAAAGCTTCCTCAGATCTTATGTACTTAAAAAATAAAAAAACGGAAATAGCTTGGAAAATGTCGAATCTGACCTGAGGATTCAGCTTTCCTAAATAAAACCAAACATTGAAAAGTTAGTCGACGATATGCAGCTTCAGCCTTGCCATTATAATTTGTGCATGTTTTTTTCAATACAAAGTAATTATATCTTTAGTAATTCAAGTATTTTTTTGGTGTGTACTTGTTGGTTTATTTATTGTGAATTATTTAATGTGTGAAATGTAAATAGTACACATTGCTTGGGGGTCCCCAGCTTCCAGTAGTGATTCAGTGAGAGTCCTCAGGAGTGAAAAGGCTGAGAATCACTGGTGTAAGGTTTCAACTGGTGGAGTCAGAGAGGGCACCACCAGAGGAAACCTGATCTTTCACTTGAAAAATAGAGCGGGTAAACCTACAGTCTGCTTCAAAGTGTGCCATGTCCACTAAACTCTAAAAAAAACTCTCATGTCTCTTTCATACCATTGATACCTGGTAATATTCAATGCTCCCACTTAACAGCCAGGTCATTAACAAATTAGGGCCGGAGTTTTCACTCCTAAACTCACTTTCACGGGTAAGTCTGGTGCCCAAGAAACAATTCTATGCTTAGATTGGCAAAAAAGTGAATCAAAGTCATTTTTTAAGTGCCAATCAACTCTTCTTTAATGGTTTCTGTAGTATGGCTGATCAATGAAACTGGACAATACTCCATGCATAATTGGTATTTCTTAAAGGTGTATTTTATTTTTGTCTCAGTATAGCTCAGCATCAATCTCATTTTGTACAATCGTAATGCTATGGAGGGACATGCCCTCTGAGAGACAGCAGTTTAAGTTTTCCGATAGTAAGTGTAAACAAGTTCAATTACCTGATGTATGCAATGCCCTGTAGGTGTAAAACTCCTTAAAATCAGTGTTAAGTGAATTATGTAGCTCGCAGTACTTACCAATATAGGTTACTCTATTTGCTTTTCTACTGGTGGGTCCAGAAAGAAATAGGTCATTTTGCAGGTAGGAATCCTTATGAATGCATTTGTCATGCGGGGTAACACATCTATTTATTTTGTGATCATTTGGGTTTGAGTTTCTTGCTATTATAGCCTTAATTTCATGGATACTTTGATTGCACACCTTCTGGCTGTACTTGATAGCATGCTGCTAAAAAAAGAAAAACAAAACTATCTAATAAAATGTAGCAATATAATGCATGCATGTTCTTTTTGTTTCTAATGAAGGTGCCTAGAACATTTGTTACTGTTTCTGCTGGGCAGTCCACCTTCCTGGAGTGTCATTATGCTACCTTGTAGGGGATGGGTGGATAATACAATAATTTTACAGTTTTCATTAAAATAATAAAACATATCTTCCGGTTCACCTGTGTTAGATATTACTTGTTTTCTACTGTGCTTTAAGAAACTAGTGTTTCCCTTTATCTGTCATGTTGATTGGTGGTACAAGAGTAGATAAAGTGCAAGTGCATTACTATGATGCATGGGACATTACAAGGATAAATGGAACCCTAAGATGTGGATTTTACAGAAAGGGTGCTGTGTTGCCAACCAGGCCCACCTCCATTAATACCACCATCTTTTCCGATCTCATCAAGCATCTAGGGTCTCTTTGAGCCATCTAGGGCACTATTCCTCTTGGAGAAAAAACAATTTTTTAGGTATGGCTAGAGACAGTATTATTCGGGTCTAATGTTCATATGATAAAGGAAAAACACAATGAGGGGTTTTGGGGCAATCTGCAATTTTGGTACTGTTTGGTTCTTCCACCTTCATCCATTTGTTTGTTGTATTGTCATTCCTCTTTTGGATTAGAATACAGAATACTGTTGAGCTTTTGATGGCGACAGAGAATAGATAATATGAACAAAAACTACAGTGGATATCACCGAAATAGATCGATCCCTGGACTCCATTCAATACTATGAGTAATCCCCTCATCTAAAATGGCAGATACATCAATATGTTGACAGGCAGCTGCCATCTTAGATGAGGGAGGTTTGCTGACAATTCAATGTGGTTTGAGGACTGTACCATTTGAGATTACTGTCCGGGATCCGAGTGGCAGCTAGGGCCCATTGCTGCCACCAATTGTCATGGTATAGCACAGAGCACCAAAAGCGCAGGTCCTGCAGGCACCCACCAGGGCCTTTATTGCCTCTGATCTGAGAGCTTGAATGACACCAGAGCACCCACTTGCTCAACAGGTACTTTGCGGTACACAAAAATCGGTGCTAGCCAGTCTGAAGGAAAGCAGCAGTAAGACGAGCCCAAAGTAAGCTGGTGAGATTGGAAATATAAGTGTTCTTCATTGTTCTTAAAATATAGCTTGTAACTTTAAATGAGTTAGAGATTTTTAATAGTGAATTATAGTGTTGTGGGGGGTTGTTGGGTTTGTAGAGGGATTGGGTGGGAAGTTAATTAGGTAATAATCAATTAAGAATTATTTAATACATGTTGTTTAAATATATGATTGACAGTTATTATGTATTTTATGTAATGCTGATTTATTTTCATTGTATGTTATTTAGGTTTGTAGGGATATAGGTTGGGAAGTTAAGTAATAATTAATTAACAATTAATCATTAGTTATTCATTAACTTTTTAAAGGCTTTTTAATTATGTAATTTATGGAGTACTTATTTATTTTACATAAATTTTAGTTGCAGGCTGCTAGGTGTGTATGGGTAAAGGGTCAGAAGTTAATTAAGTAATAATAGAATGTATTCTTAATTATAACAAATTATTTAACTGATTTTCAATTATAAATATGGGATACCGATTTATTTTACTTATATTTTAGTTGCATGATGCTAGGTTTGTAGAAGTATAGCGTGGGAAGTTGATTAAGTAATATTAATCAACAATTAATTATTAATTGTTAATTAGGTATTTAATTTATTTTAAGTAAGTAAGTTATTGAATAGTTATTTTTAGCAATATTTTAGGTGTGGGCTGCTAGAATTGTAGCAGTACAGAGCGGGAAGTTAATAAATGGATAAAAGGTTTTGATTAGCTGATCATTTTTTTGTTCAACAGTAATTATGTATATTTATTAATTGTTTTTAGTTTTTTAATACAGATATATATATTTTATGTTAATGATTTTTTTAGTGAGAGTTTAATATTTTTTCTATGTCTGTGGAGTTATTCATATATGTAATAATGTATTTGAAGTGAAGTGTTTTCCTTACTCTTACTGAGACTGCATTAAAAATAGTAAAATTAGCCTCTTCGCAGTTCAACACTTTCTCTACAGTGCGGCTGTATGGAGTGGAAATAGTAAACTTCACCCATCCGAAATCCAATATTTTTACCTACTGTTGCAGAGACTGGAGTGGAAATAGTAAACATAACTTCTTCAAGTCCAACACTTTTGATAATGTTGCACTGTCTGGCATGGTAATAATAAATTCACCCCTCTGCACTGTCATTGACCTTTCCAAAGAGTTCATGAAAGAGCTGAAATTGGATTCTAATATCAAAGCTGTTCTGAACAGGGGCCCCCAAAATACATTCGATCCAGAGCTCCCAAAATCGTTAAGATGCCCATGCCCTCCGAACTCCAATGATTTCCCTACAGTTACAGAGATTAGAGTGGGAATACTAAATGTTGCCTCTTCGAAGTCCAGTACTTTCATTACTGTTCGGCTGTTTAGACTAGGAATGGAAAATTTCAGCCCTCCCAAGAACAGCGCTTTCCCTACTGTCACACTGACTAGAGCAAGAATATTAAATCTAACTCCTCGGAAGTCAAACACTTTCTCTACTGTTGCATAAACTAGAGTGGGAATGGTATACTTAATATTTTTAGAGTCCAATAGTTTTCATAATATCGGTTAAACAGAGCTCATAGTATTAATTGTTTTATTTGGTTATATGGTATATTATATTATTTTTATTATTTGTTTTAAATTTATTTTAATGTTTAGGGTATATTTTGTTAATTTTTTTTGCATTTTTAATATTTTTGTCATTGTTTGATTTTTTTAATTGTTTACATTTTTATGGATTTGTTATGCATGACATATATATTTATATCTCATCCACAACTTTATATATATATATATATATATATATATATATATATATATATATCTATACATATATATATAATTTTCCAAAAAACTGTGAAAACCAGTAAAGCACCAAAAGGCTGCACAATATCCAAGAGCTCGTAGAAAATAGAGAATGAGCACAATTCAAAAAGTCATTCATGTGAAAAAATCGTCAGCTCCATTTATTGAAAAAGGTTCATAAAGGCAAACAAAAATAGAAAAAAGGCACTTCAAAAATGCATATAATAATAATCAATTATGTGCCCAAACCGAACAACACACACACGCTGCCCCAGCCAAATGTCTACGCATTTCGGCAAAAGCCTTCAACTGGACATATTATATTAATATTCTAAATGTATTGCTACCAATACCAATATGTAAATTTGTATTTTCATATTAATATATTTAAATAATAAAACATTACTATAATGTAAGATAAATATTTTTATTAATTATGTTACACTGTGTATATCTATAGTTATATAAATACAAACACATATATATGTGTTTACGTAAGTATATATTTATATATAGTGCTAAATATTAGTGGAATACATTTAATTTACATTATATTCAATTAATATATTAAAGCATTTAACATTTATTTCTTGAAATGTTATTTATGTTTTAAAAGAAAATCATTATTTTTAGATGAAATGACTGTCAACACTATTTTTTCCATTACTTTTGTAGTTATCATTATAAGTATTGGAGCACTATATTGTGGTAAACAATATTTATGACACAATATTTTTGTCAACAATATTGTTTACCACAATATTGTGTCAGTATTTTTTACCACAATATTGTGTCAGTGATTCCTAAGATAAGGCATTACTGCTTTCTTTCCCAGTACTGGTGTACAGACAGACTTCTTGTGTCATGCATACATCTTTTATCAATATGCAAATAATGTCTAGAATGGCTGTTTTACAGGAGGGATATGATTGCAGTACAAAATACAACTCTAGACTACCTGTAAAACTTTTCACACATTGGATGTGCTATTAAAGGCAGGTCTGCCTTTTGTTGTTGCTGACCTGCATGTGGTTCTGAAAGGGTATTAAGACAGCAGTTAGTCCAAAAGAACTTTATTCACTGTTTTTACATAGCATAAAAGTACAATACAGAATAAATAATATTATACAAATCTACTACTAAAACGTTTACAAACCAGCTCGAAGTCACAGACAACAAAATTTCTTACCCAACAGAATCACCTTATACACAGTAAAAGCCCCCTTTAATACTCTGTGAGCCAAATTTGAGTCTGGTATGAGTGAGCATACAAATAAATAGGATATATACAAATATAAAGGTACATGCAACAAAACCATAAAAGAAAGTAAATACAAAAGGAATAAAGAAAAAAAAATTACACAATTAATTTACAGCAATTTCCTCAATTTTATACATTGCCAAATAAAGGTAGCCTTCACATTTCCAATGTCTTTAAAAAAAGAAAGGGCTAATCTACATCGCCTAAAATTGCCACCTTTTAAAAGGGGAACAGTAAAAGATTTTACTCGGGGTCGTATAAAACCAACAAAAGAGAATAAAATGTAAGCTAGATTGAGAGCATATGCCATCAAAGGGACAAGGGCCCAGCTCCTTCAGAGTATAGCACCCTTGCGGGCAAGCCAACATAAGCGGCAAGTAGTTTAAACGAAACCTTGAAAGCACAAAGTGATGCTGCAAATTTTGGATGCCCAACAAATAGGGTTGAAGGCCCATGAACAAGGGAGATTGGCTGTATAAAAATACTGCAGATTTGTTTTTATTTACCTCAGCTCTTACCCCCCTCACCTGCACCAAAAACACCTGTTTCAACTCTGCTTTGCTAAAAGAAAGACACAAGGTGAGCTGAATAACCTCCCTGATCCCATGGTTACCCCATGGATCCAAAGTAGATTTTACATACGAGATCCATGGTAACTTGTGGGCTGCATCCAGACTGAGGCAATCCTCTAACACCCGTTGGGTCGGCTTGGCAGATTCTCTTCTCAATATTGGGTGCCAAAGTCAAAGAAGGGCAAGTTGTATTCTATCATTAATATAACGGGATCCTATCTCATCATGACATATGCTTCTATGGCAACTTCGAGGGACCACCAGCAAAGTTTTTCAAAAAGGCATCCTCAGAACTCTGTATCTCATGAGTATCCCTCATTCCTCAAACCCCTGCCCCATACGTTGTAATGGCAACAGCTTTAGCTGCATAGATAATCAACAACTCATGGACAGATTTTATGCCAAGCTTTTTACTGAAATTGGACAGTCCCAGAGCTGACTTCTCCAACAAGGCTGCTCTGCTCCTTATCATCAGTGTACCTGTGAGCTTGGCATCAAAGAGGATGCCCAAATAGCAAAAAATTGAGCATCACTAATTCTGCTATTATTTACGATCAATTAAGGTTTTTTTTTTTACTTTCTTCTGCAAATCATGGTAAATGTTTTGCCTTCATTCGCCCTTAGACACAGCTCAGACATAAAGGTGGCATAGTCCTCTATGAGGCACAGCAGTGCATGTACAGTTCTTGTGACGAGCACTGCGTCATCTGCATAAAGCATACAGGGTAAACAAAACCCCACGTTTTGGTCCTCATTATGAGTTTGACGGTCTGACCGCAAGACCGCCATATTGGCAGCCATACAGACCAATGTATTACGAGTCACACAGGCAGGAGTGCCAAAACCCAGCCAAAAAAACAACACCGCCAGGGCTTTGGAAGGTGGGAAAGAGGTGGTCCTGCCACCATTACCGCCAGCCCATCAAACAACCACCAAATCTATTACGACTCACAAATCACAATAGCGGAAAACCAATGGCAGTGTGAACCGCAGTGGTCGGCGGTCAGCACAGTATAACACAACACCACAAAGGATAGTTCAAATTCCCTCGCCTCCACCCTCTATGTTCACATAATGGGAGGAGAGGGTCTTGGACATCCTGCATCCTGAGGGCTTGACAGGAATACCTGGGAGAGTTGAGACGGGTAAGTCACAACACAAAAGATTGTCACGAAAATGTATTGGCAATCATGCTCACTGATCACCTTTTGCCCCCTTAAAAGCCAACCTACTCACCCCCCACTCACCACCCCTGTCCAAATACCTCTGTTTGGCATCTCACATTTGCACTTAACTCAGCTGGGGTCACAGAATCTGTGTATGGCATGGGTAGTAAAGGGACTGACAGCACTACAACTCCCAGCAGGCACTCTTCCACTATTAAGGAAACCAGAACAGTGTAGCACAATGACAATTGCCTTGCATGTCAACTAAACAATGGGAAAAAAACACCTGAATGTTCGACAACTGTACAGTCTGTGGCAATGACAAAAATGCTATGAACATCTGCCAGTACAATTCCACTAACACACAGCTACAACTGTGTCCTCTGCTAAACTGTCCCTTCTACCTCCCATTAACTATTGAACTGTACGGGGGCATGGCCTGAACTGCAACAATGGCGGACGTGGAACGCTCTGCTCCGCTTAGTCCTGACAGACATCCTTTATGTATTGCCCCATCGGAGGTTGGAAACTGTCGCCGGCTGCAGGAGAGGAACAGGGTCACATTAGAGAGGCCTCCAGTGCTGGACGGCGGTGCAGGGAACGAGTTGCAAGAGGGTCGGGCTGCTGGGACCCTTAGACACATCTGGCGAGGTGGCGATTGCAGCTCGTGTACGCCCAGAAGGGGCAGCTGGGTCGCAGCGGACTCGCATGGCCAGGAGGGCATGGCGGTGCCCTGATGAGATGAGGAAGAGCAGCGGGGGACCATGCAACACGGCAGCACAAGTAGCCTCAAGGTCCCATGGTGGTGTATCGAGGGAGAGAGACAGTCACCTTGCTGATACAAGCAAGAGACGACGAAAAGCCAGAGAAGGGTGGAACATGCTGGGAGAGAGGTCAGCCCATACCATCCTGCACCTGCAGTTCACAGAAAAAGCACAGAGAGAGATGCCTCTGGGGCACTGGTTGGTCAGGCGTGCTGTGGTGGCACAACCCAGAGGACTCAGAGACACTGAGTACAGTGTGACCCTTGCACAGGAACCCTGGGATAAGGTAGGGCCCAGCTGGGCATCATACGGACCTGATAAATCCATGACATCATCGTCATGCAGCGTTTCCCCCGGGGGGCAATAGGCAGGACGGCTAACATTGGTGGCAACATGCCGCGTCTGCCCTCCCACACCCTTGGACGACATCTCGGAGGGGAGTGAGCGGAATATTGGGAAAGGGCACCACCAGCGACAACTCACCCCACGACACCAGACCCTCCATTGGACAGTTATGCCTCGGGGGAGGAAAGTGACTCTGAACGTGGCCACGGAGGCTCCAACAAGGCCCATCTTGACGGTATCACCTGTCGTACAGAATGACTACTAAAAGCTGGAACAGAGCTAAGTCACAGAGCGGTGCTGAGTGAGCGACATGGCCCAAATGGACACGGCGAACCCTGTTCAGCACTCCTTATAGGCCACACTGGACAAGATCCTGGGAGCCATAGAGGAATCTAAAACAACGCTTCAGCGGGAAATTGGCCAGGCATCTGCGGAACTGGGCCTGTTGAGAGCGGATCACCAGAAGCTAACGGACAGGGTCCAACGCACTGAAACCACGCTCATGGACTTAACCTCAGCTCACCTGGAGACTAAATCTACCATCTCACAGCTGACAGAACGTATACAACGACTGGAACCACGGACCGAAGATGCTGACGGTCGGAATTGAGGGAGCAACGCACGAGTTATCGGTCTCCCGGAGGGCGTTGAGGGCGCTGACATGGTGACCTTCCTGGAGAAATGGCTGAGGTCAGAGGTCGCCCTGGAGCAAGTCACTCCCTTCTTTGCGTTGGAAAGGGCACATCGGGTGCCGTCGAGACCGCTTGCTCTAGGCTGACGACCACGAGCAGTAGTGGCTAAGCTGTTGCATAGCAGGGATAGGGGCATACTGCTGCAATGAGCCAGAGAAGTCAGGCCCTTCCAAGTTGAAAATAGAACAGTAACCCTCTTCACAGACTTCACGGCAGAGGTACAGACCAGGGGAGCCTCCTATGCAGCGGTGAATCAGGCGCTAGGAGACGAGGGCATTCAGTACTCACTCCTGTTCCCAGCCAGGCTGAGAGTGATCATAGAGGGGCACACCACCTTCTTCCAAACCCCCGAGGAAGCAAGGGAGTGGTTGGAGTCACATAAAGCGGATGGGAACCCCCACACCAAAATGGGAATCGCGACACAGCGTGGATGCAGGAGAGCGAGGAGACAACGAAATAGGTCCCGACCGAGCACCGGACAGACCCCAGCACAGAATGCATCGGACAGAAGGGCAGCCCTAGAGGCAGTGGCATTGCTACGGAATGTAGACCTGACTGGCAATGCCAGTGAAGGGGACTCGGACTGCCATACACACTCAATGGACTCAGACTCACATCACTCTGATGAGGCTCCAAGAGTGACCCCCCAAACCACAGACAATCTCAGAAGATCTTGTCCCGGTGTCACCGACCCCATGATGAGGGTTCTTGATAGAATTTGGGGGCATGACGGCCACGGACACCCCCAGCTTCTCGGCAGCTATTACACAAATGGTGGGAACACTATGGTCCTCATTATGACATTGGCGGTAAATGTCACTTACTGCCATGCTGACTGCCGCCAACATACAGTACTTCTACACAAGTAAAGACAATACTCAGTGTTGTGTTACCAAGTATAAAGGTATTTATTTGGGTGACACAGTACCAAAAATACCTTAGAGACAATACTCCTTCTGGAGGTAAGTATTATACACAATATATACACTAGACACCAAAATTAGACAAGTAAATAGTCATAGAACAATGCAAACAGTAGGAAATCCGATAGAATGCAATAGGAGAAAATAGGTCTAGGGGCAACACAAACCATATACTAAAAAAGTGGAATGTGAATCATAAATTCCCCCTTAGACAAGTGTAGTGTGTGCAGAATCGCTGGGAGAGTAAGAATACAGTAAAGGTAAGTAAATTACACCACCCCAAAGCCCAGAAAAGCAGGAGTAAAATACTGCAAGTTTAATTAGGACACACTACACCTTGTTTTGGGGATTTTGCAGCAGCCAACCAAGTCTGCAAAGAACAACTGCTGGATTATTGGACCTGAAGACCTGCAAAGGAAGGGGACCAAGTCCAGAAGTCGAAAGAAGTTCCAGGAAGTACAGGAGCCCCTGCCAACCCAGAGGAGGGTGCAAAAGAAGAGTCCCTGGTTAGTAGAAGACTGCAGAAATGCACCCTAGGAAGATGCCAGCAGGTTCCTGCATGATGCAAAAGATGTCCCACGGCGTGAAGATTGATGCAGATGAGATTTTGTGTTGAAAGGCGCGAACAAGCCTTGACTATGACAAAAGTGCATTTTTTATCAAATTAGCAGAGCCTCAGTGACACAGTTAGACACTACACAGGCATACACATTAGGCCACAAATTATGAGCACTAGGGTCCTGGCTAGCAGGATCCCAGTGAGCCAGGCAAAACATACTGACATATAGGTTTATATCTATGAGCACTGGGTTCCTGGCTGGCAGGATCCAAGTGACACAGTAAAATCACACTGACACACACTCACAAACAGGCCAAAAGTGGGTGTAACCATGTTAGAAAGTGCTACTTTCTCACACGCATTACCCACAACCCTTTACCATTCCAAATAATTGCCACCAGAGAGAGACAGCAAGACCAGTCACACAACCAGAGCCACATACCACTCACGCACCTCACATCACACACCCCAACACATTATCCTACACACCCTCACCTACACACCTCACACAACAATCATGGCACCACAAAGATACCCCCGATTCTCTGAGGAGGAGCTAAGGGTCATGGTGGAGGAAATCATCAGGGTAGAGCCACAGCTATTTGGAGCACAGGTGCAGCAGATATCTAGAGCTAGGAAGATGGAGCTATGTCGGACAATCGTGGACAGGGTTAACGCTGTGGGACAGCACCCAAGAACTAGGGATGACTTCAGGAAGAGGTGGAACAACCCAAAGGGGAAGGTACGTTCCATTGCAGCAAGACACCAGCTCGCTGTGCAGAGGACTGGCGGAGGCACCCCACCTCCTCCCCCATAACTAACAACATGGGAGGAGTAAGTCTTGGCAATCATGCATCCTGAGGGCCTGGCTGGAGTAGGAGGAGGCCTGGACTCTGGTAAGTCAACTCTTTACTACTATCACCCCCCTACCTGCATGCCATCACATGCCCCCCCTCACTCCCATCACTCCACCACTTCCCACGTACCCCACATCACACCCCACTCATTCCAATGCCAAGCCCTTCATCACAACCAATGCATGGACAACACTCACAGCCCTGCATGAACACCTATCACCAAAGCATGCACACTATAGAGAATCAGCTAGCCCACCATATACCAACTTACACAAGTGAAAGTTGCCAGGGCAAATATAACCAAATAGGACAACCCACTGATGCACAATATGTCACACACAGAAACAATAACACATCATTTACATCCCCACAGGTATCCCAGCCAATGTCACCAGAGAAGAGGTGCCAGCACTATCCAGTCCCCCAACTGAAGAGGCCCACAGTGATGACAGCAACTCTGGTCGCCTGGATCTGGATGACCAATCTGGCCCATCAGGGACTTCTGGACAGTCGGTTACCCAGGCACAGTCACAGACAACCACAGAGCCTCCCCCATCTGGAAACACCACCACAGCACCCACCCAGTGTACCCATACCTCTGTCCCTAGGACACGTCAATCAGCAGTGTGTCCACCTCTACAGGGACCCCAGTGCACATCTCCTACCCATGATAATCAGGGACCTGGGGTCAGTGGCAGTGGGCACACGGCTCAGGGGACAGAGCACAGGACAACAGGGAAACTGGGAGGAGTGCTGTGTGCCAGGGGGAGGACAAGCCCAGGGAACCAACTCTTCAGGAGTCACTCACCGAGATCCTGGGAGCCTACCAACATTCCCAAGACACGATGGGCCAGATCCTGGACAATGTGCAGGAGAACAGGCGGCTGCAGGAGAGATAGTACCAGAGGATCAGGGAGAACTTAAAGGCCATCAACACCACCCTGGTCTCCATTGCAGGGGTGCTGGCAGACATGGCCAACATTATGAGGGAGGCAGTCTCACAACAGCGGGCCCCTGCCACTAGCCAGACATCTGAACTGCCTTCCACCTCCGCTGCCGCTACTGGACAGGAGTCCGCGCCACAGGACCAACAGGCTACCAGCACCCCACCCTATGCAGAAGGTGAACTACCCCGCAAACGTTCCCTGCAATCCAGGCAGAAGCCAGAGACTATTGCCAAGAACCCTTCCAGGAAATGAAACTCTCCTGAATGTCACCCTTGTGTCCCACTCTGTCACTCTGTCCACCTAGAGCTGCCATTGCTCCCCTTCCTATGTCCCCTTGGACAATGCACCCATGCCACAAATAGACTGGAACAATACCCTGGACTTTCCTCCATCATCACCCCATCCCATTACACTTGCCCCTCTTCTTCTTAGCACGTCAATAAACAAACTTTGAAAAAATACAAGTATGGAGTATGTTACATTTTTAAAGTATGCATTTGTTTAACCAGGTTCAAACATTGCAATTCAACTGTACAGTAATTGTTAACATAGGAAAGACCTGTAGTTTCCTTCAGTGATCACACCAGGAGCGATAGTGGGGCACCAACATCTGCAAAGGGAATTGCCAAAGGGTACAGTAAGTGGGCATAGAAGTTGAAAATAACAGCATGCCAGTTCCAAAGATAATCCTAAATAATGACAATGAAATGTGAAGTAACACTGTCTTACCTGTGTGTCATTGGAAGTATTGTTATATCACTGCTGTTCTGTTGTCCTCATCCTCATCCTCTGCCTTCTCATCCTCACTTCCCACAGGATCCACTGCTGCCACACAGCCATCTCCAGCCTCCTCCTCCGGAACAAAAGGCACATGGTGCCTCAAGGGAAGGTTGTGCAACATGCATGCTTGCCACGCTTATCGAGCAGACCTTCTTGGGTGAGTAGCACAGGGATCCACAGTTAGATGGAGGCACCTGCACCTGGCCTTCAGAAGGCCAAAGGTTCTTTTGATTATCCTTCTTGTTCGCCCATGTGCCTCATTGTAACGTTCTTCTGCCCTTGTAATGGCATTCCTCACAGGGGTCAGTAGCCATGATAGGTTGTGGTAACCTGAGTCACCTGCAAATATCGAGGGACAACATTAGGCCACACACTATCCCATATGGCCCACACCATACCCATACACCAACACCTACTGGGTGGGAACCAGGGCTCACCTATTAGCCACATCCTGTGCCTCTGTAGTTCGGCATTGACATTTGGGATGCTGCTCTTCCTCAGGATAAAGGCATCATGCACCAACAAAGGATACTTTACATTGACATGGGAGATGTACTGGTCCGCCAAGCACACTATCTGTACATTCATGGAATGGAAACTCTTATGATTTCTGAACACCTGTTCATTCTGGCGGGGGGACAAATGCAATATGAAATCAATCAATCGCCCCAATTATGTTGGGGTACATGTCCCATTGCATAGAGCCGTCACTGTGGCTAAATCCTCCACTTGGGGGAAAACAATGTAGCTGCACATGGGTTTAATCAGGGCAGACAACAATCTGGTCAGCACTATTGAGAACATTGGCTGTGACATTCCTGCTGCCAAGCCCACTGTCACTTGGAAAGAACCAGTTGCCCAGAACTGGAGCACAGCTAGAACTTGCACAAGAGGTGGGATCCCAGTGGGGTGATGGATAGCAGATATCAGGTCAGGCTCCAATTGGGCACACAGCTCTGTGATTGTGGCCCTGTCAAGTCTATAGGTGAAGATGAAGTGCCATGTCCACCAGGGGTCTGTACATGGGGTATGTTTCCATCTCTTATTCATCCACAGCGGTAGCAGTCTAAGGGACAAAAGAGTGATGACTCAGTCACAAACTGAACATTGGAGCCACAACAGTACACGGAAAACGGCGGAAGCCCAGCTGGGGATGGCCTCCCAATGAGGAAAGGGTGCCCGTCAAACCCTGACCTCCCTGATGGCCTGCATACTGGCGGTGGCCTATCCTGAGCTGCATTGGTGCTTGAGGGCATCACAGCAGCCACAAGGGGGTGAGTACAGTTCCCATCATTACAACTTATGCATGGAAGGGTGGTATCCGGGTGAGGGATGTGTGTCAGTGGGTGCCCCTAGCCCAGGCCTGACATTGCAGAGTAGGTCCTATGGTGGCCAGGGTTTTGAAGTGATAATCCTGCTACCTAGCTCGTAGGCATCCACTACTGGTCAGGGCTGCGTGGGTCCCAGGTGTGCTGCATTTGGTGGTGTGTGCCCCTCCCCATGCAATGGTGGCTAGCAATATAACTGCAATGCAATGCATAGTGCGTAGGGCTGTTCCCTGTGTGTGAGAGTGGTGTGTACCCCAACGGTGGTGTTGGTGCAGACATTGACCAAGTGTATCCTTTGTATCTCCCCCCCATTTTGTTTTGTCACCCTGTCCTTATGTGCATTAGCATCATCTGGCAGAGGAGCAGAGGTACCAGCGACGAGGAGAGCTGCATCACACAGGACCCAGGAGGCAGAGTCCACCGACGCTGAGGGCACCAGTGGGACGGAGGGGGTGGGGAGCACCACGGTGGAGACTGGAGGGGACAGTTCGGACACAGATACCTCCTCCAATGGAAGTTCCCTGGTGGTGGCAGACACCTCTGTGACCACCCCAGCTCCAAGTACAGCTGCCACCCCTGTACCAGCACTGCCCTCACAGCAGCCCCTCATCGAGTTGCCCGTGCCCACTCACCCAGGAGGGTGGGCATCTTCTTCGCCCCAGGCACCTCAGGCCCTGCCCTAGTGAGCCCTGCTGCCCTGAGTGAGGAGGCTATTGACCTCCTGAGATCCATCTCTGTAGGGCAGTCAACCATTGTGAATGCCATCCAGGGGCTGGCAGCCCAGATGCAACAGACTAAAGCATTCCTGGAGGGCATTCACACTGGCTTGGTGGCCCAACAGAGATCAATCCAGGCTCTGGCCTCCTCTCTGATAGCAGCCATTGTCCCTGTTTCCACCCCCCCTCCAACTTCCTCTTCCCAATCCCATTCCCCTGAACCCCACCCTATCCCAAGCACACAGGCAGACGAGCATGCACACAAGACAACACACAAGAGTGGCATAGGCAAACACAAGCACCACACATCATCCCACAGGCACTCATACAAACACCATCCAGATGCAGACATACCAACATCCACTATTTCCACTGTGACCCCTCCTCCTCCTCCTCCTACACCTCCCTCCCATTTCCGTCTACACTCACAACTGCATGCACTACATCCTCATCCATTACCAGCATCACCACCACACCTAGCAGAACACACACCTCACTGGCAGACACCTCCACAACAGCCATGCACACATCCCCTGTGTCCTCTCCCACTGTGTCTGTCCCCCTTCCTAAAGTACACAAACGCAAGCACTCAGACACCCAACAGCCACCCACCTCACAACAGAATCCAGCCCATGCACCTGCACCCAAACTCAGCAGTCAGACACCTCCTACAACCACTCCCTCTTCCTCCACTCCCAAACCTTCTCCCTCTTCCTACCCCAATGTCTCTAAGAAGCTTTTCCTCTCCACCATTGACCTCTTCCCTACCCCCCCGTCCTTCACATCTGGGCAGGGTGGCAAAAACCCAGGCAAGCACCTCAGCCAACCAGTCCACGGGCCCAGTAGCCTCCACTCCCACTTGTGGGGGGAAAGGATCCAGGGCACATGTCCAGAGGGTGAAGGAGCCTGCACCAGGCAGCCTCAAGGAAAGGGTGCCAGCCCAAGCGGCTGCTGCCAGGAAGGGTAAGGAGCCAGCACCAGCAGGCAGGAAGGACAAGGGGCCTGGTGCAGGGACTCAGACAGAGACCCCACCACCAACTATGGGTGTACAGCCATCCGAGACTGCAAGAGATGGGCTGGAGCCTTCCCCCACAAGCACCAGCAGAACCACCACCACCACCAGTGGGCAGCCGTCCGAGGCTGTAGGGGATGGGCTGGAGCCTCCCCCCACAAGCAGCAGCAGCACCACCACCACCTGTGGGCAGCCATCAGAGGCTGCAGGGGATTGGCTGGAGCCTCCCCCCACAAGCATCAGCAGCACCACTACCACCACTGAGCAGCCGTCACCGCCGACAGACGGTTTGTAGTCCTGCCTCCATGGGCTGCTGTGCGGCCTACCCCCTGCAAATCCTGTGGGTATGACACCCACCTGAGAGACTGTGACCTTGCACTTCTCAGGATCAAGAGCACAGGGCACGATGCCCCCCTCCAAAACCAGTAGGTCAGACACCCACCAACCCCAGCCTCCCAGGATCAAGAGCACAGGGCACGATGCCCCTTCCAGAAGCAGTGGGTCAGACACCCACCAACCCCAGCCTTCCCAGGATCAAGAGCACAGGGCACAATGCCCCCTCCAAAACCAGTAGGTAAGACACCCACCTACCCCAGCGTCCCCAGGATCGAGGCACGATGTCCCCTCCAGAACCAGTGAGGTATTCACCCATGTGAGAGACTGTGACCTTGCACTCCCCAGGACAGAGCAATGGGCATGTTAGCCCCCTCCAGAGCATGTGGGCATGTCACCCATTTGAGGGACTGTGGCCTTGCGCTCCCCAGGACAGAGCAACGGGCATGTTGCCCCCTCCAGAACCTGTGGTCTTGTTTCATCTCCCGGCTGAGGTGCCCCCCATCCCCCGTCCCGCTGAGGTGCCTGCCTATTTTCCAACTGATGCCCCTGCAGTGTTCTCTCCGTGTTGATTCAGGTGACAAGTGGGGCCTTGGACTTTTACCTGTGGCCCTGTGGCCCACGCACACTGAGGACTGGGGAGTGTCCTTTGAACTGTACATTTGTATATACCAGTTACATTGCATTTTCTTATTTCTACTGTGTTAATCTTATTACACTCACTTTGGTACATTCCTGTTGTCCTTGCATTATTCATCCGAGGTACGGGGTATATATGTTTTATTACTGCAGCTGATTGTGTGCATGGTGTTGGGGGTGAGGGGGTGGGGTGTGTGTGTGTCACTCTCTTTTTCCTCCCCCCTCCCCTGTGTGCTAGGCAGCTGTACTCACCGTCGCTGTCTTCGCCGTCGTTGGTGTTCGTGGTGGAGCAGCACGTAGAAAATCATTGGGAAGACATGCAGCTCGGGCTCTATGGTGGCGTGGTTCTTCCCTGTGTCTCTAAAGGTGAGTCCTTTCCCTTCTGTGCAGTTTTTCCGCCAGGCTTTTGATGTCATTGGTACTGCCCCAGTAAAGGTGGTGGTTTCCTGTGTCTTAATACGGTGGGTGGAACATTGGCTTCCACCTGGCTGTAGGCTGCTACTACCGTGGTGGCTGTTATTTCCGCCCTAGCGGTCGGTGTGGTAAAGTGGCTGACTATCTGAGTTCTCACCACCATGGTCATAATTTGGTGGTACTTACCGCCAGCCTGTTGGTGGTATTACCGCTACTTTATCACTGACCGCCAGGCTTGCAATAAGGGCCTATATGACTTATTGTTATTGTTATGTTGGCTTTACATACATTGGGCAACTGACAGTTGCGGTGTTGCCCTGGGGATTGGGGGTCGGAGACTGATGTTGAATGTTTTTGCTGCTTGTAGGAGGTTAGATATTGTCGAATCAAGGATGACACTGGTAGCTGGGTACCGAGCAGAAGAGATGAGAGGCTGTTGCTATTGGAAGGGGTGGGTGTCCATTTCCGATTTCGACTCCTTCCAATGGCGGACTACAAACTAGTAACCTGGAACATCCGAGGGATGGGGACTATTATCAAGCGCCACAAGATCCTGGCATATTTAAAAAGAAGGAGGGTACACATAGGACTACTTCAAGAAACACATATTACTACTCGAGAGGTGGACAGGCTGCAAAGCAGAAGGAGAGGGCAGATATTTGCCACCACATACTCGGTATTTGCATGGGGTGCATTGATATGGGTGAGAGCTGGGGTCCTGTTTGAGGCCATGTCCATAGATGCCGTTCTGGAAGGTCGATGTGTACTGGTGGAAGGCAGATCACATGGTCGACATGTCGTACAGGGCTGTGTGCATGCCCCTAACCAGGAGCAGATCCCTTTCTTACAGACCCACTCGGGACGCTTAGCTAAACCATTGGGAGGACAGTTACTGCTTGGGGGGGACTTCAGCTGCGCACTGGATACTGTAATGGACCGTTCCCTTCCCCCCTTGCCTGAGGTGACAGCACACACGATGACAAAGGTGCTGAACGAGTGGGTAACACACTGGGGGCTGGAGGATGTCTGGCGGGTTCAGCACCCTCGGGATAAGGACTACTCATACTACTCAGGCCTCCACCAACTGCATAGTAGAATAGACCGGGTGCTGTGTACTGGAACTCTTATCCCCAAGATTGCTCACTTCGATTATCTGGGCCGAACCCTGCTGGACCACAGCCCGTTAATTACTATCTGGCACTGTGCCAGAGTTAGGGCCCTCATCTCGACGCAGAGACTTCAGCCGATGACATTAGAAGTCCAGGCGTATAGAGAAGCTCTTAGGTCCCACCTATTGGAGCACATTAGCATTAACAAAGGATCCACTGCATCAAAACACATAGAATGGGAGACCCTAAAAGTAGCGACAGAAAGCTACTGTATCGGACAATCGGTAGGGATCAGGCAAACCCTTGAGCTTGAATTAAACCGCTTGGAGAAGGAAATACATGACAGAGACAATGAACAGGGCGAGGATCAGGAGGCCTGGCAACGACTCCTTAAAACAAAAGAGTCATTCAATCAGACCCAGGAAAGGTTGCGCTTTCATAATTACCAGAAGTACCTGGCATCCTTGCATGCAGAGGAGGGTAGATCCTTCAGCCACACCTCCGAACTCCACTGGACTGACCATCACTGTGTCCATTTCACCTATAAGAAAACCACAGAGCAACACCGCATCCAGCTTCCTCCCCACCGCCGCTGGGGCAAAATCACCCAAGAACAACTGACCAACACCCTCGTCAACAACCTTCCACCCGACGCAATCGACCCGAGCACAGCCGCCATCAACCTCCATCAATGGATCCTCGACTGCGCCAACACCCTTGCCCCTCTCAAGAAACCCACCACCACCCAAGGAAAGAGAAAACCAGCCTGGTTCACAGACGATCTCACCACCTCCAAAAGCAACTGCCAGAAACTCAAAAAGAAATGGATCCAAGAACGCACACCCGACAACCTCGCCGCCCTCAAAAACGCCAACCGCGAACACCACCAACGGATCCGCACCGCCAAGCGCGCCCACTTCACCGAACGCATCAACAACAACGCCCACGACTGCAAAGAACTCTTCGGCATCGTGAAGGAACTCTCCAACCCGAAAGCCAACTCCAACGACATCCCGCCCTCCCAGAAACTCTGCGACGACCTCTCCACCTTCTTCCACCAGAAAATCACCACCATCCACGACAGCTTCATCACCGGTCCACCGCCAGACCCCACCCCCGACGTCTCCCCCCGCGACTGCCGCCTCACCGCCTGGACCCACGTGGACGAGGCAGAAACCATAGCAACCATGAACACCATCCACTCAGGCTCCCCCACGGACCCCTGCCCCCATCATGTTTTCAACTCAGCAAACGCCACCATCGCCCCCGAACTCCGCAAGATCATCAACCTCTCCTTCACTTCTGCCACCTTCCCGGACAGCTGGAAACACGCAGAAATCCAACCCCTCCTCAAAAAACCCAAGGCTGACCCCAACGACCTCAAAAACTTCCGTCCGATCTCTCTCCTCCCTTTTCCAGCGAAAGTCATCGAGAAGATCGTCAACACTCAGCTCACCCACTTCCTCAAAGACAATTCCATCCTGGACCCCTCACAATCCGGATTCCGACGAAACCACAGCACTGAGACCGCCCTCCTCGCCGCCACAGATGACATCAGACATCAAATGGACAACGGCGAAACCTCAGCCCTCATCCTCCTCGACCTATCAGCCGCTTTTGACACCGTCTGCCACCGCACCCTACTGACCCGCCTCCAGGAAGCCGGCATCCAAGATAAAGCCCTCCACTGGATCTCATCCTTCCTCTCCGACAGAACGCAGAGAGTCCGTCTCTCCCCTTTCCGCTCCAAAGCCACCAACCTCATCTGCGGCGTCCCCCAAGGATCCTCCCTCAGCCCCACGTTGTTCAACATCTACATGGCCCCCCTCGCTCAACTGGCCCGCCAACATCATCTCAGCATCATCTCCTACGCCGACGATACCCAGCTCGTCCTCTCCCTGACCAAAGACCCGCTCACCGCCAAAACAAACCTCCACGAGGGACTAAAATCCATCGCCGATTGGATGAACAACAGTCGCCTGAAACTCAACTCCGACAAGACGGAAGTCCTCATCCTCGGACGCACTCCCTCGGCCTGGAACGACTCATGGTGGCCCTCCGTCCTCGGACCCCCACCCACCCCTGCCAGCCACGCAAGAAACCTCGGCTTCATCCTGGACTCCGCCCTCACCATGTCCAAACAGGTCAGCGCCGTCTCCTCCTCCTGTTTCAACACCCTCCGAATGCTCCGCAGAATTTTCAAGTGGATTCCAACAGAAACCAGAAAGACGGTGACCCAGGCCCTTGTCAGCAGCAGACTTGACTACGGCAACGCACTCTACACAGGGATCCCAACCAAAGACATCAAACGCCTCCAACGTATCCAAAATGCCTCCGCCCGACTGATCCTCAACATACCCCGCCGAAGTCACATCTCCCCTCACCTAAAGGAACTCCACTGGCTCCCGGTAGACAAGAGGATCACCTTCAAACTCCTGACCCACGCTCACAAGGCACTTCACAACACCGGACCCTCCTACCTCAACACCAGACTTCACTTCTACACCCCAACACGTCAACTCCGATCCGCCAACCTCGCCCTCGCCATCGTACCCCGAATCCAGCGCAAGACATCCGGCGGCAGATCCTTCTCCTTCCTCGCCGCCAAGACCTGGAACTCTCTCCCCACATCCCTTCGCCAGACCCAGGACCTCCTCGCATTCAGAAGGCTCCTCAAGACCTGGCTCTTCGACCGATAAACCAGCAGCGCTCCTCTCCCCCCCCCCCCCCTCAGCGCCTCGAAACCCTGACGGGTACATAGCGCGCTTTATAAATACTATGATTGATTGATTGATTGATCCGGCAGAATATTAGCATGGCTGGTACGCTCTGGTAGGGAGGGTACCCCGATCACGAGTGTCCGTGGGACAGATGGGGGCCATGTGCATGCACCATCAGATTTCAGCAAAGCATTTAAAATGTACTACATGTCCCTCTATAGACAGCCTGAGGAAGACCTACCACAGTCACTGGGGCATCACTGACAGTCTCTCCCACTGAGAAGTCTAGCACCCCCTGGGTGTACCAATGACTTTGGAAGAGGTAAAGACCGCTATTTCACAATTGGCAGTGGGCAAAATGCCAGGCTGGAGTTTTTACAAAACATATGCAGATATCCTTGCACAAACATTGGTTGAGCTTTACACAGAGGCATTTGAAAGGGGCATACTCCCTGCGACGTTGAGGGAGGCACTGGTGGTCCCCCTACCGAAGACCAAATCTCGTGAGGCCTCAGTGACTGATTTCAGACCCTGGTCCACGTTAAATTGCGATTTCAAGATCCTGAGTAAGGGCCTGGCTAACGGGCTGCCCCTGCATGTTCCCAACCTCATACACGAGGACCAGAATGTTTTCATACCTGCGCGCAACACCTCCCTGAATCTTAGATAACTTTTTTCATTTTTACACGTACCACACGACGAGCGACACCCCGGTGCTGTGCTCCTGTCAGTGGACCTTGAGAAGGCGTTCAACTCACTAAGATGGGTTAATCTGCGGACAGTAATGATTCGGATGGGCCTGGGGGACGAATGGGCGCGATGGGTCGAACTATTGTACTGCCTCCCAATGGCGAGGGTGCGAACTGGCAGGGCAGTATCGGACGCCTATCCAATATTTCGAGGCACCAGACAGGGATGCCCTTGCTGTTTGCGCTCGCCATCGAGCCCCTAGCCGATCAGTTTCGAATGGAGGGGCGCGGCATGGGGGTGAAGTGGGGCTCTGTGGACCATGTCATATCGTTCTATGTGGAAGACCTACTAATTTATCTATGGGATGGTACATCAGGGATCCCTTGGGCGCTTGAGGAACTCAGTGGTCCATCCGGCCTCAGTGTGAATAGGAAAAAGACGTACGTCTTTCCACTGACCGCGGGTGCAGAATGCCCCTCCTCCTGCCCTAGTGATATTACATGGTTCCCCCGCACATTCAAATACTTGGGAATACACGTGTTCCACGATGTACGAGACCTTCGGGATGGCAACCTAAGTAAAACGTTTCGGTCCTTAAGATCGTGCGTGGCGTTTTGGCGCTCTCTTAGGCTCTCCATGATGGCCCGAGTGTCACTATCCAAAATGATTATGTTGCCCTGCCTTTTATACTACTTCATTAATCTACCAGTGAGCTGGTTTAAAGAATTAAATGTGCTCCTCAGGGAGTTCCTCTGGGACGGGGGACGACAGCGAACATCTCTCTCCACCCTCTGCCGCCCTACTGATGGAGGTGGACTGGGAGAATGGGATTTTGAATTATACTACTTATCGAGCCCGCTTAAATGGGTCGCTAGGTGGTTCGCGGGTGGGAACCGGCTAGACCCGACCACATCCTGTGGCAACGTCAGAGGAGACCTGTTGCTGGCGTGGATGCTCAGCTCTCAGATCACCCTCCCGGCACGAAATGTCATGCTGACAGTGGCCCTGTCTTGCTGGATACGGTGTCTGAGACGCACAGGGGTGACTGTGGCCTAGTCCCCTGAAATATAACTGACGGGGATACCCTTGGGGACACCGAACGGCACCTTACCAAGAAACCAGATGAGGACCTGGACCCAGGTAGGAGTGACGACCTTAGGGGACTGCTTCCAGAAAGAGTTCTTGTGTCCATTCACAGCATTAGTAGAGGAGAGCGGAATCCTGGGGGGGGGGGGGCAATTTCTCCTATGCCAGACACTGACTTACGCTATAAGGGGATTATGGCCTATGGTGAACACAGAGCCAGAAACGCATAAAATATCCCAACTCTTATTGACAATAGGGGACGATACCCACCTGGTTGCCAGGCTCTACAGGGATCATAGCGAGATTACCCTGAAGTCTCTCCAAAGGCTCAGAGTGAAATGGGAAGAGACACTAGGCAAGGAGATGACAGACACAGAGAGGCAGAAGGTGCTGGCATACCCCGGTAGGGTGTCGTGTAACACACATCTCGGTTACATCCAAAACAATTATATACACAGAACATACCTCTCTCCACACAGACTCAGGGCAAGATATGGCGGCGAACCCAGGGAATGCCCCAGGTGCAATGCTGTAGATTCAGATTTAGATCACATGGTATGGGAGTGCCCTGAGATACAGAGGTGCTGGCGGGGGCGCTGGAGGCTTTGGGAGGAGTCCTTGATATGCAATTGGAATTAGATCCCCCCTTCTGACTGCTGGGACTACATTCTAGACCTGCCTCTAAGAGAGTTGGCAGCAGGTTTTTGGACCTAGCCCTGGTACTACTCAGGCGTTAGATTGCCATGGCCTGGAAATCCCCTACAGCCCCGTCCCTGGCGGACTGGAGACAGGATGTATCAACTTGGGCCCAGGCCGAACTACACGCACTATGGCGGGAGGAGGCTCAGGGGATACGTGCATGTCCTTTTGCTCCCTTATGGACTGAGGTACTGGAGGCATGGGAAAAAAAGAAACGAGAGGTAGGTTGGGACTTGGAAACTGGAGAGGGCACGTCCTGCTAGTAATGGGCTACAGCCCCACTAGATGGGTGTAACACATGCCACGCAACAGAGAGTACTCGATATATCAAGTACTAGAAGTAGGCGGGCAGGGACAACTGCTCTGATGCCAATACATATATACTGCCTAAACTGGTTGACCAAGGATGGTGTCTGGAACCAGTTGGGGGGACCCCCACTCCTCTACTGGAGAAGAGGAGATATTACGGTAGAGATACTGACATTCCAAATCAGATAGCCCGGCTAACCTTGAAGGTACGAACTGTACCACAACTCGAAATTGTCCCTCCAGCGCATTGTTACATGTTCTAGTTAGTTGTGATAACAGCTTAAATGGTAATAGTAAGATTGATAATGAATGACTTCTGATTAAAGCAGGATAGGGGTTGCAAGGCTATGCGATTTCAAATTGATGTACTGTATATAATGGATGCCATCAATACACCAGGAAGGGCCATGATACAATTATGATAGTGCTCGGGAACCAGCTGAAATGTATGAACATATGCATGTGCCATGCAAAAAGATATATTATTCCTAGCTAAGTGTTGTACTTCTCTGTAAATACCATTAAAAAAAGTTTAAAAGAAAAACTATTGGACTGTACTCACCTGGGGGGATCTCACATATATGCAGTGTGCTGTACTTAGTGTAACCTGACACATATGGTCAGGTAGAATGTTTACTCAAAATCTGGTGGCCAGGTCAGTGTCCACATGTCATTGTGCAGCTACCTGTTGACTCGATAATGAAGTACTGTTAACTGGGAGGTACCATTAAACATATAAAACTTCATGGCTTCCAAGTTATGAGTCAATAAACGGATATCCAACGGGCAAGATACTCTGATATCCTGTAGCAAGTAGACTGAAATAGGATGAAAGCAGGTGTCTCTGTCATATGAGGGGATCACGCAAAGTGAATCTGCACATGGCCCAAAGCATTTCTACCTGTTAAATTTGGTACCATGTGTTACATGACAATCCGTGTCTGTCTGTTCCACATCTTCAACAGGTCTCCTTGCCACTGGGACCATGGAGAGCACACCTGAGACAGCCACTTCCCCCCTGTATGAAACCCTCAGTTAGTAGAGCAATCTTGGTTGTGTGGACAATGGGGACGGCTCTGGCCCACAACAGTCAGCCTCACCCTGCCCCCATCGACTCCTCCCAGCCCTGTTGCATCTACATCCCAGACAACCAGCCCCCCCCAATCCTGTGTCCCAAGGACAGTTACAACCATCATGTGCCCTACAATACATGTACCGGTGTCACAACCTGACAATGAAGGACCTGGCACCAGTGGCAGTGGGCAAACTCAGCCAAGGGCACAGGCACATGGAGGTAGGGTGCATGCGAGGCATGGTGTGGCCAGCGGCTTGAGGCTGCTAGGGACAGTTCTGACCCAGACACCATCTCCCAAGTCTTGGGAGCCTACCAAAAATCCTGAGGCATGATGGGCCAGGTACTTATCATGATGGGGGAGATCAAGCAGCTGCAGAGAGACAACCACCAGGAAGTCAAGCAACAGTGGGATGCCCTCAATCCCAACATGGTCTCCCTAACTGGGGTGCTGAGAGACATCGACAACACCCTGAGCAAGTTATGTCCACAATACCAGACCCTTTCCATTGGGCAAGTAACACCAGCCTCTTCAACATATGTGGTAGCCAGTGGAATGGAGGCTCTGCCAGGGGAAGGACTTGCCTCAGACACCCCTGCCTCTGTAGCTGAAGAATCCCCCCGTATTGTGAATGTCCACCCAAACAACCAGGAGGTGCAGATGCTAAGACAACAACCACTGCCAGGAAGTGATCCTCAAATGACTGGTTCCCTTTTTTGCCACAGATGCACCCTGTTGACTCTTTTACAGCCTCAGTCCAATTTACAGGGATAGTAGGACACTGTACTTGGGACTTCAAATGGTGTGGCAGATACCCTAATGAGAACATCCACCATGACTGAAACCTTCACTGTTTTAACCTTATATCGTTGCTCACATTCATCCTAATGTCCTCTGCATGTGTAGATAAACACAACTAAAACACAAACTATGTTTGCGAGTCATTTGTCATATGTTGAACAGTTAACTCTTAAATATTTTGCATGCACATGAATGACTCATATAAAGGAAATGTGAGAAGGGACATCCCACAGGTACTGTCATGCCTAGGTTAAAAACAACCACAATGACACAAGTGGAGAATCATCAATCCCCATTTATTGCACTGTGATGCACATAGGCTGACCAAACATCAGGGATCTCATAGTTTAGTGAGTCTTTACCCCTTTTTGCATCTGCATAGGTGTCAGTAAGTAGCATCCCATAGACCACTGAAGTAAGACACATGTCAGATGTTGTCCATCTGAATAGGCAAACAGATTGGTAGAAATTGCCATCAGCTAAAATCTTATCAAATATCTATACCATACCTACCTAATTAATTACCTAATTAATGTACCCCATAATACAACTGTCACTAGTTAGGGAACCTTCCACTTACCATGTTCAGGTATCTGTAGGCAAGCTAGTCACCCATGCCATTTTTGAGGGAAACGCCGGGAACGACGACTCCGTAACAACGAAGTCCTGGTTAACGAAAGCGCAACAACGCTTTCCTTAACCACAACTTTGTTGTTTTGTGCCTTAACCACACATGTGCTGAACAACGCACATGCGTGGTTAAGGCACAGAACAAGGGAGTCGGCTGAGGAGGATGACGTGATGAGTCAGGTAAGTGGGGCAGGGGTGGGGGTTTGGGGTTTTAGTTTTAGGGGCAGGGGCGGGGTGGAGGGTCAGGGTATTTTTGGTTTTAGGGGCGGGGTGGGAGGTTGGGGTTTTAGTTTTGGGGCGGGGTGGGGGGACGGGGTATTTTTAGTTTTAGGGGCGTGGGTGGTGGGTTGGGGTTTTAGTTTTAGGGGTGGGGTTTGGGTTATTTTTAGTTTTAGGGGCAGGAGTGGGGGGTTGGGGTTTTAGTTTTACGGGAGGGGGCATCAGGGCGGTTTAGGGGCGGGGGAGGGAGGGGAGGGTAATTTTTAGTTTTAGGGGTGGGGTGGGGGATTGGGGTTTTAGTTTTAGGGGTGGGGGGTCGGGGTATTTTTAGTTTTAGGGTCAGGGTGGGGGTTGGGGGGGTTTTAGTTTTAGGGGCGAGGTGGGGGGTCGGGTATTTTTTGTTTTATGGGTGGGGGGTTGGGGTTTTAGCTTCAGGGGAGGGGGCGTTGGGGCGGTTTAAGGTGGGGGAGGGGAGGCATATTTTTTGTTTTAGGGGCGAGGGTCGGGTATTATTAGTTTTAGGGGTGGGGGTCGGGCGGTTTAGGTTTGGGGAGAGGGGTATTTTTAGTTTTAGGGGCGGGGTGGGGGGTCGGGTATTTTTTGTATTTGGGGGTGGGGGTCGGGTGGTTTAGGTTTTAGGGGTGGGGGTTGGGGTGGTTTTAGGTTTTAGGGGGAGGGTGAGGTGTTGCGGTAATTTTAAGGGTGGGGGTTGGGGTGGTTGTAGTTTTTAGGGGTGGGTTGTGGGGGTTGGGTATATTTAGGGGCGGGATGGGGGTTGGGGTGGGTTTTAGGTTTTAGGGGCAGGAGCTTGGGGTAGTTTTAGGGGCGGGGTGTTGGGGTGGTTTTAGGTTTTAGGGGTAAGGGTTGGGGTAGTTTAGGTTTTAGGGATGGAGTGGGGGTTGGGGTTGTTTTAGGGTTGGGGGTTGGGGTGGTTTTGGGTTTTAGGGGTGGGTTGGGGGTCGGGTAATTTTAGCGGCGGGTGGGGGGGTTGGGGGGGTTTAGGTTTTAGGGGTGGGGGCTCGGGGTAGTTTTAGGGGCGGGGTGGTTTTAGGTTTAAGGGGTGGGGGTTGGGGTACTTTAGGTTTCAGGGATGGGGTGGGGGTCGCGGTAATTTTAGGGACGAGGTGGGGGTACTTTTAGGGGCAAGGGTGGGGGGTTGGCGTGGTTTTAGGTGAGGGGGTGGGGGAGTTGTGGTAATTATTAGGGGTGGGGTTGGGGGGCCGGGGGGATGCATGCTGGAACCATGCATGCCTATCACTAATGCCTTTACCAGGAATGCCTTTACAACGAAAAATCGTTGTTAAGGCATTTGTGGTAAAGGCATTAGTGGTAACAACGCGGTCGTTGTTCCGACCTCATTGTTCAGGCATGCATTGTTCCAGCATGCGTTGTTCCCACATACATTCCATTTTTGATACACATGCACAGTGGCCTGCAATGAGGAAACACAGTGACAGCTACATAGAAGTCAAATAGTATCATTACCAAAACAATGAGAAGGTTTGCACACTTGCAGTGCTGAAGCTATACAATAACAGTCCAGATGGCAGTATTTAAAGAAAGTGGCAATTAAAAGCTAACTTTCTCTGCAGGCCAAGCACTACAAATCAACACAAACTACCATGTACAAGAGGTAAGATGCATCAGAATACTTCATGTTTCCCATAGCCATTTGGCAAGGGCTGTCATTGTGCAGAGCTGAGGACCACAGAGTGTCATCAATTGGCTTCGGTACAACACTACAACAATGGCAGATGTGACCACAGATGTATGTGCAGTGTAGGAAAGTACCATCTTGCCTGGCATGTTACCCCCATGTTTACTTGTGTGTCAGTTTGTTTTTGCCTGTCTCACTAGGATCCTGCTAGCCAGGACCCCAGTGCTCATAGTTTGTGGCCTGGATGTGTTCCCTATGTGGTGCCTAACTGTGTCACTGAAGCTCTGCTAACCAGAACCTCAGTGCTTATGCTCTCTCTGTCTTTAAAAATGTCACTGCAGGCTAGTGACCATTTTTACCAATTCTGATTGGCACACGGGAACACCCTTATAATTCCTTAGTATATGGTACCTAGGTACCCAGGGTATTGGGGTTCCAGGAGATCCCTATGGGCAGCAGCATTTCTTTTGCCATGCATAGGGAGCTCAGACCATTCTTACACAGGACTGCCACTGCAGCCTGAGTGAAATAACGTCCACAAACTTTATCCTGTATTGTTCAGTGGTTAAGCCAAATCCATCTAAGAGTGCATCCTTCAAGACTTTGTAATTATTAGCATCACTTTCTCTGACAGTAAGGAGCCTATCCCTACCCTTACCAGTGAAAGATAGCCACAAGATAGCAGCCAACTGCCTTTGAGGGACCAACTGTACCATACAAGCCCTCTCAAGCGCAGCAAACCACTTGTTAATGTCATCCCCCTACTTGTAAGGGGGGGCTATCGTATGCAGGTTTCTGGAATCTTGTTCTCTTACCGGATTACTATAAAAAACACTGCTGCTGCCACCATGGGGAACTAACCCCAACCTCTGCCTTTCCCACACTAAAGGGTTTAAGACAGCAAGCTGTCAAACAACATAATGGGGATGTCACTGATATCCATAAGGTCTATTGGGAAGACAACCTCCTTTATACTGAGTCAATGGACCCTGAACCTGGAGCTGCCAGGAGATTGGTTATCCCTTTGCAGTTTTAGGGAGTTTCTTCCTACCTTGGCACATGACATTCCTTTGGCTTGGCATTTGGGCCAGAGCAAAACTTGGGACAGACTTGTTCCATTGTTTCACTGGCCTCACATGTCAGAGGACACTAAGGAGTTTTGTGGCTCCTGTGTGACCTGCCAAGCCAGTGGCAAGACTGGTGGCATACCTAAGGCCCCCTTACATCCACTTCCTGTGGTTGGGGTGCCCTTTGAAAGGGTAGGGGTTGACATAGTTGGCCCCCTTGACCCTCCAACAGCTTTAGGCAAGAGGTTTATCCTGGTGGTAGTGGACCATGCCACTAGGTATCCTGAAGCAATTCCCTCAAGGACCACTACAGCTCCTGCAGTGGCAAAGGCCCTCTTGGGAATCTTTTCCAGGGTCGGCTTCCCTAAGGAAGTGGTGTCCGACAGAGGTAGTAACTTCATGTCTGCACACCTCAAAGCTATGTGGAAGGAGTGTGGTGTAACTTATAAGTTCACTACTCCTTATCATCCACAGACAAATGGTCTGGTTGAGAGGTTTATTAAAACTCTCAAATGTATGATTATGGGACTCCCTGAAAAACTCAGAAGGAGATAGGATGTCCTGTTGCCATGCCTCCTTTTTGCTTACAGGGAGGTACCTCAAAAAGGAGTGGGCTTTAGCCCCTTTGAACTCCTCTTTGGGCACCCTGTAAGAGGCCCCCCTGCACTTCTTAAGGAGGGTTGGGAACAACCTTTAAAAGCTCCAATGCAAGACATGGTGGACTATGTACTTGGCCTAAGATCCAGAATGGCTGAGTACATGAAAAAGGCCAGTAAAAACCTTCAGGCCAGCCAAGAGCTCCAAAAGCAAAGGCATGACCAGAAGGCTGTCCTGGCCCATTATCACCCAGGACAGAAGGTGTGGGTATTGGAGCCTGTGGCCCCAAGAGCACTCCAGGACAAATGGAGTGGACCCCATCTCATTGTTGAAAAGAACGGTGAGGTTACCTATTTGGTAGACCTGGGCACTGCCAGAAGTCCCCTTAGGGTGCTCCATGTCAATCGCCTAAAACCCTACTATGACAGGGCTGACTTAACCCTGCTCATGGCAACTGATGAAGGGCAGGAAGAAGAGAGTGGCCCTCTCCCTGACCTCTTCTCCACCACTGAAGCTGATGGCTTAGTGGAGGGAGTAGTGCTTGCAGATTGCCTTATGGCTGAGCAGAAGGACAACTGTATAAATCTCCAATGCCAATTTTCTGACCTCTTCTCACTGATACCAGGTACCACTACCTGGTGTGAGCACACAATCAATACTGGAGACAGTTTACCTGTCAAAGTAAGCTTTATAGGCAGCCTGACCATGTCGGAGATTGCATAAAACAAGAGGTACAGAAAATGCTGGACTTAGGAGTGATTGAGCCTTCAGAAAGGCCATGGGCTAGCCCAGTGGTGCTTGTCCCAAAACCTCACAGTAAGGATGGTAAAAGAGAAATGAGGTTTTGTGTTGACTACAGAGGACTCAATCAAGTAACCAAAACTGATGTTCACCCTATACCCAGGGCAGATGAGCTAATTGATACACTGGCTTCTGCCAAGTATCTAAGCACTTTTGATTTAACTGCAGGGTATTGACAGATTAAATTATCAGAAAATGCTAAACCTAAAACTGCATTTTCCACCATTGGAGGGCACTATCAGTTCACTGTGATGCCCTTTGGCACATTCTACTTTTCAAAGGTCGGTGAACACAGTCCTGCAAGGTTTGGAAGCTTTTAGTGCAGCATATCTAGATGATATAGCTGTCTTTAGCTCCACCTAGGATGAGCACCTGGTCCACCTATGGAAAGTTTTGGAGGCCCTGCAAAAGGCAGGCCTCACTATCAAGGATTCAAAGTGCTAGATAGGGCAGGGGAAAGTGGTTTATCTGGGCCACCTGGTAGGTGGGGAACAGATTGCACTACTGCAGGGGAAGATCCAGACCATTATTGAATGGGCTCCCCCTACAACTCAAACCCAGGTGAGAGCCTTCTTAGGCCTCACATGATACTATAGGAGGTTCATTAAGAACTATGGCTCCATTACAGCTCCTCTTAATGACCTCACTAGTAAGAAGATGCCTAGAAAGGTATTGTGAACAGCTAGCTGTCAAAAGGCTTTTGATGAGCTCAAACAGGCCATGTGCTCTGCACCTGCCCTAAAAAGCCATTGCTACTCCAAGAAGTTCATAGTCCAGACTGATGCTTCTGAATTAGGGGTTGGGGCAGTGCTATCACAGCTTAACACTGAGGGCCAGGATCAACCTGTTGCTTTTATCAGCAGCAGGTTGACCCCTAGAGAAAAGCGTTGGTCTGCCATTTAGAGGGAGGCCTTTGCTGTGGTCTGGGCACTGAAAAAGTTGAGACCATACCTGTTTGGTACTCACTTTATTGTTCAAACAAACCACAAACCTCTATTATGGCTTAAACAAATGAAAGGTGAAAACCCTAAATTGTTTAGGTGGCCCATCGCCCTACAGGGAATGGACTATACAGTGGAACGTAGACCTGGGAGTACCCACTCCAATGCAGATGGACTCTCCAGATATTTCCACTTAGACAATGAAGACTCATCTGGGCAAGGTTAGCCTTATTGTCCCTCGTTTGGGGGGGGGGTTGTGTAGGAAAGTACCATCTTGCCTGGCATGTTACCCCCATTTTTACTTGTGTGTCAGTTTGTTTTTGCCTGTCTCACTGGGATCCTGCTAGACAGGACCCCGGTGCTCATAGTTCGTCGCCTGAATGTCTTCCCTGTGTGGTGCCTAACTGTGTCACTGAGGCTCTGCTAACCAGAACCTCAGTGCTTATGCTCTCTCTGTCTTTAAAAATGTCACTGCAGGCTAGTGACCATTTTTTTACCAATTCCGATTGGCACACTGGAACACCCTTATAATTCCCTAGTATATGGTTCCTTGGTACCCAGGGTATTGGGGTTCTAGGAGATCCCTATGGGTTGTAGCATTTATTTTGCCACCCATAGGGAGCTCAGACCATTCTTACACAGGACTGCCACTGCAGCCTGAGTGAAATAACGTCCACGTTATTTCACAGCCATTTTACACTGCACTTAAGTAACTTATAAGTCACCTATATGTATAACCCTCACTTACTGAAGGTTAGGTGCAAAGTTACTAAGTGTGAGGGCACCCTGGCACTAGCCAAGGTGCCCCCACATAGTTATGGGCAATTTCCCCGGACTTTGTGAGTTCGGGGACACCATTACACGCATGCACTACATATAGGTCAATACCTATATGTAGCTTCACAATGGTAACTCCGAATATGGCCATGTAACATGTCTAAGATCATGGAATTGTCGCGCCATTCCAAATCTGGTATTGGGGTGCCAATCCCATGCATCCCCGGGGCTCCAGCATGGACCCCGGGTACTGCCAAACTAGCTCTCTGGGGTTTTCACTGCAGCTACCGCTGCTGCCAACCCACAGACAGGTTTCTGCCCTCCTAGGGTCTGGGCAGCCCAGTCCCAGGAAGGCAGAACAAATGATTTCCTCTGAGAGAGGGTGTGACACCCTCCCCCTTTGGAAATAGGTGTTAAGGGCTGGGGAGGAGTAGCCTCCCCCAGCCTCTGGAAATGCTTTGAAGGGCACAGATGGTGCCCTCCTTGCATAAGCCAGTGTACACCGGTTCAGGGATCCCCCAGCCCCTGCTCTGGCGCGAAACTGGACATAGGAAAGGGGAGTGACCACTCCGCTGTCTATCACCACCCCTGGGGTGGTACCCAGAGCTCCTCCAGTGTGTCCCAGACCTCTGCCATCTTGAATGCAGAGGTGTGAGGGCACAATGGAGGCCTCTGAGTGGCCAGTGCCAGCAGGTGACATCAGAGACCCCTCCTGATAGGTGCTTATCTGACTAGGTAACCAATCCTCCTCTGAGGGCTATTTAGGGTTTCTCCTGTGGGCTTCTCTTCAGATAACGATTGCAAGAGCTCACCAGAGTTCCTATGCATCTCCCTCTGACTTCTGCCAAGGATCGACTACTACTAATCTACTAATAAGGGATAACTGGATCCGGCACAAGGCGTAAGTACCATCAGGTACCCACTATAATCCAGGCCAGCCTCCTACATGCAGTTACAGTGAGGGCACAAGTATGGTGAGAAACTGGCAATTAATATGCATTAACACCTCCTGCTGTCATTGTAGCACATAAATCCACACATCAAGCACATCTGATGATGGGATATGCTTAGTGATGGCTGTCATTACACCTCTGCTTCCTATGTGCAGCAGTCACAAGGTGGGTCAGGGAATACTCACTGCATACTCTCCGCAAAGTCTCTGAATTCTACACCTGTCTCTTCACATAGGGACATGCCCAGGAGCTCAATCATTTAAGCACATTGATAGTACCTACAGTACTTTAAGGACACATTCTCACATATTGCCCATAAGCCTAAGCTAAACAAATCAAAGCTTAGTCAAGCTATATAAACATATGTGTACATGGTACTCTTACTTGATCCTCTGGTGCACCATAGAGCTGTTCATAAAGGGGTAGGATCTCCTCCACAAGCATTTCAAGCTCTTCTCCTGAGAATGCAGGGGCCCTATCACCTGTAGGACGTGGCATGATTGCTCCCAGAGGCAGTACACAGCAGCAGCTCAAGTTGTGGAGGTCTTTCTGGCAGCAGTGTCAGGAGTCAAGTGAGTGATTCATAAGGAGACGGTGGTCACGTCTGCCATGTACAGGACCGTCACTACTGGAGGACACTGCCATTGGGTAAAGACTGCTACAGGCAGCAATGTGTTTCAATGGCAATGTCTGCCATGGTCACATCCGCCTCCCACCATAACGACTTCCGCCGGTGGTTGCGTTTGTTTTCTAGTATCCAGTATTTTAATTTAGGCAGTCGCCATTTTAATGCCCTTAGATGGTCAGAAAAGTAAATAGCATAATGCGTCACAATTAGGGAAACATATCTACCGCATCATATCCAGTGCTGGCATTGACCAAACATGTATGATTGTCCAGATTGAAGGGACATGTTGTTATGCTGGCTAGCTTAAATTCAGGAATCTTTGGTGGCACAGTCAGCACCCTCTTGGCAATTGGCAAGATAATTTTTGTGGCTTCCTAATGAAATTCCTAGTTAGATGTCAGCATCACAGAGACTCGCTGAGGAATCCATTTACATTTCCATGTCATAATTGAGGCAAGGGGATGACATATCCCTGATATGCAATTATTACCATTGGTATGTGCTGTGTACCATGTTTCAATTGTATCATATAGCATGTCACATCATTATATGAGGCATATGTATTGACACTTACAAGAGACACAATGAGTGATAGACATACCTCCTTATTTTCTCTCACATAGTTACCCGGGAATGAGAATGGTCAGACAACCTCCAGTGTACTGTCCACTAGCAGATCTCCTGAATATGGAGGACCGACATGTGATTCAAATCTACCGCCTGGATAGGCAGACAATCAAGGATCTCTGTCGCCAGTTGCAGCCAGATCTGATGCCTGCCATTCGACATCCTAATGGCATACCACCCATTGTACAAGTCATGTCAGTGCTGCACTTCCTGGCCACAGGCTCCTTCCAAAATACAGTGGCTCTAACTGCAGGGATGTCCCAACCTATATTCAGTCTGGTCTTGAAGGCTGTACTTTCTGCATTGTTAAAACACCTGGACAGCTACATCCAATTTCCACAACACAAGGAGTTGGCCTATGTGAAGGCTGATTTTTATGGTTTGGCACACATCCCACATGTAGTGGGAGCCATTGGTGGTACCCATGTAGCCTTGGTTCCCCCACATGGCAATGAACATGTCTATCGGAACAGGAAGAACTTCCACTCCATAAATGTCCAAGTAGTCTGTTTGGCGGACCTCTACATTTCCCTAGTATCTGCATGGTACTCAGGTTCAGTCCATGATGCCTTCATCATGCGGAACAGTGCTATCCCACAGCTGATGACACAACTGTAACCAGAGAGTCCTTGGCTGGTTGGTACGTCACATATATCATTTGTGTTAGTATGCTATATCTGCTGCCAATGTAATAAAGTCCTAGACTAATGTCTGCACACATTTAACGATTACTTAGAGGGGACCATGACTACCCAAACTGACTCAGATTGTTGACACAAGTGAGTGATTCATCAGAAGATGGTGGTACCCAACCACACCAAGGGAAGTCCGCTTCAACGAGGCCCATGGAAGGACGTGGCGTGTCATGGTGTCACTTTTTGGCTCCTGAAGGCAAGATTCTGCAGCACTGATAAGTCTGGTGCAGCCCTCCTCTACTCACTCGCCAAAGTGAGTCAGATCATTGTGGCCTACTGCATGCTCTACAACCTCGCTCTGCGGCATCAGATCCCATGCATCCCAGATGAGGTGGAGCCAGCAGTTCCATCGGGTGAGAATGTAGAAATGCCAAGTGAGGATGACGAAGATGAGGATGAAGGTGGAGACGTGGGCAGATCTCATCAATCAGTACTTCACCTGAGTGTAAGTATGTGAAGGTCAGGAATGTTTGAGAAGGGTCTTTGTGTGACCACCAGAGAGGTTATTTGTTGCTTAGCAGTATACAGCCCAGGCTTTCAGGAAAATTAGGACATGGAGTCGTGACTCTCGCGATAATCTCCTTTGTTAGTGGAAGTCAAAATGCACAATCTGGGAAACCATTGTATTTGGAAAATATATTTCTAGGTAATTTTTGACTTTACCTGCCTAAACTCCTTGTTCACCACTGTTTCCTTCCAGATCTCTTCACAATGCCAACCTCATATGGACATTTCCGATTTGTGCCACTTGCAGGAGGGTTTTGTTGGTCTGACATATGAAGTGGACATGGATTGATCCAGGTACTGAGTGACATAATTTTGGTGGTGTATGAGTCCCATGCCGAGGTTGTCAGGACAGTGGGATGGCAGTGCTGTGTTCTACGCAATAGACCTGTTTGCCATGTTATCAGGGTGCAGTGGTGTTATGAGTGTGAGCATGTCTTCCTGTGCAATCCATTCTCATTGCAGATATTGTATATATCCATATACAGCCTGTGATGTTTAGAAATTATTCTTCAATATTGAGGTTCATCAACTTTAGCCTATGCCCAGTTTATGTGTTTGACTTGTTGAACTGACTTGTAATCAACTCTGCCTGTTTTTGTGTGGTACTTGTGGACATGATTTTCTTTCTTGTCTGTGTCATCCATGCAGGTCAGCGCCCATCAGAAGAAGGGGATTTGGTGTGCCATCGCCCAGATGGTGAGGACCCTGGGGGTCCCCAGCCGTTGGATTGACCACTGTTGGAAGAGATGGGAGGACCTGAGATGCTGGGCACGGAATACTGCAGAGGCCCAGCTATGGATGTCCTCCCAACGAGGACGGGGTGACCATCAGACCATGACCCCCCCCCAATGGCCTGCATTTTGGCGGTAGCCTATCCTGAGTTTGATGGGCATCAGAGGGCAGCACAGCAGCCACAAGGGGGTAAGGAGATACCAAAGACATTTTTGCCCTTTAACAGGTGATTGAGTGAGGGACAGGATGTCAGCCCTGACAATGTGGTAAGTGTAATGTGTCACAGATCTTCTGTGATCACATTGATGTACACAAGTCATGTGATGGCAACAGGTGTGCACATTCGTGTTGCTTTGAGACACATTACCCAACTATGGGGGGCCCTCAGTCCTATAGTACCGAATGGAGCACATACAACAGTGTTTTTTAGGTTCCAATGATCTGCTTTTACTACCCTAGCGGTTGTTAGTTCCCACCAACAGATCACTCCTCCCTAATGCCATGGTAGAAAGTTGGGGTGGTTCTTGCTCTCTGTCCTCTCCTATGTATTAGGGGATATTACTATGTGTGAATTGAAATCAGGTAGGTGCAATTCATCTCCTGGGTTTAATAGTTTCTGATGTGTTACAGCATTATGTGATGCAGTGGTGTCCATCAGACAAGTCAAATGACATGTCTGATAGACACCACTGCATCACATAGCTAACAACGTCACACCTGTTGCAAGGTACTTCCACTTGGTAAATGAGGAATGAACTATGACATGTGTGATATCCCATCAGAGTTGACAACATGCATGTTGCATACCAGTGTGCATATGCTACATTTCCACATATGGGACACATATGTTGGTCTCAGATGTAAGAATGTGATTGCCATGCTGATGTCCTGAAAGAAGACACTTGATACATAGCTTGTCCATGGAATACTTGTGTAGATATGATACATCGGCAATGGTTGTCCACTCACAGCAGTGGCCCAGACAGTACTGTGTCAACATCATGTGTAATTTTGAAGGCAAAGTTCATGCCTCACTGTTGGATATTATCATGTGTACATGCTGTAGCTATGCAGTTATGACAAATGAGGCCAGGGTGTTTGGGGACTTCCCGTTTGACACGAAACATTTGTGGTGGAGTTGTGTAGTTCTTAAACACCTGAGTGTAGGTTAGGAAGTGTGACCTGACTGTTGGCTTTTATCAAGGTTGTTGTACCAGTTATGTTTTCATCACTTATGCTTTTCCTCTGGGAATCCAACACAGGCAGATGCCAGGCCTGCCATGTCTGTTATGTGGGAAGTGATGCTGCTTCTCGTTCTGTGACAAAATGGTTTACTCATGTTGGTGTTAGGAAGGTCTGTTTCCCTTCTTCCTGTACAGCACAGTAGTCTATTTGATACATACACAATGAAGTAAACTGCTAATTGTGCGTGGGACATTGGTGTGAGCTTACTTGGTCCTTACATTACCATTATTGTTTGTCTTCTGGAGACATATTTCATACATTGGTTGGACCTGAGTCCATTGTCACTCCTTGCTACATCACAATTGGTGTATGTGTGTGTGTGACATGTATACTACCTCCTTGATCATCATTTTGAAGGTGTGACATGTTGATATGTCATTTGATGGTATGTGTCAATAGAAATTTGGTTCAATCAAGTCACTTGATGTAGGTATGGTTTGTTTGAACCAGGCTTGCTTGTCTTTACCTAGCTACATATATTATTGCCTAGTACGTGACATCTGGGTGATGTATTTATGCAGTAAGAATATGGTATGTGTAATTGTTAAGCCATCTTACAATGGGAATCCATTGCATAGCTACTGGTTAACTATGTTGTTGTGATTAGGGCACCTGTATTAAGTGGAATAGTCAGCCAGTCATAGTGTCGTCAGTGTGATTTGTCTATTTCATTCATGGTATTGTAGGTTTCAGGACCTTGCTTTGCTGGTGTGTGACAGTAGAGAAATTGAGGGACATGCATAGCGTTGTGTTGTTAAATGATGTTGCCACTTTACTGGAACTTCCTGCGGGGATCAATGGACATGATGGTATGTGATTTCTGTCTGATTAGAAATGTAAGTATTGTCATGTGTATGTGATGACCCTACTTCACCATCTATTTTCAGCATCAGCACTGGCAAGCGAAGGAAACGGGACACAGTCAAGTGGGGAAGCTTCTGGCCTTGGGACCTCCAGTCACAACACTACAGACACTGAGGGATCCACGGGGAAGACTGTATCTACAACATCATCATCTGAGTCCACCTCCAGTGGCCACTACCTAGTGGTGAAGGACCCATCGGAAACCACTCCTGTATCATCTTTGTCCATCACCCCCAGTTCTATCACCACCATCCATGTAGGTCCCCACCCAGTTGCCCATGCCCGCTCATCCAAGAAGGTGAGGGTCTCCTTTGCCACAGGCACCTCTGCCCCAGGCCCTGTCCCCCTGCTGCTCTCAGTGAGGAGGCTATTGACCTCTTGAGGTTTATCTCTGAGGGTCAGACGACGATCGTGAATGCCGTCCTGAGACTGGCAAGCCAGATCCCACAGAGAAATGTGTTCCTGCAGGGCATTCATGGTGCAATCTCTGGCCTCAAGAGGTCATTTCAGGCTCTGGCCTCCACACTGATGGTAGCCAGTCACTCCTTGTCTACCGTTCCCCCTCCACCTTCCTCTTCCCAGTCCAAATCTCCCCTTCCCCGACCCAGCCTGCTTGCATCCACCTCAACATCCAAGGGTAGCAGAGACAAACATAAGAACCACAAGACACACCACTGGCCTGCACACAGACAACATCCACCTGCAGTCACAGCAACAGTCACTACCTGCCCTGACACCTCCACCACCCCAGCATCACAGACACAACACCTAGCACACCTGTAGAAACCACACCAACATTCACTGATCCAGCCACCATACACATCCTACCTATAGACAGCACCCCAGCAGGCCCTCAGATACCCAACCCAGTCACCAAACCTGCAGACACCACAACCACTGACACACCTATATGCAGCACACCCACCATACCTGCAGTCACTACCCCAGCAGACAGCCACCCACCCACCATAACATCCCTCAGAACCTCCACCTCCCCTCAGCCCAAGACACATAAACTCCCTCACTCACCCACACAATAAATACCCACCAGACACAAGCACACCTCCCACAAACATGCACCTAAGACATCCACCCCTAAACGTCATACAACCACATCCTCACCCTCCACACCTTTCTGATGGCCATCCCAGTGTGTCAAACAAATATTACTTTCTCACCTTGACCTTTTCCCTACTCTCCCTCCCTCTCGTGATGCCCCCAAACGGACTGTTTCCCTCTCCAAGGCCATCGCTTTCACCTCCAAGGCCCTCCCTAGCCCCCGGCCAACACCCATGCCCCTCCCCAGGCAAGAAGAGGTCTACCCCTCCCAAGAAGGCCCCCCACTAAAACCAAACCCACCTCTTCCAAGCCCAGTCCCAAATACACCCCATACCACAACACCCCCAATACTCCCTGAGGTGCCTGCCTGCCCCCTTGCTGCCCCTATCTGTGGAGGCTACATGGCAGTCAGGAGTCAAGTTGGGGCACCATTTTGTTCCTTTGGCGCAATAACCTTTGTAAATAAGGATTGGCCAATGGTCTTGGACTTTTATATTTTTGCACAAAATAATACATTATAACCAGACAGTTGTTGGTTTTCTTGTTACATCTTTGTCCTGCATTTCCTTTCCTAGTTTGAGTTGTTCCAGGCTGATATTGGTTGTGTGCCAGTATTTTGTTGTGTTTGCTGCTTGCTGCTTCATGTATAATTTGAGCAGTATATGAGGTTGTATGCAGTGCTGTTGTTCCCCAGGGGTTGTGTGTGTTTTGTGTGATAGGTATGTGTATGTAGCTTAAATGTTGATTTCATTGTACTGTGTTGTGTTTTTTGTTGTGCAGTGTCACTTTCTGAGTTTTCACTGTTAGAGTCTGTGTGTATTGTCCATGGCATGATAGGTTCGATGTACTTTGTGTTTGTGTGACGTGTGTGTCGATTGCTGATGATGGTGTTGTTGTGTGTGTTCCATCACACATGGTTGTACATTGTGTTGTATGTGTGGCGAGTCCCTGGCCAGTGTTGGTTGTGAGTGTGTGACATGGGTTTGTATTTGTGAATTTGTTGTGTGGTTGTTTCAAGTTTGTATGTTGAATGGGGATCTGTGAGGCTCGGCTGTGCTGTGATGGCTTGCATAAATGTGTGGTATTGATGTGTGCTGTGTGTGTGATATGTATGTGTGGGTGTCCTTGATGCAGTACGTTAGTGCGTGTGTCACTATGCTGTTATGTGTGTGCAGCCCTTTGCAGCTCCCTCCCTATGTTATGTTATGTGACTGTACAAATTTGCACATTTCACATATGTGACAGGTGAATGTGTGTACTGACGGTTGTAGTCATCCTCGTCTGCAATGTCTACACTGTCTTTCGGCAACCAGGGACAGTGGATTGATGTTTAGTTGTGGTTCCATGGCAGCTCCTGATGTGTATGGCTTACTGGAGGTGAGTGCCTCCTTTTATACTGTTTGTTTCCTCCTGGTGCACGTGGTGGTTCGATCGCAGAGGTCACATTGGTGGTGTGCAACCTCCTAATAGGTATGGCGGAAACATGGTCTCCATCGGACAGTTTGTGCCTCCATTCAACTGCGAAGGTCTGTCCCACCTGGTGGTGCCTGCGGTGCTTTGAAGGTCTTCTGTGTGCACCACTGCCAAACTCATAATATGGCGTTCTTCTCTGTCATCCTGTTGGCTGTCGGACCGCCACCGCGAACAAGGCAGTCACAGGACCGCCAAACTAGTAATGAGGTCCTTAATCTTAAAAGGCTGTGTGCACTCACCCTCTCTACCAAAGCGCACATAAGCACTTGCACCAGAATGTAATTGCTTAATGAAATTTATAAAAGGGGCCTCGATACCCATCTCCTTATTTATAGCCCAGAGTTTAGAGTGAATTACTCAGTCAAAAGCCGATGACAAGTCCATGAATGTCATATAAATTGGTCTCTTCTTAGCTTGAACATATTTGCCAATGATAAGACTCAGGTTCAAACCCTGATCTATAGTACCTAGTCCCTTCTTAAAACTATACTGTGTATCAATTAAAATGCTTTTGGTGTCAGCCCATTCCTCCAAACTATGCACCAGTATACTGCCCATAACTTTGGCAGTTGAATGAAGGAATGAGATATACCTATAATTCTTTAGCTGGGTCTTATCCCCCTTCTTACGGATGGGGAGGATGGTTGACTGTATCCATGCATCCAAGGGCCCTTCCTTCACAACTGCGTTAGAAAAATTCACCAGGACAGGAGCCCATAAATCCTGATATTCTATGAAAACATCCACTGGAACCCCGTCCGGCCCTGGAGCCTTATTTCTGCAACATTCACCTAGGGACCTCTGTACCACAGGGAGATCAAAGCTGAGGCACTCGCCATTACCCTCCATCCTCCCTCTCAGTCTCCACTAGCCTGCTTTCATAGACATCCGAAAAGAAGTCTATCATGGCGGATTCTTGGACATGCACTTCTAAAGCGGGATCCTGGGTTTCCCTGAAACAAGGAGCTCTCAATACTTTACAAAAAGGTGCACAATACCTGGACATGCTTGCTTCATTCAGTTACGCCAAGCCCAGCATTGCAGCTCCCCAATTCTGGGTGAACGGGCCTCCCTATAGGCTCTTCACGCACTACTTATATTTTCCTGATCTTTCTGCTCGGCCCATAGTGCCTGAAATAAACAAGCCTGAGTTTTCTTGCACCTAGCATCAAACCATGCCTGAGCCTTAGAGCCACCTGTGCCAGATTGTCATAATAGACCTTTACTAACGTTAGATGCACTTCCTGCAAAGGCTGTAACCACCTGCCCTGGTAGTGCGCCAGGGTTTAGGCATAATAACACCTCAACAAGACTACTATTCAAAATCCCTGCAAGGGAAATTAGCTTTATCAACTTGGTCCCATCTTAGGGAGTAGCCATTCTTCCTGGCTAAAACTGGTTTAACCCCTTCGCTGCCAGGCCTTTTCCCCTCAGGTGCCAGGCCTTTTTCTTGGCTATTTGTGGCAGTTCGCACCTAGGCCCTCATAACTTTTTGTCCACATAAGTTACCCATGCCAAATTTGCGTCCTTTTTTCCCAACATCCTAGGGATTCTAGAGGTACCCAGACTTTGTGGGTTCACCTGAAGAAGACCAAGAAATTAGCCAAAATACAGTGAAAATTTCATTGTTTTAAAAAAAATGGGAAAAGGGACGCAGAAGAAGGCTTGTGGTTTTTCCCCTGAAAATTGCATCAACAAAGGGTTTGCGGTGCTAAAATCACCAGCTTCCCAGCTTTCAGGAACAGGCAGACTTTATCAGAAAACCCCATTTTCAACACAATTTTGGCATTTTACTGGGACATACCCCATTTTTACTATTTTGTGTGCTTACAGCCTCCTTCCAGTTAGTGACAGAAATGGGTGTGAAACTAATGCTTGATCCCAGAAAGCTAAACATTTCTTAAAAGTAGACAAAGTAGACAAAATTCTAAATTCAGCAAAATGTAATTTGTGTAGATCCTACAAGGTTTTCCTACAGAAAATAACAGCTGAAATAAAAAAAATATTGAAATTGAGGTGAAAAAAACAGCCATTTTTCTCAACGTTTTAAACTGTAAATTTTTCCTGCAATGTCAGATTTTTGAAAGCAATATACTGTTACATCTGCTGGACTCTTCTGGTTGTGGGGATATATAGGACTTGCAGGTTCCTCAAGAACTTTAGGTACACAGAGCCAATAAATGAGCTGCACCTTGCAATGGGTTTTCATTCTATACCGGGTATACAGCAATTCATATGCTGCAATATAAAGAGTGAAAAATAGGTATCGAGAGACCCTTTGTATTTCCGAAATGAACACAAGATAAGGTGTTGAGAAGCAATGGCTATTTTTACATATCTGAATTCCGGGGTGCCCATACTAGCATGTGAATTACAGGGCATTTCTCAAATAGATGTCTTTTTTACACACTGTCTTACATTTGGAAGGAAAAAATGTAGAGAAAGACAAGGGGCAATAACATTTGTTTTGCTATTCTGTATTCCCCCAAGTCTCCCGATAAAAATGGTACCTCACTTCTGTGGGTAGGCCTAAAGCTTGTGACAGGAAACTCACCATGGACACATCACATTTTTACATTGAAATCTGACGTGTTCTTTGCAAAGTGCCTAGCTGTAGATTTTGGCCTCTTTCCCAGCCGGCACCTGGGGAAACCTACCAAACCTGCATATTTTTTAAAACTAGATACCTAGGGGAATCCAAGATGGGGTGACTTGTGGGGCTCTCACCAGGTTATGTTACCCAGAATCCTTTCCAAACCTCAAAATTTAGCCAAAAAACACTTTTCCTCACATTTCGGTGACAGAAAGTTCTGGAATCTGAGAGGAGCCACAAATTTCCTTCCACCCAGCGTTCCCCCAAGTCGCCTGATAAAAATGGTACCACACTTGTGTGGGTAGGCCTAGCGCACATGACAGGAAATGCCCCAAAACATAACATGGACACATCACATTCTCCCAAAGAAAACCGAGCGTTTTTTTTACAAAGTGACTAGCTGTGGATTGTGGCCTCTAGCTCAGCTGGCACCTTGGGAAACCTACCAAACCTGCTCATTTTTTAAAACTAGACACCTAGGGGAATCCAATATGGGGTGACTTGTGGGGCTCTCACCAGGTTCTGTTACCCAGAATCCTTTGCAAACCTCAAAATGTGGCCAATAAAACACTTTTTCCTCATATTTCGGTGACAGAAAGTTCTGGAATCTGAGAGCAGCCACAAATTTCCTTCTGCCCAGCATTCAACCAAGTCTCCCGATAAAAATGGTACCTCACTTGTGTGCGTAGGCCTAGTACCCGCGAAAAGAAATGCCCCAAAACACTATCTGGACACATGAAAATTATCAAATACAAAACTACCTGTTTTTGCGAGGGACACCTGCGTTTTTGGTCCTGGGCTCAGCAGCCATCTATGGAAACCTACCAAACCCAGACACTTCTGAAAACTAGGCACCCGAGGGAGTCCAGGAAGGTGCGACTTGTATGGATCCCCTAATGTTTTCTTACCCAGAATCATCGGCAAACCTTAAATTTAGCTAAAAATCACATTTATCTGTGTGGGATCACTGCACCGGTGCAAATTGCCTACCACCCAACGTTACCCTCAGTCTCCCGGTAAAAATGATCCCTCACTTGTGTAGGTGGGCCAAGTGCCTGTGACAGGGAATAGCCAAACATGTCGAAATAGATGGGGAACCAAAGCGGGTCCAAAAGGGCAGTGTGAAAAAAAAACATTTTTAGGCTGACAAGTGCAGCAGAACTTTTATCAGTATAGATGAGACAATGCTGGGTGGTAGGAAAGTTGTGGCTTTCTGCAGATTCCAGAAGGTTCCATCACAAAAATGTGGGGAAAATGTGTGATTTCCAGCAAAGTTGGAAGTTTGCAGGACATTGTGGGTATAAAAAAAGTGTGAGGTGCATGTGAAGCACACCACCCTGGAATCACTCAGATGTTTAGTTTTCAGATGTGTCTAGGTCTTGTGGATTTTGTCCAAGTGGGATGATTTTGAAAGTTAGCCAAGCTGTCATGGCCCAAATGTAAAACCAAAACCTAAAAAAATCAAATGTTCTCTTTCTTGCCGTGGGATAAGATGTTTCAGTGTGCAGGGAGAGAGCTGAAAGACTGTTACCCCCTTCAGCTGGGGTGGGGGCATAACCAGGCCCATACTGGTTGGTAGCCACCACCCCACTATTTTATATATTTTTGTAATTCCCTGGCATCTAGTATGCTTTCTGCCCTCCCGGGGAGTGAATCTGGGGTAATTGCCCCATCTGACAACTGTTGGGTGCAACAACTTTGGCCCCATTTATTTGAGGTTGAGGTATGGCCATACCCCCACCCTCCTATTATCGAAAATAAAAGTCATCTCTGGTGGGCTTGGTGCCTCCCTTGGGGGCAGATGGGCCTTCCAAAAATATAAAAAAATAAAATAAACAAAAAAAAATCCCTGGTGTCTAGGGTTTTCTGCCCGATCTGCCCTCAAGGGGGGCTGAAATGGCCTACAACAAATTTGCCCCCCCAGGGGGGGCAGAAATGGCCTAAATACAAGTTTTCCCCCAGGGGAGCGACCCTTGCCTAAGGGGTCGCTCCCCATATATAAAAAAAATAGTACACATTAAAAAAAAAAAGATATCCCTGGTGTCTAGGAGTTTCTGCCCGCCGATCTGAAAAGGCCTAAAAATATTTTGCTCCCCCTGGGGAGCGGCCCATGCCCAAGGGGCCCCTCCCCTTATTTATAAACATAAATAAAAAATAAAATTCCCTGGGATCTAGTGGTTTCTGCCCACCTTGGGGACAGATTGTCCTAATAAAAATAGGCGATCTGCCCCCAATGGGGGCAGAAATGGCCTAAAAGTAAATTTGTCCCCAAGGGAGCGACCCTTGCCTACATACATCAAAAAAAGAAAAAAAAAATAATATATCCCTGGAGTCTAGTGGTTTCTGCCCCCCGGGGGGTAGAAATGGCCTAAAAATAAATTGCTCCCCTTATGACACAAACAAACAAACAAAAAAATTCCTTGGTGTCTATTGGCATTTCAGCTGCCCAATCGCATTGGGATCGGGCTGCAGAAATGCAGAGAGAGACATGAAAGGAGAGGAAAGGTCTTTCCTCTCCTTTCATGCCTCTCTCGTCCCCTTTTGCATTTCTCCTCTGATCCATGCTGGAAGGTGAGCTTCGAATGCAGGGGGGGCAGCCTCTGATGAGGTTAGCGCGCGATCACTCACTGACGTCATCGGACACCCCAGGGGGTTTGGGGGAGCGGAGTGAAAGGGGAAGCGATTCCCCTTCCATTCCTGCCCAGGGGAGGGGGGTGCCAGGTCCCAGTTGGGAGCGCTAGCGCTTCCCCCGTGGTTCCCTGCCTGGACGTAACGGTTACGTCCTTGGCACCCAAGCAGTGCTGCCCAGGACATAACCGTTACGTCCAGGGCACCCGAGGGGTTAAACCCTGCCCTACAATGCGATTTGCCAACCCCCTCCAATCTTATACTACACGACAAGCTGGCTTGATCACTAAATCCAGAAAACTTCACCACAACGTTTTCTACAACCTGCCAAGATACTCCGAGGCAACCATGAAGTCAATTGCTGATTCACCAGCAGACCTTCTAAACGTCCCAAAATGCTTCGCTTGATCTAACACCTCATTCCTTACAGTCAGATCAAATTTGACCATGATGTTCTTGAGTGCATTTGCATAATCATTATGCTCAAAGTGCAAGAGGGCCTCATTCACATCATTCACCACACCGCACACTGGTTTTCCCACTCTTAGGCAATGATGGACATTAAAATCACCCACCCAAAGTACCTTCAAGGACTTGGGATGGGTGTTGCTAAGAGATGAGAGGGCCTCCCCAAGGTCTACAATCACCATTGAAGCACTACCATCAAAACAGTTGTTATAATAGTTAATGATAATCAAATCCCAGTCATGCTCCCACTCACACACTAAGTAGTGGAAAAAAGGTGAATTATTACAGAATATTGTAACCCTCCTCTCCAAGGTATTCTCAGTCAGGGTGAGTAACCCCCACCTCTGGCTCATACTGCATGCAACAGGAGGACTGGTGTATGCTAAGAGTGAAGCCCATACAAATAATTGGGTTCAATCTCCCAGGTTTCTTGAATGCAGAACACATGAAAATAAGCAACTAGAGTATTCCGGGCTGTATCATTTACTTCCTCTTCAGGTCTGCTATATTCCAAGACAAAATCTTGAATGATTCACAGACTTGATCACTCATCGGAGACAGCTCCAGTACACTCCTCAGACATCCCCTCCACCTTCAGGTGTCCTTACATCCTGTTGAAGAGGGAGTCAGTCCACCCCTTCCAGCCCTTCCAACCGTGCATATCTATTCTGAGGGGTTACCTCACTAATATCATAGTCACAGTCATGACCAGCACTTGCACTAGTAAGGGGCCTACCATGGTTAGGGACAACTACCTGCTGACAGGTTGAACTATAGGCTATCAGGCACCTACCAAAGTTGAGAGCTACCGCTTGACAGCTTTTTGTGTTGTATGTAGGCTTATAAAAAACCCTAGCAGTGGGACAGAAATCTGGGAAGTCCTCACAGAGGATAACGGGGGTTGGCTCAGTAATATAGATGGAATTTTAGAGCTATTAAAGTTGACTTTTTAGAGGGTCCCACCCATTCCACCCTTCTTGCCATCAATATGTTCTCAGGTGAAAAATGATTGCGGCCTCCATATTGTGTCAGCCACTGGTATGCTTTTAATATCAATTGGTCTGTCATTTCCAATTGCCCTGATTTAAGTCTAGGTGTGTTTGTCAATACCACCACAAAACGGCAGGCTACCGGGAGAGGTTCAATCTGTCAATGCTTTTTTCATCACCACCATGGTGCGCTACCCTGATCGCTGGACTTTTCTGTGAGATACTTTCCCCCACCCCTACCGGGTACACTTGGGAAATTGCTGATCCAGGAGCTGGACAATACATGGCCGTTGCCTGCAATGCTAATTCCTGTGATTGAACAACCTCTCCTGGATATCGGAAGCCCACCCCTGACTGGACCCCATTAATGCATTACTAGATGAGGATATACTAAACTTGGAGCAGTTGCCACAGGGCATGCTTTCCAATGTAGAAGGGACAGCCAGGGATGCCTGAACAGAATCAGCAACAGGGTTAACAGAAATAACATCCAACAATTGAGTCACCTTAGCTTTTAACGAAGCTAATCTGTTGATAACTGGGTTAAAGCACTGCCTGAACAAACCAGTGACATGACTTCTCAAATAATCCAGTTTAGCTGAAATAAATGGTAGTAGTCCAACATCCCGATTAGTCTGAATCCCAGCTTCGACTAAAGGCACCTTCTTGTGTTGCACACCCAACTTCTTCCTTTCCACAGGAGGTTCTGTGCATTGTGATCTGTCCCCCCAAGAGGCATCACCTCCACGTTGACTAGGGGAGGAGAAGGATGAAGGACTGGAAACCACTACAACTTCTATGGATCCTGTATTCTTTGCTGTGGCATGTAATATAGGAGTGTCAACTAACTGTACCACCAGAGAGAGGCATCTTTCTGTAAATTACATTTGATTACTAATGATACCTGCTGCACAAATTAAGAAAGGGTCGATGCAAGCTATCATGTCCCTGCCCAGAGGAGGGAGGCACAATCTTCCTCTCCCCCATGGCCATCAATGATAGAAAAATGCCAAATTAAAAACCCACCCTGGCTCACCCGCTGATCCACAGATCCACAAAATCAAAGAGGAGGGCCCCGGCCTGGCCTTGAGCGGCCGCTAACAGACCCCTCCACTGGCCTGGTCTTCACCTGGGCATGTCCTGCATTCATCCTGCACAGCAAGAGCAGCGTTGAGAGTAAACAGCACCTCTAGGCATGAACAGCACTGCGGGAAAACAGCCGGGTTGCCTTCTGGGGCCTGTTGTCTCTCCCCTCTGCCCACTGCGCTGCTTGTCACTCCCGCGTAGCAGGAGCAGCTTTGAAAGTAAATAGCGCCTCAGGGCGTGAATGGCACTGTTGGAAGGCCACTGGGTTGCCTTCTGGGGCTGTAGTCTCTCCCTTCTGCCCTGCTGCGTCCCTCGTCACTATGAAGGCAAATTTAGTTTAATTCCCACCCAGGGAAGTGCAATTTTTTAATACCGTGAATACTGGGTACTGACATTATGGCTGAAATCTAAGGTATTTTCAGATTTTTTTAAAACTTGGGGCCAGATGTAGCAAACTTTTTGCATGGCGCAAACAGCGAATTTCGCTGTTTGCGACATGCATAAAGCACATTGTGATGCCCAATCCCCGTTCTGCGAGTCGGTAACCTGGTTACCGACTCGCAAAACGGGACTGCGAGTCACAATTAGGAAGGGATGCTCCCCTTCCTAATTGCGAGTCGCAGCGCGATACTGCATTGCTTTGTGACCGCGAACGCGGTCGCAAAGCAATCGCAGTTACCACCAGTGTCACACTGGTGGTAACCCATTCGCAAAAGGGAAGGGGTCCCCATGGGACCCCTTCTCCTTTGTGAATGGCCTGGAAAAAAAAATTTCAGAGCAGGCAGTGGTCCTATGGACCACTGCCATCTCTGAAAAAATTAAACTGAAACGTTTCATTTTTTCATTTTGTAATGCATCTAATTTTCCTTTAAGGAAAACGGGCTGCATTAAAAAAAAAAAAAAACTGATTTATTTAAAATCTGTCACAGACATGGTGGTCTGCCGTCTTCAGCTGCTGTCACAAATTGCGACCCACCTCATTAAAATTAATGAAGTGGGCCTCAGCGACCCCCTTGCGAGTCGCAGATGGGGTCAGGGACACCATCCTGCATCCTGAATTGCGACTCGCAATTTGCGAGTCACAATTCAGGAAATTCGTACATCTGGCCCTTAATCTCAAAGTCATGTGTAGTTTTTTGTTGTTGTTTTTCTCTACCTTTCAAATAAATTACGAGGGTAAGTATTTCTTGTAGGGTAGGTATTTCTTGTTTGTTTGCACTTTTATGGTTTGACGTTTAAAGGTCTTACCACAGAGAATATTCAAGTGAAAGCTAACCACTAATTTAAACTAACCACGTTTTACAAAGTTGTCCTGCAATGTGAAATACAAACTTTAGTACTTTTTAAAATGTATCGAAAGGAAGCAGTAAGCGATGTTCACAGTGATAAGTCGGCGCGTACCCATTTTCAAACATGGCTGCTATATGCCAGGATTTTCTTTCCGGCATGCTCAAGCCTTGGAAAACAACAGCTCCTTTTTAATGTGAAAAAAGGGGTTGAAATGAACAACTTCCAAGGCCTTTCTCTTGTGAAGCATCATATTCTTAATTGTGAGCCTGTAAACTTTTTTCTAATTATTTGTTGATTTAAAACTGCCCAAGATGATGGTTTTGTGTTTTTATAATACGTTAAAAGGATGCTTGACCTAACCCTCTGCCTCTGCATACAGTAAACCCATGTTGAATACTTCTTTCCATAACCTGACATGACCTGGCATGATGACATACACTGGCCTGAGGCCATTTTGATTGGTGAGATTATCTTCACATTATAACTTTAGGGATGGAAATGTGGCACTGATAAATAACAGACTAAAGATCCAAAGTGCAACCTTTATGCTAAAATATTTTTTTAAGTAACTACCTTATCATGCTTCTGTACAAGCCCATTCAGTGTGTGTTGTTGCTACAGAATAATGTCAGTGAAAGAGCAATGGTTAAGCCAATTTTACTTGATCCTGTAAAGGTGACACCTTTTGGCTCTGCAAATGCCTGTTCTGTAATGCACCTAATAATAATTGTCGATTAGAGACCCTCGCGGGTGATTTGCACACTTTAGAAATTCTGATTGGTTGATTGATTAACAGCTTTATTTGGCAGGTTAAAAAACAAGAACTATATAAGTACAAACGTAATATCATTAATAAAAAATATACAAACATGAGACTACACAAATATGTTAATACTTTAACAACTTCATCTCAGACCATCCTTTTTCTGAGTTGTATTGCCTTCGTAATAAAAAGTTCAACATTTAAGCACACAAATGGGTTGTCAAGTGCAAATATTTACCTTAGTGCCGATTTATAGTCTCTGATATTCTGTGCAAGGAAGATTGGTTTAAAATATTATCTCCTCAAATGCATGTAAAACCACAGAATAACATAAAGCGCTGAGTGCTTTATTTGGTGCACCCATCATAAGGGCATGGCGTCATATCCGGAGGGCGTACCTTCATTACTGGGAATGCAACTAAGTGATGTGCTTTGCCAGCACGAAAACTAGTCACCACAACACAATGGTGAATAGTAGTCACACAAGATAAGTAATATTGACAACAAACCTGTAGTTGTAGGGCAGATGACATAATAAACAACAGTCGACTTCCTTGACTCAACACACATTCTACGATCCTGTCTATGATTAACAAAGCATGTCATGATGAAACTTTTATTGGGGTCAGGGATTTAAGAGGGACTTCGAGAACAGATACATTGAATAAACTACTAAAGGACACACCAATGTAAAAGAGCCAAGGAATGTTTAAAACATGGCCCAGACAGTCTGAAATAACTGATTTGATAAGGCCAGTTTCAGCTTTGAACCAAATCAAAATCCACAGTAAAAAGGGTTTTACAGGGAGCAGATCTTCCAAAAATTGAAATCCAACCTCCCTGTGAATGATCACTAATGAAGCTGAGGCAGGCAGGCATAACAGCTTATTCAAAAAATAATTCTTCTCTACCTGGAGGGGACTGCTGGAGGTATAACACCACAGACCCTCTCTAAGGGCCAGATGTAGGAAGCATTTTGCATGGTGCAAACTGCGAAAATCGCAGTTTGCGCCATGCAAAATGCTCATCGCTATGCTCATTCACAATTTGCGAGTCTGTACCGACTCGCAAATTGTGAATGCGACTTGCAAATAGGAAGGGGTGTCCCCTTCCTATTTGCGACTCGCATCGCGATGCTAAATTGCTTTGTGACCGCTAATGCGGTCGCAAAGCAATTCGCAGTTACCACCCATTCGCAAAAGGGAAGGGGTCCCCATGGGACCCCTTCCCCTTTGTGAATGTTGCCCAAAATGTTTTTTCAGAGCAGGCAGTGGTCCAATGGACCACTGCCTACTCTGAAAAAACGAAACCAAATGGTTTTGTTATTTTTTTTATTTTGCAACTCGTTTTCCTTTAAGGAAAACTCGCTGCAAAATAAATAAAAAAACTGCTTTATTTAAAAAGCAGTAACAGACATGGAGGTCTGCTGTCTTCAGCAGGCCACCATCCCTTTGAGTGCAGGGACTCGTTATGGGGTCGCAAAATGCGACCCACCTCATTAATGTTAATGAGGTGGGTCTTTGCGACCCCATAGCGAATCGCAGACGGTGTCTGAGACACCGTTCTGCATCCGATTTTGCGAATCTGAAATTGTTAGTCGCAGCGACTCACAATTTCCGATTTGCAAAACCGGAACTTCCTACATCTGGCCCTTAATGTGGTGATGGACAGTCCTCTAGCTTTATATATGTCTACCATCTCTTTAACCGGTTTTGCTGCGCATCATGTGTGAAAACCTAAGAAAACCCTGGCAATTCCTTGTCATCTTGAACGTAGCATCAGCGACCTGTTGAGACTATGTGCCATTGCTCCTAAAAAGAATCACTAGGTAACAAAAGGAGTTATCTCTAACAATAGGTGAATTCGCAATAAAGAAAGATCTACACTTCAGTATCTTCTTCCCACAGACAATAATAATGTTTTGGATTTATTAATAAATATTTTTATATAATCCATGAAATCGACGAAGAAATTCAATTTCTGGAGGCCATTTGGTACCCAAGATAATAACAAAGTGTCATCAGCATATAACAACATAGGGACAGGCCTGCCTAGGACACTGGGTGCATCGGCCTGCACAGCTCGGACAGCACCACCCACCTCATTAATAAAAAGGGGAGAAAAAAAAAAGGCGCCTGTTAGAAATGGGGTCTTTGGTTGGCTGTCAGGTTACCCCCTGTCCAAGCAAGAACCCTCTCTCTAGTCAGGGTAAAGAGAATCACCCTCAGTTAACCCCCACTCACCCCCTTGGTAGAAGCAATGTGTAAAGTATTTGTACCAACACACACAGTAATTCTGTGAAAACACTACAAAATGACACAACACAGGTTTAGAAAAATAGATAATATTTATCTAAACAAAAAAAAGACCAAAACAATAAAAATCCAACATACACAAGTCAAGATATGAATATTTAAAAGAATAAGGCCCTCATTACAACCCTGGCGGTAAATCCCGCTTACCACCGTGCTGACGGCCGTCAAGATACCGTGGCCGCGGCGGAAATCCGTTACAGGTATTACGACACTCATCTCGTAATCCGCACAATACAGACACCCACACAAGTCTGCCACACCAAAGGTCAGTGATAAACTAGCGATAGCAAAACCCACACCGTCATGCCAACAAGAATACGCCCACACTATCACGACCCACGAATCAACGCGGCGGTCATTCAACCGCGGTAAACCATTGGCGGTACACACCGCCGCGCTCAAAATACACACACATTTACAAAACAAAACCACATTGGACAATTCGAAATACACACACCTGATACACATACACACACCACACCCACAACACTATAAAACACACACACACATTACCCACAACCCCTTACAACAACATTTTTGGAGGAAGCACAGAGAGAGAGAATAGCAAACACAACACCAGCATCCACAGGCACACAACACCATCACTCATACAACATCCATGCACCTCAAAGAACACACACCAACACAACACATCACACAGCACAACAAACATCACCTCACACATCACCCACACCACATTATGGCACCTCAAAGACACCCCAGGTTTTCTGAGGAGGAGCTCAGGGCCATGGTGGAGGAAATCATCCGGGTAGAGCCACAGCTATTCGGATCACAGGTGCAGCAGACCTCCATTGCAAGGAAGATGGAGCTATGGCGAAGAATTGTCGACAGGGTCAACGCAGTGGGACAGCACCCCAGAACATGGGATGACATCAGGAAGACGTGGAACGACCTACAGGGGAAGGTGCATTACGTGGTATCCAGACACCAGGTAGCTGTACAGAGGACTGGCGGTGGACCCCCACCTCCTCCCCCAAAACTAACAACATGGGAGGAGCAAGTCTTGGCAATCATGCATCCTGAGGGCCTCACAGGAGTAGCAGGAGGACTGGACTCTGGTAAGTCATATCCTTACTATTATATCCCCAACACCCTACCTGCATGCCATCACAAACTTCTACCCCTACCCTCACACCCAGCACCCTACAGATACCCCACTATCACAACCCACACATCCCAATACCAAGCCCTGCGTGTAACACCAATGAATGGACACCCATCTATGACCAGTCAAGAGACTCACCCAGGCCACAAAATCACCAATCACACAAGGGCAAGCCAATAATGCAAGCACAGGAGTAGAGTGTAACTCACCCATTGCACAAGATGGCACACACAGATACAATAACTATGTATTTACACCCCAGCACGACCCCTACACAAACGTCACCGGACAGTACCTGCCAGCCACATCCAGTCCCCCCACAGAAGAGGCCCACAGTGATGACAGCAGCTCTGCACACCTGGATCAAGATGACCAGCCCGGCCCATCAGGGACCTCGGGACAGTCAGTTCCTCTGCCATAGTCACAAACCACCACTAAACCTCCCCCTCAGGAAACACCACCACAGCACCCACCCTGCGAGCCCATCCCTCTGTCCCCAGGACTCGTCAATCAGCAGTGTGTCCACCACTACAGGGACCCCAGGCAACCCCACTAACCCAAGACAATCAGGGACCTGGGGTCAGTGGTAGTGGGCAGACGGTTCAGGGGACAGAGGCACAGGATAACAGGGAAGCTGGGAGGACAGGCCCAGGGAACCCATTCTCCACGAGGCACTCTCCAACATCATGGGAGCATACCATCATTCCCGGGAGACCATGGGCACGGTACTGGCCAAGTTGCAGGAGACCCAGCGGCTGCAGGAGGGACAGTACCTGGGGATCAGGGAGCACTTGAAGTGCATTAACACCACCCTGGTCACCATTGCAGGGGTGCTGGCAGACATGGCCAACACCATGAGGGAGGCAGTGGCACACCAACGGGCTCCTGACACTAGCCTGAACGATGAACAGCCCTCCACCTCCGCTAGTGGACAGGAGGTCTCGCCACAGGACCAACAGCCCACCAGCACCCCACCCCCTGCAGAAGGAGAACTACCCCGCAAACGGTCCCTGAGATCCAGACACAAGACAGAGAACATTGCCAAGACCCCCACCAGGAAATACCTCTCCTGATTGTCACCCTTCTGTCCCACTATATCACCCTGACAACCTTGAACTGCCATTACTCCACCTCCTCTGCCCCCTTGGACTATGCACCTGTGATACCAATAGACTGGACTCCACCATGGACATTCCTCCACCATCACCCCAGCCCATAGCACATACCCCTCCACTGAATAGCACTTCAATAAACACCCTTGAATCACAAAACGATCTGGAGTCAGTCTGTATTTTCACAAGTGTGTTATTACAACCTCTCTGACAAATGGCAATGTCATTGTTCATTTTCACATATCAATGTTCTACAGTTGTTGCGCAGCAGTAAACATAGCAGAAGGCAGAAAATAGTACCCAGATCTGTGAAATCGAAATCCAAAGTGAACTGTCAGGGTCCATACACAGCAGTAAAAAGGCAGAATCATGCAATGTCCTACAGTAGTATGATATGAGAGGAGCAGTGCCAGTCTCTTACCTGTGTCTTACTGGAAGTATTGCATGATGATGTTGTTTCGGTTGTCTATATCTTCTTCTGCCTCTTCTTCCTCACTGTCCACAGTCTCCACAGCTGCCACAAGACCAACATGAGGCCCATCCTCCTGCAGAAAAGGCACCTGGCGTTGCAAAACCAGGTTGTGCAACATACAGCATGCCACGATTATCTGGAACACCTTCTTCAGTGAGTAGTATAGGGAGACACCTGTCAGATAGAGGCACCGGAACCTGGCCTTCAGGAGGCCGAAAGTCCGCTCTATTATCCTCCTAGTTTGCCCATGTGCCTCATTGTAGCGTTCCTCTGCCCTTGTCCTGGGATTCCTCACTGGGGTCAGTAGCCATGACAGGTTGGGGTAACCAGAGTCACCTGCAAATATCGAGGGACAACTGTTAGACACACACCAACCATTAGGGACTCTCCCATAGCCAGGCACCTATTCAAACTGTGTTGGGACCTTGGGCTCATCTATTAGCCACACACGGTGCCTGTGGAGTTGCCCCATCACATAACGGATGCTGCTATTCCTCAAAATGTAAGCGTCATGCACTGAGCCAGGATACTTGGCATTCACATGGGAGATGTACTGGTCTGCTAAACACACAATCTGCACATTCATGGAATGGTAGCTTTTGCGGTCTCTGTACACCTGTTCATTCCTGCGAGGTGGGACAAATGCCACATGTGTACCATCAATGGCACCAATGATGTTGGGGATATATCCCAGGGCATAGAAGTCACCTTTCACTGTGGGCAAATCCTCCACCTGAGGGAAAACGATGTAGCTGCGCATGTGTTTCAGCAGGGCAGACAACACCCTGGACAACACATTAGAGAACATTGGCTGTGACATCCCTGATGCCATGGCCACTGTTGTTTGAAAGGACCCACTGGCCAGGAAATGGAGTACTAACAGGACCTGCACTATTGTGATCTAATCGGTGTGTGGCGCTGTCTATCTGTATTCCTGCCCAAAAGTGCTGTGACGCAGTTAGTTGCCCTGCCATGTGACCCCCTGAAATAGTGGCTGCCTGACCTATAAGGAGGGACAAGGAGAAATGAGGTAACTGCGCTGGCGTTGTGCAGCGTCGCCGTAGGCGGACGAAGACCGCGGCGCAATTCAGCATTGGTTATCATTGGGCCCTATGGGGTCCAGGAGCCAATGACGATGTATGCCGGCGGTGACGGTACGCACAGCTGCGGATGTAACCGCCATTTTCTATCTCTTCACTCACTTGATACCTGACCTTCAACAGGAGAGGACCTACACTGCAAGTGCTGCTGTGACCTGAGTCTGGACGCGACAATGGCTCTGGGGAAAGGGCCCCTGACTTCACAGCAGAGGAGTTGGACAACCTGGTGGCTGGGGTCCTCCCCCAGTACATGTTACTCTACGGTCCTCCATACAAACAGGTGAGTACACTGTGAGCATGATGGATGGGACATGAATTATGGAGTAGGGTGGATGGAAGATACGGGGTGGGCTGATGCCAGCATGTGAGGATGGTCAGTGTATGTGTTTCTGGGCCAGGGTGGGAAGTTGTGGCCAATGAATAAGAAGAACCGGATGGGGGAGTAAAATCCATTCCAATGCACTTTTCCTCTAGGTCAGCGCCCACCAGAAGAAGGGTATTTGGTGTGCCATCGCCAAGGAAGTGCGGACCCTGGGGGTCTACCATAGATGGAGCACGCACTGCTGCAAAAGATGGGAAGACCTGCACCGCTGGACCAAGAAGACGGCGGAGGCCCAGCTGGGGATGGCCTCCCAACGTGGAAGGGGTGCCCGTCGCACCATGACCCCCAGATGTACCGGATCCTGGCGGTGGCATATCCTGAGTTGGATGGGCACTTGAGGGCATCACAGCAGCCACAAGGGGGTAAGTACAGTCACATTCAGCTGACTCTGCGCGCTGTATGAGGTGTCTGGGTGGGGGAAGTGGGCTGTGGGCTCCCCAGGTCATGGCAACCTTGCTAGGGTAGGTCCATTGTTGGGCAGGCTCTGTGGCACTCCTACCCCTAGTCAGGCTCCTGTGGGTTCCAGGTGTGCATCAAATGGGCTTAGGTACAGTCCCCCATGGGCAGGTGATTTTCCCAAGTACAGTTAGTGCATGGCCTAGTGCATAGGGCTGCTCCCTGTGTGTTGTGTCCGCCAACGGTGGTGTTGTTGCTGGCATTGACCATATGTCTCCTCTGTCTCCCCCCCCCTTTTGTTTTGTCACCCTGTCCTTGTGTGGATTAGCATCATCTGGCGGAGGAGCATTGGCACCGGAGGAGGAAGGAGCTGCAACCCACATGGCCCAGGAGGGTGAATGTACGGAGTCTGAAGGCACCAGTGGGACGGAGGGCGAGGGGAGCTCCACGACGGGGACAGGGGGAGACACCAGCAACAGCGACTCCTCCTCTGATGGGAGCTCCCTTGTGGTGGCAGGCACCTCTGTGCCCACCGCAACAACAGGTACAGCCGCCACCCCTCCTACCAGCACCGCCCTCCCAGCAGTCAACAATTTTGAATGCCATCCAGGGTGTTGAGAGGCATTTGCAGCAAACAAATGCATACCTGGAGGGCATTCATTCTGGCGTGGCATCCTAACAGAGAGCATTTCAGGCTCTGGCCTCCGCACTGATGGCAGCCATTGTCCCTGTGTCCAGCCTCCCCCCTCCAACTTCCACTCTACCTCAGCGTATCCCAAGCACACCACCAGACCATCATGCACACTCATCAACACACAAAAGTGGCTCAGGCAAACATAAGCACCACACATCCCACAGGCACTCACACAGGCACCATACCTATCCAGATACACCAACATCCACACCCTCCACTGTGTCCCCCTCCTCCACTTCCTCCACCTCCCTCCCAGTCTCGTCTCCACTCACACCTGCATGCACTACATCCTCAGCCACTACCTCCAGCACACCCATCACCACACACTGCTCACGTGCAATCACCACCCCCACTACCATGCACACGTCCCCTGTATCCTCTCCCAGTGTGTCTGTGAGCTCTCCTCCCAAAGTACAAAAACACAGGCACACACCCACTCAACAGCCATCCACCTCACAACAGCCTCCAGCCCATGCACTCTCACCCAAACTCAGCAGACGTACACCTTCTACAACAACTACCTCTTCCTCCACTCCCAAACCCCCTCCATCTTCCCGTCCCAGTGTGTCAAAGAAACTTTTCCTGGCTAACATTGACCTCTTCCCTACACCTCCCCCCGTCCTTCCCCTAGGGCCAGGATGTCCAGATTCCAGCCCAGCACCTCAGCCACAAAATCCTCGAGCACTGTGGTTCCTGCAAGTCCAGCAACATCCCGGGCGGCACCTATCAGGGCGGCCAGTGTGCCACCTAGTGAGCTCAAGAATCACCCTATTCCGCCACCTGCCAAGGTGGAGGAGGGGCCCACATGCCATAGGGAAAAGCCGCACCAACCACCCAGCAAGGCCTCCTCCAAGACAAAAGATGACAGTGCCAAGGTCCCAGCAGCGACTTCCAAGGTGGTAAAGAGACAAAAGGCCAAAGGGAAGTCAACTCAGGGCACGGAGCCTCCGGGTGAGGGACTGGTGTCACCCATTCTGCAAGACAGAACAGCAACCTGTACGGCGGTGGCCACCACCACCTGCACCGCCACCTGCACCGCCACCTTCACGTCTGCTGCCTCTGCTACAGTCCCCAGCATCAACCCCAGTGGGCAGCCGTCCGAGGCTGCAGGAGACGTCCTGCTGTCTCCCTCCACAGGTGCTGACACCAGCACCACCGGCAGCATCTCCGCCGCAGACACCGGAGCAGACACCGCCGCAGCCACCACCACCTACCCCACGACATGGCCAGCCAGTTCCACCACAGCCGACATTAGCATCATACCCAGTGGGCAGTCGTCCGAGGCTGCAGGAGACGTCCTGGACCCTGCACACACTACATGAGGCACCACAACCAGCACTGGCAGTACCAACAGTTGGCAGGCTAAGTCACCGCAGGGAGGAGTGTGTCTCTGCCGCCATAGAGTGTCATGCTACCTGTTCACAGAGAATCTAGTGGCTCAGACACCCAGATGAGGGAATGGGAACTGCCACACCCCACGTGCAGCACTCTGGGCACAAAGCCCCCTCCAGAACCAATGGAGAACAGCATCCACTACCCCAGTCCTTGGCAGCATGAAGCACTCTGGGCAACAGGCTCCCTCCAGAACCAGTGGAGAACAGCATCCACTACCCCAGTCCTTGGCAGGATGAAGCACTCTGGGCACCATGCCCCCTCCAGAACCAGTGGAGAACAGCATCCACTACCTCAGTCCTTGGCAGGATGAAGCACTCTGGGCACCAGGCCCTCTCCAGAACCAGTGGAGAACAGCATCCACTACCCCAGTCCTTGGCAGGATGAAGCACTCTGGGCACCGTGCCCCCTCCAGAACCAGTGGAGAACAACATCCACTACCACAGTCCTTGCAGAATGAAGCACTCTGGGCACCAGGCCCCCTCCAGAACCAGTGGAGAACAGCATCCTCTACCCCAGTCCTTGGCAGGATGAAGCACTCTTGGCTCCAGGCCCCCTCCAGAACCAGTGGAGAACAGCATCCACTTGAGAGACTGTGGCCTTGCACTCCCCAGGATAAAGCAGTGGACAAACTTGGCATGCTTTTTGTGACCACTCTTCCACGGACATGTAATGGAACAGTATCCAGACTTGTGTACTTACTGTAAATATTTGTATATACTGATCTTTTAAATTTATGTTAACCTATCTGGATTTTAGATGATTACACTCGTTACAATCATTTCATTTGGTCCTTGTGTTCTTCCAGGGGGTTAGGGGTGTCAATGTAATGTTGCTGCATGTGTTTATGTGTGTGTTGTTGGGGGTGGGGGTGTTGCGTGTTGCGTGTGTCACTCTCTTTTTCCTCCCCCCCTGTGTGCTAGGTGGAGTACTCACCATAGTCGTCGCCGCCGTCTTTGATGTTCCTGGTAGAAGAGGAGGTAAACCAACATTGGTAACACCTGTAACTCGGGCTTCATGGCGTCCTGGTTCCTCGTTGGTTGTCGAGAGGTGAATGGTTTCCGTTCCAAGTACTGTTTCCGCCATGCTTTTGATAGCGTTGGTACCGCCCCGGAAAAGCTGGCGGATTGATGTGTCATAATACAGTGGGCGGTACATTGTCTTCCGCTTGTCCGTTGGCGGTTACCGCCGCGGTGTGTGTTGCTACCGCCGTGGCGGTCGGAGTGTTAAAGTGCTTGTCTGTGTTGGCGGTTTCCACCATGGTCGTGATTCTTTTTTTTTTACCGCCGACCGTTGGCAGTATTACCGTTGCTTAATCACCAACCGCCAGGGTTGTAATGAGGGCCTAAGAGTCTTAGGGCAATATTTATACTTTTTGACGCACAACTGCGCCAACGCAGTTGTACGTCAAAAATTTTAACGCCGGCTAACGCCATTCCAAAGCGCCATGCGGGCGCCTTATTTATGGAATGACGTTAGCCGGCGCAGCTGACTGGTGTGCGTAAAAAAAAATGACCCACACCAGGCTGCGCCGGCGTAGGGGAAAATGGAGCTTGGGCGTCAATAAATGGGGCAAGTCAGGTCTGAGGCAAAAGTTGGGCCTCAACCCGATTTGCGCCATTTTTTTTTACTCCCAACCCCCATTGAAATGACTCCTGTCTTAGCACAGACAGGAGTCATGCCCCCTTGCCCAATGGCCATGCCCAGGGGACTCATGTCCCCTGGGCATGGTCATTGGGCATAGTGGCATGTAGGGGGGCACAAATCAGGCCCCCCTATGCCACAAAAAAAAAAATATATATATATACTTACCTGAACTTACCTTAAGTTCCTGGGATGGGTCCCTCCATCCTTGGGCGATCTCCTGGGGTGGGCAAGGGTGGCAGGGGGTGTCCCTGGGGGCATGGGAGGGCACCTCTGGGCTCCTTCCGAGCCCACAGGTCCCTTAACGCCTGCCCTGACAAGGCGTTAAAAAATGACGAAAAAGCGGCTGGACGTCATTTTTTTTTACCTGCCCACTCCCGTGCGTCATTTTTGCACGGAAGTTTAAATAAGGCGCACATGCCTTGGAGTCATTTTTTAGACGGGAACGCCTACCTTGCATATCATTAACGCAAGGTAGGTGTCCACGCTAAAAAATGACTCAAACTCCAAGATCTTTGGCGCTAGACGGGTCTAACGCCAAAGTATAAATATGGAGTTAGCTTTGCGTCAGATTTGCGTAAAAAAAAAAGATGCAATTCCGACGTAACCAGAGTATAAATATGCCCCATAATCCTTTAGAAAACAGTGAGAACGTTGTTAGCGCACAAAGTAGCTTGGTAGCAGCAAAATAACACCGCATGGGCTAGTGCGCGTTGGAAAAGGCCAGCGATGTGTCGATTTCTCACTCATAAGCAAAACCGTGCGCCGTTTCTTCTCTCCCGCAAGAGAGCGATACTTCGATTCGGACGGGAACCTCGGGTCCAGGAAGGCTCTGCGTTGTTTTTCTGTGCCCAGTAATGTTGCGTTGAAAATCCGGTCACACGGTATCACAAAACCACGCTGCGCGGGGTTTGCGTCGTCATCAGCCTCTGTTAGCGGGTGTTGCGTGTCGTTTCTCCAGCAGCGATGCATCAATCTTCCAGCCGCGATGCAGGTGGAGCATTGATTTTATCCACGTAGCTAGTGACGCGTCGTTTATCAGCCGCGTCACCGAAGGTGTGTCGAAAATTGCCCTGCACGGTGGTCTGTGCGTGGATTTTCAGTTCTTGGCTGCCAGCTTCACCTCCCAAGGGCCCAGGATCTGGATAGGGCAACACTTGGCAGGGCAGGAGTCTCAGCAGAGAGTCCAGGTGCTGGCAGGGGAAGTCTTTGATGGCCCTAAAACTTCAGCAACAGGAGGCAAGCTCTGTTCGAGTCCTTAGAGATTCTTATTCAAGCAGAAATGCACAGCAAAGTCCAGTCTTTGCCCCCTTTTCACAGGCAGAAGCAGCAACTGCAGGATAGCCCAACAAAGCATAGTAACAGGCAGGGGCGGAACTTCTCCTCAGCTCTCTAGCTCTTCTCCTTGGCAGAGGTTCCTCTTGAATCAAGAAGTGACCTAATTTTCAGGGGATTGGGGTGCCTTTATACCCCTTTCTGCCTTTGAAGTAAGCAAACTTCAAAGGAAAGTCTCTCTTGTTTGTAAGATCTTGCCTTTCCCAAGCCAGGCCCCAGACACACACCAGGGGTTGCAGACTGCATTGTGTGAGGGCAGGCACAGCCATTTCAGGTTTAAGTGACCACTCCTCCCCCTCTCCCTCCCAGCCCACATGGCCCATCAGGATATTCAGGCTACACCCCAGCTCCCTTCGTGTCACTGTCTAGAGGAGAGGTGCAAACAGCCCAACTGTTAAACTGACGCAGACAGGGAATCCACAAACAAGCAGAGTCACAGAATGGTTTAAGCAAGAAAATGCATACTATCTAAAAGTGGCATTTTCAAACACACAATCTAAAAAACAACTTCACTAGAAGATATATTTTTAAATTGTGAGTCCAGAGACCCCAAACTCCACATGTCTTTCTGCTCGCAAAGGGAATCTGCGCTCTAATAATATTAAAAGGCAGCCCCCATTTTAACTTTGAGAGGGATGGTCCTTGCAACAGTGAAAACCAAATTTGGCAGTATTTCACTGTCAGGACATGTAAAACACATAGGTACATGTCCCACCTTTAACATACACTGAAACCTGCCCATGGGGCTACCTAGGCCTACCCTAGGGGTGTGTTACATGTATAAAAAGGGAAGGTTTAGGCCTGGCAAGTGTGTACACTTGGCAAGTCGAACTGGCAGTTTAAAACTGCACAAACAGACACTGCAGTGGCAGATCTGAGCCATTTTTACAGGGCTACTAATGTGGATGGCACAACCAGTGCTGCAGGCCCACTAGTAGCATTTGATTTACAGGCACTGGCACCTCTAGTGCACTGTACTAGAGGCTTACTAGTAAATTATATATGCCAATCATGGAAAGCCAATTACACATACATTTTACATAGGAGCACTTGCACTTTAGCACTGGATAGCAGTGGTAATGTGCCCAGAGTAACCAAAAACAGCAAACACAGCACACATCAACAACCTAGGAAACAGAAGCAAAAATTTAGGGAGATCACACCAAGGATGCCAAGTCTAACATGTGTCCCCCCCAGCTGAAAGTGGGGAGCAACTACCCAACCTCTTGGGAGTTCTCATCCCTAAGGCAGAAGAATCTGGACAGACCATAAGCATTGGCGTGTTCTGTACCAGGGCGCTGTTCCACCATAAAGTCCATTCTCTCTAGGGAAATGACCACATCAACAATTTTGGATTCTCACCCCTCATCTGTATTAGCCATCTGAGGGGCCTGTGGTTGGTCTGAACCCGGAAGTGAGTCCCAAACAAGTAGGGTCTTAGGGCCAGATGTAGGTAGGAAAAAAATAGCGACTTGCAAATTGCAAGCATGTGCGACTCGCAATTTGCGAGTCGCTAACTGCAATTGAGGTAGAAAGTACGCGGACAATTTGCGACTCGCACCCGGAGTCGCACCGCAGATAGCAAGCCCGCTGTTTGCGAGGTCGCTTTTTGCGACCACGCAAAATACGGACTCGCAATTTGCGAGTGGGTGTCGAAAATTGCGACTGTGCTGAAAATTGAAAGCAGGTGCTGCAGAACACTCTAGAAATTACTGCAGAACACTCAGGAAAACACTTCCTGGCACCTGATGATGACATCACAGCCAGGAAGTTTACAAATACACCTGGGAGGAGGGAGGACCACATCCTTTTTAACTGCAGCACAGCTAACAGAGCACCAGCAACCATGGCTGACACTCCCAGGAAAAGGAAGCTCAAGTTTGCTGAGAAGGAGTTGGAGGTGCTAACAGATGAGTGATGTCAGCACCATGATGAGCTGTTTCTCAAGGCAGCCCTCACTGTGCCAGACACAGAAAAAAAATCGAATTTGGCAGGATATCCAGGACAAGGTAAACTCCCTGGGGGTCAGCCACCAGAGTGTGGAAGAACAAAAGAACAGGTGGTACGACCTCCGCTCCCGGACCAAGGAGAGGGTGGCAGAACGGCTCCGGGAGATGAGAGGCACAGGAGGGGGACCATCTACCATACCACCACCCACACCCCTGGAGGAAAGGGTTGAGGAGACCCTTGAGCCGGAGGCTGTCACTGGATTTGGAGAACTGGACACCTCTGAGCCCAGACCATCAACCGGTGAGTACCATGTGATATGCTTGTAACCCCATCAATGCCATACCCCCACCCACCATGTACACAGGGGCATGCACAACCAAGATAGCTCCATTTCAGAGTAGCAAACACCAGAATGATGCATTATGGGCAATGTAGTCAAGTAGGCAGTTCATAGGCAATTGTTTATTAGGAAGTTCTTAACTGATAGTAGACACTGACAGTGTGTTCCCCATGTCCCACAGGTCTCCCACAAGACACCCCCACCAGCCCAAGCAGCCAGGTGCAAATGGTCAGCCAGCACAGAGAGGAGACAACAGGACCAGCAACCACTCCCATCTGCACCACCAACACCATCCCCTCTCTGGAAACACCTGTTGCAACAGTGGTGTTGGAGCCTGGACATGGGTACAAGCCAGAGTGCCACATCAGACATTACAGGCCTCCACCGCTGCGCAGGCGACGCAGGATGACAACAGCAGAGCAGCAGGCAGAGTCAGGGCTTCCTTCCACAACACCAACGGAGGCCCAACTGCTACGGGGTCAGCGCCTGCAAAACCAACAGTTAAGGAGGATTAGTGGGGTATTGCAGCGCTTTGAGAGGAACCATGCCAACAGCATGCAGGAGGTGCATTCACAACTGCAGGTCATTGGGAACAACACAGGTGACCTTGCACTGTCTATGCGCGAACTGGTGGCTGGACTGCTAACGCAGAATGACAGTGCACGGCGCAGGGACCGCCTGCTGCTGCCATGCCTGGACAGGATGGCCTCCTCTATCGTTAGGCTTGCAGTTAACACAACTGGGCTGTCTAGGAGAACAGTCAGCCTCCAGGTTGACATGGGCCACTTTGCAGGTGATGTGGGACGGGGACTGGGCCGGATCACCCATGCAATAGACCTAATGGAGGCACGGCAGGTGTCCAGGGGCACAGGTGACACCCCACAAGACAGTGAGGAGGGCTCCACTGTCAGCAGTGTCTCTGCCGGTGACACCAGGGTGCTACGTAGTGGGAGCACAAGGCAGAGCACTGCTGACCCACCTAGTACCAGCCAGGCTGGCCGAGCCCGCCGCAGGGTGTGAGCTAAACACTGTCCCTGGGGTTGGGGCACATGATGGCAATGTGTCCCATGCCAGGTGGACTATTGAAGGCCCTGAACTGTTTTTTCTTGTATATAGTTTGGTTATTTGCACTTATTAAATCTTTTGTTCTTTCCACTTAACACATGGACTGTTTGTTCTATTGGTGAGTATGGTAGGAGTTGGCACGTACCTTCCAAAGTATTGGTTTGCAATGTGTTCCCGTCTCAGTCTGCCTTGATTGGCGATGCTCCTATCCCCATGATGGCGATGTGGTTGCTCTTGCTCTTCATTCTCCGAATCTGGGTCTTCAGGGCTGAGAGGTAGCCCAGGTTGGGTGGCAATGTTGTGCAGGATAGCGCATGCGACAACTATTTTGAATGCCGTTATTGGGGTATACTGGAGGGCACCTCCACTTCGGTGGAGGCATCTGAACCTTGCTTTCAGCAGTCCGAAGGTTCTTTCAATGATGTTCCTGGTCCTCTTATGTGCACTGTTGTATCGCCTCTCGCATTCATTGCTGGGTGTTAAGTACGGAGTCAGTATCCATGGACGTAGTGCATATGCACTGTCACCTGTTGGGCACAAAACGTACACTGTTAGCAAGGCATGGGTGGTTTGCACATTGATCTGTGTGCATGTCTTCAAGGTGTATTCAGCTCTACCTAGGAGGTATCCGTCTCCAAACTCCCCACGTTCCAGGCGTTGGTGTATCCCACTGTGCCTTAAAATGTAGGAGTCATGAGTACTGCCTGGAAACTTAGCAACCATGTCAGTGATGACATAATGGGCGTCACATACCACCTGAATATTGAGTGAGTGGGTACACTTCCTATTGCGGAACAGATATTCCAGGTTTGCAGGAGGGCATATTTGAATATGTGTCCCGTCTACACACCCTATGACATGGGGGAAGTTGGCAATCCGGTAAAAGTCCAACTTGGTGCTGTTAATTTCTGCCTCATTCCTGGGTAGGTATATGTATCAGGACATGTGTGTGAGTATGGCATCTAGGAATGCCCTGAAGAACCTTGATAGTGCACTTTGGGATACCCCACCTGCCACAGCAATGACCCCCTGATAGCTACCCGAAGCCAAGAGATGCAGTGAGCATAGCACTTGCACATGCGTAGGGATGGCGCAACCGCGCACAGTCTGGCGTTCTAGCTGTGGTTTGAGTAAATCTATTAAATCTAGTATAGCTGCGCTGCTAAGTCTATATTTGTCATATATTTCCTCCTCAGTTTGCTGGAAGATTGTCTGCCTTGTTCTGTAAATCTTCTCCTGTCTCTGGCTCCTCCTCCTCCTCTGCTGGGCTGCGTGGGCTCTCCTCCTCACTGCTATCAGGTATATATCCGCCATCTTGAGTAACCCAGATGCCTTCTGGGTCCCCTTTTATACTTTGGTAATGGTTACCACCTGCTCTGAGTTAGTGGTAAATTGGAAGTGCAAAATGGGCTTTTTGCGACTAGTCGCAATTTGCGAGTTGCTATTGCATATGGTTTGCGACTCGCAAATTGCGACTTCCTATTTGCGGGTCGCAAAATGGGGTCACAAATTTTGCGAGTCGGTACCGGCTCGCATCGCATTTTGCGAGTCGGAAATGGGATTTTTGCATCCCATTTCCGATTTTGCGGGGTCGCAAATAGCGAATCGGGCCATTTGCGACTCGCAAAAGTTTGCTACATCTGGCCCTTAGCTTCTTCAGTGCCCAGATCACAGCAAAAGCCTCATGCTCAATTGCACTCCTCCTACATTCCCTGGGAAGTAACCTTCTGCTAATGAAGGCTACAGGTTGATCTCGGCCATCTTCATTAAGCTGTGAGAGTACTGCTCCTATACCATGCTCTGAGGTGCCTGTTTTCACAACAAACTCCTTGCACTAGTCAGGTGCCTTCAGCACAGGTGCTATGCACATGGCAGCATTTAGGGCGTCAAAAGCGGTCTGGCAAGCCTCTGTCCAGATCACCCTCTTTGGATGCTTCTTGGAAGTCCACTCATTCAAGGGGGCAAAAATGCTGCCATATCCCTTGCCAAACCTCCTATAATAGCCAGTGAGGCCTAAAAAGGCTTTCACTTCAGTCTGGGTCTTGGAGTGGCTCCCAAGCCAGAATGGTGTCAATCATTGGCTGTAGAGGTGCCACCTGGCCACTCCCTACTTGGTGTCCCAAATACACCACTGAACCCTGCCCTATTTGGCACTTGCTTACCTTAATAGTGAGGCCTGCCTTTTGCAGGGCCTCCAACACTCTGCAGAGGTGATGCAAGTGTTCCTCCCAAGTAGAACTGAACACTGTAATGTCATCCAGGTATGCTGTGCGGAAGTCATCCATCCCAGTCAACACCTGGTTGACCAATCTCTGGAATGTGGCAGGGGCATTTTTCATCCCAAATGGCATCACTTTAAACTGGAAGTGTCCATCTGGGGTCGAAAATGCTGACCTTTCCTTGGCCCCCTCAGTTACGGCAGTCTGCCAATACCCAGACGGCAAATCAAATGTGTGAGGTATTTGGCAGCTCCCAACCAATCTATGAGCTCATCAGCTCAGGGGATGGGGTCAGCGTCAGTTTTAGTGACCGCATTGAGACCCCCGGTAGGCCACACAGAACCGGAGTTCTGGGATGGCACCACGAGCAGCAGCTTTTGGAACCACAACCACAGGGCTGGCCCAAGGACGGCTAGAAATCTCAATTACCCCTAGGGATAACATCTTAGACACCTCATCTTTGATGCTAGACCTGACCTTATCAGTCACCCTGTAAACCTTCTGTTTAATGGGTGGACTGTCCCCAGTGTCCACATCATGTGTACACAAGTGTGTGACCCCTGGGAACAGGGAGAATAGAGAGGCAAACTGACGACAGTCCCTCTGTTGTTCTGAGGTCAGGGAGGGGAATGGGGAGAGATTCACTCCCTCCACAGACCCATCCTTTTCTCCAGCAGACAGGAAGTCAGGAAGAGGCTCAGTCTCGTCCTCAACCCCATCATCTGTGGCTAAGAGCATGGACAATTCAGTCCGTTCAAAGTGTGGCTTCAGCCGGTTGACATGGAGGACTCTCAAGTGGTTCCTGAGAGTGTGCAAGTTCACCAGGTAGGTGACTTTGCTCTTGCGCTCCACTACCTCAATATGGCCCAGTCCACCTGACCTGGAGCACCCTAGGCTCCAAATGTGCCATGACCCACACTTTTGTCCAGGTTGATATTCAACCAGAGTGGCATTCAGGTTGTACCAGCGCTTCATAGCTGCCTGGCTTGCTTACAGGTTCTTTTTGGGCAAGCTTCCTGAAGCGAGCTGTCTGGTTTCTAAAAGCCAGCATGTAACTGAACATCCTGGGGAGGTTTACTGGGGGCTTTCTCCAAGCCCTACTTCACCAGACTCAAGGGTTCCCTAACAGGGTGGCCATACAGAAACTCAAAAGAACTAAATCCAAGCCCTTTTTGAGGCACCTCTCTGTAGGCGAACAGAAGGCATGGCAAGAGGACGTCCCGCTTCCGCCTGAAGGGCCCTGACAGGCTGATGATCATGCGTTTTAAGGCGCGGTTGAACCTCTCAACCAGAGCATTGCTTTGGGGGTGGTAGGAAGTGGTGAACTTATGCGTTACCCCACACTCCTGCCTATCTATAAGTAGATATGAAGTTGGTATCCATATCAGATACCACTTCCTTGGGGAACCCCATGCGGGTAAAAAGCCCCATCAATGCACGACCCACCACAGGGGAAGTGATTGACCTCAGAGGAGTAGCTTCTGGGTACCGAGTGGCGTGGTCCACCAAGACCTGGATGAACCTGTTGCCCAAGGCTGTCTTGGGATCCAGAGGCCCCACAATGTCAATACCAACCCTCTCAAAGGGGGTACTATCAACTGGAAAAGGTTGGAGGGGAGCCTTATATTTCCCCCCACTCTTCCCACTTGCCTGACAAGTCTGGTAAGACCTGCAATAAGCATCTGAGTACCTGCGCATTAGGGGCAAGTAAAAGGGGGTGACAAGCCGTTCAAAGGTCTTGTCCTGCCCCAAATGTCCAGCTAAAGGCACATCATGAGCCAGACCTAGTAAGAAGGCTCCGAAGCACTGGGGTACCACCAGTACACGGGCTGACCCAGGCTCAGCAACCTTAAGCTCACTAAACAGGATGCCGTCCTCCCAATAAATCAGGTGAGATCCTGGCTCCTTGCCAGCCGCCTGGTCTGCAGCCTGTTGCCGCAAACCCACTAGAGTAGGGCATGTCCTCTATGCCTCCCAGAATGCATGCCTGGCGGGTCCCCTTTCCTGCTGCCACTGTGACAGCTCAGGAACCTCCCTCAGCTCAACCACCTGTTTCCCTGTAGGCTCTGGGACGTCACCCTCAGGCTCCGCCTCCTCCCGGACTGTGGGAACTTCTGGGGCCAGTTTCCTGCGCCTCTTGCCCATCCTCTTTTTGGAAGTCTCCTGGGCCACTGTTTCAGGCTCCAGGGGCTCCTGACGGGCTGCCATTGACTTGGTGGATACACATACCCACCCAGCCAGACCCAACATCTCCAAGTGTGACCTGTGCTCCACCTCCTTCCAAGCGGAAACCTCCAGGTCATTGTCAAGCAAACAATCCACAAGCATGGTTGGAGTCACAGCTACCTTCAAGGAACCTGAGACCCCCCCATTAAAAGGGAACCTGCGCCACTCTGCACAGGTGCTCTGAGTTGTCCAATGCAATTACTTGGTGAAGTAAACAGGGATCTATCGGCTCTTCAGACACCAGGTGACTCCTCACTGTAGTCACACTGGCTCCTGTGTCTCTCAGAGCCTCCACCCTCTGTCCATTAATGGTCACCCACTGCCTGTACTATTTAATGTTCTCAGGCACGAAGGTTCTCTGGACCATCTCACTGTCCCCTAGCGAGACAAGGGTCATCTCAGCTTGCTCTCACCCACCTAGAACCAACTCCTCCCCAAGCGCTACACTAGCCAAACCCTGGGACTGCGCACCAGTGGGTGCCGGTGTACTCTTGGGGCATTTGGGGTACCCCCTCACATGACCCAGCTGGTCACATGCATAACAATAACGTGGGGGACCTCCTTCCACAGGTTTCCCTTTGGAGAACCACGGCTTCTTTTCACCGGGGATTTTGGAACCCTTACCCTGGGAACTAGGTTGGGGCCCTTTAAAGAACTCCCCCTGTTTACCATTACCCCCCCTTTTGTCTGAGAGGGACCCTACCCATCCTTGGTGTGGTCTCCCCCATACTCCCTTTGGACCCTGGTGCACTCCCAATGGTCTGCTTCCTGCACAGGCTTCCTTGGGTCAGCCAGCTTGCTGCCAATTAGGTGCTGGCGCAGCTCTAGAAAACATAAACTGTACAAGTGCTCTGAAGCAATCAAATTGTAAAGCCCCTCATACGTTGTTTCCTTACTGCCTTTCACCCAACCATCCAGTGACCTGCAAAAAGAATCAACACATTCCAACCATGTTTGGTATTCCTTCTTCTTATAGGACCTAAACTTGTCCTTATACTGATCAGGGGTGAGACCAGACCTTGTGATCAGGGCGTCCTTCATGATAGGGTAAGTGAGCCCGTGGGGACGCCCTAAGGATGTTAGTGTAGCCCTCCCCTCTACCTCGAAGTGCTTCCAAAGACCGCCCCCCAATGATCTTCAGGGACCAGATTCATATGGAGAGCAGACTTATACCCCTTGAACCACAACAGTATGTCATCCTCCCTTTTGTAATCCTTCACAAGGCCCTTAGGAATGTGCCCCCTCCTCTCAGGGTGCACTGTGTTATTGCTGCCACCATCCCTATTGGACTGGCTCCTCTGATCCAGCTCCCTCAAGCTGAGCTCATGAGACCAACAATAACTTTTTCTCTGCTATGGCCAACCTCCTTTCTTCCATCCTAAACTTTTCCAACTCCATCTGAGGACCCCTCTCTGCCTGTCTGACCTGTAACTCTTCAGGAGTCAGACCTTTATATTACACACTGCTACCTTCCCTGGAGACCCTCTCCCTGGACAAAACAGACCCACCCACTACACCTTTGTGGATGGATTGCTCTCCCTCCTCCTCATCTTCCTCCTCCCCCTCTGTGTGCCCCTCAGCTTTCTTGGCTGTTACCCAGGCCCTCAGTGCCTTCTGCAGCTCCTCCTTCTTGGTGGAGCCCTTAATGGGACAACCAAGGCTTTTGCAGAACTGCCTCAACTGAGCAACTGTATAGCTCTTGAGTTTCCCTAAATCAAAAGCAGATCCAGCTGATGCATCTCCAGGTTGAGACATGATGGAGAGTTAAAAGTGCAAAGTTCCAAAGGCAGAAAAACAAGTTTCCAAATGGAGTTCAAACCTTAAACAAAGATCATCAAAAACAAGGAAGTAGGGAAGAGAGTCCAAAAAGAGAAAAAACAAAAATCACAAAGACAAGTAGTATGTGGTCACGTAATGGTCTGCACTGAAAACAGTAGTGTACACTTAATCACTGTATGTCAAGTACAAATACAAGTCCAATCCCAACCGCTTATCACCAATGTTAGAAGTGGGGTCTTTGGTTGGCAATCAGGTTACCCCCTGTCCAAGCAAGGACCCTCAACCTAGTCAGGGTATAGGAGATTCACACTCAGTTAATCCTGCTCACCCCCTTGGTTGCTTGGCACGAGCAGGCAGGCTTAACTTCAGAAGCAATGTGTAAAGTATTTGTACCAACACACAGTAACTCAGAGAAAACACTACAAAATGGGTCGATTTCTCACTCGCAAGTGAGACCGTGCGTCGTTCCTCCTTCAGTCGGGTCAGTGTGCGTCATTTCTTCTCTCCCGCAAGAGAGAGATGCGTCGATCCAGACTGGCACCTTGGGTCCAGACAGGCTTTGCTGCGCCCAGAGATCTTGCATTGAAAATCTGGTTGCACGGATCACAAAACTGCGCTGCATGGGGTTTGTGTAGTTATCAGCCTCCGTTAGTGGGTGTTGTGTGTCATTTCTCCAGCCACGATGCGCCGATCTTCCAGCCACGATGCAGGTGGAGCATTGATTTCAGCTGTGAAACCAGCGGCGTGTTGTTTATCAGCCACGTCACAGAAGGTGTTTCAAAAATTTCCCTGCACAGCGGTCTGTGTGTGGATTTTCAGTTCTTGGCTGCCAGCTTCACCTCTCAAGGTCCCAGTAACTGGATAGGGCACCACTTGGCGGCAGGAGTCTCAGCAGAGAGTCCAGGTACTGGCAGGGGAAGTCTTTGATGGCCCTGAGACCAAGCCAAGGATGCCAAGTCTAACAGAGGCAGTACACAACTCTGTCTGAATTCCCTCTTCACTCCTAAGAGGGGAGAATATTCTCCATTGAAGCCATACTAAACCTTTGATGAAAGATTCCTTTAAGATGGGCAAAAAACAAATAATCTCCTCCGGAGTACCAAGAGAGATCAAGGAAGACCAGAGGATAGAATGGTCCACTAAATCAAATGTGGTACTTAAATCAACAAAACAAAGATAAAGGGACCCAGACTTAGCCCTGGTGTACTTGCCAATCAGCAACTTCAGGTTCACACATTGTTCGATTGTACCCAAAACCCTCCTAAAACCAAACTGAACCTCTGATAGCATGGAGCTTCCCCTGCCCAATCCTCAGGTCTCGACAGGAGACTCCTACTCATCACTTTCGCTGAGGAGTCTAGGAGGAAAAAGGGGCGATAATATTTGGGATTCTGCCTTGTCTCTCTTGTAGAGACTGGGACAATAACTGACACAGCCCAGAAGGGGGGGGGGGATCTTACATTCTGCTGCCACTTTAAAGACCGGTGTCAGAATGAGGTCCCATAGATCCTTCGAAGTTTCAAAGGCATGGACTGGGGCCCTGTCCGGGCCTGGAGCCTTCTCACCTCTGCTTTGTTCTAGGGCAAGGAGAACCTCCTGAAGGGTGATATCTAATGGGAAATGGTTTGAATACAGGCCTTGGTCGCCCTCAGCTGGTCGGCAAACCTCCCAGGCTGAATTAAAGATGGTCGAAAAATGTGCCACCTATGCCACACAAGAGACAATAGAATTGAGCTCTGGAATACTGTATTAATCGTACTTCATAACAACTTGGGGTCGTGTGTCTCGGCAGCCTGTAGCAATTTGGACCAGGCCTCTTCTTGCAACGCCTTTTTCCTAACCCCTAATGGTTAATTATAATTCTTGCGCAGTTGTCTAATACCTGAGTGATCCCTTAGGGTACTATGTAAAGCTGAGTTCAGGACCTTAGAAGCCCTGGTGTAATAATAGTTTTCAAAGAGAGACAGTATAATTCAGCGAGGGGTAGGATTATTTATCAGCTTGGAAAGATCTCTCTGTTGTTATCTTGAATGTTCTGTTTCGAGGGAGCGTCACATCCAGCTTTTTTGGAGATTTGTACCCCTAGATATTGGGACCTAAAGACATTTCTTACTCCACAGAAAATATTAATATTGTCATTACCACTGCTACTAATTTCAATTTGCTAAGTATTCTTTAAATTTCTATGACATGAAAGTGCCACGTTGCAAAGCAGCAACGTCCATGTTAGACAGATGGTAAATGGCCCCAGCGAGCACTGGGAACCAAGATCAAAATAATGTGTCTACCCCAAAGCCCTATCATCTTTTATGTTCTTGTATTTAGTCTTAATTCACTTGAATGCTCCATCTCGTGTTTAATTGGGAGGCATCCTCATTCGACAGATGGTAACCAGCTACTCTGAGCTCTATGGACCTAGAGTAAAGTGAGGTGTGGATCTCAAAACCCCATAAATCGTCTTATGCTTGCCAATATTTACTCTCACTTTATGACCACCTGCAGTTTGAAAATTATTTTGAATTCTTTATTTTGTTTGAAAATGGTATGGTGGCTCAAAATATGTTAAAATATTTGAATAAGGATTACAAGATAAGTGGGAATCAGCAAGCTATTATTTTGTTATTTTTTATACTAACGATTATGTTGCGAACAGTTGGAGGATGGACTCGGATTTTCAACTTTAGTTAACATAAACCTTCTAGGTACAGATAACTCCAAAATATATAAATATACAAATAAGTTATATTTATTTTTAGTGCTGTCTACTTAGTGGTAATCCTCACAGAAAATATTCCTCTGTATCACAAAAGTAAATTATTTTGCATTGGTAGTCTCTTACGGAGTACAATAATTTATTTCACATAATAATTAACTTTTTACTGATACTTATAGCCTACTTTATCGTAGCTGCCCATGTAAGTTTACTGGACTAATTTTGTGATTAAGTATAAACTCTCCATTAAACGACCTGCAACTTGTCCTCAGGATTGAGAAACCAAACACAGGTGACCATCCCTAAAACCAATGATTTGAGCAGCTATTCCAAGGGCAGAAAATGAAAACCGCTTATGTAATCTGCATACTTCAAAAAACCATCACTAGACTTGTTTCTGTGTGTCTATACTGGTAATACAGAGTGACATGAAAGACAGAAAGAAACAAAATGAAAGGAAAGAAGAAAGAGAAGAAGGCAAGTGGGAAAGGAGAGAAGGAAGGAACAAATGCACGAATGAAAGAATAAAGGAAAGAAGGAAGGAAAGTAAAAAAAGAAGTGCACATCCAAATCAAAAGGTAGAAAGATGGGAAAGAAAGAAAGCAGTAAGAAAGAAAGAATTAAGGAAAAAAGAAGGATCTCGAGGCAATAAAGAAAAACAGAAATAAATGATGCTAAGAAGAAGATGAAACAAATATTGAGACGGAATCACAGCGGGAGGCAGAGCTTGGAGCCAACCAAGATGGCCACTGCCTGAGAGTGCTCAATCACTGTGACCTATCCCCACCCCTTTGCCTACATCCCAGGACTGCACCTCTAATCTCAACGGTGGCTGGTGTGCTCTGAACCTGACCAGAAATTGGGTTCCGGAGGTGGATTGTGAGAGGAGACCATGCCAGTAGAGGAGGAACTAGCCTAACGGGCCATGCACACAGATGCAGGCCTTGCAGGGCAAGTGGACGCTGCCCTGCATTGAGGCTCATACAACCTGCACCTGTTCTGCTAACTGCCTGGGCTAGTGTGAGTAGCATGCCCCTGTCTCGGATACCTGGTGCAACCCCTTTGAGGAGACCTGTCCAGAACACTTGAGCAGCTGATTGGAGACCTGGGAGCATTGCTCCATCGCGTCGGGTGCCTCACTGCACAGAGACTCACAGAGGAGGCGTGAGTGCCTTCTCTCTTTCCAGAAGGTGCTGGTGCAGGAACTACCGCACACATGGTGAGCACCAGAGCCTTTGGGGAGCGATGTTGGCTGGGCTCTGCCCTACTTCCTCCACATTCACCATCTCATTGGCAGTCTGTTATGGGACAACCACGGTGTCCAATATCCTTGTTGCCTTAACAGTTCCTATGGTGCACTATTGCTAATTCTGGGACTCTTTTCTCTCTTTATCAATCTCTGGGAAGTGTGAAGATCTGGGGGAGACTCCTCTGAGCATTGCTATTGGGAACATCTTCATTGGCCACTAGACCACGTTTTTGTGTACATATTGTAATTGAATCTATGCTGCACTGGCCTCTTGGATCTCAACAACTGCAAGAGTGGGCTACAAGGAGCCCGAATAGATCACGGCTCCAACAGACACCACAACTCCTTTCCAGGGGCTCTTACTGGACTGGCTCTTTTGGCCTGAGGGCTGCTGTCTGAGTGGTATAGGGGTCGTCTCTGGAGCTGAGAAGCTTTTGGGGCCTGAGTTAAAGGAGGCTAACCACAGTTTGACCCCTTCCTTGATAGCAAGCCTTAGCAGCAGTCTTGACATCAAACCACAGTGCACTAACTGTATGTTGTACTCAAAGGGGGAGAACTGCTCTAGAACTGCTCTAAATCTTCCCCAAAGTCTGACTCCTAACAATCTCAGGGCCACACTATGGATATCCTCCTGAAAGAGATCACGTCCATCTGTGTTACTTTGTCAGCAATAGATTCCACGATGTTGGACCTGACATCCAAAGTGAAATCGATGCATCAAGAATTCTCTATCTTTCAAGACTTGCTTATATAAGGTGGATCAGAGACTTGAATGGGTGGAATCTTGCTATGAGTCCCTTCCAAATTGGGGTAGAGACACTGACTTCTTATGACACAACGTCACAAATTAGGAGGGCAGGGCGTGTAGAGACATCTACTGAATTTACAGGGTACCTGATGGCAGGGAGAAGGATGATATGACTTTGGACTTTGCTTCCACAGCTCCACGAGAACCACTGGAATTCCAGAAGGCCCACTGTATCTGGTCAGGATTGTCAGCCTCTCAACATCCTGGCCCAATTATCTCATGTGCCCTCAAGCACCAACATACCAGATCTATCCTACTTGCTGCAAGACATGCTAAAGATTCAATCTTAATTGAAGGGCACTGCCTTCTCTTCATGAGGGATTACTCCTCCAAGACCACTCTTAAGCAGAATACATTGCTGGCCCTCCATCCCACGACTCTGATGATGGGACCTTAAATATGGCCTTTTGGATCCAGATCACATGATAGTGACTATGGATGGCAAGACCCAAGACTTTTTTTAACCTTAGGATATTGAATCCTTCCTACATGGACTGGATGACAACAACATGCACACTACTGCTACAGGTGAGCCACATTTGCTTCCAAGTGGGTCTGCCACCCCCACTCCAAGGAGTCTGCCCAGCTCAAGATTCGAAGAACAAGTGGGCAGGGAATGGCAATGGGCCACATAGGGAATTGGATAGAGATGATCTCCACAAAGTGATACAAGCACTCAGGGATCAAGGTTGGTTGGTAGTGCAGCTGACAAACATCGTGAGTGGCATCAGAGCCTCACTCCCAGTCTCCCTACGTGTTGCTTTTTCTTTCTTTGCCTATTAATGAGTCTTTTTTATTGATCTGTCCTCCTCTCTCTGAGGGGTTGGTGGGTTGGCCTTCCTCTTTTGGTTAGGCCTGGGCAGAGTTCACAGAAAAAACTGTGCCGCACTATGCAGAGTTCCACGAGCAGTAAGTCGCTCTGCTCGCCCTGATTTTTAGCAGTGGAAGTTTGTCCCACATGTAAAATCACCGTGAGCGACACAATGCGCACAGCAAGCGCAACATGGCACTGCTTCTTTTTGCTGCTGGAGTGGATGTTCTACTCAAATGGCAGCTTCCTCAAAGTGAGTGGCAGGTTTCTCATCACAAGCAGTAGTGACCTGCTGCGACTGCTCACGTTGAGAAATCTCGCCGGGAGGTTATCTATTATTTGATTTTTCTTGCTCATGCTCACCAACCTACAGTTGGTGAGCAAGAATGCAAGGAAAAACTGTGCTCCATGCCACTCCACAGAGTTTTTGGGAACTCTGGGCTCCATGCGGAATGGGCAAAACTCTGAGAACTCCACCGGCGGAGTGGAATTCATCGCCCATCCCTACTTTTAGTGAGCCAGGCATCCCCGGGGCATCTCTGTTGTGTGCCTATGTCCCTGTTGCTGGCCCAAGAAATGCCCTTCTGTCCCCCTGCCATATTTTAGCTTGATCTTTTCAGTGCTCCCCAGCAAGCAAGAGTATGCCTCAGCTCTCTGAGCGGTATCTTTATGTTCTTTGCACCCAGCACACACTACCCTCTGTGCTAGTTACTACAGTGGTGTTGGTCCCATGTGGTGATAGCCTGTGCCCTATCTTTCCTCTGGGCTCTCCCACAGGCCCTGGTGTGTGTTGCTGGCTAGGAGCAAGTGTTAGCTCAAGACTCAAAGTTTTTAATTTCACTTAGCACCCCTTTTACATCCCTCTCACCATATCCCACTCTTCCCTTTCCTTTCCTCCATATATTATGAAGTTAGAGTCTCTCCTTTGAATCCATACCTAGGCGTGCTTTCTGTCTTTCCCTGTCATCGCCCCCCTCAGTCTCCTCTATACAAGTGGTGTTCCTTGCCCCTGTTCCCATTGCCACTGCCCGCGCTGGAGGCGCCTCCACATACTTGTCGCCACTTGCTTATCCAGTGGGTGTGGTTCCAGGGTGCTCCTGATAACTGGCCTTTCATTTTACCTGCTCCCGCTCCCTGAATTTTCCTGGCTCTGGCTTCCCATTGAAAGGAATGGCATTGACATCCCTCAGAGCACTAACTCATTTCCTTCTAATTTTTTAGGAAGATCTCCTTTAAAGGTGGGCACTGGTTCTGATATCCAAACTCTATATGCAGGTGGTTCACTGTGATGTCCAGGACTCTCTCACTCATCACCCTTCTGGCTATCTGGGGAAGAGAAATGCAATTTATGCCATGTCATCTGGGGCCAGATGTACATAGTATTGACTGTGTGATTACCAAATAAGTGACTTTTTGTGATTCGCTATTTGGTAATTGCAAACACCCCTGTACCAATGTGTTCTTAACAAATTGTGCGAATCGCATTGGGTCGCAAATAGACCTGCCTCATTAATATTCATGAGGTAGGTCTCACTTTGTGACCCATTGTGAATCACAGGGATGGTGAACTGCTAGTGTTAGTAGGCAACCACGTTTGTGACTGCTTTTCAATAAAGCATTTTTTTTAAATGCAGGCCCATTTTCCTGAAAGAAAAACAGGATGCATTTCAAAAAAGAAAAATGAAAAGATTTATTTTCAATTTGTAAGAGTTGTCAGTGGTCCATGGGCTCATTGCTTTAAGAAAATGTTTTCACCAGCATTCGCAAAGGAGAATGGGTGTGTTAGGAAGGGATCCATAAACATGCCCCTTGCTATTACCAATTTGCAAACCATATATGTTATCCGGTTATAGGTTACCGAATCACAAATAGGGACTTTGTACATTTTAAAATGACTTTTTCCGGTCGCAAACTGCCCGATTCCGTGAATTGGACCATTTGCAACCTAAAAAAAATCGTACATCTGTCCTTTGGTTCTGCTCAGCCCTGCAGTCATTGTGGCCAGCAGTTTGGTGACACCTGCACATTCATAGTCCTGTTACTCCTACCACCTGAGATCCCTGATATAAACATTCATATGCATACATGGCTAGCTACCTCATTGGTGGTGGCAAAAATGTGTATTCTCTGACATTGGAGTGAGGCTACTAATCTCAAGAACAATCAATGGCTCACGGTGCTCCACAGAGTAGGCCTTCTTGATGCATCACCTGCAAACTAAGCTGGAAGTGTTTGAAATGGTATGGGGAACCTTCCTGGCTGATATGAGGGATATCTAAGATACCAGATGCCTGTGACCCTTATTTCGTCCTTGTGAGTCGTTAGTTTGATGACCATGGGATCCCATCTCAAATGTGTACCTATGTGAATGCCCTGAAGTAGAAGGATTTGTTTGTATGCATTATGGCAGTAGTTGTGTTATATTCCTGAATTACGTAATTTTCCTCTTATTCAGGCTTCTGGATGTATAGCTATCCGGATATTTCAATATTTGTTTTTCTTTCCCATCTTTTTTATTTTGTTTGCTATGTCCCTACCTCCCCCTCCACATTCTACACTCCTGTTCCTGCCTCTTGGATGTCCCAATTCCCAGTGCCCCCCCACCCATGTCCACTTCTGAGTAAGAACGCAGCAATGACTCTGCCTTGTTTTGCTGTTTTTAATGAGGGGGTTTTCTTCGTCGACATGCTGATTATCCTGATGGTGTTCTTATTTGCCCTTCCTTTTGAAAATGTCCAATAAAAGATCTTGCGAAAGATGGAAACAACAAAACCAGAATCTCAACAACAAGAGAGCGGCACACAGACAACGAGAGAACACCGGGGCACTCATGGAAGGAGGGCACAATGCCAGCCAAAACAGAGAGAGAAGGAAGCCTGTTCACTTCATGGCCATGGTAAAGGCGTTTGGTCCAAGGATCAGCGACCTAGGCGACCCGTGGCATCCAGCAACACTGACCTCGACCTGAATGAGGACTTGCAGGTGATGCTGTAAAAGGCAAGGCAACTCATGGCACAGGATAGGTGAAGGAGGAGATGGATGCAGAAGCACCAAGGAAATGCAAAGGAGCCGAGGATGTGCAAGCATGGACCCAGCGGGGACGCACCAGGGAGTCCTGAACCTTACCCCCAAGACCCAAAAGCAGAGGGCCTGCAGGGTCAGTGCAGGTTCTGGGACAAAGTGGAGGCCATGACCCAAGAAAAGAAGGACCCGTCGGAACAGCGTTACTCCACAAAAGAGCCAAAGAAAGGGGAGCCCCCACTCCCCTTTCAGATGACAGAAGCGACTACCCGGATGAAATTGAAGGAGAATATGATTAGGAGCAGCACGCTGCACTTGGAGCCTGTGCTGCAGCAGCAGCGAGAGCTAATCCACAGGCAGTGGAGCAACGAAGGGACTGGACGGTAAGCAGCAAGTGCATGGCGTTGGTGGGCACACACAGCAATTGGCTCTTACGCAATGCAACAGTGCAGGAGGGACAATGTAGACATAGTCAACTTCAGAACACATGTTGGGGTTTTGAACTTCAATCAGCAAGGCAAGCTAGCGAAGGAAAAGGCTCACCTGAATGTGGGTGGAACTTTGCAAAAGGGAACGAGGGCATGTCCCCAGCAAGCGCAGCCCTTACCACCCTATACAGGTTCTCCTTGGTGGCTGTGGCCGAGTTCAGGGTTCCACCTCTCATCCAGTTACCCTCCATTCTTCTGGCTGTGCATGAACCTGTGGCAGGGCCAGGCAGCGGTAGGGTATGGGGGCTCTGGACAATAAACAATCAGCACAAAGACGCAGGGCCCAGGGAGGTACGGGGGTGAACCCAAACAAGAGCAAGAGGGATGCCGCCTGTCAAATGCAGGGCAACCTCTCACCTGGGCAAGGAGAAAACAGGAAAGGGGCTAGTGACCCGGAGCAAACAGCTCCAAGTGGAGTTCATTGACATTTTCTCACTCTTAGAGGTGTGGCAGGTGGGTTCAGACCTAACTACAGATGTCAAGAAAGAGGAAGAAAGGAGGGATAGGTGCAAAGGAAGGGTAGAATTATCCATAGAGAGCATTTAGGACTTTAGTGTTTGTGGAGAAAATCCCAGAGAGCACAGCAGCACTGTTTCTACATGAATAAAAGTGCACAAAGTGCAACTAGAATACCAGAGGGACGCATGGCTGCGCCACGACAAAGGGTTCAGGAAACAAATGCAGACATGACCAATACTTGAATGGGATCATCAGGAAGTAGAAGGCTTCACCAATCATAGGGTGTTGGCCTAGGAGGGAGTAAACGCAAGGGAGCATAGCTTTCGCACAACTGGAGGAAAAGGAAAGCTTATGGGTTTCCCACAAGGGGGCAGCAAAGAACCCCACCAGAAGGGACACTGGGAAAAAACCAGGGCACAACATGTTGGAGGTGCAAGAAAGATGAATGCAAATGGGGGCAGGCCTGCAGATTCAGACACATCTGCAGCAATTTTGGAGGTGCCAACCCTGCAGTGGATTGCAAAGGAACAACACAGGAGGCCAAGGCTATTGGCAGCAGAAAGCAGCAATTTAACACAGGATCATGGGACAAGGGGTATTCAGGAACCAGCAAAACCCATGCCAACCCCCACAATAACCACAAGTGTATTGAACAGGTACTCTAAACAAATGGAAGACCAGATGGTAGGAGAGCATTTTAATGCTGGTTCATCATCCCTTACCAGGGAAGTCGGAACCCTCACACTTGTCAGAACCTAAAATCGGTCAGGAACAATCCTATGGTAGCAGAGCAGAAAGTGAGGAAATAAGTCAACCTGGGCAGGGTAGCAGGCACCCTTTAACAAGTCCCCAATTGACAACTTCATGCCCTCCCCTCTGGGTTTAGTGCGAAAGAAGGAGCCTGGGAAATACCAGCTCATTCATCACTTGTCCTACCCTCTGGGTGAATCCATGAATGATTGATTAGACCAGAATGAGTGTTCAGCTTCTTATGCAACAGTTGATGATGCCAGTGATTGGAGTAAGGTGGCAGGATAGGGGGCATGCTTGGCAAAAACAGATAATGAATCTGCTTTTTGCATTTTACCAGTCCACCCAACCAGTTACCTTCTATTGGGGTTCCAGCTGGGAGATGCATACTAGTATGACAAATGCCTGCCTATGGGCTACACCATTTCATGTGCCTATTTTGAGGCATTCAGCAGCTTCTTAGAGTGGGAACTGCAAATGCAGTGTAAGTTAGCAGGGTGCACCCACTACGTGGATGACTTCCAAGTGCGAAGAGCTACTTCTGTCATTTACAGATCTGGCTGGGGAACTGTGGGTGCCACTGGCCACCGAAAAAACTGAAGGACCGGCCACCTGCCTGTCCTTTCTGAGGATTGAGCTCGACTCAGTAGACCGTGTGTACAGGCTCTCTCAATCCAAGGTAGCGGAACGCAAGCACAACTTAAGGTCTAGCAAAAATGAAACCCACACTAGGTGAACTGCACCAGCTATTAGGCAGGCTCATCTTTGCGAACAGGATGATTCTGGTAGGCAGGTCCTCCATCAGGCTCCTAGCATGGCTGACGATGGGCCTGACAAAGAAGCTTCACAGGGTTCAGTTGATGAAAGGGGTGCAAAAAGACTTGGAGAATGATGTGGAGGGCAGTATGGGTAATGGCAAATCAGCTGGAACTCTTTGCAGATGCTGCGTTAGGCGAGGGCTTCGGTGTGATAATGACTTCGGCTTGGGGAGCGGCACACTGGCCGGAAGTCTGATGCAGAACAGGCTTAACAAAAAACATAACAGTGCTCGAGCTATTTCCAATCCTGGTCACCTTCACCATATAGGGGATCAGCTTAGCCAACAGGCAGATTACGCTGTGGTCAGACAACCACATAGTGGTACAGGCCTTGACCTTTGAAACTGCGAGTTGCCCTTCCAGTAGTAGTAAGGCTGTTGAGGCAGCTATTGGATTGCCAACTAAAGGCAAGCATAGCAGTTAGGGCAAGACATATGCCAGGCCTTGACAATTCAGTAGCTGACAAACTTTCTCACTTTCAATGGCAGAGATTCAGAGAGCTGGCACTGCATGCGAACCAATGCATGACACCAGTGCCCGAGGACCTTTGGGAAGTTGCAGACCCAACCTGAAGATGCTAGTGGACAATGTGCTGGCCCCCAGAATGGCAGCAAAGTACCATAAGTGCTGGGAGGTCTTCCAAAGTGTAACCAGTGCCCCAGGGGAGGAGAGAGGAAATAATGAGGATATTCTGGGTTTCATCCATTGGACATTCACAGGCGGGAAGACCACGTCCTGGACGCAGGCTCACCTTAAAGCGATATCTCACTATATGAAATTAACCACGGACAGGGACCCAGCCAACTCATTTTATTGTAAAGCAGGCATGAAAGGATGGGGAGGATGCAGGCACAAAGGGTAGACAAGAGGCTTCCTATTGATCTTTCAGTATTAAAGCAGTTACTCGCAAAGGCTCAGCCAGGTTTGCAGAAGTGGGCAGGAAATAGTGTTGTTTAAAGCAGTCTTTGCCCTGGCATTTTTCAGGGCTTACTGCATTAGTGAGCTCGCTGCCCCCTCCAAAATGAACTTGGGGGTGGCGTGCTTCCAGGGTGAGGACATGCACCCAGGAGACAGCTACATGATTATTCACCTGAGAAGGTTGAAGACAGACCAGAAGGCAAAGGGGAAACACTGTCACCTCTACTGCCTAGAGGATGGTGGGTGCATCCCAGTGTGCCACATGCAGGAATACCTTACACAAGGGATACAAGAAAGCCCCCCACTTATCAGACATGCAGACGGGTCATATTTAGGCCACTTTCAGTTCATCGCAGTGCTGAGGTTGGCCCTGGGGAAGGCAGGGCTCCCCCCAAACCAATTCGGGTTCCACTAATTTCATATAGGACTAGCCACAATGGCGGCGGCCAGCTGGCTTGATAAAGAAGGGATAAAGACACTGGGGCTGATGGGCATCCGGAATCTTCAAGGGTATAGACAGTCCTCTGATTCTTGTTTCTTTTGAGACAGGCCCTCCGGGAAGCAAACGCAAAGCATGGATCCTGGGACACTCATATCACGCAGGTGCAGTGGTGCAGTGGTGGGCAATGGCAAGGAAGGATTAGAAAGGAATCTGTTTGTGTGACACAGCAGTGACATGGCTGGAGAAACCAGGAATGAGATGGGCCCAGCTGCTGCTCACCATTCAGAATGTGTTACTTTGGGAAGAGAAACCAGATGCCGTGCTCATACATCTATGGGGCAATGACTTGGCTTGCCTCGGAAGGAAGGACCTTCTGGGGGCTATGGTATCCAGGCTCACAGCAGTAGAAAGACTGCTGCTCCCGGCAGAAGTTCTATAGTCTGAGTTAATAGGCCAGTCTGGAGAGGGGCAAGGGATCATGGAGCAGTTGAAAGATGTAGGTGAAAGCTAAACATATCCGTGGCAAAGGTTTTCAAGACCAACGCTTGGGGCTTCGTGAGACACAGGCCCATCAATCTCAGGACTCCAAGGTACTACGCAGAAGATGATATTCACCTGATATGTTTTTGCTCAAAATAGTGGGTGCTTTAGAGCAACTAGATTTCTCTTGATTGTGGCAAAGAGGGGAGCTGGTGTCAGAGTCACCAGATCCTCGGGGTGTGTGCACGTTCCCAACACGTCCACCACAAGACAGCTCCAATACTCTGATTAGAATGTCACAGAGTCTAAGAGAGTCCAAGTGGGGAAAAGGGGAATAGGAAGGGAACAGCTGAGAAGGAGACCTGTAGGAAGCAAAATGGTTAAAACACACAATATCAAGATTATATCAGATTAATCATTACTAGACTATGATTCTAAGCATTGTCATACTGGGAACATGGATAACTTAAGCATGGACTAAAATAACTGGGCCTCAAGATGTCTGGACACCTGTGAAGGAATCAAGAAAGGTTAATACAACTTTCCAATGACCCTCTCAAGGAAAAGTTGCACATGGATTAGAAACATCAAAACCTGCTAGAATTACACTTTCAAATTCAAGCATAGTATTTAGCCTGAGGACCAGGAAATAATCTGAATGATTTCTATAACACCATATGAATTGTACTTAAGGGACTTATTATGCACATACAATATAACATCTAAAATTCTAACACTTTAGTTTTCTTAAAATGCAGGAACATTAATTGCGCACATTGCAGATTTCCACAAGGGTATATAAATGCCATGAAATGATTGTGCACAATGAATAACATGATTTAAAACAAAAGAAATGAATCGCACGTCTTGCTGATTCGAATACCACCATGTGAATGCCACGAAATGGTAGCGCACAATGAGTAACATGAGTTTTAGCACAAGAAATGAATTGCGCGTCCTGCCGATTCAAATGTCACCACGTAAATGCCATGAAATGGTAACCCACAATGAGTAACATGAGTTTAGCACAAGAAATGAATCGCGCGTCCTGCCGATTCAAATGTCACCACGTAAATGCCATGAAATGGTAACACACAATGAATATCATGAATTAAGCACAAGAAATGAATCGCGCATTTTGCCGATTCGAATGCTACATTGTTAATGCCATGAAATGGTAGCGCACACTGAATATTCACGAATTAAACACAAGGAATGAATCGCGCATCTTGCTGATTCGAAGGCCACCACGTGAATGCCAAGAGATGGTAGCGCACAATGAATAACATGAATAAAGCACACAAAATTAATTGCGCGTCTTGCCAATTCGGATGCCACCATGTGAATGTCAAGAAATGGTAGCGTACAATGAATAACATGAATTAAGCACAAGAAATGAATCGCGCATCTTGCAGATTCGGATGGCACCATGTGAATGCCATGAAATGATAGTGTACAATGAATAACATGAATTGAGCACAAGAAATGAATTGCGTGTCTTGCCGATTCGGATGCCACCATGTGAATGCCATGTAATGGTAGTGTACAATGAATATCAAGATTTGTACACGAGTAAAGAATCGCGCGTCTTGCCGATTCGAGTGTCAGCATGTAAATTCCATAAAACATCAAGCACACATTCACACGCACAAGAGCAAAATTGTTTTATCATGCAAATTAGGCCCAAGAACTCGAAAACCTTCGAGAATGGGATCGGGGGCCCAGCCCGAACTCCGTCTTACCGCCCTGATCAAGAATCACCAACAAAGTGAAAGGGCAAGCCTGGAAGATCAAAGTAGGCCTCCGGAACAGGAGCTCAGTGTTGGAAAATGGGTTATTGGTAAGGGCAGGTAAGGACCTACACTTAGCAATAGGCCACCAACCTCCACTTAGGTCCAGTTAGGTCTCAGTAAATTAAACCCAGCTCAATCCTTGGTAGCTTGGCAACGAGCGTCAAGGCTTAACTTAGGGGACAGAGTGTAAAGCATTCAAATATCACAAAACAGTAATTAAATAAAACACAGGAAACAGTTTAAAAATCCAAAACCAATTTATAAAAATAGATGATATTTTTATCTTTAAAATGACACCAAAATGAATAAAATCGGATAAGGGGAACCGGAGATATGAATTTTTAAAGAATTATTGTTTTTTTGCACCTAGAAACAAAAAGCGCCAACCGGGTCATCTGGTAGCACCTCGACCGGGGCAAAGTCAAACTTTAAGGCTGACCGCGATGAAGCCCTGCAGCTCGCGGGAAGCCTCGGTCAAAAGTTTACCTTGTGACTTAGGGCCTCATTATGACCCTGGCGGGCGGCGGAGGCCGCCCGCCAGGATCCCGCCCTCCAAATTACCGCGCCGCGGTCAAAAGACCGCGGCGGGTATTACGAGTTTTCCCCTGGGCTGGCGGGCGGTTCCAGTAAAACCGCCCGCCAGCCCAGGGGAAAACGACCTTCCCACGAGGATGCCGGCTCGTAATCGAGCCGGCGGAGTGGGAAGGTGCGACGGGTGCAGTGGCACCCGTTGCGTATTTCAGTGTCTGCAAGGCAGACACTGAAATACTTTTCGGGGCCCTCTTACGGGGGCCCCTGCCGTGCCCATGCCATTGGCATGGGCACGGCAGGGGCCCCCAGGGGCCCCGCGACCCCCCCTACCGCCATCCTGTTCATGGCGGCTTTCCCGCCATGAACTGGATGGCGGTAGGGGGGGTCAGAATCCTCATGGCTGCGGAGCGCGCTCCGCAGCCATGGAGGATTCCAAAGAGCAGCGGAAAGTCAGCGGGAGACCGCTGACTTTCCGCTTCTGACCGCGGCTGAACCGCCGCGGTCAGAATGCTCATTGGAGCACCGCCAGCCTGTTGGCGGTGCTCCCGTGGTCGGTGGCCCTGGCGGCCACCGGCCGCCAGGGTCAGAATGACCCTCTTAGTCTCTTTTCTGAAGATTTTCTTCAGCGGGACGAACCTGCCAGTCCAATCTGACCTCCTGGAACTCTTGTCCGGATACGTGTCGCGGGAATCCTCGGTGGAGATTTTTACCTTCGGACTTAGTCCTTTTTTTTAGGTGAAAATCCTTCAACCGGGGTAAACCTGGATCTTGATCTGACGTCCTTGAGCCCTCCTTGGATGCGCTGGCTGGGAGGTCCCGGTCAACTTTTTACCTTCGGACTTAGGTGGTCATTCCAACCTCGGCGGTAAAAGTCGCTTACCGCCATTCAGAAGACCGCCATAACACTGCCACGGCCGCGGTACACCGCCACGGTCATTCTGACCCACAACAGGCAAACCGCCAAAATACAGACATCCACAAAAGACCGCCACACCAAAGGGCAGCGAGAAACTGGCGATGACCAAACCTCCACCGTCACGCCAACAGAAATACGCCCACACTATCACGACACACGAATCCACGCGGCGGTCTTTCAACCGCGGTACTCCATTGGCGGTACACACTGCCGCGCTCGAAATACACACACTCTTCCAAAACACTACCACATTGGACAATTCAAAATACACACACCTGATACACATACAAACAACACTCCCACACACCCAATACAATATAAAATACACACCCACATCACCCACAAACCTCCACTCCTAGAGATTCGTGAACACACACGAGAAAAGACATCCGAGCACCCAGACGCCCGATTCACTGTCACCCAGCAATATTTGCACGCACTTCACACAACACAACAATACACATCACCACACTTAGCACCACACAATCCACCCTACACATCACCCACACCACCCCATGGCACCGCAAAGACACCCCAGGTTCTCTGATGATGAACTCAGGGTCATGGTGGAGGAAATAGTACGAGTAGAGCCACAGCTGTTCGGGACACAGGTGCAGCACACCACCATTGCCAGGAAGATGGAGCTATGGAGCAGAATAGTGGACAGGGTCAACGCTGTGGGACAGCACCCAAGAAATAGGGACGACATCAGGAAGAGGTGGAACGACCTACGGGGGAAGGTGCGTTCCATGGTATCCAGGCACAACATTGCGGTGCAGCGGACTGGCGGCGGACCCCCACCTCCTCCCCCAGAATTTACAACATGGGAGGAGCAGGTCTTGAACATCCTGCATCCTGAGGGCCTCGCAGGGGTAGCTGGAGGAATGGACTCTGGTAAGTCTCATCTTCACTACTTCATCCCCCCCACCCCACCTGCATTCCAACTCATACCCCCACCCTCACCCCCACCCCCATCACACCCACTCCTTGCAAATGTCTCACCATCACAACCCACCCATCCCAACACCTAGCCCTGCATGCGTCCACAAAGCATGGACACCCATCACCAAAGCATGCCCACTGCACATACACATACAACCCCCCCCCAAAGCACCGTCACAACAGCCCCCACAAAGGAATGCCAGCACTGGGGTACACAGGCACCCACCCATTGCACGCTATGGCACACACAGATGCAATAACCATACTTTTATACCCCTGCAGGACCCGAACGCCAGGTCACCGCGCAGGAGGGTCCACAAATGTTCACTCCACCCCCAGAAGAGGCCCACAGTGAGGACAGCAGCTCTGTCTCCCTGGATCTAGATGACCAGCCCGGTCCATCGGGGACCTCGGGACAGTCGGTTCTCCTCACACAGCCACAGGCCACAGCAGACCTTCCCCCCTCTGGGAACACCAGCACAGCACCCACCCAGCGGGCCCATACCTCTGTCCCCAGGACACGTCAATCAGCGGTGTGTCCACCACTACAGGGAACCCAGGCTAACCCACCACCCCAACAACAACAGGGACCTGGGGGCAGTGGTAGTGGGCACACAGTCCAGGGGACAGAGGCCCATGGAAACAGGGGAACTGGGAGGGCTGCTGTGCGACGGGGGGGCAGGCCCAGGGAACCCACTCTCCACGAGGCCCTCTCCTCCATCATGGGAGCATACCACCACTCCCAGGAGACGATGGCGACGGTCCTGGCCTGGTTTCAGGAGATCCAGCTTCTGCAGGAGCAACAGTATATGCGGTTCAGGGAGGAACTAAGAAACATCAGTTCCGCCATGGGTACCATCGTAGTGGCCCTGAATGAGGTAGTCACCACATTGCGGGACACTGTGGCAGCACAAAGGGCCCCTGACACTAGCATGGACCAAGAACTGCCTACCACCTCCGCCGGCGCTAGTGGACAGGAGGCCCCGACACAAGACCAACAGGCCACCAGAACCCCACCCCCTGCAGAAGGAGAACCACCCCGCAAGCGGGCCATGAGATACAGGAAGAAGACAGAGTAAGATGTCAAGACCCCCGCCAGCAAAGGATACCGCCCTGATTGTCATCCCACTGTCCCACATTGTCATCCTGTCCAACCCTAAACTGCCCTTGCTCCACTTCCCACAGGCATTTGGACAATGCACCTGTGATACTGATAGTCTGGACTCTGCCATGGACAATCCTCCACCATCACCCCTCACTGATTTGCAACCACCCATCCAATTTAGAGCACTTGAATAAAAACACTTATTGCACAAAACAATCTGGAGTCTGGCTGGGATTTAGAACAAATGTATTAGACATGACCGTGCCAAAATGTTCATTCACATTGTGATGCCAACAAACCGCTGTCACACAGCTGTAGTCCATGGGGAAACAAAGCAGATGTCACGCAGTGGGGCCCACATCTCTGAAAACGGAAGGGAAAGTCACAACACAGTTACCATACACTGGGGGAAAAAGTCAGACAGTAGAGAGGTAGGAGTCTGTAAGTAAATGTAATATGCCGGTGTGTACTCTTACCTGTGTGTCATTGAAAATACTGCTGTGTTCCTGTTCTCTATGTCGTCCTCTTCGGCTTCCTCCTCTTCACTCTCCACAGGCTCCACAGCTGCTACAACACCACCATCTGGACCATCCTCCTGCAGAAAAGGCACCTGGTGTCGCAAAGCCAGGTTGTGAAGCATACAGCAGGCCACGATGATCTGGCACACCTTCTTTGGTGAGTACATTAGGGATCCACCTGTCATATGGAGGCACCTGAACCTGGCCTTCAGGAGGGCAAAGGTTCGCTCGATCACCCTCCTAGTCTGCCCATGGGCCTCATTGTACCGTTCCTCTGCCCTTGTCCTGGGATTCCTCACTGGGGTCAGTAGCCATGACAGGTTGGGGTAACCAGAGTCCCCTAATAGCCACACCCGGTGCCTCTGGAGTTGCCCCATCACATACGGGATGCTGCTATTCCACAGGATGTACGCGTCATGCACTGAGCCAGGGAACTTGGCATTAACATGGGAGATGTACTGGTCAGCCAAACACACCATCTGTACATTCATGGAATGATAACTCTTCCGGTTCCTGTACACCTGTTCACTCCTGCTGGGGGGGACCAAAGCAACATGTGTCCCATCAATGGCACCAATGATGTTGGGAATATGTCCAAGGGCATAGAAGTCTCCTTTTACTGTAACCAAATCCCCCACCTCAGGGAAAATGATGTAGCTTCGCATGTGTTTGAGCAGGGCAGACAACACTCTGGACAACACCTTGGAAAACATGGGCTGGGACATCCCTGATGATATGGCCACTGTTGTTTGAAATGGCCCACTTGCTAAGAAATGGAGTACTGACATCACCTGCACTAGAGGGGGGATCCCTGTGGGTTGGCGGATGGGTGACATCAGGTCTGGCTCCAGCTGGGCACACAGTTCCTGTATAGTGGCTCGGTCAAGCCTGTATGTCAGTATGACATGTCGTTCCTCCATTGTCGACAGGTCCACCAGCGGTCTGTACACGGGAAGATTCCTCCATCTCCTCACATGTCCCAGCGGACGGTGCCTATGAAGGACAACAGCGAGCACAGAGTCAATCAACCCACAGGTACGTAACCACAGCTTGCACATAACACGATTCCCAATGCATTGAAAGGTTTGTATGAGTGTTGGTGCAAGGCCTAGGTATGTGTGACGCAGTAGAAATTAAGCCATGTGGGCCCTTGAAATGGCGGCTGCCTGACCTGTGAAGTGCGACAGTGGGATGTGAGGTCAATGCGCTGGCGTGGCACACCGTGGCGGTAGGCGGTCAAAGACCGCGGCTCAAAGCCGCATTGGTTAACATTGAACCCTATGGGTTTCAGGAGCCAATGATGATGTGCGCCGGCGGTCGCGGTACGCACCGCCGCGGGCGTGACCGCCATTTTCTATCTGCTTAATCACTCGATACCTGATCTTCCACAGGAGAGGAGCTACACTGCAAGTGCTGCTGTGACCTCGGTCTGGAAGAGACAATGGCTCAGGCGACTGGGGAAAGGGCCCCTGCCTTCACTGCGGAGGAGTTGGAGAAACTTGTGGATGGGGTCCTCCCCCAGTATGCGCTACTCTACCGTCCTCCAGACCAACAGGTAAGTACACAGGGACCATGCTTAGTGGGCAATGCCTGGGTTGAGTGGGGTGGATGAAAGATGGTGGGGAGGGGAGCGATTGAGGCATGCATCAAACGACAGATGAGAGCATGTGCCACATGGCAAGGGTGGGGATGGGGGGCCATTCACATCGAGCATGCAGAGGGTGATGACAATTATTCTCTCCCTGTACATGTCACATAGGTCAGCGCCCACCAGTAAGTCGCTATTTGGCGTGCCATCGCCAAGGACGTTCGGACCCTGGGGGTCCACAACAGACAGGGCACCCACTGCCGGAAGAGGTGGGAGGACATCCGACGCGGGAGCAGGAAGACGGCGGAGGCTCTGCTGGGGATGGCCTCCCAACATAGGAGGGGTGCCAGTCGTCAATTGACCCCCCTGATGTCCCGGATCCTGGCGGTGGCCTACCCCGATTTGGATGGGCGCGTGAGGACATCACAGCAGACACAAGGGGGTGAGTACAAATACATTCTGCTGACATTGCGCGCAGTGGAGGTGTCTGGGTGGGGGAGGAGGGCTGTGGGTATCCCTAGGCCAGGGCGATTTCTGTAGGCTAGGCCCCTCCGTAAGGCATGGCCCTGTGCCCCCGCCCCCCACCTCTGTAGGGTGCCAAGTACAGGTATCCATGGCCCTGTGTCATCTATGTGTGCAGTTGTCGTCCATAGGCTTGTAGGCCATGTCCCACGGATTGTGTAGTGGACCCCAAGTGTGCGGCGTAGTGCAGGGGGCTTCTGTGTCTGTCCTCTCCGCCAACGGTGTCGCCAGTGCATGCACTCAACATGTCTTTATTTCTCCCCCCCCTTTTTTGTGGTCTTCCTGTTCATGTGTGCATTAGCATCATCAGGCGGAGGAGAAGTGGCATCTGAGCACGAGGGAGCTGCATCCCACAGGCCCCTGTCACCCCTGCTGCCCTCAGTGAGGAGGTCATTGACCTCCTGAGGACCATCATTGTTGGGCAGTCTACCCTTTTGAATGCCATCCAGGGTGTAGAAAGGGAGGTGCACCAGAGTAATGCATACCTGGAGGGCATTCATTCGGGTCAGGCTGCCCATCAGCGATCGTTCAACACTCTGGCCTCAGCACTGACGGCAGCAATTGTCCCTGTCTCTAGCCTCCCCCCTCCAACTTCCTCCACCCAGACCCAATCCCCTGTACCTCTGCCTATCCCAGACACACCATCAGACCAGCCTGCACACACCTCAACACCCAAGGGAAGCTCATCCAGACATAAGCATCACACAAGCATTCACACAAGCAACATCCACATGCAGACATACCAACACCCACTGCCTCCACTGTGTCCCCCTACTCCTCATCTCCCTCCTCCCTCCCTGTGACGTCTCCACTCACACTTGCATGCACAACATCTTCAGCCACTACGTCCATCACCAGCACACCCACCAGAACACTCCGCACACGTGCAGTCACCACACCCACTACCATTTACACGTCCCCTGTGTCCTCTCCCAGTGTGTCTGTCACCCCCTCTTCCAAACTACACAAACGCAGGCAGCCACCCACCCAACAGCCATCCACCTCACAACAGCCTCCAGCCCAAGCACCTGCACCCAAAGACACCAGACTTCACACTCCTACAACCACATCCTCTTCCTCCACTCCCATACCCACTACACCTACCCGTCCCTCTCTTTCCAAATTGCTTTTCTTTTCCAAACTTGACCTCTTTCCAACAACTCCCCCACCCCGTCCATCTCATAAGACTCCAATCAGCACCTCAGCCACCACAAAACCGGGACCTGTAAAGACTGTTTGCCATGGACTGTGGAGTCCCCCACCCTCAAGGGCATCCAGTTCAGCTAGGAGCCAAGGCACGGCCAGCCCACCCCCCCGGAAAAGCATCCGAAGATTGCCAGTGCCCGGCGCGAGAGACCAAAGACACCAGGGACCAAAATCCCTACATTGGCTCCTGCAGGAAGTCGGGTGCCACCTGGCACACCGCCAAAGGTGGGAAAGGGCCACAGGCGTACAGGGAAGGGTAGGAAGGGCAGCACGCCCGACAAGTCCGGCAGCAGGCCAGCTGGCCAGGAGGGCCCCACCAGCCCCATCCCAGGTGTGCAGGAGGACACCCACAGGCCAGGTACTGCAGCCCAGGAGGGCCCCGCAAGCCACGTCCCAGGTGGGCAGGAGGACACCCACAGGCCGGGTACTGCAGCCCAGGAGGGCTCCGCAAGCCACCAGACAGATGGGCAGGAAGGCCCCGCCAGCCACATGTCAGGTGGCGAGTGACATCCATGCCATGGCCGGATCCGCTGACCTGGACACTCATCTCAAGCACCGCTGACCTGGACACTCATCTCAAGCACCGCTGAACAGGGCACCGCCGTCTCAAGCACCGCTGAACAGGGCACCGCCGTCTCAAGCACCGCTGAACAGGGCACCGCCGTCTCAAGCACCGCTGAACAGGGCACCGCCGTCTCAAGCACCGCTGAACAGGGCAACGCCGTCTCAAGCACAGCTGAACAGGGCCCTTTATCTCAAGCACCGCTGAACTGGGCACCGCCGTCTCAAGCACCGCTGAACTGGGCCCTTCATCTCAAGCACTGCTGAACAGGGCACCGCCGTCTCAAGCACCGCTGAACAGGGCACCGCCGTCTCAAACACCGCTGAACAGGGCCTTTCATCTCAAGCACCACTGAACCGGGCACCGCCGTCTCAAGCACCGCTGAACAGGGCACCGCCGTCTCATGCACCGCAGAACTGGGCCCTTCACCTCAAGCACTGCTCCGCTGGGCACCGCCGTCTCAAGAACCGCTGAGCTGGGCCCTTCATCTCAAGCACTGCTCCGCTGGGCCCTTCATCTCAAGCACTGCTCCGCTGGGCCCTTCATCTCAAGCACTGCTCCGCTGGGCCCTTCATCTCAAGCATCGCTCCGCTGGGCACCGCCGTCTCAAGAACCGCTGAACTGGGCCCTTCATCTCAAGCACTGCTCCGCTGGGCCCTTCATCTCAAGCACTGCTCCGCTGGGCACCGCCGTCTCAAGCACCGCTGAACTGGGCCCTTCATCTCAAGAACCGCTGGCCCATTGGCGGAAGGGGCAGGCTCGCATCTGTGTCGGGCAGGGCTGCACGAAGCACTCTGGGCACTAGTCCCCCTCCAGTACCAGTGGAGACTGTTATCCACTTGAGAGACTGCGTCTTTGCACTCCCCAGGATGGCACAGTGGGCAAGCCACCCACTGTAGAGACTTGAGAGACTGTGGCTTTGCACTCCCCAGGATGGCACAGTGGGCAACCCACCCACTGTAGAGACTTGAGAGACTGTGGCTTTGCACTCCCCAGGATGGCACAGTGGGCAACCCAGCCACTGTAGGGACTTGAGAGACTGTGGCTTTGCACTCCCCAGGATGGCACAGTGGGCAACCCACCCACTGTAGAGACTTGAGAGACTGTGGCTTTGCACTCCCCAGGATGGCAGAGTGGGCAACCCACCCACTGTAGAGACTTGAGAGACTGTGGCTTTGCACTCCCCAGGATGGCACAGTGGGCAAGCCACCCACTGTAGAGACTTGAGAGACTGTGGCTTTGCACTCCCCAGGATGGCACAGTGGCCATGGAGGCCCCTCGTGGATCTGGCGTCGTGGACTCATCTGGCTGAGGTGCCCCCCCTTCCCTTCCCCCTGAGGTGCCTGTAGTTTTCCTATCTGATGCCCCTGTAGTGTTCTCTCCGTTGGAGGCAGGTATCCTGTGTGGGCTTTGCCCATGTGTTTTGGCCCAGTGGCCCACGAACAATGGCTGATACACATATCGGACTGGACAATTTATGTATATAAAGTTATTGATGTGTGATATATTTTATACTCAGTCTTACAATATAATTCTAAATTTATAATCATTTCCTTTTGTCTTTGCATTCTTCCGGGGGGTTTAGGGGGGGTAATTGTGATGTGTTGCTATGCATTGATGTGTGTGTTGTAGTGGGTGAGGGTGGGGGTGGGGGTGGGTGTGTCGCGTATGTGTGTCCCCGTAATATTTTCTCCTCCCCCCTCCCCTGTGTCGTAGGTGCAGTACTCACCGTTGTCTTCTGCGCCGGCGTTCGTGCTCCTGGTAGAGGAGCAGGAAGACAATAGCTGGTAGGATGTGGAGTTCGGGTTCCATGCTGTCCAGATTCCTCATGGGGTGTATGGAGGTGAGCGTTTTCCGTTTGAAATGTCTGTTTCCGCCGTATTTTTATCGGCGGGGCTACCGCCCCGGAAAAGGTGGCGGATTGGTGGGTTGTGATAGGGTGGGCGGTACATTGTCTCCCGCCTGTCTGTTGGCGGTGACCGCCGCACTGTTTGTTTGTCCCGCCGTGGCGGGCGGTGTGTTAAAGTGGCGGTCTCTGTTGGCGGTTTCCGCCAGGGTCGGAATTGCATTTTTTTTACCGCCAGCCTGTTGGGGGTTTGGCCACTGCTTTAACACCGACCGCCAGGGTTGGAATGACCCCATAAGTCTCTTTTTTGGAGATTTTCTTCACCGGGACGAACCAGCAAATCAGGCCAGGTCGCGGTTGAGGCAAGCCTGCTCGAGTTGGCACGCCGGTTTTTCAAAAGTTCTCCAAACTTCTGGAGCTTCTCCCAGATGTTCTTTTAAGGTTCTTTTGGATTCCACAGCTCACCCCAAGGGTCCAGAAGCTCTGAGATGATCATATACTAGGGACTTATAGGTAGGTTGAATTAGCCAATTATAATTAGCCTAATTTGCATATTGATTTTACACAGAGCACAGGCCTTGAGACTGGTTAGCACTACCCAGGGCACCATCAGAGTCAGGAAAACACCAGCAAAAAGTGGAAAATGGGGGCAAAACGTCAGGGGGCCTCTGCAATCAGCCCTGTTTTCTCACACTCAGGAAGTTGCTGCTGCTCTGCACTGGGACCTCTGAATAGTGAGCATATGGAGCTGGGCTGGCTCCCTTATATAGAGTCTTGGCCCAGCCCACAAACCACCCCCAGGCATGCTGCAGGGAAAGCTTCTAGAAGGCCATGGAAAGGGACCACACCCTGACACACTCTGAAAGCCTGCAGCAATACATTGCAAATTAACAGTATTTATAAGCACCTTGAAAATAAGTCTTCAGGATTAATTCTGCAATGCAAATGGTTAAGCAACAGCATATCAGCACAATGCATAAATTACGTTATCTTGAAAGTGCTGGGTTTTTGCATTCTAGTCACCATAGAGCGCGCACAGCCCTGATGTTTACAGCTGGCTGTCGTATGTAAATCACCGGCAGCATGGTGGAGCAAAGCAAAAAGCCTGGGACAGAAAGCAAGTAGCCTGGAAAGAAGAGCTGCTCTGACATTGGTCTTGGGATGCCTCATGAAGGGGCACAGGGAGCAGGCATGGCCAAGACGGGAGTCAGTGTACGAGGGCATGGGACTTGCAGCCCTGGCCAGGATGAGTACCACCCACATAGAGGTTGGTGGCAAGAGTAGTCTAGCTGCCATCAGGAGCTAGACACCTGTGGCGGGGCCAACGATCAAAGGCAGACCATGAACACTGGCAACAATCAGGCAGGATATATGTTGATAAAGGGGCAGTTGCATAATGGAACGTATCTATGACCACAAGCTCTGATGTTTTATGAACCATGTATGTTGACTGTAATGAACTACGGCCTTGTTAACTTCCAACAACGTCCCCCTTGATGATTTTGGGCAGGGAGGGAAAAGGAGTTAAAGAGGTAGCTAATGGCCGAGAGAACCATGGCAGCACTCACACATCTGGGAGGAGTTATGGTGCAGGCCGGGACACAAAGTGGGCCAGATAGGGGCCCGTGATAAAACGTGTCCTGATGGTGGGACACCAGTAGGGCGAAGGCGCCAAGCTTGCAAAAGCAATTGGCTGGTGTGGTTTAAACCCGTCAATGAGGAGCGGTATGAGCACAAGGCTAGGGGATTAAAAGGGGGGAAGCATTGCCTGGAAACGAATGAGCAGCCACGGATAGTGGGCAAGGGGTGAGCAAAGCAAAAAAGGCAGACAGAAAGTAAGCAGCCTAAGAAAGAGAGCCATTCTGACAGTGTCCTTCGGATGCCTCACAGCGGGGGCACGGAGAACAGGCATGGCCAAGAAGGGGGTTAGTGTCGGGAGTGCACATCACTTGCAGCATGGGTAAGGTCTGAGGGCCACCCACGTAGAGGCTGGTAGCAAGGGTAGCCTAGCAACCATCATGTGCTAGACACCTACAGCAGGGACCAACGATCAAAGGCTGAACAGGAACACTGGCAACTGTCAGGCAAGATAAATGTTGATAACGGGGCAGTTGCATAATGGAACGCATGTATGACCACAAACTGTGATGCTTTATGAGCCATATATGTTGACTGTAATAAATTGTGGCCATGTTAACTTCCAACAGTGTCTCCCCTGATGATTTTGGGCAGGGGAGGGGGAAAGGGGCTAAAAAGATAGTTAATGGCCGGGAGAACCACGGCGGCACTCGCACATCTGGTAGGGGGTTAGAGAACATTTTAGAAAATTGAGAAAGGATGTTAGAAAAAACACAAAAAGAATTAGTAGTTGATACAAAAACTGGAACTAGAACAAAGAAACACAAACCAATACAATAAAAAAAGGACGCATGACCCAGAGAAATGAAAGCCACTAAGAACAAAGGCAACTAAATAAAACAATTGTAAAACACAACCAATGAAATTGGGTAATAAGGAAAATAGAGAAAATGGTATTTAAGTTAGGGTATTGGTGAAAGAGGTAGGAGACAGGGGATTAGGAAAATAGGAACAAAAGGAATGGGAGAAAGCTTGACATCGGAGCTCAATGAAAAGTGCAATGAAAACCACCCAATGGAGGATGAGAAGTGGACAGAAAACAAAATACATTTCGGGGATAATCAAGATTCAATGGAGGGATAGATGCAGGGGTGCTGATAAGAGAGAAAATGAGATTTTGAGGCAACAGTATCAGTTGTAGTGATTCGGGTGAGCATTTTCAAAATTAGGTGAACCTTAGTGGACAGTGTCCACATAGGAATTTACTGGAATTCTAGGCATTAAGATGGGAGTGTGAAATATTGTAATACGTCCCTCCTTAGATCACTGTGACCAATCTAGAAAGTATGGTGGAAATGGCAATGTAACCATATCTGGTGTATCCTAGGCATGGCAGCTCTTCAATAAGTAGTGTCTTTTTCGAATATTGTGTAGTTCCTAGGCATCATGTTGGCCATCTCTGGTATGATGACGTCCATGCCATGCAGTGGGTATGTGTTTTGCATAGTAACAGCATCTTTGCCTTTATTGTTGCCATCCTAGCCATAGTTGAGCCCTTGATTGGTACCAAGTACCCACCCCTAGTTTTGGTTGGACACTGTGATATCACATGGTCCTTCGTGGCATTTGCTGGTTTCTATTAGCATCTGATCAATCAATCAGGACTTGTAAAGCGTGACAAATCATCTGTGAGGGTCTCAAGGCGCTGGAGGTTCTAGATGCTTCACAATGCTCTGTTCATTCAAACAACCAGGTCTTTCCTGAATTCCCGTAGCGATGGAGCAGAATGCAGCACACATGCAAAGAGATAAAGAGATAAAATACAAGGAGAAATATTGGTACACCAGCATCAGGGAGGTGCAGGATTTTGGCACAAACCCATGTCTGCAAGTCTTTGTAAATATTGATTTACATCAAAATCCATGGGTGGATGCATGGGCATGCCCATGCACCACCTAAGGAATGCCTCCTTGATGCAAAGTAATGGAAGGCAGCGGATTGCGCTGCTTTATGTAATCTTGTGTTACAATCTGATACAAACCATGACAAACCCAACACTTTGCATACATTCTGCATTAAAAAAAAAAAACAGGCGATCAATCACACCTGCATGACCACTCTCACCCCAGAAAACAAATACTTCAAGTAAGCAATCAGAACACTAGCTCAAAATGCACTAGTACATGAATCACATAACCGCATATAAACATCAGCAATCACAAAATCTAACACAGACAATGCACATTTTGCTGACCACAAAAAAAAATCAAACACCTGCAAAGATTCACAAGGGAACATAGAAAAAAATATAGTACAAAAGTTGCTTTATTCTGAGCATGAAAACAGAGAGCGTACAAGTGTTACAAATGAGCATATGTAGCAGGCAAAAAAAAAAACAAGTGAGCAACCCCTGCAGTTGAAGGCACTGTATATCAATGCACAGTGCATTACAGAACTGCACAGTCACTTTCATCTACCCTACATTTTGCCTTACTCACAGACAAAGGAGAATTGCATGGACTAGGTTCATGTAAGAACATGCAAGAAAACATTACCCTCAGAGAATTCTAGATCTTTCTGGCATGTAGAGAAGCCCCAAGAAAGAAACAGAATGGCAGAAAATGATCTACTCTGCATGCTGCATTACTAGGCCACTACATCTCTGCAGGGAGTACTGGAGGTGCAATTGCAGTCACATGGAAGGACCATTGGTTCATCAACAGTGTACCGTCATCATAGGGATCATTGATGGCATGTATCTAATCATCACAGGGCCCCAGAACTGCCTCATTCATGAACTGAACCACAAAGGATTCAGCAGCCTCAAAATTAATTCTGTATCTGATTCCATACTACCATCCATGCTCTAAATGGTTCTAGCGTTCATGGATGCCTGTGGACGCTCCTGAAATGACTGACAAAAGAATTAAGCTTGACAGACTGTAAATTTTAGCTCTGTTGTTAGACTGCCAAGTTTGTCTATGAACATAAATAAGAGAAAAAACTAACACACATTTTAAATGTGCAATTTGCTTGCATTCCAACAGTGCCTTTTTGATTAAATCACATGCTAGAAGGTTAAAGTTGATGTTAAAAAACATTTAGATGCTAAACTAGTAGTGTTTGAAAAAATTAATTTGAATTTCTTGTGTTTAATGAAAGATAAATGACTTTGAAAATATCTGCAAGTGACAAAAATGCAGTTCTCTGTTAAACCTAATGTAATGCTATAACAAAGCTTTTGTCATTTATATGAAATGTTTTATTCATACTGAGGAAATATTATCAATGAATAATTTTTCATATTAAGGGACTCAATACAACCTCAGCGGTCTTCTGTGAAGACCGGCGAGGCTGCGGGCGCCAGAATACTGCCAGTGCTGGCGGTATTACTGGCTCCCTATTTCGACTTTTCCGCTGGGCCAGCAAACGGTAACAGTGTTACCGTCCGCTGGCCCAGCGGAAAAGTCACATCAACATTGCTGCCAGCTCATAATAGAGCAGGTGACAATGCTGATGTGCAGCGGGTGCAGTAGCACCCATCGCGCATTCCACTTCCCGAAATTCAGGCAGTGAAATGCACAATGGGGCTATGCCTGGGGGCCCCTGCACTGCCCATGCCATTGCTTTTCATAACATGAAGTCTTTTTTCAATGTTGTTCCCATGAGAAGCAAAGTCCTATTTCCCTGAATTCTGTATCCGTGGGAGTTAATCCTTTTCCAAATTACTTTTGTCCTTTTTGTACTTTTATATATTGCCCCCACGTGTTCTTCCCCACACATGTATGTCCCTAATTTGGTTAGCTGTAGGGTTGACCTGTGCCCAGCCAAAGATTAATGACTTCTGACCCTACCAACTCAGTACACTTCTGCCTACTGTGCTGCTGAAGGGACTGCCACACTGCTGGACTCTGGTGGGCTTTGATGGACTCCTGCCCTGATGTGCCTACCCTGCTGCCTGTTGCCCTTCTTGCCTGGGAGTGGGAAGGACTAGACCTGCATCCCTACATCCCCAGAACGAAAGTGACTCCAAGGGCTTGCTGGCTTATGTCCTGTTCTGAAGTCTCAGGGACAAGTGGTGCCAGTCTAGTCCTGGGCCCTTGGAAGTGGGTTCTTCAGCTGTTTACTACAAAACCCACACATTGTCATCATTGTGCTGGCCAGAACCGATTCATTCCCTTCAACAACACTACATCGCCGTGCATGAGACATCACATCGGCGGCCGCGCAGCTGAGTTATGCATTATCTGCATCTAGGGTGTTTGACATCAACACATCTTCAATTGCACAGCTCAGAACCAGCGCATCAGGTATACAGCTAGGATCGACGACGACACATCAACGCTACTCCTCCTCATGTCGCTCCTCAACGTCTATGCAACCCTGATCCAATGTACTAATTTCAGCAAGACAAGGTTGGTCCCTGTATGTGAACCACGCTCCATCGCGGTTGGCTTGACTTTTCAGATTTGACCCCGGCTAGTGCTGCCACATAGCCTTGGTTGGTGCTTTAAGCTTCTAAGCACTATATTTGCAGATATTCTTTAAAAATGTATATCTTGTCTTCCACTTATTGGATTTTTGTTGTTTTGGTCTTGTTATGTTCATTAAATTAAGCTACAATGTTTACAACCTGTAGTGGATTATTTTTATATAGTGTTTTTACAGTTTTACTGTTCTAAGTGCTGCACAAATACTCTACACATTGCCTCCTAAGTTAAGCCTGCCTGCTTGGTGCCAAGCTACCTGAGAGCAAGTACAAGTTAATTTATAGTATTCAATTGACTTACCCTGATGAGGATTATGGGTCCTGCTTAGACAGGGTGCATACCTCTGCCAACCAGAAACCCAATTTCCAACAAGTGATATTTCATAATAAAAGTTTGCAAATAACTAATTTCATTAGCTGTATTAAGCTATTGATGTGTTGTAATTTGTGGCTTGGCTACTATGGAGCATGAAACCACTTCTGATATGTGAAGGAAGTTTCCCTGTCATGCTTTGTCTTTTCCACCTTTTTGCAAAACTCTGTCATGTTCATGTTATTGCCAGAGACTTTATCCTACATCTCCCCTTCTGCAATACTTTTCAAGTACCTCATTCATTCTGCTACCCCCCACTAATGTTGATTACTGCCTGACTTATTTACGGGAGGGTAAATCTTCTTGAGCACAGACCGAAATTAGTATGTTAAATTTGTAATTTCTGCAAAAGTTCAGGTATCCTGAACTATTCTGCCTGAATGACAGTTATGGCAATTTCTAAATAAACACATGTATTTTTTAATAAACTTACACGTGGCTGTGCATGTTTTGTAGGCTACAGTTGCTGCAGAGCTTAGTACTTAAGGGGTATAGTGTACAAAAGAGACACCTTGCAGCTTTGCACTGCAAGGGATGTACAAAGCTCTTAAACCACCAAGATACAGGTAATAACAAGCATCCACAAAGCCAATAGGTCTTGCCTATACAAGAGCTTTGGCAATGTGTTTTGCCAAGCTGTGTCACCAGTGTTGCTGCTGACCAGCATGGTGAAAAGTTAGTGGCGTGGAGTTTTAAAGTGGAGTAGGAGAATAGAGTGTAATAGAGTGGATTTGTTGGAATGTCAGAGAGTGGACTAAGGGAAGTAGAGTGTTGTGGAGTTGATTAGAGGGGAGTAGAGTTCGGTGGTTCAGTGTCAGAGAGTGTTGTACAGTGGAGTGGGGTGGAATAGGGTTGAGTGGGTTCGAGTGGAGTGAGGTAGTGGGGTGGATTGGATTGGAGTAGAGTGGGGTGGATTTCTATTGGGGTACAATGGGGTGGAGGGAGTGAAGTGGGGTGGATTGGATTGGAGTGGGGTGGACTGAAATGGGATGAAGTGGATTGGACTGTGGTGGATTGGGATGGGTGGTTTGGATTGAAGTGATAGGCCTGAGGTGGGGTAAATTGGATTGGAGTGTGATGTGGTGGATTAGATTGGACTGGAGTGGGGTGGATTGGATTGGAGTCGGGTGGAGTGGATTGGATTTACTGGATTGGACTAGGAAGGATTGGACTGGAGAGGGTGGATTGAATTGGAGTGAGGAGGACTGGATTGGATTGGGGTGGATTGGATGGAATGTATTGAAGTGGTGTGGACTGAACTAGGATGGGTCCCATTGTCTGGAGTATAGTGTGGTGGATTGGATTGAGTGGAGTGGGGTGGGGTGGAGTGGGGTTTAGTGGGGTGGATTGGATTGGAGTGGGGCAGATTGAATTCGGATTGATTGGAGTGGGGTGGATGCATTGGATTGGATAGGGGTGGATTAAACTGGGATGGGGTGGGGTGGATTGTAGTTGGGTGAATTGAAGTAGAATGGGATGGAGTGGGGTGGATTAGATTGGCATGGAGCAGATTGGAGTGGGGTGGATTGGGTTGGCGTAGGGTGGATTGGAGTGCAGTGGACTGAACTAGGATGGGGTGGGGTGGATTGGGGTAGAGTGGGGTAGATTGGAGTACAGTGGGGTGGATTGGAGTGGGGTGGGCTGGATTGGAAAGGGGTGCATTGGATTGAATTGGATTGAGGTGGCATGGGGTGACTTGGATAGAAGAGGGTGAACTGGAGTGGGGTGAATCACATAGGGATGGATCGGATTGTAGTGGATCAGATTGGGGTGGATTGGATTGAGGTGGATCAGACTGGGGTGGGTTGGACTGGACTGGACTGGAGTGAGGTGGGTTGGATTGAGTGGGATGGATCGAATTGAGTGTGGTGGGGTGGATTGGGTTGAGTGTGGTAGATGGGATTGAGTGTGGTGTATTGGATTGGGTGGATTGGAGTGGATTGGATTGGATTGGATAGGCATGGTGTGGATAGGGGTGGGCTGGGGTGGATTGGGATGGGATAGGGTGAATTGGAGTGGATTGTGGTGGATTGGACTAGAGTGGGTGACTGGAATGGAGTGGGTTGGACTGGATTGGAGGGGGGTGAATTATAGTTGTTTGGAATGGGGTGCATTGTACTGGAGCAGAGGGGATTATTGTGGACTGGATTGGAGTGGAGTGGGGTGGATTAAAGTGGATTGTATTCAAGCCGGTTGGATTGGGGTGGTGTGAGTGGTTTGGAGAGGTAGATTGAGTAGCAGTGGACTTGATTGGGGTGGGGTGTATTGTAGTGGGTGGGTTAATTGGTTTGAATTGGAGTGGGGTGGATTGGAGTGAAGTGGGATGACTGGGTTGGAGTGGAGTGAAGTGAATCGGACTGAATTCAGGTGGAGTGGAGTAAGGGTTTGGACTGGAGTGGATTGGGGTGGGGTGAATTGGATTGGAGTGAGATGTATTGGATTGTAGTGGAGTGGGGTAGATTGGACTGGGATGGATTGTGGTAAATTGGATTGGTGTAGCGTGCACTGGATTATAGTGGGATGGATTGTGGTAAATTGGATTGGGGTGAATTTGGATGGAGTGGAGTAGACTGGATTGGAGTGGGGCAAATTGGAGTGGGGCAGGTTGTTTTGGATTAAAGTGGGGCATGTTGGAGTGGAGTGGTTTGGAGTGGGTCAGAATGTTTGGTATTGGAGTGGGGCAGATTGTTTTGGATTGGAGTGGGGCAGATTCAGTGGTGCAGATTATATAAGGGTGGATTACTGTGGGTTGGATTGGACTAGAATAAAATGCATTGGAGTGGGGTGATTGAGTTGGTGTGGGGTGGATTGGATTGGGGTGAGGTGGATTAGATTGGAGTAGGGCATGTTGCTTTGGATTGGAGTGGGGCGGTTTGGAGTGGGACATATTGTTTTGGATTAGAGTGGGGCAGAATGGAGTGGGGTGGATTATTTTAGATTGGAGTGGGGCGGATTGGTATGGGGCAGATTGTTTTGGTTTAAAGTGGGACAGATTGGAGTGAGGCGAATTGGAGTGGGGCAGATTGTTTTGAATTGAAGTGGTAAAAATAGTTTTGGATTGCAGTGGGGCACACTGGAGTGCAGCAGATTGTTTTGGATTTAAGTGCAGCATATTGTAATGGTGCAGTTGTTTTAGATTGGGCGGATTGGAGTGGGGGAGACTGTTTTGGATTGGAGTGGGCAGATTTGAGTGGGGAAGACAGGTATGGATTGGAGTGGGCAGATTGGAGTGGGGCAAATTGTTTTGGAGTGGTGTTGATTGTTTTGGATTGGAATGGGGTGAACTGGAGTGAGGCAGATTAGATTGGGTCATGTTGGGAGGATTGGAGTGGCGTGGGTTGGAGTGGATTGGATTGGTGTGGGGTGGATATGTGTGGGATGAGGTGGGGTGGTCTGTAGTGAGGAAGATTGGAGTAGGGTGGATTGGGTAGTACTGCACGATTATGTGTTAAAGCATAATTTCAGAAATTACACATAATAAAGAAACAGAGTCGCTTTGCAATATTTAGAACAAGATATTTGTCATCTTTTGAGAACAGCGTCCACAAGCAAGAACAAAAGAAAACATCAGTGCAAAGTGAGAAAAGATGACTTGGTAAAATAAATGAAAGGTAGTTATAAAAAATAAAGCTTTGCAATTTGGTTTGTCCGTTTGGGCACGTTTTTGACAGTCACAAGCCTTCTGTTTGGAGGGCACTAGAAGTTAAAAAGAACAAAATAGTAACTCAATCACGTCAAGAGCAGCAGACGGGCACTGATTAAGCTAAATCAATCAGTGCTTGGTCACTGCTTTGCACAGAGGAAAGGAAATGATGCCAGGCCTGCAGTTTACTGCTTGTTTTTTTATAATATTGGAGATTTTGAGAAAGGTGGAAAATCTCAATCAGATCAATGAAAGTCCATGACAGGTTACAGCCAATGTAGATCAGTGGTTTCCAAATGAAAATAAAATTGATAAAACACTGAAGAAATATGAAGAACAGGAGTGATGGTAATGGACATTTTTGAAGAGTTCTAAATCTAGTATTGCGACCAGACCCATTAATTGCAGCAATAATAGTACTGCATCAAGTTATTATCGATGTATTTTGTGACCAAAGCAAAGACTTCAAACTCCAGTATGATGGGTAGAGCAGATAAGAAATGTATTTTATGTTCTGATTCTATAGGAGTCAGAATAAACATCATGCTAAAGCAGTATATGTGTAGGCGTTAATTTACATAAAGGCAGGGGTATACGAAATTACAATTTAATTGCCAACATTTTTCAAAGATAACAAATTTTGCAACACCATAAAGTTGTGTAGTTTGTCCCCTTCTCACAACTTTGCTTGCTGGCCAAAGTATATGTATGCACAAGTATTTTCCTGTAATTGTTTTGCAGGAACTATCCTGTAAAGCGGATTTGGTGTTTAACTTTACAAACCACTAGATCAGCCTTTGATCCTACTGAACAATATATACCACAAGCCCAAATTACCCACAAGTTGGGGCAACCAGTTACAATTGAGAGTTTGCAAGAGTGTATGACATGCTTACACAAGAATGACAAAAATAGGTGAATTATTAGTAAATTCCACCTCATATTGTTTAGGGATATCTTCGCCCTTACAAAGACTGTTTTATTCATTTGGGCGTCTATATATAACCGTGACCTGTAGAGGGGGATGTAGAGCCCATTTCCATCTTCAGATGTCTATCTAAGTACTACTCTAGTACTATTAGTTTGTAACCTTATCAGGGTAAAAATCATTAAACAATTCTAAATGTGGTCACATCCTAGATAATTTATCCCCTCTCATCCCTACAATATCTAAGAGCTCCCAGGTCACTGGTTGAGCCCACCCTAACGCAGAGTCATTCAAAGGGTGAAGGTCCAATGATGAAGCATGCCACGAAGTTTCATGGGTGAGGACCCTCTTCTGACATCGATGGTTATGTAAGAAGGGTTTGGCTCTTGAATCTTAAGCTCCATTGACATAGTAGGACCTTACCTTGGCTAATTAACAGTTACATCTGGAAGATGGTAATGCTTCCTTAATCCCATTTTTTTGTTGAAGTCTCTATGGTAATGCCCCTCTTTGGCCCTGTGCAGTAATAGACTTCCGTGGCCCAAGGGAATGGAAGCCATAAATGGCCCCAGGAAGATCTCATTAGCCCACGGAAGTAATAAGTATCAGTGGCCCTGAGCAGGGCAATTGGATCTCTATCAGATGATTCTTATGTGGTTTCGTCTTCCTCTTCAAACATCTCACTCGTTCAGTGAAAGTTAATTAAAAAGTCACAGATTCATGAAGTGTTCGCTGTGAGCCAGGCCAGCCTCCTACATTTGCGAAGTAGTAAAAAGCACAATACATTATGAATGACAGTAACAATCAACCAATTAAGGATGAATGTGTGCAAAGTCTATAAGTAATTTACATGTATAACCAATGAGTGAGGAAAGCTGGCCTTTTCCCTTCTCTCTCTAGAACACGAAAGGTTCCTATGAATGGTCTAAGCGTGTCGAGGTCGAATGTAACATCAGAGACATGGAAAAGTCTGTGTAAATATGCAATTCTTGAAATATGAAGACATCTAAATTATAAAAAGTCGTCAAACCTTCCTGCACAAAGACTTATTTTCCTTGGAAGCAGGATTAAATAAGAATGCTGCACAGAGAGCGCGGATGCATGTTTAAAAAAGCCCAAGCAAGATAACATTCCAGAGCAATTTTCATCGCCAAATAATATTTCGATTCAGTCAATATTTGTTTGGCTTTACCACATGCCTGTCTCCCATTTGCTGAGCAAACCGACTAAAGCAAGCTTTAGCAGCGTAAGTAGTATTCAGCCTAGCTTTTGTCCCTCGTTATTTAAATATTAGTAAAGTATATCCGGAACACTTAACTCCCTCTCTAAAGAACCTGAAAGCAAACAAGCAGCCTGAATCCACAGAGAGGTCTCACAAACAGCATCAGATGCCATACTTAAGAGAAACACTGTGCATCTGGCATGCAGTAAGACCTTCACTTAGAGAAAGTTGGGTTATCTATGGCAATACCATATTTTGGTAATTGTGTTACTGCAACAATTGAAAATGGCATTATAGCAGGTGCATATCTATGTTAGACACATGAATCCACATTTAACAGTGTGTAGTGAGCACAACGTATTGATTATGTTTAACATGCATTAATCTCCTATTCAGCAATGTGCGTTACCCCATTTTTGACACACCAATACCACCTTAATCAAAACATAAAAATCGTGGCAGCTATTTGGGAACCAGCATACCACACATCTAACATGATTTGCTCTACTTCCATCTATAAAAAAAAAGATCTAAATGTCAATAATTGATGGTCTACGATGTTTCATTAAATGCCTCTGTTTTCTCTGAAGAAATTCTAAAGAAACTTGTGGTAACATCCCTTAGAAAGTGAAATAAAATATACCATTCACATTTGTGTGTTTTCTGTTTCTTCCACTAAAGTTCTGCACATTAAACTGACTTACCACTATTATTATGTTAAATTGTTTAGGTGGTGTTACTCAGAAGGTAGCCATGGTTTCTAAGAGCTGGAAAGGGACAAAGCAAGTGTATGATTAGGTAGAAAGAACTGTTGATTACAGCAAATTTACCTCTTGAAGAAGACACAAGATGCATACTCAAGGACAGAGAATTCCAGTTATCATATTGTATGACTATGCGTACAAAGATGATATAGTCTCCCTAGAAAAGATATAGAAAGTAGATAGAAAACATTCCTTGGTGGGGAATATTCATTCCTTTCCCCTTACCCCGTAGTGTCGTTTGAAATAGAGGTAGCAAGTAGGTCTTGATCATCAACACAATCAGGAGACAATATTCTCATCTCTCAACTGTTTAAGGATGGCCTTCTTCCAATACTTTACTCTCTGTTCTAGAACCTGTTACATTTTATTCTGCTCAAAAGACGCCAAAGTCAATCAAGGGACTTTTCAGTTTTGTTTCTAATTTATGGATATTTAAAAAATGAAGTGAACACTTCTGAAATATGGAACAATACTGAAAAGATTGCATCCAGGTAATTCAGAAGTCTTGTATAGGTGGCAGGTGTTGAAATAGAAGAATATGTACTTCAAGAGTGTTGTGGTGCACAAACTCTGACAGTTGTTGCATTGTGGAAATGCGAATTAAAATCCAACCCTGAGAATACACAGCCTCGAAAAGGGCTGGTGAATGTCTAGAGAAAGGATCAAACAACTTCCTGGCCTTGACCTTGTTAATGGACCTCTCAAATCTGAATCCTTGTCCAAATTAACAATTAGTACTTTTTGAAACTATATTTCAGTGTTAATAAAAGGAACCTCCTTTGCTTCATAAGATAGAAAAAGGGATAAGCCTGGAGAATTTTTATTTTTCACCAGGCATATGCTTAAGGCAATTTATTGAGCAGCAGGTGGCCTTGCACAAAGATAGGGAATGAGTGTTATTATCTTATCTGCCTAGGATCTTGTCCCAGGAGAGGCAGATATCTAGGTAGGTGCAATATGAACATGTGGGTGGAGTGCTTACGTTTTGTAAACTAGAATACTAACTACTGCCAATAAAGGTAAATTAATCTTTTTTTAGGTGGAACCTGTTCCGTAGATAACAAACACCTATCTTACACTGATCGCTGTACATATAAGAATAAAAGCAAATAGCATGAAGTGCTGTTCTCTGTAACTATCTTCAATATTTGGAAATAGAAATATAACTCCCATTCATTTTTATGGAGTCCTAATGCATTGAGAGATGATGGTGCATGGAGGCCAACCTCTTGACATTTAATAGGACTGGGGCGCCTTCAGGGGATGGGGATTGCCAATCCTTTATGGACAGTTGTTTGATTCTGAATATCCAACAGACATATATCTTTTTTTGTATTGCTATTTTTACTGGGCTAGCATAGTTTGGGAGCAATGCAAACCTTTACTTTATTACATCTTTCAATTTCATTGCATATATTTACATTTAAAATGTCTAAGCACAAGGGAGGTTAAGTGATTTGTTTAAATGCAAAGGATTTTCAGTCAGGTGTCAAGGCAGGGATGTGTATCCATTTCCCCGTGTTGGCGGTTTAGCCATTAGGCCACATCGCCTTAAAATCAAGACTTCTTCTGAAGAACAAGACTTTGCAGCCTCACTTGTATCACCATCAAAGAGTGCAGATTGTTACAGGAACAAAAATAAGAGGCTGCCTCATTTTATAGGGAGAGGGTGGACAACAGGGGAGCAGCAAAATGTTATTTCATGAATCTTTGCATTGCACCAGGTTTGCTGTGGAAACCTAGTATGTTGTAGGAAGACTGAATTACAAACGACAGATTTAGGTATCTATTTTAGGAATTACCCTTTGCCTTACTTCATTTCATTATAGATTCACAGGTTCAATTATTTGTTAAATCATCTCTGGCAGCCTGGCTCTCTCCTTGTTGAGAAACTTAATTTGCACTCTTTGGACACCAAGGAATTATGTATATCAGTTTTTAGGATATGCGCCTGAGAGATGCATTGATTTTCAATTAAAACATTACAAGATGAACACCTCCAACTCACAGTGACTACATATGACTTGCAGACAGTGGTGTAATGAAATTTGAGGGTCCCCCCTGCAAAGTACCTGGAGGAGGCCCCCTCCCCTTAGATCCCGTCAGGGGCCTTCTGCCCGTGCACAGTGTAATGTGCTGAGGGCGGCCCTGCAGCTTGGGGCCCCCTCTCACTACGGGGACTGTGGGGGCCTTTGTTACGCCTCTGCTTGCAGACTATCAAATAGAACAATCATCACTACTGTGATTTTCATGGCACAGTGGAACTCTCAGATTCCTCCTGGCCGGTCAAAGGATCAAGCTTAACTGGTATGTCAAATATGTAGAATTCTCTCTGAAAGTCTCCATATCTAAGATCAATGAGCTTCAAAGCAGCCTCAATCTCATTGAACCGAACCCACATGTAGAAGACTGTGTTACTGGTTGAGGGGGTGAAAGCCTGCGCAAGTAGCAACCACAAGTTATGTTAGGGTGAGGCTAAAGTAAACCCCACATTAACCTGCACTTAACCCTCTAGTAGCTTGGCACAAAGCAGTCAGGCTTAACGTAGAGGTAATATGTAAAGTATTTAAGTAGCACTTCAAACAGTAATAAAGTGAAAACACAACACAAGAAACATCCTGCACCAATTCAGACAAAAAGAGTAAAATGTAATACATACGTCAAGACCAAAATGACAAAAATCCAATCAGTAGAACCAGAGATATGTCATTTTACAGATTTAAGTGAAAATAGCACCAAAAGCCCAAAGCACCACTCGTGGCTATCTGGTTTTGCAAGGTTTGGGCACTAACAGGCCCATTCACGGTCAAGAATAGCCCAATTTTGATTCAGCTTCATTGAGGCAATACCAGTGATTCAGGACCTCTAGGGCACCACTTGGGTATCAGGGGTTTACTCAAACTGGAAATGGGTGCCAGTCCAGGTGGTTGGGAGCCTATGTCCCTGCGTCTCTGAACAGAATGTTAGCATATTAGCCGTTGGAGTCACTCTGGGAGTCCTGGGATCAGATGCAGGCCCAATCCCTCTGACTCAGGCAGGAGGGCACCAGGGTGGCAATCAGCAGGGAAGCAGTCCAGCAAGGCGCTAGTCCAGCAGCACACAAAGAAATGATGGACGGAGTGCTGACACTTTTCAAACACTCACACCCAGTCACAGATCTGGGTTAAATCCATCTTTCTTTTCCTCACCATGCCACCCCAGGTTGGACCCAAATCAGTCTTGACCCTGCACCCCATGGGAACAGTCCAGCCTGAACTTCCAGACCAGGTCCTCCATGGACCGGAAACAAGCATCCTGGGACTGGTTTCAGAATGTCACCCCTTATGAGCCAGGCTAGCTTGAATATGCCATTCCACCAGATTCAAGCTAGCCTCGCTGATGAGGGGCGATGCCCCGAAACTGGTCTAGGATGCCTGTTTCTGGTCCAGGGGAGGACGTGGCCTGGCAGTTCAAGCAGGGTCAAGGCTGATTTGCATGTGGCTGGGTCTAAACTGGAATGGCATGGCAAGCAAAAAAAGTGATGGATTAAAACCCAGATCTGTGACTGTGGGTCAATGATTGAGTTGTTCTGCATTCTGTCCATCTTCTGTTCTTTTTGTAGTAGTCCAGCAGGGCAGCAGTCCAGTAGAGTGGCGGTGCTTTCAGTAGCATAGCACTCATTCTTCCTAGCAGAGTCTCCTCAGGTCCAGACGTTTACTGAAGAGTTGGTGTCTGAGGTCCAAAATTTGTACCAGGTGTCCCCCCTTAAAGTGGGAGAAACATCTCCTCCTCTACCCTGGCCTGCCCTGTGCCCTGGTTCCAAACTAACTACAGGGGCTTTGCAGCCTTTTGTATGGAGACAGGACACAACCTATTCAAGTGTCAGTAGGGCTGTGCCCAGCTCTGCCCTCCCATCCCGCAAGTGATGGCCCATCCAGGCACACTCAAGCTCTCTATTGTGTGTGGCAGTCTAGGACGAATAAACAAAGCCCAGCTGTCAGCTACACCCAGTCATGTGACCAAGTGACAGGCTGCAGGCACTAAACAGTTGAGGCAGGAAAATGGCAAATTTCAAAAAGTGGCATTTTCAAAATTAAAATCTAAAATCTGACTTTATAGTCAGAGATGATTTTTCATTACAATTCCAAAGACAACAAACACAAACTGTTTATGTGTTCCCATTTGTATGTTACAGCTTATTAAATGTAATAAGTAACTCCAATATTATCCCATGGCAGAGGTAGACCTTGCAGAAGATAAAAAACAAATTTAAGATGTTTTCACTACCAGGACATGTACATGTTAAAGGTACAAGTTATGCACCCTGTCCTGTTGGCTATTTAGGGTCTTCCCTTGGGGTGACATATGTATTAAAAAGGAAGGTTTGGGTCTGGCAAAAGGTTTATTTTGCCAGGTAGAAATGGCAGTTTAAAGCTCCACACACAGGCTGCAATAGCAGGCCTAAGATATGATTAAAGGGCTACATAAGTAGGTGGCACAATGAGTGTGGCACACCAATTGGTTGCATTTACTTTACAGGCCCTGGGTACATGTAGTACCACTTTACTCGGGACTTACAAGTAAATTAAATGTACCAATTGGGTGTGAGCAAATTTCACCATGTTTAAAGGAGAGAGCAAAAGCACTTTAACACTAGTTAGAAGTTAGAAGCACAGAGTCCTAAAAGCCAACAAAAACAGGTTCAGGAATCAGGAGGGGTAGAGGCAAAATGTTTAGGGGTGACCTAGCAGAGAGGGCCAATTGCAACAACCCACATATAATATGAAGCAAATAAGACCTCTTGCCTGCTTCCAGAAGGCCAATGCTGTACTATGAGCTGGAGTTTTTGGCTACCACAGTCCGTTCAGGGAAGCAGGAGAACCTTCCAACTCAGGTCAATCAGAAAGCAGCCATAACTGCAAAGAAGAAACTCATTGAGAGAAGTGTCTGGGGTGCATTTTTGATGCAAGTGCTGTTTATTCTGGGCCCAGTAATAATTAATTTGATTTAAATTATCTTCAGGCAGGAGATGGATTTTCAGATATATTTTACAGAGGGTGTTAGAAGCCCCAGAGCTTAGACTTTATAAGTATGTCTGAGGTGCTGATAGTCTAGCTGAATCTTTTCCCCATCCATTACTAAATTCAAATCTTTCAAAAAGATTAAGCCCTGTCTGCAAATTCCCCCACTATTCAATAAACTTAAGAAAATTAGTAGTTTGAAAGAGTACGCTTATCACTTACAACTTAGTGTTAAACATTTTGTAAATGCAGTTGTGCATTATAGAATATTGCACTTTTCAAGAACTTCAAGACTTTCCAAAAATTAAACCCTTGCTATCCTCAGGTCCAATAACAGCTTGTCATTTTCTTAATTCCCACATTATTAAACAAATGCCAGCTTTCCGTTTTCGTAAATAATGTTATTTTTGTCCCCAAGCACCAGGGTCGCACACTATGAATTATGGATGTTATGTTTGTGAATATCATCTATAAAGAGCACTTCTAGCCACAAACTGGCTGTCCTGGTGCTGGGTGCCTATGTGAGCAAGAGGGAGTAGTGCAACTGCCAATAGCTTCCCAAGTATAAGGAAGAATTTTATAACAGCCAAGATTTCAAGTTCTTCCTAAAATGAAGATACATTAGTTAAGGAGGAGAGTTCCAATACTTAGCTCCAAAAACATGAGATGAATGCCCACCATGATGAGATCTCCATTGGTAGGATGAGTATTGAGAGAGCACAGTACAAAGACAGTGTTGGCAAGGTGGACACAAGTGAGGATTGTAAAATGTTTGGTTCTCTGACAAGGAAAGTGGGAAATATTAAAGCTAAGTTCAACAAATGACATACTTCGACATCTTGTACATAGGAAGTCACTCTGTTTTGCTAGCTAGCAATAGTGCAGACACAGCATGAGGCACAACAATAGTGAGAGAAAAGAATGTCAGATTCTTTACCAAGATAGGGAGCCAGTGCAATAGCGTGCAAACACGGAGCATCGCTGCTGCTGGAGTATCAAGCACGGGAGAAGAGAAAGCTGTTGATTCCTTTTTGTCACCATGATGTTGCACCAGTATTTCCGAGGGTGAACCCCTCCCCCTCATAGCAAAGCAGCATAAACGGTTTGGTGTGATCAGCTACACTGAGTGCAGAGACAAAAAATAAAGCCTGTTCTGAAGACTCAAGGGCCCATATTTAAGGGAAAATGACAGAGCACAACGCTACACCACAATTGGCAGCGCCACACTCTGTCCTTTTCAAAACGCAGGGATGCTCCGTATTTAAGTGAATATGGCGCTTAAATACCCCAGTGCTGATGCTAAATTTAGTCACCAGGACCAATGCAGGTATCCTTGCACCATCATGAAAGGATGTCTGCATTGAGGGGTGTGATTGTT